>NC_036436.1:5569589-6264705 GCF_000184455.2 Aspergillus oryzae RIB40
TGTGTGGCTTCGCTCGCGTAGTTCAATTCGCTAGCACTTCCAACGTCCACACCATCGGAACTGGCGGGTCCTGCGCGAGGTTGGTGGCGCGCACCCTCCTCATGACCATCCTGGCCACCGTGTGCCTGCCCATGCTCACCACCATGAGGAGGGTGCGGAGGGGCCTTGAGCACATTCGTCTGGGAGTGCACATCGACAGAGTGGTCGTCCTTGTTGAAGTTGTTCACCTTATTGGTGAATTTGTTACTGAAGCCGAAACCAACATCTTTGCCTGTATCAACACGAGGCCCTCCACCCAATCCCTGGGCACTGGCCATCGCAGCCAGCATGGCGATGGGGATACCATTTTGAAGACCCTTCATTTTGCTTCGTATTATTCCTTTCGGAGTCTACCGCTGCCAAACCAGATAATCTCGTCAACGTATGGAAAAGAGCGAAAACAGGCTGAAGGCCAAAGGGCAAGCACAGCCGCAATAAATATCAATTAAGGAAAGTATCTGAAAGAAAGACTTCTAATCTGGCCTTGCGACTTCTCGTTTCCTCCACCACGAGACGGTTGGACATGGTTGACCTTTTTATCATCCGGATGACATTAACCCATCGCCGTTTGGTATGTCAGTTTCCCCTTGAGCGCCACAAACAAACACCTTGAGTGATTGTTTTTCAGCTGAGAATGCCCTCAAGGAATGGACTTCGTCCGGCCTGAGCCTTGTTTTTCACATCTTGTTACGTCCAGGTCTGATCCGATTGCCCGGTTGAGCATTCCTCACGTCGTGGCTTTGAAGGGACCGGTATGTCCCTCGCACCTTGTTTGGGTAGGAGACCCTTGCCTCGCCTATCATCTGGCCCATGCCCCTGTTGTTCCAGGCATTGTAGAAGAGGATTCGCGTCGCGTTGGTCCTGTAAAAGGGAGGGATCGCAATGCCTTGACGTTTCGGAGATCTGGACCGTCCTTTTGACGCAATCGAGGACGTGGACGATGGTCTCTGCACAAACGGATAAAGTTACTTCTCAACGTGACCGGAAGCACCTGACGTGATATTCCGCACGTGGCACGTCAGCATTATTTTCTACTGAAAACTACAGAGTCAACGTCATTCTACACTTTGTGTGGCAGGAGTAATTCAAGCAACATGATCTTATTTCATTCAATATTAAGCGAACTTGTAGACATCAAAAATGTTCAAAGTCAGTCTGTATCCCGTCATCGACATTCACCCCTCATCGCCCTCACTAAAGAGGACCCAACGAAAGGCAAACTTCCTATCGAGGAGTTTTGTTCTCCAGAACCAATCAGTCCGTAGACCGAAGGCAACACGTCGCCGTGGGATAAAGACTGGACGACGGTCGTGGCAGGTTCTGTTAAAGCTTTTCGATGTAATGAAGAAAAAGAAGAAAAAAAATCCCAAAGGAATGTTCGCGATCGGCCTTTTTGTAGCATCTGTGGGTCACGTGTTAGGGCCGACATTCTTCCGCCGCCAGGCACCTAATCTAGGCGATCAGGCACAGATCTACGAACGTAGCCGAGCCAGGCCACAAGGCCCACTTTAGTTTTGTTAAGAATAGGAGCTGATCTTATTGCTTGGCTGTCATCGTCTAATTCTCTCACATGAAGGAAATATCACTATCACGGCCGAGTTCCAAGCGTCTGGACGATTGTCGCGGCCAGTCAAGCGACGTATATTTACAAGGTAATCCCCGTCGCACGCCCGTTCGGGGTATTCTGCCATCCTTTTTTGTGTTGTCGCCCCTTGTTCGTCCGGTCCACTGTGCCGGAAGTCTGTTTAGCAGGACAGCTATCCCAGCGTGCGTTGGGAGAAGTGAAGAATATGGAATCCGTAAGCAGTTGTGAAAAGAAAAAACTGTCCGAAACCTAGAAACCGAGTCAGACCTAGCCACCTCGCTCCAGAAAGGAGAACATACCTGCTCAGGATCCAATAGCCCCTTGTTGGTGATTCGACTTCCACACTCCTCCCCCAACAGCCGCCGTAATACCCAGAGCAATAGCCACCATTGTCCCTAATAACGCGATCGCAATGACCGCCTTCACAGCTATTCTCTGCTTCTTCGGCAATGCCCTCAGCCAGTCACAGTGTCTCTTCTTTTCTGTCCAGAGCTTTGAACTGCGGCGATTATCTGACTCCCCGGATGGTCGATATGCACTGACGCCGCCGGTTTCCAGATCAATGGCTTCGGGTACTTTCAGGGTGGAATTCGGGGTTTGTCCAGTGAAGTTTTGCGTCGCATGGCGATAAAAAGGCGAGCAGGGCTTTGCACCGATCGTAGGATCGTAATCTGGAACCGCGGGGCTGGGGGGCGAGACGAGAGCTTCGGTCTCTGGGCCGTCGTTGAGGCCTTTAGAGGATGTGACGCGCTTTTCCTCTTTCCATGTCCCGAGGGCAGCGAGCGCGGAGGGTGCCATCTTCACGGTTGTTTGCGAACACAGAGGGGTAGGGATAGGTCGTATAGAAGAAGGTCAGGCAGGGTAGTCGTAGGAGGTTCACCCTGCAAATCCTTCCCAGAAGAGACGAAAAGAAAATAAGGAGCGACCGCAGTAGTAATAAAGAGTGAAACAATAAAC
Organism: Aspergillus oryzae RIB40; assembly: GCF_000184455.2. Taxonomy (NCBI): domain Eukaryota; kingdom Fungi; phylum Ascomycota; class Eurotiomycetes; order Eurotiales; family Aspergillaceae; genus Aspergillus; species Aspergillus oryzae. Next base: position 5,572,171 of record NC_036436.1, read on the forward strand.
TTTCGCCGTTTCAGCCCTCAAGCCATGTTGGGAAGGGTCGATTGGGTTTTTCCTTTGGGAGAATGATTTCACGGAAAGGAGTCCACGTCAGTATTTCTGCAAGACTGGGTTCATCTCATAATGATGGAGTGAAGTTATTATCCACCTAACAGCGTGGCCAGTGGTTTCAAGTCATGTATTTGCGTTTCTATTTCCAGGGGAAATCCATTCCTCATTACCCTCTGGGGCCAATCAGGGGTGGCCCTGAGATTGCCCTGGCAATTTACGGAGGACACTAGTCTAGATCTGAATTAGGGCGGTGTGGCGTGTTCCTTGTTGCTTGACAGCATGCGCCACATCTGTGGGGTCTGGATGGGTCTGTATTTCAGTATCTCAACCACTCGGTGATATCAGGTCTCGTCAGTGAGTGGATTTACAGGAGTACGGGGGACTCAAGTTGGAGACATCGATAATTTGTTATTTACATCTTAAATACTTTTGAGAGTTGGGCCAATGGTAGTGCTGGGTGGGTTCAACACTCAGGTCACCACTGGCCATATTGCAATGTTGGAATATATATCCCGGCTGATTGTGATATATAATTCATTGGTAAATTTATAGCGGAGGTACATACTACCACACAATATGATAATATGTCTTTGCTACACGTAAGCATTGTATTTACTTTGATAGGTTGATCTCTTAACACTTGAATTACTTTTCAATTTATTATCTATTTAATTTCCCGCTTCTTCTCCGATATCTTTACCAATTTAGCTTACCCCTATATCACAGGTGCAACGGAGAAAGTATTGGATTCGCTATTCTTCCAATAAGTCCATAGGCGACAGGATTACCCCAGAAGCACAGATTATCTACCTAATCAAGTAAACCAGAATGAACCATCGTTTAGGCAACCCCATTCTCAACGTGGCATTGAAGTGCCAAATTCGACGCATTGAACCAGACTCCAGACCAGAGGCGAGAAAAGTCTTCAAATTGCGCCATTACTTAAGCTCTCGACTACGAGGCTTGGCAGAACGTTGCCAATAGTCTAATTCCCTCATCCACTTCCCCTATTCTTCTCCAGTGCCCCAAACTTGACATAGAAACCGAATACGACATCAATTACCTCATCGCGACCGGTATATCAATAAAATTACAAGTCTCGAACGATAACAGGACGACGTTACCAAGGATACTGTCCACACAGCCCATGGCAACGACGGGAATGAGTTGCACGTCTCGCCCAGGAATCGCGTCGGAAGGGAATGTCTCGTCTCAACCTTGGTTAGACGAGGAATGTCATAGACAACAGAGGAAAAGAATGAAGGGCAAACAAACCTTCGGACCTGATTCAGGGGTCAACATAAAGTGGGCACGAGTTTATCCCTTGGTTGCCCCTGACAGGTAGCCCGCGGTATGCTGGAAATCTTGCTGTCGGGTTTTGCTCTAGTACTGTATAGGCAGTAGTTTCCTTTGTCTTAAGTGCATCAATAAGTCGTAGGAAATTGTAGACATTACCCTACTCGGTATAGGGCCTATCGCTCACAGTTCGGGGCAACAATTGTGGACTTGTCTGCTCGCCCGCAAGGGCAACTCCTTTCTTTCCCTTTTCCTTGCAGGTTCCAAGAAACAGGTCTGGGGCAATAATTGTATTCTGATACGTGACATCAAGGCCTTGTATTCATAGAACACATCAGACATAATATTCTCCATAACAGGATTGCCCTCCTACGACTTTCAAAATCCCCCTGATGTCAAGAGCCTTGTACACGACTTTGAGACTATACTGAATTAATTTCTTATTTAAGATGGTTGAATATAAGTGGCTTTTTGTTCCCCACGAGGTTAACCCTTTGAGTTCATGGTTTATGTAGACAATCAGAGCCTCTACTGAGTGATCGAGGCTGCAGTCTAGGGTTGCAAAATCTGCACCGAACCCGCAGCGGTGCGGATCGAAGCCGAGATCTAGCATCCGCACCGGTTTCGATATTCCTCGGATCGCTGCAGATTCAACCGATCGTATTACAGAGAATACTTATTGGAGGTACATAATTCCGTTAATATTCGAACAGCTGTATTGATAAATACAAGTCTAACAAGACTTTGGGTAATCATTTCTTTTTTCTTTTCTGTGTTTCCCTGATGAATTAATTCTATCTTACTGGTAGTTTACATGCTATCGATTTTCTAATGTAAATTGTATCTTCTATATAAGTGTACATAGTGGAGAGCATGAGTATGACCCAAGACGGGCTTGTCTCTCACCGTCATAGGTGGTTATATGTAGAAAATATACATCTGATTAAAGCTCGCTATCTGGACAAAGGTTCATAGATGCGATAGTCATAAGGGCCTCAAATATTTCTATTCATCTTTCCTTGTCCATTCTATCGTTGCATAAAATACTATGTTCGACCAAATATGACCTCGCTGCTTGGATTAGAAGAGTCTAAACCAATGTCTCAAATATATAGATGCTTCTTGAGAAAAGCGATATGCGCCAGCACATTAACCTCGAAGTCTCCCCCCTGATGTCTCGTTGTTTATAGCTTCGCTACCATGGTTTTCATATTTAGTATTCCGCCGTAGGCTACTTAGAGGTCCTCAGTTCTCACCAGCTACCGTATAGACTCTCTCAATTGGCCTCATACACCACCACCTCAGCTCACCCAACCATACAGACCAATAAACCCAGTTAAGAAACCCCCCTTCACAAATCACCGCCGACACCCGCCCACCCCAGATCACCTATACGCGCCTTCATAAACAACCGGCACATCCTTCTCCCTCCACGCTTCCAAAACCTCAGGATACTCCATAGGAGGAATCATCCCATTAATCCTCCAATAATGCCTCGGATGCTCATAGAGATTATACTCCCACTTAATACCCTTAGGACCCAGAATCGGCCTCACGATATCATTAACCTTCCTAATGAACTCGTCCCGGACCTCCTCAGAATCAAACTTGCCGGCCGCGTGATCCATATGGAAGAAAACGGCATTCGGGGGATATTTACCCCCGCTGTAGAAATTGCCCTCGCCGGTTTCGTGGAAGAAAACATTAATCCAGAAGGCGGGGATACCGTAACCTATGTAGAGGTCTGTTACTTTTTGTGCGATGGTTGCCTTTTCCTCTTGGGTGAGGGTTTTGGGGGATAGGTAGAAGGTCCAGCGGGGCATTGTTGGAGGGGTGGTGGTTGGTTGAGGTGGAAGATTAGGAGTATGAATATGTGGAGGGTAGTGAAAGGGACGTTGAGTGACTTACTAGAAGATGGGGTTGGTTGTTATTGTATAACCCTTGGAATATATAGTGTCTGTAGTAGTGTGATCATCGGTAGGGCTATTTCTGGGATTACTGATGCTCCCGGCCTGTATCCAATCCATCGTGGGGATACAGCATAATCACCGAGGTGGAAAGCCACAAACATTACCAATATAGAGAGATTGTCTACTCGATTTGACAAATCCGATAAATTCGGTAGAAGCCTACCGAGGATCACTACTGTGGTACTTTGATGGTTGACCTCACTGCTTTTCCCGTAGACGGTTTATTTAAACATGACCGAGGCCAAACCACACACCAGCAAACATAGTAAAACACCACATTCTCAGCCAAACAAACCTCCATCTACATATAACACCATGAGTTCACTCCTCAAAGCCGACGTCTGGGTCTCCTCCCGTCTGCCCATCGCCATCCAACGAGACGGCCAATCCAGCGCCTTTTCCCCAATATCCTGCGCCCTCATCCACGGCACCTACGAGGCAGTCCTAGTCGACACACCAATCTCCACTACCCAAACCACAGACCTAACCAAATGGATCGAAGAAACCGCCCCAACCAAAACCCTCAAATACATATACATCACGCACGGGCACGGCGACCACTGGTTCGGGATCCCGCTCCTACTGAAGCGATGGCCGTCAGCACGCGCAATCGCCACTCCGGCAACAGTCGCCCATTCACAAGGACAGCTTGAGCCGGAGAAGTTCATCGATATCTGGACCCGGTTTTTTCCTGGTCAGATCTATCAGCCGCAGAAGACGGCGGAACCGTGGCCTTCAGACACTTTCACGATGGAAGGTCATGAGTTCCGGATTATTGAGGTCGGACATACGGATACGCTTGATTCGACTGCGTTGTATACTCCTGATATTCATCTCGTCGTGGCTGGGGATATTGTGTATGGGGATGTTCATCAGTTCTTTTGGGGAGGCTAATACGACGAGTAAACGGCGGGAATGGCTGAGGGCGTTGGATACGATTGAGTCGTTGAAGCCTCATATCGTGGTTGCGGGTCATAAGAGGGCTGGGGTGGTAGATGGCGTTTTCAAGATCGAGAGTACAAGACAACATAACCTTGCGTTTGAGGAGGCAATTACGACGACGTCAAGTCCGGAGAAGCTCTATCGCAGGATGCAGGAATTGTTCCCGTCGAGGATTAATCCGCATGCTATTCTAGCTGGGGCGAAGGCTGCTTTTGGGCTGAATGCATATGAATTCAAGAAGACTTTGTAGAGTCTGTTTTGTGTGTGGATTACAATGTATCTGACAGGGCTGGGGAGGTTGTTTCGTGGTATTTTCCTATTCTGAATAATATATCTACTCATCAAAGTCTAGTCATTAATATCGTCAAACATATGGGATCATAGTCTTAAAGGCTCCGAATACTCCGCGGAGTCTGCAGACTCACGTCCCCCTCCACATCTATTCTCATCGGCTCCATTTCATCCATGTCGTCATCCTCTCCCCAGAAGTCTTTCAGATCCTCGACTCTCCATGCTGTAGCCCAACCAGTCTCACGCTCAATACGTGCCAATGTTTCAATAATTGCCGTGTGTTCAGAATGATGAGACATGGCTTTACCAGCTAGCCAGAGTGGTTGGAGGGCGTTTGTCCAGCAGCCGCTGATATACTGATTAGCAACATTTTGATTAGAAGGAGTGAAGTAACTTACTGATGGGTATTAGAAGCGGAGATAGCGCAGATTTGCCTGGCATGCCAGAGGACGGATTTCTAGAGTCGTATTAGTATAGCACCAAACAAGCTCTGAAGATAAGGAAACATACCGGCCGCCGGGAAAGAGAAAGCGTCTTCGGCTTCCGCTGAAGCAACAGTAACGCACACGCGTGATACAACTGATTACCAGAGACTAGACTCATCAGTATATGTCAGAGCAATGTCCCCAGAAAAACATACTAGCAGCTCCATTTCCATACAGTACCGTCGGAAACGGCCTCTCCTGCCCCGGCCCCGCTGTAGCCGGTATGACAAAGATCGACTTCATCTGGTTCGGCCGATTATCGTACCACTCTTCGACGCTATCAAAAAGGCGTTTCCACCGATGCACGTAGGTATCTCGATCATCTGGACTGCCTAGGTATCGACAAGTTACACAGGACGGAGGAAGTTGAGATGAGGGATTGAAGAGGACACCGAGTGTCTGTGCGCAGAGGTACACGGTATAGTTTGCGTAGGTATCGAAGGCGGATATATTGGAGGCTAGGAAGTGCTGGGATGCTTCGGCCGGACTCATGTCTTTGGGGATCCAGTGGTGAATGGGGATGATGGTTTCTTCTTCGGAGATAAGACCACCGCAGACGTCTGATCTGTTAGGAACTATCTTATGGTGTGAGAATTGGGGGATAATTACCCATTCGTGCGAAGCACCAGAAGAGCGCCTGTTCTTCTTTTCCAGAGAATCCGTTGATTTCGGCTGCTTGGATTAGATAGGCGCAGCCGTCTAGATGTCGGCGCCATTCTTTGGGGTTACCTGGCAAATGTTAGGAATGTCTTGTCTATTTGAAAGGATAGGTGGCGCACAGCTTAGCATTTCCAATACACATAAGATCACACAGGACGCTATCACTGGCGTCGTCTTGCTCTCTAGCTCCGGGAGGAGGAGATGGATTGCCTCCTGGTACAAGGAAAGGCTTTCTGACTGGGACTTCTGATTTTGTTTTCGCTCGATCTGGCGGGCCGATAAGGCTAAGATGGAATAGCGGAGATGTGGCGATGACTTGGCCATCTGAGGGTAGGTCGAGGCAAAGTGACGATGGCTGTCGAACATGTCCAGCTGACTGGTCAGTAAAGAGATTAACTACACCGGCGTTGGGAGTACTACACACCCATAGACAAATCTCATTGAGATAGTTTTGCCACAGCACATTTTCCCGAGTTGGTGAGAGTTCAAATGGACGGCTTGGTCTCGAGTAGTTGTTTACTTCACTTGGATGCAACCCATTGGGAGTCACCGCACCGGACTCTGAAACTGACGCTGGTGAGCTACACCGACTAGGGATGTCCGGTCGGGCTGTCCAGAGCTGTCGATTCCGCAGCGTAGTATGAAGCGCCTCATAGGCGGATCCAGGAAGAAAGACATCATTGACTGGATCGGAGAAGACACTGTGATCAAAGAGAGGAGAGGCAATGCCCTGGTAGGCTTCCTGGGCAGCTTGAGGGAAGGAGGCTGCATTATTGGAGAAGTTTCGTAATGCAGTGAGCTCATCAATTACAAATTCGGGACTGGAATGCATATACGGATGATTAGGTGAAGCGGTATGGGGAATGTGATTGGGAACTTCGGTGGTGGCCTCCTCGTTGCAGCCGCCATCGCGTTCATGGTTGCGGACTTCCGCAGCCGGGTAAAAGGAAGCATTACTCGATAGCGACGGGGAAAGACCCTGATCATCACAGGGATGGAACTCAGACTGAGGCAACTGAGCCTGGGTCTGATCCGGATAACCAACAGGTAGCGGTGAAGGCGCCGAAGCCTCCTGCTGTGACTCCTGCTGTGGTTGAGCAGACGGCGCCCTTTCGGGCAACGTTTGCTCTTTACGAGCACGCTCTTTTCGGGCCGAAGGAGGATCAACGTTCAATATCTACTCGGTCAGCCAAGTACAGCTTCCATAATAGCAGAAACCCACCTTGAATTTACTCTGCCGATTATTCCGACCAACTGATTGGTTCATCGACGGATGGCCGGGCTCGAGGACTTTGATATTGGCCTCTCTGAACGAACCTAGTACGCGCCATTGGCACTTCTCACCGCGCCGTCTGCAGCCGGTGCATGTTGGCTTGGACTCGTCACCTGGACTATCGTGAGCTTCTGGGAAAGTACTTCCAGGGGGGAATGATTGTCCCACATTTTCGTCTGCGTCTACTGCAATTGATACATCCGGTGCGCGTACGCTTCCGGGGAGCATGACGCAAGGAGTCAGTGTCCTGAGGCATGGCGGACATTGTGATTGAGGTGATTGAAGGGACTAACTAGATCCATGATACGGGGAAAGGAATGGAAAGTCTATAATTACCTGAAAAAGTAAGTTTGGGGTCGTCAACAGCGAGTCGGGTAGATTACCGGATTAGGAACCGATAACCGCCACCTGGTTTGATCAAATGTGGGGAAAACACGGGGATGACCTCTGAAATCTCTGCTGTGGGGGTGCCCAGGAACTTATTCTTATACTTTTATCCGGTCGTCGTATGATGATGTATGCTATTGTAGAATCAGGGATACAACTTAGTGGTGCTGCAGAATTTTGCCATGTGTTCCAGAACCTTTCTAGTTAAACTATGCAACTCTTAGGGCTCAGTAGGATGCAATTGGGAATTTCTGAGTATATTAGGGTTCTACAGTCGGATATTGAAACAGGAATAGCTTCATATATACTTTGTCTCATGCCCTTGAAAGCGTAATTATAGTATAAGAATATACGTAAAAATATGCCAAGGAGACTTTCCATTATTGTACACTAAATCCATAGCACCGCTGAGCTGTAAGCCCTTCGATATCACAAACGGAACAGAAACTAAACGATCTATTCTACATGCTGGACACCAGCAAGTTCGGCATCCTTCTCTCCCACGCGACGCTCCGCATCGCCAGCAACGCCCATCGATGCGTGCCAATGAAGTTTCACCTTCTCGCCAGTAAACAAGTGGTCGATTTGTTCCAGAGTGAGGTTGCGCGTCTCGGGGTAGAAGAAATAGATGAGAGGGATGAAGCAGAAGTTGAACACTGGTACTGTTAGCGCCTATTATTCTATATAGATGGGTAGTACATACCTGCAAAATAGATATAAGTGCGGTACCCAACGTTGTCAATGCTGACGGGAGTGATTTCCACCACCAAGAATGTAAAGATCCCTAGATTTATTAGCGCGGTACATTGAAGATAACTGGAATAAACGTACAGTTGGTTGCCGTAGCCAATGCTGCGGATCGGGTACGAGTGGCCAACGGCGAGTATTCCGCAGGCACTGCCGAGTATTAGTATCCTGAATCTGGTTTTGATAATAAAGGATGAACGTACAGAGCCATGGAATCGCAAGCAAACCCACTCCGAAGAAGAAGTTAAACAGGAACAGCATGACAGTGGCTACCAGACCTGCGGCATGACCACCATCCCAGACTGTGCCGGCCAGGATAGCCATGCACGCACATTGTCCGATCACAGCGAAAAGCATCAGCTTCCGACGACCGAGCCTGTGAAATTAGCCAAGTACATTTTACACGGAAACAGTATTGAACATACCGATCAATCGTCCAGATAGGGACCAAGGTTGACACAAAGTACGCCACACCATTGAAGCCTGCCAATAACAGCGCCAAGTTGTGGCTCATTCCGACAGACTTTTCGAAGATAACGGTATTGTACTATTTGCATTAGGCTATGAGTCCTTCGGAGATGGACGGCTACTCACATAGGTGATCAGGTTCACACCGGACAACTGTTGCATCATCTGTCCGCCCATACCCAGGAGTGTCCGATGCAGAAACTTCTGGGGACCGTTTTTGAACACCATCATGAACGAACTCTCTTCTGTAGCGGCTTGTTCCTCCCTGATAGCCTGTGTGATTTCGGCGACATCCTGGTTAATGATTGCGTCGTCCTCCGTAATGCTGTGGGCGTTGGGTTGAAGAGACCAAATGATACGACGGGCTTCGCTTTCTCGGCCATGTGCAATAAGCTGACTTGTTAGTTAAGGAATCGCTGTTAGACTAAGAGCAACTTACCCAACGAGGTGATTCGGGCAAGCCAATGATGCCAATGAAAGTGACGATAGCGAAGAGAATCTGAAGGGCAATAGGGAAGCGAAATTGGGCGTCGTTCTTGACGTAGCTCATGCCATAGTCTGTTTTGTCAGAGATTGCCGAGAGAAAGAGACAGAAGGGGAACAGAATATTGCGCTGAACTTACCGACCCAGTACGCCGTCATGACCCCGAAAATATTGATACACAGTTCAATAGCGAGCTATAACACGTAAGTAAAGCACAAAACCTACGCCGAAGGTGGAGACCTACCCCTTTCCCTCGGCTCTCAGGCTTACTCAGTTCGGAATGCCAAACCGCTATTGAACGTTAGCTGGTCCGCCGGACACGAAAGCCATAGCCAGGGTAAGGTACGTACGGATAGTACTAGTGTTGAGTCCGTTTCCAATCCCTGCCACAATTCGACCCACGATCATATGGGGAATACTGAAAGCACTGCATTGCAGGGCAGCACCAATTGAGAGGATCACACAGCCAGCCATGATACACATGCGACGTCCAACCTTCTCACCCCAAAATAGGGCCATGAGGGCGCCCAGGAAACAGCCCTATAATGGTCAGACCTAGCCCACATGAAGGCAAGGGTGACTCACAATCTCATAGATGGCAACACTGATACTTCGTTAGCCCTAGCCAAAGGATTGTGCTGGTTAGACTTACACAGTTCCTTGCAAAGTCGCGCTGCCATTGGCACCCGTGTTGGTGTTAATCTCGGGAAATGTTCGAACGAACGCGTCTCCCGACAGGAGACCTGACATGACACCTTGATCATAACCGAAACTGTTCAGTCAGTACATACATCCTGACTTTGGGCCTGAATGTAGTCTCACAGAAGGAAGCCACTGCCAGCAGTGGCCGTGATGGCCAGAGTCAGCGGCTTTCCAACAAGAAATGTCATTGTTACCGCTGGTCCTTATTCAAGTCGTGACTTACGTGTTTACCGCGGAGAAACATCCAAGTTCATGGGACTACTTCTACTTTTATATATCGTTGTACCCCGGAAAAAAATCGGACGTCATAGCTTGAACTCTTCCGTGTGTTTTCGTTGGCAACGGCCTGGGAATTGCGGGGCCCCAGGGCTCAAGGTTCTCGGAGGCGTAACATGGAAAATGGCGCGGCATTTAAACTTTCGTATAGTCGTCCCTATTTTGTGAAACTCAGCCCTATCATTCACTCTTTTGCCGCCTACAATCTTGACTATTAGCCCTGTTACTTTAAGATATCTTATTAAAGAGAACCCTCCGGTAGATTAAAAGAGCTTAGACCTCTGAATATGCCATGGGGGCCAATTTCCACCGAAGAGGGTCGAGATACCGGGGTAGCGACAGTAGTTTACCTGGTGCCGTAGCCGGTCAACTTCCGGTGCGTCGGCTGGGGTCCGCTTCGGTTCGGCGGCCCGATTTCCTAAATGGGTAGGCATTAGCGCCTGCAGAATCGATCCACACGTCAGCCCCGGACTTCCCCCATATTACCTGTTCTGGAGGATATAGGCGCCCTTTAGTGGGATAACCCCCACGGGTAAACACAAGCATCGGTCGGGGTAGTATCGAGTCCACCTGAGCAGTGTACCTGATCTTCGGTTGGCGGACCAAAGAACTCATGTGGACATATGTGGATAAGCATCCCCAAGCAATATTATGAAACATGTACCTCTCAATGTTTGAATCGGCCATCCTACTAGTTTAGTCGTGGATAAGCGCCCCAAATCTCAGCATGATAAACATATATATGAGTCCCCCAACATTCCAATCAATCGCTCTTACTCCCCCAGACACAATAATCCCCTAAAACACAACTCACAAACCCACCAAAATGGCCCCCTCCGCAGTCCCTGAGAACACGACCACCGTCGCCCCAGAATCCATCCAGAATCCAGCCGTGGCTCGGACCGGCGACCTCTTCTCTCTCGGCAACCGCACAGTCGTGATCACCGGCGGCGGTCGCGGACTCGGAATCGTCCTCGCAGCAGCCGTCATCGAAGCCGGCGGAGATGTCGCCTGTCTGGACCTCCTCCCCACCCCCAGCGAAGAGGAATGGGCTACCGTGCAGAAGCTGGCTTCTGCCCGTGGTCTCCAGGCAACATACACCCAGTGCGACATCACCAACGAGGAGCTGACAAAGGACGTTCTTGAGAAGATCGCCGCGGAGGGACTGAAGCGCAACATGCCTTTGCGGGGCGCGATCACCTGCGCCGGGATTCAGCAAATGGTGCCTGCGTTGGATTACCCGATTGATGGATGGAGGAAGATGTTGGATGTCAAGTGAGCCCATCTACTTTCTGTGACACGGGGAAATAGGGACTAATTGGAGACAGCGTCATCGGAACATTCATCCCAGCCAAGCACTGCGCACGTATCTTCAAGGAACAAAACACCCCCGGAAGTATCGTCATGATCGCCTCTATGTCCGGCCAGATCGCCAACCGCGGTCTGACATGTACGGCCTACAACTCCTCCAAGGCAGCCGTTCACCAGATGTGTCGCTCTGTTGCCCAGGAATGGGGCCAGTATGGTATTCGTGTGAACACGTTGTCCGCTGGTGTAAGTTCTATTCATGACTTAGACATCGTCCTGCTCGCAATGTTAACCGGGATATCTAGTACATCCGCACGGCTATGACCGATGCGCTCTTGAAGGAGAAGCCCGAGGTCGAGGAGACCTGGATGCGTGGTGCTCTTTTGGGCCGCTTGGGTGTTCCCGAGGACTTCAAGGCGCCTACAGTGTACATGCTTGCTGATGGTAGTGGCTGGATGACTGGAACGGATCTGAGGGTCGATGGTGGTCACTGTGCTTCTGCTTAATGATTGAATGAGAGTTTGTGAAGATGGCATGGTTTGGCGTTTTTAGATGGGTTATATTTATTAGAATAGATATTCATTAGATAAAATCATATATGGTTCACTTCAGTTTTTGTTCGATTAGTGTACTGGGATGCAACTTTTGATTTGGGAGTTATGGATTGCTTGGTCTTGATCGATGTTTGTGTTTCACATTGAACTGGACTTGAAGTGTAGAGGGTACACTGTAAATCTCTGATGACATCATGCAGTGATATTTCTAGGAACGCTATATAAGAAGTTTATCTTGTTCTATTGACTTGCAACTTCCAAGTTCCATGAGCCTCCAGTAATGCCTGTTGCGGTTCCCTTCACTAGAAAAACCCGCTCGCCATCCGCCGAGACCAATGTTCCTTCGGCACCCGCCAGGTCTACATCCCCTGTAGTGCCTTGCGGAGTAGTGAAAGTCAATTCCTGATAATCTCCATTTTCCGATCTCTTGAACGTCGTCGAAAAGAGCCCCAAAGCGGTCGTGTAGCCCGCGTCCACACTAGTCAAATCACCAGGCTGCGGGGCGAACCTCCATGTAGCCCCAGCAGAACCTGTAAGATGCAGTCCGGCCACGAAGAAACTGAGCGCCGCCGTGGGGCCAGTTGACCAACCATGAGCATGCGAGACACGGGCATCATTGGTATACGGGGCATAGTGGAGAGTTCCATCAGTGGAGTAGCCCTCAATGAAAGTCGAGTTCGTCATGCGGGGATCATCAAGCATAAAGCCCCATTGCAGGCGGATTAAGTCCAGCGCTTTTTGGGGTTGATTGGCGAGGAAGTGAGCCTGTATTTCGAAGCCACCAATGAAAGGGGATACGGCATCTGCAGCCTCGGGTGCTGGTGCACCGTAGTTGCCCCAGCGAGAGCTCAGGGCGGAGGAGATAGTGCTGCTTTGGTTGGTGGAGAGGGTGAGGTTGGCCTTGATGGCCCATGCGTTGCCGTCTTGGGGGTATAGAGTGGTCGTTTCGTTGTCTTTGTAAAGACCGTTGTTTGCGTCCCAGAGATTCTTGTTGGTGGCGGATTTGATACCGCTGGCTATTTTGGTCCAGTTGGCATTGGTATGGTTGTTGATTGCTTGGGAGAGTTCCTGGGCTTCATTGAGGACGAAATAGAGGATAGCGTTTGCTTCGATGTTCTGCTTGGGTTAATTCCCTGGAATATAAGTGAAGAGGATAGAGTACTTACGTGGCCGCCCATTCCGAACCGCAACCAGTCAGAGCTAGCAGTAATATTGGCGAGTCCGGTGTTATCCACGCTGGATAGTGCCCATTGCAGACCCTTCTGGTATTGACCCCAATACTTCGATAGCCAGGCCCGGTCGCCCGAATGTCGGTAGTAGTATGATACGCCAATGAGGCTGTGGAGATGGTATGTGTAGCTCACAAGATCAAGGAACGGCTCGCTAGCGTAGGGTAGACGGCCGTCCGATCTTTGTTGAGAAAGCAGGGTCTCTAGGGCTGTGCGCACACTATAGAGGTCTGCTGTGCTCACGGAAACACTTTCCAGTGCAATTGACATATCGCCCGGCCAGATCAGACGGTCCCGCTTCGCACCGTCTGTAAGCGTGCTGCTACCATTTGAGATGGTGTAGTTGCTATACCAAGGGTTGGTCTCCGGAAGAGTGATGTTACTGTCCGAGCTAATGACGCCTAAGAAAGGCAATGCGTCCCCTGTACTTGGATCAATCGTACAGATCTGGTTAGTGTATGCACCCGCGTACCAGACGCGGTTGAGCAGCTCGTCATTACTGTGGAAGTAGCCCGTGTATGCGCGGAGATCCTGAGATGGGGCGGCGGTGTAGTTGATCTGGACATTGCGGACAGATACTACGGCAGTCGTGTTTGTGACCAGAGTCATGTACCGGAAAGCGCCGCGATTGTGTTTCTTATCTGCCGTATATGTACCGGCTCCTCGACCAACAGGGAACCATAGTGGTGAGTCAAGACCTGAATCCGCGGTAGCGTCGCAAGCCTGACTGCTGATCCACAGACTAGATTCTGTGAAAGTCACGCCAATGAAGGCATCGCGTGTAGACGAGGATCCAATGTCAAGAGACACAATGCCGGCTATGTTACGGCCAAAGTCAAACGTCACAGAAGCTGGTCCATTGAATGTAGCATTTCCACCGGTGGATTGTGTCAAAGAGGAGGGATCTGTAACGGAGCCATTAACTTCAAGAACTTCAAAGGGAACGAGGTGTCGTGATGCGGGGGCGAGAATGTATTCGTTGTAAGGCACGCCATAACAGGCCACAGCCAGGAGAGCTGGGCTGAGGAGCCACGCGGACCACGGAAGACGCATTAAGTGCGGAGGTGTGTAGGGATGAAGTTCAAATCTTGGCTATTGCGCCTATTGGCCTAGGCAAAGGTTTAAATGCAAAACCAGCCATGCTTCGTCACGGGAAACAGTTTCCTCCAAGGTGTCGTTCCGGGAAAGCCGAATGAATTTCGGGGGAATGCTGGCCGAGAGGTATAATCGCATTTTTCGAATGCAAATGCTATCCCAAGAAAGACAAAAATCCACAAAGCTGTACCGGGGGATCATCAGGCCGAGTCTCGAGAAAGGGCTTCTTTCCCCAGAAAATGACGTCGTGTGGGGTATCCCTCGATTGATGTGGGGTTGCCGAGGTTCTCCCGATCGAGATAGATTTGATGGTCTCGTCGAACCATTCTGCAGGTCGGCAGTTGGATGCTTTCTCATCCCGGAATCAACCCATATCCCTGCCGATCTGAGCTCGTCTTGACGGTTCAACACAGATCAGAATGACCATCCGTGATTCCTGTGGCTATTGTTCAGGAGAGCACTAAATATACTCTGCCTATGTCCTCATATTGGAATAGTCACCAATTTGGGGAGGCTGAAATAAGCTTTACCCACATATCTCGAAGTGGCAAGTAGAGCTTTAAGTTTGGCCGCTTTCTGAGCAGCCTCCGATACCTTCCCTTGCAGCATAGGTAGTCAAAGCTCTCCTCTATAGAACAAGGAGTGCCTGGTGTGCAGGATATAATGTAGTGAATAGTAGAGATTGAACCTTAGTCGTCATCATCACCAAGGTAGATGAACACGTATGCTATGAATATTAGCATGGATATGCATATTCGATGAAGGTAGCTTGAGTGAAAGGAGGATAGTTCTACTTACCTTGCAACCGCACGCTAAAAGTCGACGGTGTCCAAAGAATACCTCAGGCACCCCAGGTTCCCTGATTGAGTTAGTCTCGACTCTCTACGCCGTCTTATGAAGAGAGCCTCCACCAAAATAATGAAACATATCTCCTCGTCTGCCCATTCGACCCCTTCTACCGCCTTTATCGGGTTCTCGGACAAGCCCTGATCCAGCAGTTATCCATCAAGATGGACGAAGGTTTAATCTCTGGACTTCCGAGAGCCTCGAGTTCTTCTTCATTGCATCACGGAAGTAACTACAGTTAAATACAACGTTTCTACCACTTACACTAGTCTCTACCCTACATTAGTATATAGAAGTTGTGGATAGAGTTTCAACTTACCTTCGTATACCGTTCCAGATCCATAGATGGATGCAATTGCTTCTAGAAATTGCTTTGATATTTGATAATGATGGGTCCAGGGAGTGCGTATTATGAGAGTTGATAAGGGCAATATCAACTGCCGAACCTAATAACTTGAAAACAAGGCATTGATGACTTCTGTTTGTGAGTGAATGATTCAACTAGCTGGACAATGGATCGCGAAGTTAGGACTTCAATGCCCCCTGAATGATTGTAACCGCGGAGCCTTTGAGACATGCTGGAGCTGTCTGTAGTGATGGTTTTGGCTAAAAAAAACTATGAAATATTGCACGTGAGCATATATCAAAAGGAAATCTTCAAGCATACTTCGTATCATGTGCCGGCCACAGGGAAGAATCTTAGCTTATGGTGTATTCCATAGTGGCCATCCTTGGTTATGACCTATGCTGACCGGGCAGTATCCACTGGTGGTATCCCAATAACGCTTCTTGTGTATGTAGTATATTGAGTTGATGATAAACCTTGAAGTTCCATGGTTAGTTGCCATTGGATTCAGGGTCCAATAGTTGTTGTAGCCATGTATGGAAGGTGAATAACTTTGTTCGTTATTAATCGGTAAAGGGTACCTCGGGTTATCACACCGGTGTACACCACGTGACTATTGACCAATAGGAAATACCTCCGGCTGAGATGGCACCACTTGATTTTCGTTATTACGTGAGATCACTAATGGAGCTTGATCACTTTAGGTATACACCTCCGTAGAATAAAAGAAATATATCTAGTTAGAGTGGATCTTCTACGATCACTAACATCTGGCTTTATGTGGCAATGATCAAATATCGTTTTGAGCCAAGCACCGGCCGATGTGGGAAAATCTACAATATCTATATGTTCCTTGAATAGAAAAAGTGGGTAGTCCGTATTCTCCGTGCATTTTGGGACAACTGACCAGTGGCCTTCAAAAGAAACGAACTGTTGTATAACCTTCCACCGTTAGACCCACTGTGAGGAGGCTGTGAGGGTGAAGATCACAGCCTATTTCTGACCAGAGGTTATTATAGGAGGACTACGTAGGAGTGAGTTCGGTCACTCCGTTGTCCCGCAAGCGAACCGTACGATAGTCAACGAGATGCCGCCGATCTTGAGATCTTTCGGCATAGTTGAGATCTGGGGGTAAGGATCGGTTCATGTTCACCCGAGACATTCAAGAGTTTATGAATATAAATAGTAATATAGTGTGTTCAGGGGAAGTTGCAGTTGTTAGTACCGAAGAACATGTTCGAGGAGAGGGACTGATCGATTCTTCCAAGGTACATGACCGTGCAGGGGTTGTCAACCCTAATAGTCGGGACCCTGCCATTGACACGTCGGCCCCTACTTTATTATACTCCGGGTAGTATCACTAGTTGCAGACTTGCAATGACTAGGAAGAACCGGTACCCGATCATCTTGAACCTTGGATTCACCGATTGCCTAAAACAAATAGTAGTAGTCAAATGGTAACTGGAGAACATATTAACTGTGGTCAAGTAAGAAGAAATAGACTTCAACAGCGTTGAAAGTTGGAAAAGTGGTGAAAGATTCGTAACGCAAAGACAGAATGTCTTGGATGAACGACCAATCAATTTAAATTCGCCGAGGTTAAAGGTGGAGCACGCAGAAAAAAAAAAAAAAAAAAAAAAAAAAAGACGGAGAAGTTTCCTCCCCAAGGCTTCTGGAGCCGGTGCGGAGACAAGCCAAAGTCACCCTTCAATTTCTCCCCCGCGATTTAATTGCTCCCGCAGCTTCGTCCGAACTTTTGGCCCCTGTTCTTGCTGGGGTCATGTTCTTTTTCTTATTTTTTATTTTTTTATTTTTTTACTTTATTCTATCTTAATTGAAGTCGCCAGATCCGTCCTATACTTATATACCTGACCATCGTTTCTCCTTCCTGTTGACCTCTTCTTGTCCGGCACCAGTCCGGCCGTTTCTTGTACTTTTTCATTTTACTCCAGGTCTTGGCTCATGCTAACTCTTCACTCAGAAGAAGATTCATCTCCTCTCCTCTTTCATCCCACCGACCACCACCAATGTCTACCTGACATGGACCCAGCCCAGTCGGGGGATGCGCCGCAAGGCAATACACAAGGCACAACCGATGACCCCCAAAATAGCTCCGCCAAGCGGAAATGGAGACGCAACCGCATCGCCTGCGACGCCTGCCACGCACGGCGCGTGCGATGCGACCGGGCTTTTCCCTGTTCGCGCTGCCTCCGCAGTGAGATTCAATGTGAATTCACTCGTGAACGTCGGAAACGAGGTCGCATTGCTCGATCCAAGCAGACCAACACCAATGGCGGGACCGAAAAGTTATCCGCGGCGCTTTCGAATGGACGTGTCCCCGCACCCTCGACAGCGGATGCTGGAGGAGATGCTGTTGCAACGCCGGCACCGAACGGCTCTCCATCATCCAGTTTTCCGCACCGGTCGCCGGGAACGAACGAGATGACGGCATCCGCGCCCAGTGTTGATGAGCGTCGTTCGCAAGCCGAACTGCCATTGGCCCCACGAAAGCTGGCACCAGGGGGCAATGTGACGGAAGAATGGTTGGCAGCAGCACACGTGTCTCCGGGCTCATACGATTTCTTGGGCGGAGGGTTAGGGGAGGGACCCTTTCCCCGAATGTTTGATGTATGGAGTGGCGTAGATTTGTCCAACAATAGCGGTCCCACGCCGCAAGGAGCGAAAGTGTCGGGGGCGGGCCAAACACCGGGAGTCCCTCCGGCCTCCCTGAAATATCCGGTCTTGCAGCCGTTGATGCCTTTTCTGGATGCAAACCTGCCCCGGAGGCTGGTTTTCGATTTGCTGGAGTTGTATTTCACTAGTGCTTTTTCGACCCAGATGCATCCGGTGTGCCATCATATCCATTCCTATATCCTACGCAAAGCCTCTTTCCTCAGTCGCGATGCGCCTCGCCCCAGCACCCCGGCCCTGTTAGCCAGTATGCTATGGGTAGCGGCGCTGGATGACCGGGCTTTTGCCTTGTCGATTTCGCCCCAGCAGCGGAAGAACATCTGCCAGTTTCTTTGTGCACTCACCATCCGTTTACTGAGACCGTTGATCCATGTGTCTTTCAAAGACCAGGGTGCCTCTCTGAGTGAGCCAGTGGGTCAGGAATTGCCCCCGACCACGGTACACCATCCGTTTGAAGGGGGTGGGGATGACCGGGGCCTGGTAGGACCGGCGGGGTCGCTGGATGATGTGATCACCTATATCCATGTAGCGTCCATCATCTCATCGAGTGAGCAGAAAGCGGCCAGCATGCGATGGTGGCATGCGGCATTTACCCTGGCTCGTGAGCTCAAGCTGAACCAGGAGATTGAGGTGCTGCCGAATGTGGACACTCAAACCGAAGGGTCGAGCCCATCGTTCGATTATGCGTTACCGGGTTGGAATGGCGTGGAAACCAGACCCTTTTTTGACTTCTCGAACCCCACCCGACCGAGCTTGAATTGTGTCTGTGACCGCCATGACATGCATAATACGATCACCGAAGAGCATCGCGAGGAGCGTCGTCGGGCGTGGTGGTTATTGTATATTATGGATCGGCATCTAGCGTTGTGCTACAACCGACCATTGGCATTACTGGACGCAGAAAGCGAAGATCTACTTTTGCCTTTGGACGAGGGGTCCTGGCAGTCAGGGAATATCCACAGCAACAGTCCTCGACCCGACGGGCCTCAGTGTTTACTTTCTGGCGACAAAAATAAGCGTCGCGTTTTTCCGAATTTCGTCTGCCACGACCACTCTATCTTCGGGTTTTTTTTGCCACTTATGACTATTACTGGAGAGTTGATTGATTTAAATCAGTCTCGCAATCATCCGATGCTCGGCGTGCGGCTGAATGGGAAAGACGCGTGGGATGTCCATGTCAATGCAGTTTTGGGACAACTGGAGATTTACAAAGCCAGCCTGACGACGTTTGCGGCCACAGCCTCGGATCCCGAGGCCCCACTTTCGTATGCATATCCGCCGCCCAAGTCGGATACTAATGGGGTTGATCCCGCCCTCACCCAAGCATATTCCTGGCATACCCAAACCGTGATCTCCTATGCGTCGTACCTGGTGCACGTTCTGCATATTCTACTTGTGGGTAAATGGGACCCGGTCTCTTTGATTGAAGACAAAGATTTCTGGACGTCCTCACCTGCATTTGCCTCTACGATTTCCCATGCGCTAGACGCAGCCGACTCGGTGGACCAGATCCTCCGGTTCGATCCTGATATTAGTTTTATGCCATATTTCTTTGGCATCCAACTATTGCAAGGCAGCTTTTTGCTGCTCCTGATTGTCGAACGCCTGCAGAAGGAAGCAGGCGAGGGCATCCTGAACGCGTGTGAAGTGATGATCCGCGCCACGGAATCGTGCGTCGTGACGCTCAACACGGAGTATCAGCGCAACTTCCGGCAGGTGATGCGCAGTGCAGTTGCTCAGGCGCGCGGGCGCCCTGTCAATCACAGCGAAATCCGGCACCGGCGGAAGGCAGTGTTAGCCCTCTACCGATGGACACGAAAGGGAACCGGACTAGCGTTGTAAAAATTAGGGCTTGCATGCCAATGCCGATAGGGTTTCGGCTGTGTGACCGGGCCTATCAGTGTGCAGGATCTGGCCCAGCTGCTGCAGTATCCAGGATGGTGGACCTCTGGGATACAGTAGACATGCAGCTTGGCCTCGTCATACCGCGTGCGCACAGGGTGTTCAGCTAGGATGTTCAAGTTAGACGTGTTCTACAGACTTCCGTGCTATGCTAGGGTGTATATATTGGTTACGACGCTGTGAATATTGACGTCTGTATATGTATGTGTAGTATTGTGTAGTATGATTAAAATAATGATGTCTATACTGAGATATCCTCATCCATGTGTCTAGGAATAACTATAAGAAGGGAAGAATTGATCCATCAGTATCCCCATACTCATCTCCACAAAAAAGAAAGCATCTCTAGAAAAGATACAATTCTTCAAAAGCGGATAATCACCCAGTCTTCACATCGGCTAATATCACCACCACCGGTCCCCAACCTAACCCGAACACCCCAACTCCACGTGCTCGGTTAAATTCAGCAGGTAAATATTCCAGGTAAAAAAAAAAAAAAAAGAATAGGTGAAATTAAAAGCAAGATCAGAATCGATATCTCCACCAGTAGATCTGCAGAAGATCGAATCAAGGAACCGACCGTTAGAAGTAGCGATCTTCGTTAGGTGTGCAAGGACCGTCAGGCACCGAATGTAGTGGACCAGTTGGATATGATTCCTTTCGGGGAAATAAGTAGTATCATCTGATGTGTATGCTGGATATCACGAGATGGGACTGAGCTGTGAGGTTATTTCCTTTTCTCCGATGTTTAGCCATATCTATTCCCTAGTATCCAGTATTTAGTTTCCATCGTTGATTGTTGATTGTTGGGTAGAAGTGAGATATCGTGTTTGTATAGTATGTACGTACAATGGGTATAGAGTAATTCTTCTAACGATATTACTAAAACCCCAAGCTAGAAACAAATAAGATAGTCTGATACAATCAAAGTAAAAGTAATCAATGCACATGTGATAATAATTATAACCCCAGACCTCATCTCCAGAAAACCCAACCCCGTAATCATGCAATACACAACTCTCCAACCCTCGTGAATACCCCGTCCCGAGTAGACTTACCCCAGACTCCACTCCGCAATTCTCAAACCCAGCACGGGCCGACCTCAATCAAACTCGGCCTCGGTTAAAAAACCCCCAAATAACCGACAGGAACACAGACCTCGAAATGAAAAATCCGGGGAAACGAAACTCAAAATGTCGGTTAAATTGTTAAGCTCCGGGGAATTTAGTCACGGTTTCACTATTTACCAGGACCTGGATTCAGACGGTGACATAACCATGTGGCCAGGTGATCGGCATGGTTTTTTTTTGTCTTTACTTTTGTCTTTGGTAGGGGTTGAAATTAAACGGGGTTAGGATTGGGGTTGTATTTTGCCGATGGGGCTGTAGGGACTATTTACTAATTTCGGTGAATGGATGATTGTATGAGATGGGATGTATAAGTGTGCTATTTCCCCCGGACTGGGGTCTTGACTTGAACTTGTTGGTTGTATACCGATCTATACCTATATCTATCTACAGCTAGATCTACAGCTAGATCTGTGTTGATGAAGCTGGTTATTGCTATCGCATAGCATACCTATCTACCTACCTACTACCTACAATGAATCGATATTTCCGTGAATGAGCTCACTCCTTGATTCTACACATTCACCTACACATTAATTCTCCTCAAATCGAGGCCATACACCCTCGCAAACCTACAAGCTGCAAACAGAAATCTACACACGAAAGCTACACACGAAAGCTACAAGCAACACCAAAAGCACCAAAATGACAACCCACAACCAACAACCCCTCTTCACCCTCCCAAACTACACCAACGAAATCCCCTTCCCCGACCTCGACCTCGACCTCAATTTCAATGACGTGTTCGCGCCGGGCATACTCGAGTCCCAAGCGCCGTGGGACCTGGACCTGCTAGACATGCCGGGAAAACCTTCGGGTGATTTCCCCGTGCCGAATGACTTTGGGTTTAATTATCCGGTGGATTTGGTGGAGTTGGGAGGCTTAGACTTGGGGTTTGAGGGGGAGGAGATTACTGCTAGGTATGTTTTTTGTTTTGGTTTTTATTCTTCGTTTTTCTGAGGTTTTGGGTATATTTGGTGATTTGATTTGGGGTGGTGGATGGGATTGGGGACTTGTCCTGATTCTCATTCTACCCTACATTTCACACCCAAACCGATACCCATACATAATCCCCAAACCAAAAAGAAAAGAAAAACAGACAACTAACAAAAAGCCCACAGCCACCCACAAGACCAAATCCACACGCAAAATACAATCAACACCCTCCTCCGCACAACCACCTACCAAGCCACCCAACGAGCCCTCTACATGACCACCCCAACCCCACAAACAACCACAAACTCCCCCCACAACGCCCTCTACTCACCCTGTTCACCCACAAGCTCCCACAGTAATCCCTCCGACACAATATCCATTTCCACCAGCGACACCGACAGCATCTCCTTCGGACCACGGACACCACCACCCCATACACCAATCTACAACAACTATGACTACAACGATCCCACTGCCAGGAAACGGAAAGCGTCTACCGAAATAGATCTAGAGGGGATCCACACATATCATTACACGGTACCTTCACGACCGCGTGGTGGGGAGGGTGAATTCTCGGTCGGCGTTTTGGCCGAGGAAGATTCCTTCTACCCGAAACGCCGACGTTCTTCCGTTCCAGACAGGGATCAAGAACAATCACAATCACAATCTCGATCTCGATCTCGATCTGAATCTCAAGGAGAGGAAGAAGAAGATCAAGATATATTCACACCCCTAGAAATGCCCGATGGCAGTACGCGCTTCACCTCCAATTGGTTACCGGTGGACTCGTCCGGGGGATTTACGATTTGTCCTGATCCGTTGGCGGGGGTGATGGGGGAGGCGTTTGTGAGGGTTGGTGGTTGAATGATCGCATATCTGATTGGGAAGAAATTAAATCAATCATGCCATACTATTATTGCGGTATTTAATTTACTGTGGTTTGGTATGCAGCTACCTAGTGACTACTCTATGGAGTACGCTATGCGCTATGGTACATACGCTTAGTACGCTACGCGGCGTGACGTGACGCTACTCCGGAGTATGTTGTGGTGCGGTGCTCGGGGCTTGGCCGAGACAATCTATTCTAGTCTTCCATCTTCTATGGATAGTGATCGCATCATCTCTGTGAGGATGATTATGTCTCCGGCGGATGGATGGATCCCTTGGGATTTTTCTGTGGATGGATGTGAAGACCAAGTCGACTGGGGTTGTGGTTGCCGACGGCGGGGCCGTCGGCGATATCTCCGTCGTATTTCTACTCCGTTGACTCCGTACTCCGTCCGGATGGGGCCAACTTGACATCATTGGTGTCTTGTATATTGTATAGCCTATGCTATAGTCATGGTATAAATCAATATGCTATGGATTTGACATGTGTTACTCTCCCAAACACCTGAATAATTGCCCCTGCATGCGCCACCTGAGATTGCCAACATTCGTCATTCATAAGACCGTAACTCGGACAGTGTAACTCGGGGAATCTTGAAATGAAAATAAAAAGGTTAATATCATGTAGATTCGTTCTTGACCGCCGACGACGTGCACTTGTTCGAAAACACCGGAAACTCCAGTTTGCGCCCGATATATTGAAACAACTCCGCGATGAATTCCTTCTCGATCATCCCCGGCGAAAACGCGTCGAACGCGGTGCGGAGAACGAACATGATCCGGGACATCAGATACCCCGGGATGTTGTTGATGTAATATTTCATGCTACGACAGATGTCGCATGCAAATTGGTACCGCTGTTGCGGGCCGAGCACGCGGACGAGGCCGCTATCCGAGGCCGACACGACCAGTGACAATGCCCAGTAGAAACACATCGAAGTTGCCAAAAGAATATCGGGATAGTGCAAGACCTTGGCGACCGTGACAGACATGGAGCTGGTGTTGCGATATCGGAAGACCGGAAAGTCGTCTTTGGACTCGGTGTCGTGCACTTCCCATGCCGTGCCCGAAGGATATGTGTCGGCGTATACGGCTTTCCACATATCTAGGCGCGCCTGAAGCTCGGTTGCTTGCTGCCAAATGGAGCTCTGCATCCCGGTCAGCTCGAACGTGCATGCGGCTGCTTTGTCTACCATGGCGCCGAATTCATCGATCCGAGAAAGATAACCGGGAATATCAACTGCAACGTCTAGGAGATGGTGCAGGATATCCTTGGCCGGTGCATCGCCCGCCCAGGGAACAGTCAACCAATCCTTGGACGCCAGGAAACTCGGTTTACGATGAACCAGTGCTGCCGTGACCTGAATGCCCAGTATTAGTCTCTAGCAACTGTAGCAAGATCTGCCGTCATACCCAATATAGCCGAAGATCAACGAATAGAGAGCGCTCAATTCCATAGCGATGTCGATAAGCTGACCGTGTACGTAAAAGCTCTAAGCCGCCGAGCTGGTGTCTGAAAATAGAGTCTTTGGACGTTTGCTTGAAGGCCTGGGAAGACGTGAGCACAGGGAACCCAATACAGCGGCCGTAACTTACCTCTGTGATAGTCGACAACAGCACCACTACGAGGACCTCGGTAGATTTGTTCCCGTCGGCGTCATATAGCGCAGCTTGGAGTTGCCGGAGCGTTCGGACGTATTTGGCATGTCCCGCTAGCTCGACTGACCGGTTACCGTCGCGCCGACCGGCAAATGTAAGCGCGGTCGCCTCGAAGGCGTTGCACAGCATGGGTGAGATCATCCGCATCTCCGATGCTTCCCTTAAGGCAATGGTGCCACCGTATTTCCGGTGGTCGTCGGGACTGAAATTACGGATCAGTCGGTCGACAAACAACTCCATCACGGTGGAGGCAAGGTTCGGGTCATTTAAGATCGCTTTTTGGCGCGATAATGACGTGGGGGAAGCTTTAGACAGAGGATTAATACTGGTGGACAACATAGCGAGACCAATTAGGACAGAGCTGTGGCGGTCGAAATTACGGTTGTAATTCGGATCAAGGGTACATACATTCTCTCTGCGACCCAGTACGATCCCCTGTACTCACCCCTGAAGGGCCGGGAGAATATCGTGTATGTCTGGGATGCGCTGCCTGGTCACCTTGTCCTTCAGCATCGTCGCTGTCATTGGGTTTAATTTGGTATAAAGAGCTACTGCCGGTTTCTTCAGCTTTTACGGGGGGTAGGTGGGCCAATTGACGGGCCTCTGAGAGCTGCCGCTTGAGACTCTCGCATGTTTGCATAAGGTTCTCGATCAGGGCGGATTGTTCGATATAGTGTCGGTCCTTTTTGCTGGTTCCATATTCGCACTCCGAGGGCGTTCCCCGAAGACAGCAGGCACCGCATGGTTTCACCCGGTCGCACTGCAGAACCAATTAGATCTTATTAGTCGAAACGTCAGAGAATCAGTGTCAGCCCAATAGGGCGCTGCACTTTAAATTGCAACGGCCAGCGAAGCCACCAAGAACCTGGACAGATGTGGAAATTTACCTTGACTTTGCGTTTGTGGCAGTTTAAGCATGAATAAGTGGGGCGGATCTTCTTTCGCGCCCCCAGCTTAGCTGTCAAATTCGGGTTGGGTTGATCATTGCTCTGCCGGTCGCCATACTCGCTGCTCATGGTATACAGATTGCTGTGATTCGAAAGGCTTTGTTCGGTGAAAAGAAGCTCTCTTCAAATGGACCGAGCCGCCGCCCAAGTAATTATGGTGTGGAAAGCAGCGGAAAGGCTATTGGGGCAGTTAGTAAGAGATGGGGGCGCAAACTCTACCTTAGGTCGCACGCTAGTTGGGCTCCTTCATGCACAGTCACTTGTGGATCTGGCGAAATAATTGGAGAATCCAGACACCGAATGACGACTAGACCTGACAGGCAAGACAGGTCCCAGTCAAGATTCCTTCGCTCCTGTTGCTTGATGCGATCGTGGATCCATGGTACACCGAAAGCCTATCTTTTGAAGAATTCCACACATTATGTCAACCAATTTCTCCAGACCATGGGACCGCTTCCTCAAGCAGTGGTTCGTTGCAGGGGTCTGAGTCCGTGGCGGACGCGGTGGATCGATCGCTGGTGGACTCCAAAACGTATGCGCTTCCGGCGCTGGTGACATGTCATCACAGGAAAGAACAAAAAAAAAAAAAAAAATTGGACTCGTATCTGCAGGTAAATAATTGGTGCAGAATCACGTAAAAATGCGTCCAGGTCTGCACGCTATTGGATACCAGTGTACATCACTGCTTCCCGTGTCCTGCCATGTTCAGTAACTCTCCAATAATTCACTGCATTATTAGGGGGAACGAAGGGTCCGGCATCCTCGAGGGTCAGACCTTCGAGCGACTTGCAGGTGATCGGCGTTTTAGCTCGTTCATCCGTTGGAGTCTTGGAGATCGTCCCCAGAGGCGGTGTTAAAGCTTGGCTTTTTCGAATCAACCACCTCGGTCGGAGGAGACTATTTGGAGGACTGGGTACAGACATGCGATCCATCTCAAAAGCCATCAGGCAGCGTTCGCGGTCTGGATGGATTGAAAGGCTAGCTCATTCGTCAATCAGCACTTCCATGCTGAGCATGGCTGCCTTTCCTGCAGCGTGATCATCCCGAAAGCTTATCGCAGTCTTTGCAGCACACTGTGTTTCAACTGGCATGCCGTGAATCCTCCTTCCGTCGATAACAGCTGCGGGCGTGGTATGTTCTCCCTTGCGGGTGAGCAACGGAAATGCTGAACGGTGCGCTTGGAATGGTGGGATCCTTTCGGCCGGGAACACCTAAAAAGATATTATCAACTGCCAAGTGACTATTTGGTCGTCAGCGTTTTGATTGCGAAGATACCTTGGGATAAAGTCATTGTCTGCAAAGAAAGCCTCACTGTTCATACTGTCAACCAGTCTTGGTTAGGTATCACAAGGCTGGGGATGCAGGCATGGCATCGTGTAGATCCCGAAGGAATGGGTTGCATTGTACGGACGGACAGACTTCGGAGTACTATCGGGAAACAATAAAAATGTTCGGTTTTGGACAAAGCAGCTACCCTGTGCCCCACAAATAGTTTCTGCACGTTTGGGATCCAGCATGAGTGACTGGGGGTTGAAGGGTGACGGAAGTGGTTGTTGCAAGACACGAGCCGATCACCTGCCCTTTCAAATATTAAGTAGCAGTCGTTACATCCCTCGCGTCACGAATGCCCAACCACCCATGTCACTGAGTTTCTGGTAGACACGTGTTGTAAGAAACCGCAAATTATATACGGAGTAGAGTGTTCTGATTTTTAAGTGGAATATAATATTCACACAGCTAGAGCATGGAGGCTTCCGAGCTGTACTGCTTCTATTAAATCACCAAATCTAAATTACAGGCCATGACATATACAACCATCACTCCGTGGGTTCCCATGGAGTCCCAGATGCCTCGATAATAATAGTACCACGCTGGTTGACAGCCCTTACAGCGCGACAGAGTGGACAATGTACAAAGACTCGCATCGATGCGATCGACACATCCCTGCAGTTGCTTGTAGGTCGCTCGAGGCACAAACGAGTATGTTGGGGAGACCTTGAAGACTCCCCTAGGGCACAAGGTCAGCGACGTTCTAAGTGGAGCATCAAAGATAGGATCTTATTTACCTAGTAATGGTGGTGTCGGGCGTAATGGCGCCTGGCATAAGCCGACGAGGATGGAGTCGCACTGGAAGATGGGATCGCGCTAGAGGTAGGGGAAGGAGTAATACTAACGCTGCTGGAAGCAGCGCCAGAACCGCCAGAACCCAGCTTGCCGACACCCGCGTTGGCCTTAACATAGGAGGGCACCTTATCCGTGGTCATGGCCTTAGTATCACCCTCGCCCTTAGGCCAGCCAGAGAGAACAGCTTCGTCATTGCCAGACAGTTCGCCGGAACTGGTCAGCTCATTGGCAATGCAAGGACGGCCGAGCGCAGAGGTGCAGGAAGATGCGTCCTGAGCGTTCACGGCAAAAGTGGAGCCTGGCGTATCCTCGGGGTTCATAGGCGTCTTGACATTGGAGAAAACGTTGCCCTCAATAAGTACATTAGCCCCCTCACCGACGTCAAAGGCGTGACCGCTGTTGTTCTCCCAAAAGTTGTTGTATGCGTGCCAATGGCTATCGAACTCGATCTTAGGAGAACGGCCAGACGTGTGGTGGATGTAGTTGTTAGCAAAAGTGATTTGATCGCCCTTGCCATAGCCGAGCCTGTAGGTAATTAGTGCCCGTTGCGGTGGTCCAGCCTTAGGATTATCATCACTTACACAGACCAGTAGTGGTGTCCATCGCACGAGGCAGACCACTTAGTCTGACCATCAAACTCACTGTTGGAGACAGTGACGCCGCCACCTATTGATTTGGTAAGTCTTTGTCTGACCAACGTTTGGTTCTGCCGCCCGCGATACATACTAGATTCGTAGCCAGTTACAAACATCTGACGGCCAACCAGGGAGACCTTGACATGGTCGACCCAGATCTTGTCCGTGCCATCTAGCGAAATAGCATCACCACCCCAAATGTACTGGGGGTTCAGCTCGGTGATGTGAACGTTCTGAATGATGATGTTGCTGACGCCATTTACCAACCTCAGACCCTTACCACGGATCACACCAGCGTCTCCAACACCAATGATGGTCTTGTCAGAGGCGACCTCCATGCCCTCAAGACCGGCATTGTCGTATGTGCACGTCGTAGCAGGGTAGGAACCGCACCAGTCAGAACCCTCGGTTTTGATTGCATTCTGGCCAGCATCGCCGCAGGTGTTGGAGTCCGGGATACAGCATTCGCAGTCGGTACAAGTGTCCTCGGTACCGATGAAGTTGAACTCCTTGTCGATCACGATCACTCGGGGGTTAGGATCGGCCAGCCATTCCTTGAGCTCATTGGTGTCCTTGGGTGCCGCAGGAGCAGCGTTACCACCGCCAGTGGTTCCGCTGGCGAAGCCAAACGGAGTGCCGACCACACTTTGGGCCCGGGCAGATGCACCCAGCAGGGCAGCTGCCGTCAAGAGAGGATGGAGGAGGACCATTTCGAAAGGGAGTATGGCCAACAGAAAACGCAGATTCGATACTTAAACGACAGAAACAAACTGTACCAGCAGTTTTTATATGAGGAATAAATTGGGGAGATTGAAAAGGGAGTGTAAACTAGCAATCTTTCAGGGTATCCATGGATATGATTGTGGATTTATATGCTGCCATAGGAGATTGCACTGGTAGAATGACGACTGCTCTCAAATTACCGAGAACATTCCTCCACCAATTGCGCAGAATATAGCATCCTTAAACCGCCAAGCGGACCCTGTTAGAGATTGATGGAACGGGCTGCATGGTGAAACTGGACCGGCTGGTGGACTAAAGGAAATGTTTCCCTGTACTGCAGTTTTCCCGGTCGATCACTCTTGCTGTGTCCCTGTCGGCAGTACTTCTTGATATTTTAAGGTGCAGTTAATTAACTGACTGTAGATATAAAAGGTGAACAAGAGTGTCAAGAGGGCAGAGCAGGTCCTCTGTTATTACCAGGCATGAGCGATAACATGGTGGTTGTCTCGAGTCAGGGACTGCCTATGATTTCCACATTGGGATTGTGTTGGTGGAGAAAAGTGGAAGATCGTCAGGGCGAGTACACTCAGTAGTTAGAATAGCAGTTGGTCCGCCCGCACTGGACCCAATCCGCTAGGTTAGATACGCCTGGTCCATTTGAACAGCATCCTTTTCTCTGAGGCCGCCCGTATAAGCATAGATATCCATTCCATGGAGGACAAGGGTGGCGATGCATTGCCGATCTTTAACTGACTGAGATTCACCCCACTCTTTAGGTCCCAGAACAATCAATCCCTCACAACCCCGGGAGTGCGCAACGGGTGTGGCACATTGCTATGGATGGATTGGCAGCGATCATAATTATCTCTGCAGCTGTGCTTAGCAAGTTAAGCCACCAACCAACGGAGGTGATCGCGAAAGGGAGATTAAGCTGTTCGCCCAACATGAGTGATGCGACAAATTGCTCTATTAGAGCTTGCAATCCTAGCCTTGCCTAAATATCGGTAGAACTTGCTATGGTGAGAAAATCTGGCAGATAGGATCACGTATGGAGAGTACCTAGCCGGCGAGGCCCAATCCCTCAACGAACGGTATGAGGTGGATATAAGGTGGATAGCGACTGGATCCTATGCCGATCTCTTCATATGAGTGTCCCCAGAATTAATTGCCCAGCACTTTGGGATAAAGATCACCAAATGAGGGAATTTCATGGAAGGTTCTAAAGGGTCAGGCCATTTTCAGGAGTCTCGGTCGTTCTTATTCAAGATTTGAGGTCATATAAGCGGTGCATGTCCTTGTCCCAGCACTAGTCACTTTCTGCCTTCATTGAGTAATGGATGACACAGTATGTAATCTCGGTGTTTTGGATGCATCATACAATGCTGACTTTTGGCCGAGGGAGGACATGCGAATGCAGCAAAGATATAGAAAAGATTTGGCTAGAAGCAATCTTTAGTAACTACTGGCCTTTTCAGATCAGGGTAGAAGGAGGGGAAGTGCAGGAGATATATTAATATGAAAGGAATACTTCGCTGGGGTACGGAGGCGCATCGGGATTGAGAGCTTTTCGGAGCGATGAATGGTCGGTACTCTGTGCAAGGATACAAGGATCCTCTACAAGAAATGTAACCTTGAAGAATCTCCACTGTCCCCACTAGGTAAAAATATTATATACCGACCTCATGGCATTAAGGCCTATTAAAAAGCTTGTCGTAGCATTGGGTGTTACTTAAATGTCTTGAAACATGTAAATGTAATTTTCCTTCGTGGCATTTTAATACAGTGTCTGTAACCTTATCTGACAAGTCAAGAGTACGCGTACATCGCCAAAAGGACAAGACGGATGCAGTCCTCCGCGAGGGCTTACCTCAGACTGATTACCATATCAGCTACGAAGGTCTGTTCGTT
Organism: Aspergillus oryzae RIB40; assembly: GCF_000184455.2. Classification (NCBI taxonomy): domain Eukaryota; kingdom Fungi; phylum Ascomycota; class Eurotiomycetes; order Eurotiales; family Aspergillaceae; genus Aspergillus; species Aspergillus oryzae. The sequence goes on from NC_036436.1 coordinate 5,603,118, forward strand.
GTCTACCTTGGTCTCAGTCCAGAAGGTAACAGCAATCTCTGGGTAGTCAAACCACCAAGGACCTTGTAAGGTACATGATGTGCATATGCTCCAAGGTACTCATGCACATTGTATAAAACGGTGAGCGAAGGGCAATGCTCCTAAGGGTCAACATTCGCCCTTTCTCGCGGCTACCATGTCTTCCTTTAATGCTCACAACGTTGACCTCGACACGGCTAGCCAGGCGGACATCCTCTGCTATCTGGCGCTGTCCGAGAATGACTACAACGGCCACCTCGGCGCCCGCATATCTTCTATATTCGTTATTTTCATCACCTCAACCTTTTTCACCGTGTTCCCCGTAATTGCCAAACGAGCTCCGGGGTTGAAGATCCCCTACCATGTTTACCTCTTCGCCAGATACTTCGGCACAGGCGTCATAGTTGCTACAGCGTTCATCCACCTACTGGATCCCGCATACAGCAGCATCGGCCCGAACTCATGTATCGGAGTGTCCGGACACTGGGGAGACTACTCCTGGTGTGCGGCTATAGTCCTCGTCTCCGTCGTAACCATCTTCCTCTTGGATTTAGGCGCCGAAGTATACGTAGAGTACAAATACGGCGTCCAACGGAACGACGACGCCACAGAGGCCTTCATCACACACTCCTGCGCTTCGGATTCAGACAGTACATCTCATGCCGTGGAGTCCGGCACGCCGATCCGCAAAAGCACCGACATTCACACGGAAGTGGCCTGGGTACGTTCCGAGCGGGCATTCCGACAAGAAATCGCAGCCTTCCTGATCCTCGAGTTCGGAATCATATTCCACTCCGTCATAATTGGTCTGAACCTGGGCGTGACAGGCGAAGAATTCACGACTCTGTATCCTGTTCTGGTCTTTCATCAAGCCTTTGAAGGTCTAGGGATTGGTGCGCGTATGTCAGCGCTCCATTTTGGATCCCGTCGGTGGCTGCCGTGGGTGCTGTGTCTTTTGTATGGACTAACGACGCCCATCTCTATCGCTATTGGACTTGGGGTGCGGACGTCGTATAACCCGGGATCCAAGACGGCGATGATCGTCCAGGGTGTGCTGGATGCGATTTCTGCGGGGGTTTTGATTTATAGTGGACTGGTGGAATTATTGGCGAGGGACTTTTTGTTTGATCCCGACCGGACAAAGAGGAGATCGCATTTGTTTGTCATGGTGGGATGCATGTTGTTGGGAGCGGGGATCATGGCATTACTTGGGAAGTGGGCGTAAAAAGAATGCGAAAGAATCGGTAAAGGAGAGCTGAAGGAAAGGCGACGATCATCGAGGACAACAAATAGGGCGGACTAGTCAGGTGGGGTCAGGGAAACGAGAGAGTTTGCTACGAATTCCAATTTCTACACACCCTTTTCTTCAAATACGACCAGTTGTACGTATGTATCGGTAATATAACATGGTGACTGCCTAATTTGAATGCAGATGGACAGTTCATGCATGATGGACGTGCGTATATTAAGCCTTCACCACCGCCTTTCTCTCCTTCTCTCTCTACGTCTAGGAATCATGGCTTCAGCTCGGCCCCCGGCCATGGATCACAGTCGTTTTTATCACATACCTTTTCCCACACTCAGTTGAGTTCACCATCGACAACACCATAATTTATACATCTGCTGTGTAACCATGGGCAAACACAACCCCCAAGCTACGCAAAGAGCTCCGACTCTCAACGAAGCCCTAGACTTCATCGAACAAACCTATAAAGAATCGAAGTTGATCATCGTCGGCTGTCTAGCATCCTGGACACTCTGTCGACTGAACTTCCGTTTCGTTTGGCTACTCATCATCCTAGCCTTCTGCCGCACGCACTACCAAGTATCCGTTCGACGGATCGAGCGCGCCATCCGAGACGAACTCCGTCGATACCACTCACAAAAGGTCCTACAGCGTGGTGAAAGCGTAGAATGGGTAAACGAAGTCCTCGGGCGAGCATGGCACCTCTACCAACGCCAGATCTGTAAACGGATCGTTCAATACGTCAACGCCGGACTGGCCCAACGCAGCGAAGATTCATCCCCTCAGAAACTGGTCATTCATTCCTTGGCTGTTGTGGAACAGCCGCTCCGATTTACAAAAGTGATGGCCTACTCCAAACCTCAGTCGCGCAATTTGATCTTCGAAGGACACTTCTGTATCGATCTCCGACCACCGGACGACCAGAGAATGCACCTGCTGGACCTTGTGCACAGCGATGAGCCGCTCATCGATCTGGCCATTGTACATGAAAAGCCAGACCGCAAGAACCATGATCTCGTAGTGCATGTGAGACAGGTTACAGGAACGGGGATAGTACGCTTAGAAATCGACCTTGAGAGTCTGGAGCCACATATTCTACAGCCGCAGATTGAGCTGCAGGATCATCCCCATATCGACTGCACCATCAAGACAGTGAGTCAACATCACTTTCCCTTTCACTTTGCGCATCACGTCGACTGGCGGAGGGCGGTGGAGAAGCAAATTCGCGAGGGGCTGGGATGGGCGTTCCACCGACCTTTACCGCTTCCGTTTCACTTTTTCGGCGAGAAATTCTTGATCAGGATGATGACGTGGTGGTGGCAGCTGAGTCGGGCCGTTCATGATTAGTCGTCGGTAATGAATAATGAATTATTGATATCCTCCTTGGGGAAAAAGTGGCAACCGAACAATAAGAGTGTTATTGGTTCGTTTGGTACCGAGAAAGCCGAGTCCAAGTGGGCCGTCGCCTCGTAGGGCTGAGTGGTTGGGGATGAGAAAAAGTGCTGCCTAGAGAACTCCTCCCTCGTACTCCGTATTGCAAATTACACTGGTAACTTCCAACGCAAGGAGGAAATAAAATCATCCATGCCGCCAATCCCTGCCAGAACGGTTTGCTTTACAGTGGTTGACGGAGTTTTTTTTTCCAGTGGAGTGACAGGAGACTCCCGCGCGTTCCAACCCTTGGTTCTATCCAAGGGGGAAAAGCCAATTTTAGAACCGACAAAGGGTGCTTCAATAATTAGCCAATAATAGAACAATGCTTCTTTTAATAATGCTGCAATAAAGGGGCTTGTAATGCACTGTATTGATTCTTAGACAATGGACTCAAGTATGTACGTATTTATATACAGTACAATGCAGAGCACATGACATACCCCCCTGGTCCCCATCTAATTACCCGATCAGGGAAGTGAATCTCTCGGCCAGAAGCCTCGTCCGAAGATACCGATTCAGGTCTATCAGTCCGAGTTCATTACTGCCAATTTAAAACCAGTTTGAATTCCTACTGATTCGGTTCCCGTGTAGGGTAATCTAACTCAATTGGTTCTGGCAGGAGCTGTATACTATCAACAGTATTTAGATACTACATAGAATACTAACTGCACAACGCAAACAATCTCTCTGCCTCAGGCATAAACAACATCGCTGCTCTCGCGCCTTGCTGTCACAGAAGGAGGCTGTTACAGCACTAGCCTGTTCAACTATCTGATGGCGGCTGAGCCAGGTAGAATGGAGGAGCAATGATGACCAACGAACCCCGCATGAAGCAGATGTCCGGCTACTCACTGAGCAATAGAAATTAATGGTATTGGTATTGGGACAAAGTATTGCTGGGTCTGAGGTATGGGGTGTTACGGGAGGATCCATTGTAGGCGATGTACATGCTGGATGTTACTCCTCACTCAAAGCTCATGTTGTGAGAGGACTAAACGGTATGGAAAGCTAGACGCTAGCAAATTTTCAAGGTGGCATCACCCGAGATATTCCACGAGATGTTCTCGCCACACGGATTCTCCGTCACCGAGTTGCTGTTGACCTCCAGGCTGATGGAGATGTCGCTGGTGATGGGGAACTCGTCCCGGGCAGAGATCCGCACCTCACCGCCCCCATTCACCGTACCCCCGAGAATTGACAGCCCGTAGCAGTTCTCAATCAGGATCGCGTTGTTCTCATTATCCGCCAGGTCAACATTGGCAATCTCCGCGCCGCCAGACTGCGACACGCAGAAGATACCGCGCCCACCGCCGCGCGAGATAACATTCTCGATAAACACATTGGTCGTGTAGCTGCCGTCCGCAAGCTGGCCGTTGTTGTTGGCCATACGGAAGGTCGCGTATCCATTCCCAGCGGCCACGTTGTCGCCGTCGACGGTCCCGATCTGCGCGTTGGTCGTGGTCTGCAACAGCAGGCCGCATTCGCCGACGTCTCGCGCAATCACCTGGTTGATGGTGAGACCGTCGATGTTCCAGGTTTCGACGGCGTGGCTGCCCGCGCCCGTCACGCTGATGACGTCCATGCTGACGTCGGCGTTGGCCGCCTCATCGCGTTCGAACCGGATGCCCAGCCCGCCGCTGAGGTTCATCGTGATCTCGCCGAGGGACAGCCCCGTGACGCCGTAGAAGCGCATGCCGAAGTAGGGTGTCCCGGTGAGGCTGAGGTAGGGAATCTGCACGTCCGTCGTGTCGAGCGATTCGATCGAGCCGCGGCCGTTGCTGGCGACGTCGATTGTGCCGCAGCCTTCGAAAATCTTCCCGCTGCTGATGCTGATGACGCCTTCGCCGATGGACCCGGAAGCAATCACCGAGAGACGCTGGCCCTCGCCGATGGTATCCAGGGCTGTCTGGATCGCGGTGTAGTAGTCTGATCCGGCGTAGACCTCCTCCGAGCCTACGGTGGCCGTGTAGGAGCCGTCGGCGCCGTCGACGGTGGCATCGGGTGTGCCGGAACCGCACTGGGCAGAGACTGTGGAGGCCAAGGCCAACGTGGCTGTGATGAGGGAGAACCGGTGCATGGTAATCCTGTTGACTCAGTGGTTGCAGATGAGAGTGTCAGGTAGAGTTTGGGATGCCGGTTTTGTTACGGAGGGAAAGGGTTTATATATGCCCTCCCATCAGGAGGATTTCCATGTCCATGGCAGAGGAAATCCTTCCACCGTCCCACCGGAGGAAACTGCCTCCACCCGGAGTGGTGCTCATCCATCGGGCAAGAAGGTTAAAACCGAGATCCTTGTCGCGGAGCCATTTCTCCGCTTTTCTCCCTGTTTGGCCCGGATCCTCAACTTTCCTAAGACCGACCTGCGCTATACGCCTTGGCGGGGCCGGGATAAAACCAATCCGATTGCAGATCACAATCTTCTGGATCGGGGGGGGGGCTGCTTGAAGAGGCGCGTAAGGAGTTAACTTGGACGCATGCTGTTCCTCCTCGCCGAGTGTTGGAGACGGCGGTTCATCAGGAACGTCTTAGGCATCGGTATAACGAGGATTACCCCCGAGAAGACGTCGGTTGAAAGGGAATTCGAGGTCTCTGCTGCAGCATTTTATGCGCCTGAGGCATATACTGACTCGCAGCGTTGGCTTGGCACAGTCTCCGCTCCATAATATATACTCCGCATCTTGGCATAGAAGCGTCTGAGACGTCACAATGGTGATCATAATCCTCTTCCGGCTTGCACACTCGGTGGCTCGGGCTTTTGATCCCCGAAGAGGATGCCCTCCTCGTCGTGGAGTTTACGAAGTATCACGCGAACTGGGTCATCCAGGAAGGATTGACTGGTGTTGAAAGCGATTCACCATGACTGCGTTCTATGACAAACCACGCCGACTCAAGCAGTGTTATTGATGCCATGAATACGGCCACATCGGACCTCAGTGCGGTGCCGAATACCGCTACGGATATTGCGCGGGAAAGAAGGCATGGCAAAGGAGACCGATCCTCAGCCGGCACCGTCATGTGTGCTGTGCAAAGGACACACTGAATAGAGCATGCCTGTCTGCGCAGAAGGAAGGAAATGGCCAGGACAGAACAGGCCCGACAGAATCGACCTGTTTTTGACTACGAAACAGACGACACCGGAAGGTCGATAATAGGTGCCAGTACAAGAACACAGGAGCATGTCACGATACGTTCAAGAAGCCCGATTGGAATACAGGAGAACACTAGCACACTTGGGAGTTCTTAGATGAGCATGGCCTCCAGCCAACTGCGCCCATACAATCTCAGGAAGGCTGTCCGACCATCCACGCGGTTGACTGGACAGGACTGGCAGACGGCACATAAGAGGCGACGTGCTCTTGCCGAAAGCTCAGCAAACACTAGAAGAAGGAAGGTGATGACGCAACCAGATGAATTAACTCCAGGGAGAAATATGCTGCCGATCTCAAACTTCCTTGAAGCCATGCGCCTTCTTATCGACAATGAACAGGAAAAGTACATTATCAAAACTTCCAATCAATCTAAATCGACCCGGTATGGATTACGTATACGAAAATCTATGCGTACCAGATCGGGCCTCAGTTCACAACACTCAGGAATCAACCCGTAAACCAGAAGGGGAGCTAAAGTTACTAAAGCCACTATGTAGTGAGAATCCCAATTCATACTCGGGTAGACCTTGTAGTAATAATACCTGGGCACTCGTATTTAGTCTTTCTCCCCGTTGCTTTTCTCACCCTTCCGATCGTAGAACCACGGCGGCGTGCAGAGTGATTTTAACACATCTGTATCAAGGCGGGCAATGTTGACTTGGTAATCAGACGAATCTGCGTCTTTACTACTTAATTCAAAAGACTGTTGAACTAGAAGAGAACCGACTGCTAGAGCCGGGGTACTATACTTCACACATTAGGGACGGGTTAGGGTTTTATACCGTCCGTGACGTTGTCCCGGTGGCGATTGCCGACGGGTGGGTCGCAGTGTGCCGAAGTCGATGGCCAAGCAGAAGGGCTGTTCAATAGCTTCGGCAGCGATAACTCGGAAGAGCGTCCTGATGAATAGGTTTGTGTGATTCCTTTACTGATATCCATTCACGTCCATATTGCATGCATATTATACGTTCTGCCTTAACGAAGCGACTAAGGCTCCAAATAGCCATCACTTCGTGATTAGCAGCGCGCCCTTTCCTTGGCACCGACACTTAAAACGCGGCACAATATATGGAGTGGATCACAGCGACTCATGTAAATCACCAAAAAAGCCCGTTCCCGCGGGCTTCCTTTCCATTGGACAGGCTTTGCTCGGTATCTTCGTCAGTCCTTCTTTCGCCAGCCCCTATCTGTGCCCATCGATCGTTACCGACTATCGTCCTTCCTTTTCACCATGCTTTTGCCAGCTTGCTTGGTCTTGTGGTTGTGTGAGGGCTAGATGATCCTTGGGCCCCTGCTAGTCGTTGCTGTTAGGGAACTAAAGCTTCCTGGAAGGAATGCCGGTAGAAATCACGCCACTTCTCATCCCAGTCATCAGTCAAAAAGAACTGGAATTAATTGTCTGGGGAAAATATGGTACTGATCGCATAGAGATGTCCACAGGCACCGTCGGTCTTGGAGTAGAAATTCATTATGCTTCTGCCGGCTAGCCTTAAGTGCCCCTAATATCTAAACTTTCTATGAAATCTGCTTTCTGGAGCTGGCTTATGGACTATTTAAGATGGTTGAAAAGTATATTGCAAATCTTCAGGTCTAAATGCGATATTACATCACGAGACTTTGCAAGCTCGATGGTGTAAAGAAAGAATGACTCCGTGATTAAATACAAACAAGATGGTCGGTTTGGCGCCACTCTTTGTCACTTAGCAGCATCTCTTCGCAGTCATAATCCGGACAAAATGGAGCAAAAATAGAGTAGAGCCGCTTTGGCGCGGCGAAGTATCAGAGATGGTTTAGCTTGTTCTGTCCTATATGTACGGTATATTTAGATCAGATGATGATCTTTCCGTGTAAGAAAGTGGATTTCACGCCGAATATATAGTCTTCATCAACCAATATTCACAAATATAGCAATGAATTAAATTGCAGCTTCTTGATCTACTGAATACCTCCTTTTTCCATAATATATAGTGAAGAGAATCGCGTGACAAATATTGCCGTATTCCACCCACTGTGAAGCAAACAGTGATTGTTAACCGATGGTGACGTTGTATAACGATCACATTTATTCAATACCGATCCGCGCCCTTCGGCTGTTAGAGCCACTTCGTGAAACGCCGACCCTCTATGACTATGGTGTACTGGAACAAGATGACCGGCATGATTACCCTGGCGGGTTTATTAACGCCATCGCTATGTCAAGGATGCCCGGAAAACCTGCCACCGATTACCCAGATCTAAGTGATGTGGAAGGTGAAGGCCTCAAGCGGAAGGTGCTTCAAATTCTTGAGTAAGTCTTGCATTTTGTCCCACGGGCTCTATAGCTGCTAAGTTGATTAATCCTATAATATAGAGGCATTCGCCTCCTTGGCTGGGAGCTGTAGGATGGTGAACCCGGTAATATTGTCTATGACCGACTGACGGGGACTGTGTACGAGTTGGCCGCTCCTAGCTTTTAACTATTGTGCTGATATCTCTACAGTTCGATTACATGTATTGCCTATGGAGCAGACAAGCCCACCGATAGACCTACAACCGAAAGAGATGGCTTCCTCCGTATTCTTGGACAGAACTAGTGGTGGACGTGATTCTGCACCGCCATTTCCAAGGACGCAAAATGACATCGTAGTCTGTTAGGTGGATATATGGCTGTGGTGTGGCGGGTGGCCTTTATTTCTTTGGTTCATCAATTTACTACGAGGCGCTTAGAGTTGCCTGTGGTCGGGAGCAACTCCAAGCGCCTCAATCTATCACATCATGAACGAAAGCAAAAGACAAGTCCAGATGGCTTAGATATTATTTAAATATTATTGTGTGGGCTATCTGGCCCTCATATCTAATTCAACTCGTATTACTGCACTTGTCTACCTCATTAAACAAACGACATCGTGCAACACACGACAAAAATGGGCCTGAAATCCCCAATTCCGCTGAAAGATCTCAAATTCAACACACCGGTGCCATACACGCTACACGTAGACCGGGAATTGCTCCAATTGACAAAGCAAAAGCTAGCTCTCTCCCGATACCCCGAAGAACAGACAGATTTTGGGGAGAACAACTGGGCCCAAGGAGCCAAAGTCTCCCGCGTAAAACAGTTAGCAAAGTTCTGGAGAGACCACTATGACTGGGAGGCTGAAGAGGTGCGTTAATCTTCCTACTGTGCAAACAAGCTATAACTTACTAATTAAGAGCAACAGCGCCGCCTGAACGCTATCTTCAACCATTTCCTAGTCAAGATCGACGTCCCCGGCTACGGCCCCCTGGTGTTGCACTTCACCCACACCAAGTCTACCAGACCAAGTGCTATTCCGCTTCTATTCTCTCACGGCTGGCCCGGCTCCTTCGTGGAAGCCGTGCGCGTTGTACTCCCGCTGACTGAGCCCGAGGATGCAAAAGACCCAGCCTTCCACTTCATCGCCCCGTCAATCCCTGGGTTCGGTTTTTCACCCGCGCCCACCAAGTCCGGCGTCGGTCCCAACGTGGTTGCACGCGCATACAAGATCCTAATGACCGACGTGCTGGGGTACCCAAAGTTCGTGACCCAGGGCGGCGACTTCGGGTCCTTCATCACGCGTTCCATCGCCATCCAGTACCCCCAGGTCGTGCGCGCCCAGCACTTGAACATGTTCCCAGTCCCTCCTCATACGCTGTGGTCAGCACCGTGCGCCTATATACGCTGGTGCCTGTCAGCGCTGACATACTCGGAGTTCGAGCACGAGTCGTTACGGGTGCGCCGGAACTTCGAGCAGGATCAAAGTGGGTACCTCGAGGAGCAGAAGACCCGGCCGCAGACACTAGGGTTCGCGTTAGGAGACTCTCCTCTCGGGCTGCTCGCGTGGTTTGTGGAGAAGTTCCATGATTGGGGCGACGTGCATGATGCCTTGAGTGATACGGATATCATCACGTTGGTGATGATGCATTGGATCCAGGGCGCAACTCCTGGTCTGCGGTTTTATAGGGAAGCGTTTGGCCGTGGTATGCGTGAGGCTGAGAAGACTTTTGAGACGTATGTGTCAGTGCCTTGCGGGGTCAGTATGTATAAGAAAGAGCAGCTCCATGTAAGTCAAATATCCTGTGACATGTATCGGGTAAACGGAAGAGTGTGTACTCATGAATTTAAGTGTCCTCGCGACTGGGCCGCCCAGGTCGCCAACATCCATTACTGGCGGGAGTATGATCGAGGGGGTCATTTCTCGTCTCTCGAGAGGCCGGATCTGTTCGTGCACGATCTCCGCTCGTTCTTTTCCTCCCCTGTCGTTATGCAGGCATATGCTCGGTAGTCGAAGGTAGTGAAGGGATACACGAACTGCTCGGTCCCTATGTGATATAAGAAGAAGAGTTCTTTCCCATACAAGGTAATGCATTAAATATTCGCTGAACTACGTCACCAACTGGATATCTTCATAATGCATTCTATAGCTCCTGTTTCCCTAGTTAGAAGCCCCAGAGCTTCCTAAGATCGGCCGCTCGATCTGAAGTCTTCCAGCCTGTTTCATTCTCAATTCGAGCCAGATGTTTGAGTAGAAGTATCTTCTCCGTGGCATATTCTTCCTCCAGGTTGGAGCGAGCGTGATGAGACGGTATATTTTGTCTGATGATACTAATTCTTGACGACGGGGAAAAGCGCACTTGATCATCTGACGAATCTGGACAAGCCGATAAGGATGACGATTTGTTGGCGAATACTGCTCCTGCAATGTAAAGTGGCTGAAGCTGGTTGACCCAGTTCGCACTAAATGTATCAGCCGAAATTCCATATTACTTGTCTGTTATTTCTTTTGGAATAGTGAGTAGAAGTGGTATCCTTTGGAACCTACTGAGAAGAGTTTGACATAGATATGCCACAGAGTTCTCTCGCATGCCAAACAAGATCAACCTTAAAGCTGGTTAGCTTCAACTTCAATTGACTTCCTATAGCTCATATACGGTCCAAAGATAAGGTAATGTCAAATGACAACACCTACAGCATCCTTAACTGGAAAAGACGAAATCTCCGATTCGGGAAAAAGGCCGGTTTGTAAGAGTAGCATGCATCCGGTATGGTAAAAGGTATTGCCACAAACTAGGAAGGTTCAGGATAGAGCTAGATACGCAGGAAGCAAGCAACTTACTAGCCGAGGCACTTGTATATATCACAGCCGGAAACACGCTGGGGGGAATACAAGAGTCCCTCAGTAATGGGCACACCTCTTGGGGGCGAAGCCGGTACCATTTCTGGAGCTCCCCCCATAGTCTGGAGACCGAGACAGCAAGTGTAGACCCAGCTTTTTTTGTGCCAAACCCGGGTGCGGCTAACATATTGACAATCTGAGCAAATATAAAGATGGCAAGATTACAATAGTCATCCACGTCCCTTTTCGTGGCCAAGGATTCAATGGATGTATCATCCAACCAGAAGTCAGTTGGGATCAGTGTCGTCTTACCGCTGATAAAAGCTGCCCATACATCTACCAAAGTAATTAGTCATTGTCATAGACTGGGCTTCTATAAGCTGTACCAATTCGAGCAAATGCCCAGAAGCAGGATTTTACAATTCCCTGGCTCGAGCCATTCCACTTCTTTGCTAGAAAAAGGCCAGCGCATCCCTGTAAAAGTAATAAGCATGTGTATTAACATGAGACAAGCGGATGGCAGCTCCCGCAGACCTTCAAATGCCGCCGCCACTCATGGACGTCGGACGCCATCATTTCGTAAACGCACAACAGGGTACAGGTTGCGAGAACGGACGCATCCGCTTTTGCGGGGTCCTGCCGGAGAAGGTGTTGTATTGTAGATTGATATAGCTCTAGGGTGACTGGTCGCTGCACTTTCTCCACGTGGTCTAGCTGTCGGGAGGCGAGAGACATAGCAGCTGCTACAAAAGCTGTGGACTTCATCATCGAATGCAGGGATCTCATTGTGAAATGCATATTAGAGTCGGTTGTCTCACACCACGTTCCAGTCTCCTGTATGAATGAAGAAATCAAACGAGCTTTTTCCGTGCAAGTTACAGGCAGAAATGGCTCGGGCTGCGGGGATTCATCCCGAGAAACCGCCATACCAAGCGAGAACGGGGGAATATACGTCCCAGCCTCATGCGTCGCTATGCTGTGGGGCCGATAGTGATAGACATCGGATAATGGGGAGAATGCATATTCAAGGAACACGGGCTGGAGTGGCTCTGGGGTTTGTGTGTTGGGCTGGCATAACAGATGACCAATGCTAGAGTGTCCAGTACTCAACCCATCGTTCGTTCCCGAAGTACGAGACGTAGAAGATTCCTGTGAATGAAGATGAGAAGTATCTAGCGCGCTCGAACTGCCCTTAGAGCCACAACCAGATCTTTCTAACGCCGTTAGTGCGGTGGCATCATCTACGGCAGATTTGTCTCCATGAAACACGCCCTCGTTCTCTTCCTCATCTGCCCACGACCTGTCTGCCTCATGCGATTGGTCTAGGACAGAATCGGAAGTGTAAGTGTCGTTAGGGAAATGGTAGTCACGAATGATTGACTCTGACTCATCGATGATCTAGAGCAATAGGTCAGTACATGCACTGACCCTTAATCACTAAGTAGCATAATGTACCGTCGGAACGGCTCGTGCCTGAGACGGCAAAGAATCCCGTCGTCTTTCAATAGCACACAAGGTAGCAACGTCCTTATGAGATAAGCTGAGGTTACGTGAACGATGGAAAGAAGCCTTGAGTCCCCATCGGCAGGTCGTTCCCCGAGCCTGGCAGTTCCTACATTGTGGGCGGGCTCCATCGCCTGCAATGATATGCGTGAGCGGATAGGTGACTCCTTCGAAGATTCATGGTATTCTTACACTTCCGGCGACGGCTACGGCATTTCAGACTGGAAACTGTCAACTGCAGCCACTCATTAGATGGGGTTTCACTTTGGTCGCTTACCATCCCGATCTCGTCCGTTTCCACCGAATCTTAGTCTGACTCGCGGATGCATCACTGTCCGGCGCTTCCATATTCCATACAGGCTTCTAGGAAGGTCCTATGAAACGGTAGTTTTGCGAGAAGAGGCGACAACTGGGGTTGCGCTTTCTTCTTGGATGCCCACAGCTGAAATGATGAACTCGATTCTCCCCATCATCCATGATTAAGTCACAGAAAATGTAGACCAGAAGGCTGTGCTGATCCAAACGCACGATTGGGAAGAGGGTCGTAGTGTGGAGAATTTTCCCACAAGAAGGACCAATCACACGCTGCCAGTTTGTGGCGGAAAGGAAATGGCAACCGCAAGCGCCGCCAAGCAATTGGAACCGATTGTACTTCGAAGTCTACTACAGCAACTATAGGGTTACAACTATGTGCAAGTGTGATTCTACTACTTATCAACCGATATGCCTGCATATCCCACTAGTTCGATCGAGCATTTAAATAAAGCCCTCGGAATGCTCGAAATGCCTCTTGCTTACCGTCCAGAAGTTCCTCCCCTAGGTACGCACACTTGGAAGAATGGGTCAAAGTAAAGAAGTTATCATCATTGGAGCTGGCATTTCCGGCTTGGGAATGGCCATTCAGTTAAAACGACTACTTGGTCACGATAACTTCACCATCTACGAGAAATCAGACAATATTGGCGGAACATGGTGGCACAATCGCTACCCTGGATGTGCCTGCGATATCCCTAGTCATTTCTATTCTTACAGCTTTGCACTGAAATATGACTGGACTACGATGTTTCCTGGTCGTGATGAGCTCCATCAGTGTAGGTACCCCAATCTTCGTCAGATAGTGTCCCTGACTGATAGTGTCTAGACTTCTTCTCTGTTGCTGAAAAGTACGACATACTCCCCCACTGCCGGTTCAACGCCATGTGCGTTAGTCTAGTCTGGGATAATCTGCGTTCTCTATGGAACTGCACCTTCCAAGACACTATCTCTGGAGAAACATTCAAGAAAGAGGCCCCTGTTGTGGTCAGCGCTATTGGAACGCTTGACCGGCCTTACATTCCGAATATCGAAGGGTCAGAGTCGTTCCAGGGTGAGGTCTTCCATAGTGCAAGGTGGAATGACTCCTTCAAACCTGAGGGGAAGAAGATTGTGGTCCTAGGAAATGGAGCCTCCGCTACTCAATTTGTTCCGGAGCTAGTTAAGGATGTTGGGCCCCAGGGATCAGTAACACAGTTTGTACGAAGTGCCCACTGGTGGACCAAACGAGTTAGTAATTCCTTTATAACATGTCATAGACCTATTCGCGATGCATCACTAAGCCGTTCAACGCAGGGTAATCCGAAATACTCGGAACGATTCAAGCTGGTTCTGAAGCATGTTCCCTTCGCAGCGAAGGTCTACCGTATCATACTCGCATGGCAACTAGAAAGAGTCTTTTCTTCATTTTACATGAACAGCAATGGCGCTGCTATGCGCCAAAAGATTCATGACGCTACCTACTCGTTCATTGAAAGTGACGCGCCGCCCCAGTACCACGAAATTCTCAAGCCAAGATACGAACCTGGATGCAAACGTCGGGTCAATACTGCTTCCTACATGGTTTGTCTACACTCGCCACAGATGATTCTGACCGATAATTCTGTGGTGAAGGTAGGACCGGACTACGTAGAGACCAAAAGTGGGGACCGTCATGTAGCCGATGCAATCATCTACGCAACGGGCTTCCAAACTCAGAAGTGGCTATTTCCCATGCAGATTAAAGGGATTAACGGCCAGGATTTGCACCAAGTCTGGGATGCTGCCAGCGGCGCTGAGGCGTACAAAGGCACTGTGGTGAGCGGGTTTCCCAATTTCTTCATTCTATATGGTCCAAATGCCGCAACTGGTCAACACTCTGTTATCTTTCATTCGGAATGTCAGATTAACTATTCGTGTCGTCTTCTTCGGCCTGTTTTGAAGGGCAAGGCCGACTCGATTATGGTCAAACTTGAAGCGCAACAACAAGACCTATCTTGGGTCCATGACAAGTTGAAGCATCTTGTGTTCAACAGCGGCTGCCAGAGTTGGTGAATGGATCCAGTCACCAAGAAGAATACCTTCATTTACCCCGATCCTATGTACAAGTATTGGCTTCGTACGATTTTTCCGTCGTGGTCTGACTTCGATATACGGAAGGACGGGAAAAGGCACAGCAGCTGCGGCGGGATGCTCTCCATGGGAGTGTTTATACTGGGTCTGGCAGCCGTTACTATCACTAATTCTACAGATATCCAAAAGCTGATAGGGAAGGCCTCTAACTGGCTACTGGCCAATGTTCATTGGTCTTGACAGCACGCGCCGCAGGATCAGCATCGTCTGTCTGACTTAAATCAATGATCTCATCTTGTGTCTAGTCACAGTCATTTAACGATTAATAAGTTGTGGATTGCAGCGTTTGCTTTTATTTCTGGTCTCATTCTTTTACGACAGTTAGGGCTTGTACTGTCGTAGAATATAGAACCCTTTAGTCCCTAGCATATATTCCATCGCAATTCTATTGAAATTGACACACTCTAAGCCCGTTTTTAATTGGTCCAGGATCCTGTAAATGGATTCGCAGTGTTTTTGCCAATCATGTAATTTCCTGTAAAGTACTGATGCCGGGTTGGTCATGGGTATTAGAGAGATGGTGGCAGAATCCGTGGTGGCTCAAATCTGCCTACAGAGGATTATGCAGAAGACCGATGAGACTAAATATCTTGGCCATATTCCGCGACTGTGCAGCTAGTTCGATCATAATGGTCCGTAACAGGTTAAACCTTTCAGCCTTTCATATTTGAAGTTGAACAGAAGGATGTAATTATGACTTGGACCCTCTGGTCAAAACAATGACAATCCAGAAAAAGAATGAGATTGACTCTTGCTATCTATTGCGAACACATTTTAGAAGAGACTTGAAGTAATCCGCCAAGCCAGGCTTCCTCCTTGTATACCTAAAGTTTAAAGATAGAGAGGGGCCTGGCGAGAAGGGCATCTTTTAATGGTCAGTCAATTCATTACTCAATTTTTTACGTTACTACAGCAAATGTCGATATTTCCTTAAGTAAATCCAAAGATTGGGCGGAACGTCTTGTTTTTAAGCGAGATATTACTTAAATCTTGTAAATTAAGATGGAGCCTACTAAGAGCATATGCCAACGGGTACTCGTTATCCATGAGATTGGGTATATTTAGCGTCAATGTCTTGCGAGACAGAAAAAATAAATTAAAACTTAGAGACGCAAGAGTATATCCCATTTGATAAGTTGTCCGTTTTGTAAGATACATGTATTTCCGCCTAGTCAATGTTCCCTGCTTAAGAAAAACAGCACCATTTAGAATGTTTCGTCCTCTTTGGTGTCTTGTTATTTGGATGGTCGCTGTCCTGATTCTTAGTCCTCACAACCTCCTGGGTCATATGGTTCTGGTTTGTATCATATCGGTGAGTTGTATTCCAACCTATGCTATTCTGAGGTGGAATATTCTGGTTCATAGCACGATGTATCACTGTATCCTGGCGATAACGAACCATCGGATGCTCATCCAGGCTGAGGAAGTGTATAAGTTCTGGATCTAGCCCATCAAGGCTTACTTTATATGGAGTCGTAACAATCTGGTCGACAACATGCGAGCTGATTCCATCAGTGCTTATATTATCGTCGGTACTTATATCATCTGAATTCATGCCCCTCTGGTGTGCAATTTGTTGGCTCATGTAATTCTGGCTTGCACTCTCGTGGTGTTCAATACCCAAACTCATGCCATCCTGATCCCTCACATTAAGATACATGTTAGGATCTTGTTCCAAGAATTCGTCGATTTCGCGCCATTTCCCCTCCGAAATGTGAACGGCCTTCTCTCGCACGTTTTTATTACAAGCATCATCGTTCTTGAGACGATTAA
This sequence comes from Aspergillus oryzae RIB40, assembly GCF_000184455.2. NCBI lineage: Eukaryota > Fungi > Ascomycota > Eurotiomycetes > Eurotiales > Aspergillaceae > Aspergillus > Aspergillus oryzae. Next base: position 5,619,776 of record NC_036436.1, read on the forward strand.
TTGTATCTCGAACCCAATGGTGACAATTTGACAGTTTTCCTCTAGGATCCTCACGAATGATCTCTAGCAAACGGTTCATATTACCAACCTGGCTAATTGCAAACTTGTCAATGGATTCATTTTCAGGCAGGATAACCAATCGTTCGTGGACTGGGTGATCTGGTCTTTTGTAGCAAGGAGAATCTTTCGGAGGAGGAAGGCCTTCATCCAGCTTGGATTCGATCCCACAGCAAGCATGAAAGCGCCTTGAGCGTTGTAGTGGGGACCCATAACTGGCTTCGATGAGGAAAGTCCAGTGGATTCTACACATGGAGATATGATGATTAGCATATTTTGGAAGGCCTGGAAAGAAAAGCTGTGCATATCGTTCGGGTTCTTACTCTTCTGGCATATAGTAGATACCTATGAACAGCCCATACACATGTGAAGCATCCATTGTACCTTAGGGCTTTGTGATACCTATCGGATATCTCTTAATGTGGGTGTGCTAGATAATTGATCGTCTTCAGGAATATAAAAATGTGTAATCAAGATCACGCTGGTGATGAAGATCCACTGCCAACTGTTGCCGAATGCATCTACTTATATAATGGATAAAGAAAGGAAAGATATTCCCGTGCCGCAAATGATAATATCTCATTTACCCTGTCGACCCTTTGATACTACTCAAGTGATATCCTTATTATTGTCAGGTTGGCCCAAAGGCTACGTATGTCCCATATTCGTCTTCACAGAAAGAATAATGACCGACCCCGCCATCCGGGTAGAATACTGTTCAAAATGAATAATCACTTATCCTGATAGAAAGGAAGACCTAAGAAGGAAATTTGCATTGGTGGGGATTTTGATGCATATAATCAGTCTCGAGTCTGAAAGCGGACTGTGGATATAACACAAAGGGACCATTGCTCAGATTCTGAGACAATGGTTCTCCAGTAGGAAAGTGTATCACTTCTTAATGCTGTATGTGTAACTTGAGGGTGCTTGATCTCAGATGAAAGAGTTTCCTGATTGTCATTCGTATCAAAGGGAGCCGTACGTGCCATTTTATCCTTAGGACACTTCAGGCCAGAGTAGGTAATTATTCATTTCATTTCTACCCTTTCGGTATTATAACACAGACGTTTAGCCGAAGCTTATAGCTTTATGTACCGATAAGTCATCCGGGATTGTTGGAGTCTTGTACTTGGCTAGCTACCCAGTTGCCTAGGAGAGATGTGTGTTGCGATCCAGCTGCTTTGGAGCTTAAATTGAGCGGGCGAAAAAAGCGGTATACCGTATAGTAGATATTTCAAGTGATGGTACGCGTTCTGCCAAGTATTGCGAGACTTGTAACCCCACTATTGTATCATTATTGTTGAGGACCATAGTAGGCCAGGCTGTTCAGCTGGCTTGTGTGATCTGCAGTCAGCTGAAAACCCCGCTATCCAGCTCATACTGACCCACTTGGTGATATCCAGGTGAACTCTCAGCTCAGCTCGGAAAGGACAGACTATTCTCTGCTGTCTGGTTATAAATATCCCTCTCTTACCTCCTCAATCCTCTATCTTCGTTCAACTCACTGCCACTTGTTCCTCCTACCTACCAAACACAACCCACCAAAACCGACCCTTCAATATGCCTTTCATTCCTATCCCTGAGTATGTCCTCTTCATTAATAACGCAAACCATCTCTGTGAGACTAATACAATATCCTAGGCCCGGGTTTTACGAGCACGTCATCAACAGACCCCCGCCCACCGTCGTCCATTTCTGGGACTCAGCAGCAGGTCCACCTACCCAAGAATTCCAAATCTTGGAGTCGGGAAACCACCCTGCTAGCGATCGTGAGACATTCGGGGTTGATGTTTCCCAATTCCCTGTTCCAAACGCCCCGAGCGACGTGCCTGTGACGATCCTCTTCAGTGGAGGCCAACAGTTGGACACTGCCAACGGTGGAGATATTGGCAAATTCTTCCATCTTCTTGAGCAAGCTGAGTGAGGGCTTTGAAATCATAAAGCGGCGGCCTTACCATGAATGATGCATATAACATGTTAGGGCACCGGGCCGTATGGACCCGGAGAGGGTTAAAAAGGACCTCACATGTTGTATCTAGCTTCTTTCCCCAGGGATCAGTCTTGTAGCCAATCCAGTTGTCATCTTTGATCCAATATACCTTATCTAGTCGACAGGCTGACACACCCTGCGTTGTATGTCGTAACCAGTATGACCATTATCGAAGATAAAGGTTTATTTTCTGTTTATTCAATATTCTCTGGGTGTGGAAATATGGCTGGACTTCGCTGGACTCAGCTGGGGGTTGAATTGATCCCCGTAGCCCCACCCATGACGTACCCTCCAGATCTGCTAGCCAGTACCGTATCTGATATCGATCTCAGCCTTTTCAACGCTAAGATGGGACTATTAAGGGACAGATTCTTGACGCGGTACGTGTTCTGCCAGGTGTTGCGAGACTTTTGACCCACTATTGTACTTATTATAAACAGCCTTTACATTTCTCAAAAGGACTAGTGAATGTGTAATTTTTATTTCTTCAGTCCATACTTTTCTTGCCCTCTTTACTAATCAGTATTCTGCCTCTCAGATAAGCCCGCTTCTATGGATAGCTACCCGGAGTCCAAACCATACTTAATAACCACGGGGGTGCGCGCTCCGGGGGGGTCAGGATTTAGTGGCTGGGGGTCAGGGTGGGGCGGAAAAGGCAGCTCCTAGGGGGTCAGGGTGGATCTGACCCCCAAACACTAAATCCTGACCCCCTTGGAGCTGGGACCCCATAACCACGCCCTGTTGGTGGTTGCCTCTGAGATTTGTCATCCACGCCGAACATTTTATGGTTGTCAAAATTTTGTGCCCCTCATATACTACAAAATATTAAACTTTGGCCATCAAGGCACTTTGGCGGAGTGGTTAACGCGATGCCCTGCTATACAGTATCTGTATATCGGTCTAGGCATTCCCTTCGGGGGCGTGAGTTCGAATCTCACAGGTGTCGATTTTTTTGGCCCCCTTCCTTCTTCTGTCCCGCTTCAAGGAAGGTTATTCAAGGCATCTTCTCGCTCAAGTACATGCTCACGGAGTCTTGGTGCCTGACCTATTTGTTCTCTCGCAAGACCTTCGCGCAAGATGTGAAATGTCAAGGTATCCGGTATGTAGCGTATCCGGGATATTTGCGAAGTTGATTTGAATATCATTATCTATCCCCTTGTGAGGAGTGCCGGCACATCTGGCTCCCAGTGTGTCTTTTATAAACTCAATCCAACACGATAGTGTTGGAAGTACCGAGCACTATATTGGAGTCATGGCGTTGCCCCAGTTTAGCACGAAGGGGGACGTGTATTACTAGTCCCGATGTATCCGATAAATGTAAATCCCCATATCTACAGCGATAGATAAGTTAGTATCTGGGTCTACCGTCACACTGTAATCGTCTATGAATGCGTTACCGAGTCACCGGGTAAGGAGGAGTATCTCCTGCCAACAGGGGTGTAATGGCAGGCCTTTCCAGTTCTATAATAGACGAGTCATTTAGATCTCTCTTTCGTATATTCCATTTTTGCTCGTGAGAAGTGAGACACGCGGTAATAGCTCGCGAGCTATATGCTTTCGGATCTTACTTCTCTATAGAATCGTATTAGATACTTCGATATAGAAGCATAATATAGCATTGAGAGGTTTATATGATGCAAATTGCTTCTTCAACAAGGGCAGTGCAACAATCCAGTACTATCGCTGTCAAGCTCCATGATTGCTGTGTTGGATAAGTTGCTGTGATCCTATCACGACATTACTCTCTGAGCCACATTCTTCATGAAGATTGGCTGCTGTGAGTTGTGGACATATTGAGGCTCAGATTACTTCTCTTTATATACCTACTGAAGGGATTAGTAATCAGGACTATGTCGACTTACTACTATAAATTGTTAATGGTTGCAGCTCTGTAAAGTATAGACTTGGACAACGTGGGACTGTCCAGGTAGTGCAGACGGAGATTTTGAGTAGCCGCTAAAAGCGGCAGCACTGGGGGAACGCGAATCGGAAACGTATATACACAGTATAATTATTCTGTAGGTTATTGGAATGGCCTCCTGTGGATGTAGTCAGATTGTAGAGAAATTATTCAATAGACAAACTAGAAGACTAGACGAGATATAGAATAAATGGGCTGGCTGTGCTTGTCATAGATTTTTGTAGGAGATATAGAAGACTAGTACTAGATCGAAAAGCATGGATGAGAATGCTCTTATGCACGTTCAGCCACCACATACCAAGACGCATTAAATAAGCCCCATGTGACAGGATATTAAGCTCCTCTTCAATGTAAGAGCCAAGAATATCAATCTGACTGCAAGACACATGCCCTCACTCTCTAGCCTGTATCCCTTCTCAGCTGTCTTCAATCATTCAAGAGCCATCACCATGAAATCTCTTAGGCATAGACCATGATAACCGATTCCTCCGTAAATATAGCCTTGTCATCCCCAAAGGAAGGATGAGTGTAGCGGCACTTTGGAAAGGATAACCCGTTCGACCGTAAGCAGTCCAGACACATTCCCACCTTTGCTTTTCTGCAGTTGCTCAATAATCTCAGCAACTCGGCATCTTGCTTCAGGGCTTTAATTGACATGCATACGCAGCCTGATACATTGCAAGGCCCAGGGTGGCACTTGGGCAGCTTGAGTGCGTCCCGGTGAACTTGTTTAAAGCTCTTGGCTTCAAATACATCGGTACCAGGAAGCAGTCCACACGCTTGTAGTTTCCACGTATAAAGTGTTACGTATTTGGATTCGTCGGTTTTGAATGCAGTCAAGCTATTCAGTACGCTTGTAATTGCCTTCCTAACAATACGGTAGAGTTCACGTCTTTTTCTCTCGAAATCCACTGCAATGGTACTTAGCGAAGCGTTATCTATCCATACAGGGAAGTGAATTGCCTACCGACGATGTTGCTGTGAATAAGTGGATGGTCCACCAGCAAGGACAAGTCAGTATAAGAACCCGCATGCGCGAAGAGTATCTCCTTCGAAATGGCAGCAAATCTCTCCGGTAAATCCATAACATATGCGAGCAACAGTAGTGGGCACAGTTGCGTGACAGTAAGGTTTTGTAGATTCTTCATCAACCATAGTTTAACTTGGGAGGCAACAGCCTTTTTGCACATGTATTTGTCGATCAGAGTAGCGAAGTCTTCGAGAAATGTAGGGCTCGGATTGTCCGGTATTTCATCAGTTCGAAAATGTACTATGTTGCAAAAAGTGAGGAGCGCTTCGGGATCATCCCCACTCAGAGGTATAACCCCCGGTCCTTCCGATCCCTTGACTATCGAAGTACCCTCCTTGCAATGAGAGCTAAGCATGGCGGACAATACAGGGGAAGCTGCAGACAAAACCTTGGAGCAGACCTGGAGCAAATCATCGCCACACTCGATAAAAATATCGCCGTCTGGGTCGATGGATTCAACTGGCATATTGACAATGAAGTATTAGTTGGCGTGGGGCTGGATGACTCTGCTTTTACCACCACGTCTGGCAGATTGTGATTAGGAAGGGGAAGAATGAATTTAACCTAGTATACCTCAAAAGGTCTCACTGAACCAATCTCAAGTATCCTCTGATGCACTGTAGATTAGAAGCGAGAGATAAGGTTCAGGAAGGTCAGGAAGGTCAGGAAGGTCAGGAAGGTCAGGAAGGTCAGGAAGGTCAGGAAGGTCAGGAAGGTCAGGAAGGTCAGGAAGGTCAGGAAGGTCAGGAAGGTCAGGAAGGTCAGAAGTGGTTGTGTTGAGCAGATCAGTGAATGCACAGGATGTGGTCCAGGCGAGGATTCCGTTTATCGTTTTTGGATCATCGTTCAAACCCCGCCCACGAAGTGTTACTCTCAGTTGCCAATCTCATACCCAGGAAGATCTACCACTACCGTGGAAATACCTCTCATGTCATATGCCTCTCGACTAGCATCTAAGTATAAGTGAGCTTAGCTATAGGCGACATATGTCATTGAATTGTTATAACAATATCACCGATCAGATCAAGGTATGATGTATCTTGACCATCAAGGTGTTGCAGTGAAACAAAGCAACGAGGATGAATCTTCAACTTCCAATTGCTTTCCAAGTATTGCCACTTGGACAACTCTAACAGTATGAGTCCCGTTTAGTTCGTTTGACGTACTTTCTCGCTCTTTGTGAGAAAAAAAGGAGCATCGGGTACTTCTATACTCCATTGATGATCTCTCACGCGCAGGGGGATCTACTGAGGGTGGCATGCAAGTATTTAACATAGAGGAGTGCGTGAGCGAATTCCGTTATAAGCGGTCTTAGTAGCCGAGTGTTGAATTGCCGTTGCATTCATGACTTTTCCCACCAACTGTGAGGCGCCGACAAAACGATATCAACCAGAAACCCAAGACAAGACCAATGAATACCCATATACTAAGCACATCATATCATACGGAGAAGACAAACTTTACGTTGCACTGTTGGAGAAGCCGGGCTCTGTGAGCATCCCAAGGAAGAATATCGTCTTTGAAGATATGACTAGAACGTTACTTTACAAGATACAGGTACAACTGGACTTTCACTATTGGATCCCAGATAAAGCCAACCCACGACGAGATGAAGGTCTATGCTGTGGAATACCATCCCGATATCTGGACGCAATCTTCTATAGTCGACCTAACAGAACGACATGGTAGTATCCGTCTCACCCCACGATGCGCACATATTGTGTTGGTCAAAATAGCCAACGTCAGGAAACGATCACGGCTCATAGACATTCTTTGCGGGCGTTCAGCTGTCTTGCTATCATATGCTGTGTCATTCACAGGTCCAACAGCATGTCCTACCGCTGTGATAGTCGCAGTTGGGTCCAGATAGTAATAGGTAATAAAAGGACTCGGCAATTGTCATCTAGGTACCCCTATGTTAGGCTTCTCGGTAACAAATTGGAATAAGGTGCCCGGGACCACTATGGCATGTATTCATAGAAAAATGGACAAGTAGATATCAAGGCCACGATCAGATGTATGCGAACCAGCGGGAAGTATATTATCATAATCAATTAACAGTACTAATCTGTGCTATTAGAGATAGTATGGCCATAAGGTCAACCCCTCATTGGTCGGATATTGAGAAATTGGATGCACAGGAAGGTATAGGTATTGGATGCCTTCAGTGGGTTTACGAGAGTCCTTGGAAGTATCCTGCCAAGACGCATTATACTCTTGGTGGTGACGTGGTCAGAATGCCGACGCTTTCCGGATTTTGGATTATTGGCTGCTGAAAGCGTGGCCGTTTGAAACCTTGAGATCCCTGTTTGGTGCTGCAGGCGGAGAGAATCTCGGGGTATATATAGTGACCTGACCGTGCAAGTTGTACCACCAAAAGCGTCCATTTTGGGCATCTAACACAACTTCGAGCAAATTAAGACTAAGAGAAATAACTAATTTATCACCAAACTTCTAAGCTGGGAAAGAGCCGAGCGTGAGGTGCAAAAACTGAACGCACTGAGTTTCGGCACCTCAGCAGTTTCCCCAAAGCGTTATATATTTAACCATATCAACAACATTTGAGAAAAACAAACCAACGTCAAGGCACTTTGGCGGAGTGGTTAACGCGATGGCCTGCTATGCCCTAAATGTGTGTTGCGAGCCATTCCCTTCGGGGGCGTGAGTTCGAATCTCACAGGTGTCGACTTTTTTTATTTGTTCTTTTTGAACCATAAATTCCCCATAATTCGGCTTCGGAACACTGAACTGTACAGGCCTTTCACTATCCTGCCATCGCTTCAGTGTCAGATGAAGAAGCAGTGTGGTATTCCTCCCAAGACCCTCCTCTCCTGCCTAAAATCTGTGCGCCAATCGAACCGTTGTCGAGTGTAGGAACAGGGAACAGCCTTCCACATGGGAGCCCGATGCCATTGGTCTGGAATTTCCTACTTTGAGGTGTGCCAGGAACCTCTAGGTGTTTAGAGAATCGAGATAACACTGCGTTGTTAGAGATATGGGGGAATGAGAGAGAGGTAATTAAGCCATGTGTGGACGGGGATGGCGGAAACCACAAGTATTCAACATCCTGCACACCAAAACATAGTAAAGCAAATAGGCAAATGCAGTACCAAACAGAGGTTTAGTTACTACCAGCCTTGTCTCTCCTTATAACCAGTGACTTTCATTCTATTTATATTTCCCCAAGAGTGGCTTAGTGCCTAAGTTCATTCACATAATTCATCTGTTCCAGAACAAAGACATATCGCCTATGTAACCTCCGTTCAACATTCAACAGCGACACAGGTGCTTTCACAGCGACTGTCAAAAATGGAATCATCCAGACTAGAGGCCCTGCCCCCGGAGATGGAATATGCTATCTTGTTTACTATCCCAGTTCTTGCCTCTCTTAATGCCTTGGTTCACGCTTCTCCCATTTTCCATACGTTGCATTTGCCACGGCGGAAACAGCTACTATCGACTGTCTTAAACAGATGTCTCTAGTTACCTGTTATGGTCGAAGCAGTTGCTGCTTTGATTGCCTTGCGTGGGTTGGAAGAAAGACGCAAGACTATAGGTCTTTTGGAATTCTACAATTTCTCTACGCATATATCCCGTTACGCTCCAATTTAAATCCGACTTCCAGCCTATCTGATATATGGTCGATGTATCATGAACAGGACATGGATGTTTATGATACATTTACGACTTTCACAGAGAATGACCTAATCGAAATGGCTCGACTCCATACGATAGTCGAGTATATTTCGGAAGACATGGTCTGTTACTTTCTCAAAGCCATACCAGGTACCCAAAAGCAAGAGCGAAGTATTACCCTATCACCGCCAGAATCATTTCGAATACAGCGCACCATATATCGGCGGGAAATATTGCGACTGTTGTGTGAATGGACGTATTTCGAAGGCAAAGTACGGACGGATATCCCTGATCCAAGTGAAAGGTATTTTGGAGCGATTTGCTTTCCGTATTGAGTCCACGGGAGAAGGAGGAGGTCAGATGTTTCCAGGAGTATGTCTTCCGCCACTATGAAGAACTACCTGGAGCTTCCTTTCCCGAAGATAGTTGCGAGCCTTTTTCTAAGAAAAACGATCCATCCACCCTTACATATGGACCCGGTAATAGTCTCTACGCTTTATTGATATGTATACGGTTATTAACTTGAATGATTAGTTATTAATGACGACTATAGGGGGTACTTCATGTTTTTTGGGTACCTCTATCGCTGAATCCGCGGATCCAGAATATCTTTTCCAGAGGAACGACTGGCCCAGCAGATCGCCATGACCCGTGGTCGAAGGGCCTACCTGGGCGATCCGATGCTTTATGCTTTCGATGAAGGTCCTGATAATGGTGCGTACTACGAAGATTATGGTGATCAAGGCACAAGCGGCAGGATCTTCGTGTCGGATGAGGACTGGAATAGCCCAAACCTGGCATGGACGTGGTGCTTAGATTCGGACACACCGAACGCTTCCATAGAGTGCTTTATACAAGCCTGGAATTGTCCATTACGCACGTAGGGATATATATTTTGGGACAAACATCGGTTAGAGGAATGGGATATTGGCCCGCAGACTGTGAAAGAGAAGGTCCTAAGTAGTGAGTCAGCTTCGGAGGAGCTAATTTAAAACTCATCCAGTCAGCTACCAATCTTGAAACTCATGTTGACATCAAGACTATGGCAGCCAGGTTTATCGCTGTTCTCACTACTATAAATTAGTAGGAATCTATATTTCTCATCGGTTGTGGAGAGCTCTAGATATAACCAGGACCGCGAAGTCCTCTGGCGCCCGCAGGCGTACTCAGGTCTTCCATCGTACACGATTCAGATCCTGAGTAATCTTGACGTAAAAGCTGACTTCGCGCATATTGATGATCTCGCCGGCTTCCTGGTCAAAACCATAGATCCTCCGGAAGTCTCAGAAAACAAGGAGCTAAATTTCATTAGTGACCATATCAGCTCTAACGAGATTGCGGCCCTATTGGAGAAATACTCCCACAGAGAGGTGGAGAAGAGTATAATGCCATTGGAGGCTATGCGTCGGGTTTGGAAGAACAAGGAAGAAGTCCCAGAGGATCTCAAACGGAAGAGTGCGTTTCCGGACGACTTTTGGATCTTGGCCAGGGCAGGTCCACAATGATTTGCTCCCTGATGTAAAGACGATGACGTTTGAGCGGTATTTCGAGAATAAGTTTGGTTCTCAATAGTTTGTCAGCTGTTGGCGTTCTGTCCGAAAGAATGTAAGTTTAGTCAAGCTGGGGGATATTGTTGGGACTCTCCGCATGCTTACCCCGGCGCTATCCTCTTTCCGACACGGAGACTGCCCCATTCGGAGAGGAACCTGGAGAGCCCTCGTACTTCGAGTCTATCAAATACCTTAGCCTGAGGTAAATGTCATGCTGAGTAGCTCGGTATCCTGTTTCCCCGGAAGAATTGTAGCACGGCCCGATCTGCGGGGGAATGGCCAGGATGTTTTTGCGTTTTCGTATTGTGAAGATGTGAAGACTTCCCCGGCTTATGGGGTATATAAGTCCCGTGCAGCTCTCTGCAGAGTATACGCAATCCAGTTTCCCTTAAACATTCCTGATCCCAATTCCGCAGACAATTGAATCCAATGCAGCGTTACATTTCTTTATCCGTGTCGCTGTCTTTGCTTTCCGGGGCTAATGCTCTGGTCCGCCCTGATGGTGTGGTACGTTCTAACTTTGCTTTGGTGCTAGCAGTGACTGATGCGATACACAGGGAAGACTACCCGCGTTGGGTTGGAACACCTGGAATGCATTTGGATGTGACATCGATGCCTCCAAGGTCCTGACTGCCGCGGAAGAAACAATAAACCTGGGCTTGAAAGATGCAGGTTATGAATACATCAATAGTAGGTCAACCGCGACCTGTCATATGAATGCTAACCCCTGTAGTCGATGATTGCTGGTCCGTCAAGAGTGGCCGAGATCCTAATACAAAACGCATCATTCCGGACTCAGCCAAGTTTCCGGATGGAATCTCAGGTGTCGCTTCTAAGATTCACGACTTGGGTCTGAAGGTCGGCATTTATAGCAGTAAGTAACTGGGTAATTCATGAGAGGTGAATGAAGCTAATAGGAAAGGCGCCGGTACGGAAACCTGCGCTGGCTATCCTGCTAGTCTGGGATATGAGAAAATAGACGCCGAGAGCTTTGCTGAATGGGGCATTGATTGTATGGAAGCTTACTGCTGCTCCAACTATTAGAAACCTAAACTAACTCAAGTGATTAGATCTGAAATACGACAACTGCGGCGTACCTACTAACTGGACCGATACATATACCCACTGTGTGCCAGACAACAGTAATGGGTCTAAGTTCCCCAACGGCACTTGTCCGGATATATCTAACCCAGCACCGACGGCGTACGACTGGAGCAGCTCGAACACTGCTCAAAGATACAACGCTATGCGCGATGCCTTACTGGGTGTCAATCGGACCATTCTCTATTCGTTGTGTGAATGGGGCCAGGCAGACGTGAACACATGGGGCAACGGGACAGGAAACTCTTGGAGAACAACGGGTGATATTACACGTAGGTCAAGACTATCTGGGATCGAGCAAGAGCATATCTGACTCGAACAGCCGACTGGAGCCGGATTGTCGAGATTGCCAACGAGAACTCGTTCCTCATGAACTATGCCGATTTCTGGGGATATCCAGATCCTGACATGTTGGAAGTGGGGAATGGAAACCTGACTCTCGAAGAGAATAGAGCTCACTTTGCTCTATGGGCAGCGATGAAATCGCCTCTGATCATCGGCACTGCTGTATGTCCCCACCTTGCTCGAGAAAAGAGGTCTAGCTAACTAAAGTAGCTCGATTCAATCAATGAGGAACACCTTGCTATTCTGAAGAATAAACCCTTGCTGTCCTTCCATCAAGATCCGGTCATCGGTCGGCCTGCGTATCCTTATAAATGGGGATACAACCCAGACTGGACATTCGATCCAGCACATCCAGCGGAATATTGGTCCGGGCCATCCTCGACTCTGGGTGGAACCCTGGTCTTGATGTTCAACTCGGAAGACAGTGCCAAACATCGGACTGCCGTGTGGAGCGAGATCCCTGAGCTGAAGGATTCCGCCGAGAAGGGCAGTGGATATCGGGTAACTGAAATTTGGACGGGTGAAGACCTGGGCTGTGTGAAGGATCAGTATGACGTGGAGTTGCAGAGTCATGATATTGCTGCTCTGGTGGTGGGAGAATCATGCTGAAGCGGTGAGGGCCCCAAGCTTTGTGTCCCGAGCTCCCAAAGAAGGAAAAAAAGCAAGTCGAAGATAAATCAAAGCGGCATGTTTTAGTAACTTTATAACTGTGCCTAAGTAGACACTGCTAAATTGTACCAAAGAAAGCAAGTAGTGATCGATGCGTATGATACATGAACGATGTAAGACAAAAGCAGCATTCGGTGAGAGGGGGAGAAAACGAAAAGATGCGACTGGATCACTGACTCGCCCACTTCAATGGGATGGTAAGTGACCCGCGAAACCCTTTAGTGCTCAGAGGATGACGGATGCTTCTGCTGGTCTTAAGAATCATTAGTACGCCTATCAACAACCGAGTACATAGACTATATCATGCACGCTCATATCAAGTTGCGAGGAAAGCCAGGGCATAGAAAATGTGAGAGAATGCTACCACGCTGAATACCTGCACCAGGGTATAGACTCATTATAACATTATCCATAGTCCATCACACAGTCTCACAATCAAAACAGTTGAATTAAACAGATTCCTAACCCGATCACCGCCACAGATCGCCTCGGCTCTCACGCCTCCAACCCCCACTACTCTTAGGACGCCCATCATCCACCGGAACAGCCAGGAACCCGCCGAAGCCATTACCAACCAACACACTCTTCCTTGCGTCACCACCCCAGGAACGACTCAATTGAGCATCGTGAAAGCTCACCGGCCGTGTCGTGCTATCGCGCCGGCCTCTTGTTGAGGGTGGTTCATAAGGAGTGAAATTCCACTCCAATTCGTCCAAGCCCTTGCTGTACACGTTCAGCGGCTGTGCGAGGATGCCTCCCCCAAACTGGGGCCCACTCTCACCACCACCGAACAAGCGGGGTGGAGGGGCCAGCAATAGTGTCTCGGGGAATCCTGCATCACGGACATAGAGATCCCGAAGAGCAGGGAGCGAGTTAGACATCAAGGATGAGATTAGGTAGGAGTAATACGAGCTCGCCACCGGCGGCATACCGTAAGAGCCGGCTGGAGAGGATATCTCGTAGTGCAACAGTTCGAGTGACCGGGACGTGAGCGGTGGCACTTTTTCCGGAGGGAACGATCGTGAAACTTCCTGGATGACCGATAGTGCACGGAGCTCTGGTGCGACAGAGAGAATCTGGTGTAGAGTTGAGGGATGAACTTGGGTAGATGACAATGTCAATGATTGCAAAGAGGCTCGGTTTTCAGGCAAGGAGAAAAATGCGGCAAGCCCGCTTGCCGTGACGTTCGGGGTATCTCGAAGGGTAAGCCGCTCAACGGCGGGAAACGGGGGAAACGTTTGAGAGTGTGCGAAGGTGGCATCATCGAGCCAGGGAAGATCGTCCAAGGTCAAGTCACGAAGCTTGGGAAACGCGCCCAGGCCGAACCGGAGAATATGAGGCTCGACTTGCAGTCCTGACAATTCCAGTATTTCCAGATTTGCCCAAAGGTGTGTGCCAGGCAGTTGCGAAAATGTGCCCTCCGACCCGTGGCGATAATTCATCCGACGAAGATCTGGACACCGGGCCATGATCTCCTGCTTCAGAGCGAGGCATGCGGGGTCGTCACTGAAGAAACCAGCGGGTAAATCCACGTAGCGGAGATTGGGTAACACGGAGACCGTTCGTGCAATCTCCGCTTTGCTCGCCTCGCGAGTCATATACGGCATGCGCAGCGAGCGGACCATACTCCCTAAGCCATGTGATTGTCGAACGGTTCGCATGAAGAGCGACAGGCGAGCTTGGGGGGCGTCTTCGGGGTCGCCATTCTTGTCGAAGAAGGAGCGGCGTTTCCGTTTAGCGGATAACTGAACCTCGAGCTCACAGTAGTGGACGGCGTCGATGCGGACATTGGAGTAACTAGTGATTGAGATGGGAGATTAGCCAGGGTAAAGGGGGAGGGAAATCATTCGAAGATGCAATCCCTACAGAAGAGTGTCCGCATCGATGGACCACCGCTTGCACACCAACGCGCAATGCGCGAGGTCACGCATGTCACAAAGCATACAGCCATCCTCGGTCATGGATTCCTCGGACGTATCATAGCTGTTATCTTCGGTGTGGGGACAAACGAAGGAGAAAATGCGGATTAAGACACGTCGCGGTAGCCTCTTGGTGTAATCGGTGCCCATGATGGGCAGTGGAGGAACATCCTCGCGGTGAGTGCGGAGATGCTCATAGCTGGCCGCATTCCCCGCACGGCTATGACTTTTCGATCGCTTGCGAAGACGGCTTAGAAAACCCATGATGAGAGCGAGAAGCACAAATGCATTGATGAAACACGAAATGTTCGAATTAAAACGAAAAAAGAAGGGAGGGTGGTGTTGCAGTCAGAGAAATATTAAGATGGCAAGATTAAGGCTAAGCGAAAGAGAGGAGGAGAGGATGCGTGAGAAATGAACGGAGCCGGAGGTTGCGAATGGAAGTGGGGACGGGGAACCTCCACCAGATATGGGAAAATGAAATCAATTAAATCAGCACCGGGAAGTGCCGTCGAATTATCTTTTGCCAGTGTTCCACTCATCCAACTCCAAACTGCGCCCGGGGGGTTCCCCAATGGAGAAATCTGGCGGTTGCTTCTTTGCCCATCGGGCTCGCTCTTTGATTCTATTTGTTCACGTTTCACTCCCACGGCTCTTGGGAGGTGTCGATCCTGCAGCTGAGGGTCAATCATTTCAGCCTTCCAAGGAACTAGTCCGCACGACAGGTACAGGGTTACTGGGATCGATGCGCTATGCTTATTTTTATCGACCATCCAGAAGCGAAATAACGAGGATAATGTTGCCCAGTTTCTGGAGAGCACGCTTGCCAAGACAGGGGAAGAGAAGGTCCATCGCGTTTCAGGAGAGCGGTTATGGCCCCTCCGATGGTTGGATGAAACAGGTGGGGCGCACGTCGTGATGAACCACAAATTAATTGAAGGATCACTCTAATGCCCTTTGAGTGAAAGTGCCTGTCAGAATGTGTTGGACAGACTTTCTTAGTTCTCATCAAACTTTCAACACTTTCTTTATATCGCCCCCAATGCAACAAAGAACGGAGATTACATCGTTTCCGCGGGATTTCTTGTTGTCGGCTTCTGCAAGGATCACATGTTTCACGCAGGGGGAAAGCGTGCTGCGCTTACACAATCCATGAGAATGATCTATATATATTATGGATCACTAGTTCTCGCATTGACGGTTGAGGTACTGCCGCAGTTGGGGGCCTAGTGATCTCACGTAATGCTATACTGGTTAATATTTCCTGGAATATCTAATCCTCCTCGTCCTCATCGTCGCTGTGCCACTCATGCGCATTAGCACCCAGACAGTTCTTATAGGCCTCCCTGATACGGTCCTTGACAGAAGGCGCTGCTTGGGCCAAAGCTTCCAAACACTTTATCACTCAGTAAATATCTTACCTAGTCTTGATAGACCAGACATACCTTGCCTTGTTCGCCAATCATTGTGATATATGACCTGCCCGTCGTCAGGATCGCCATTCTCTGGTTGCAGGACGCCATAAGGATCCTCGCTCAAGAGATGGTAGAAGTATGATTTCAAATCCTGATGTAGTCTTGCAACCTGAATGTAAAAGTCAACAGCCATTCCCTGATCACATAGTGAGGGATCATACCTCCTCCCATTTCGGAACGATTATATGCGCATCGTCTTTGTCGAAATGCTCGTCATATTCCTCTATTTCATAGGCAGCGCCGCTGGTCTATCTCCAAACAGTGTTGGTGTCGTCGCATAAATTCTGGTGTTAGAATTATTGTGCTTGAATATGGCTGGTGCATACCTGGTAGGTTTCCTTGCTGCTCTTTACAGCTATTATAGTTTCTGCACTCGCGAGGGCCTCCCGGAGGGCATGACAAATGTGCCCGAGGAGACGGTCAACTCTATCGGTCATGATGAGCTGAGAATGTCAGACGAAAGGATGTTTGGAGGAGAAAATAGAATTGGAAGATGAGCGAAGCAGATGATTAGATAGGGAGGGGTAAATAGCACAGCCAGCTTCAGCTGATCTTCAACCGCAGACAATCGGATCTTCCCCTTGGAACATGGATACTCCATCATCATCATTCCATATTGCCCAATATTAACGCCCATTCATAAGCGGACTCGGTTCCCTCCATAGGTAGTGGTCGCCGCGGGCATACAAAGATTTCCCAGTCAAGCGATAAATATGTGACTCAATATCTTGTTATCTGGGTGACATGACTGCTGGTGTATATTGAAGATGCTGGATAATTAATCGAGGAAGATAGTTTGTAGGGAAGAACTTTGTATAATAACCTGATCACAGTGTTAGGTGTCTGGCATTGCTAAAAGGATTGGGAGGGGGGGTATTCATGTGTAATATATTGATAAATTTGGTACATCTTGTGGTTTGTGGTTTGTAGTTTGTAGTATGTGTCGGGGCACGATAAAAATTAATTGTTTGCTGCCAAATGATCCATCATTACTTTCTAAGCTTAGTACTCCAATTACAGAGGTAGTTCCAGTTGGCTAAATAGGCGTTTGGAAGAGTTGGCAAATGCCACTATGATATGTTCTTTGTCGATTGGTTTATGTTGTACTGACCCTTTGGCTAGTGAGCTTGATCTTAGAGGATGTTATGAACCATACGATATACTACATAAGTATCATAAGTATGGAGTAAGACAAATGTATTTCCAGTGCGGCAGTGTGGTGCTGAAAACCGTATGATTGTGCGCGAGTCAGGTCTTCAATGGTGCTAGCAGAGTTGGATCTATCTTATCGCCTAACTTTGATAACACATTTGTTGGGCAGTAATGCGTGTCTGCCCCGGGGTTTCAGGAGCTAGAAAACTAAACTGGATATACCTACCTAGAAGAGGGAAGGCGCGGTTTAGACTTTAGGTTCTGCTACATGATAAAGAAGAACTTCAAATACCTCTTAAACTCTTTACTATTTATACCAAATCTTGTAGACACAAAAGTGATGGGAGTCTTTACATCTCGCAAACCTGGCAACGCACTTGCCACTTATATTCTGGATTCTGCTCTGTGAGACGCTGAAGATAAACAGCTTCAGGCCGGAGAATAGCAAGTTTAGATGTTGAATGAGAGTCTAAAGCAAAACATTATTGTAGTGGTTAGTTCCACCCATCATGGTATTTTGGATGCAAGCTGACAGACAAGAATATGCCGACGAGGTATTGCAGATAATATCAAATCTGCGATTTAAACTACAGCTTCGGGTAGTTCTAAGCGGCTTACAGAGACACTAGAGCTGTAACTATAAATCCCTGCAGAGAGAATGTCTCAAGAGTAACCATTGATGCAGCAGCATGCTCACATAGCTGTGCAAGTAGGCTTGTACACGTTGATACCCCAGGCGTCATTCATCACCGTAGACCCACCATTGAGAATCACACCAACTGGGATATACATCTAAGCATAGAGATCCGGCTTTTGGGGCTCGGGTTTAGGCTTATCTTGGATCTTCGTTATACGAGCGGCGAGCATTGTTCCACTAGGTTGTGTATTTGCTCAGAGGATCTGCAACCCTTTCTGTTCCAACATCCATGGGATTCTCATCAATTTATGCCGGAAAGATGAGGTCTCTATTGAAACGCGCTGCCTCCAGAGTTCTCACGACCGTATACCACAACTGCGGAAGTCCGTAGTTCATATTGACTCGAATGCCTTTTGTAGCCCACTTTTTGAGGCCCTCGATATTGTCATGGAATGTGGTATCTTCGCAGCCGGTGGTAATTGCTGGATACCATATCGGAACAAATTTCCTGGTCTACAGTGGAGCGGCGAGCCCTCCATGCTATCTGACGGGTCGGTGATTTTTTTGGGGTAGGAACCTAACCAGACGCGTGAGCTCGGCCATCTTGTAGATAATTCTCATTATGGAAACAGATTGTGATGAGCTCTATTTCGATAGGTCGAGTCACATGGTCACAAGCTGCTCCTACCCCGCCCTTCGTGTTCTTGAGCATGCTTAACTGTCATATATCCAACCCCACATCTGATCTACGCACTTCACTATGAATCCGACTCCAAAGACCGGGGTAACAAACTGCGCTAGGCTGATTGATCATGAGCAGAGAGAGGAGGCTAATGAATCCCCAAGGCCTCGCTTATGGAACAGAGAGAGGTGAGTATCCACCATTATGCAGACTAGGTCTAAGTTTTGTAACTTTGTCAGCAGCTACTTTGGATCCCTCATCTTCAATCTAGGCGCTTTCGCGCTCCCTGCTCTATACAGTACTCTCAGCAAGCTGTGGATTGCAAATATTGACTCTAGTCAAGTTGTTACCACCGATATATACACCTATATTGGCGTTATTGTCCAGGTCTTGAATGATGGCTTTCCAAGATCGGCTTGGCTCGTTATAGGAGACAAATCAGCCAGATCTGTAACCTCACGGTTAAGTCTATCATATACCATTATAGTAGTGCAGACTGTGCTGGGAACAGTCATGACAGGGATCTTCCTCGCAGCATCAAATAGTCTAGCGGCGGCATTTATGCCGGTAGAAGTCCGGCAAACCTCTCTGAAATATGTCCGGATATCTTCTATCGCAGCCTTATCATCTGCTTTGGAAACAGCCGTGTCATGCTGCACACGCGCGCTAGATCATCCAGATGTACCACTATTTATCAGCTCAACAAAGTTTATTGTCAATATTATCCTCGACCTATTAATTCTGTCCAAGGTTCATCCTGGTTCATTTCAGCCAACAGTGAATACGCAAGCTTGGATCAGAGTGGCTTGCGACATGAGTTCTGCTCTTTGCGGATTGGGATATTTCCTTCACCTAACCTTCAAGCTACAGAGATCACAGCCCGGGACACAGAGGGTAAAGCCCAGTGTTGAAGCTTTAAAAACTCTTATCCGACCGAGTTCATACACTTTCGCAGTCTGCTATTCGCAACGCTATCTATCTCTGGTTGGTCAGTAGAATAGTTCTGCTTGGCGAGAACTACGCAACAGCATGGGGTGTTTTCAACACAATCCGGTGGGGACTTGTCATGGTTCCTGTCCAGGCCCTTGAGCAATCGACGTTAACCTTCGTTGGACATAATTGGGGAGTATGGCGTGACCGTGCTGGCGTGGAGATACGGTATCCCAAGGCTACGAAGTCAGATATAATGGGTATGTAGCTTTCCTGTCCTGAGGACAGGCAGACATGAGGCTAATATACAGCTAGATATTTGTCGCCCAGCATTTACCTCATGTGGCATTGCACTTGTTTTCGAAGTCATTCTATGTATAGCCCTCTCTATACGTGGAATCCAGGGGTTTGCTTACTATCTCTCCGGCTCCACAGTCGTTGCCCAAATAACCCAGCGGATATGGAAGGTAGGCCCTGGGACCAGTTTCATTTCCACACACTTACCAACTCACTCTTCTAGCAAATTGACTGGACATATATATTCTACGGCCTCAACTACCAGCTTGCAGCGATTCTCCTTGCAGCCTCGCCACGCTGGTACCTCTATCAAGCTCTGGCTTCGAATTTTCTATGGATGCTCCCCTGGGCCATCTTCGCGACCGTCATGTCCGTCTCTAAATCTGCGGCATGGACCTACTATGCTATTATCTTCGGGGGAGCCCTTGTCTTTGACTTTATGGACGTTAGCGTTACACTAGCGATTTGGGCACTTAGGCTAAGTCGGGGTAGAGTGAAAGTAGGCGCTTTACGGCAGTCCTCTGACTTACGTTAAACATCATTGCATCTTGTATTATTCTAAAGATTACTTCACTAAGAAGAGTGGCTGCTCCAAGATATCATGATGTCCTCTGTGTTATTCGTCTTTAGACCATATTACTGCTTCTACTAGGCATGCGTGACAGTTTCTTAGATATCTCCTCCCTCCGGTTCACGGTGACCATCGACAAAATCAACCTCCTCACGGTCGAGCAGCAGGAAATGCTCAGTGTTTCTCGGCCCTAGTTTTAAATCTGTATCCAGTGTTTCGGCTACGAACATCATGAAGAATACAAAGTAGGGAAAGCAATACTAGGTCAATATATAGCAACCGATCCAGGTGATATTCACCAAAGCGTAAGACCAGATAGGTGCTACATTAGCAGTGGCAAGCAAATATCGATCATCGCAAGCCACGTCGCCATTTTGCGGAAGCGTTGAGATCCGGTTTTATGTCTAGTGCGACGGGGCACACATATAGCGGATTTCGTGGCAAACAAGGTCTTGAACGGACGGAGGATGTGTGAGGAAATTTTGGCGGATAATAGGGGTATACCTTCTAGAATGGTAATCTATCAGGTTTACACCTTCAAATGGTTTTGGTGGGAATTGAGGGTTATGAAGAGTGCCATTTTTTATAGAATAACTAGAATACAGAATATGTTACAAATAAATAGATCACTCTGAAGATGGACTGAATATTCTGTGTCAAGCACTCATGTCTTTGTCGTCAATTCAAAAATATCATTCAAGTGTTGAGAAGCTCATAGGCTCTTGGAGAGTCACGGTTGTGGTACATATGTTGATTTGCATTGACACGCTTGTTGAGAACTCCCGGTTAAATGAAGCACAGAGATAGTAGTAGTGTAAGAATCATTGTGATTTGCAGAGGAACGGTAGAAGATGTGGCGGAAGACTCGGAGCTAGCTGTGGGAGTAGCAGACTCCGTTGTCGCTGTAGAGCTGTCGGCAGTTGTGGACGATGTTGCTGTAGAGCCGCCAGTGCTTGTTGACGATGTCGCCGTAGAACTGCTGGTACTTGTGGATGATGTCACTGTAGAGATATCGGTGGTTGTAGACATTGCCGCTGTAGAGGTAGCTGTGGTTGTGGACGATGTCGTTGCCATAGAAGTAGCCGAGACCGACGGACTTGGCTGCACACAGTAAGTGCGATCATCAGCAAGGCCGGAGCAGTCGGCACCGGGATTCAACGACAGAAATGTGGCACGATCAATATGCCACCTCCTAGTGAAAGTGTCGCAAGTTTCTCCAAGGTAGGAGGCGGCCACTGAGAACTGACAGTCAGGGCCTGCGCGTGGATGTAGCTCGTGGGCAGAGAGCAGTTGGAGGAACAATCCCACGATCAGAAACAGTTGAGGACCCATTTTGATATGAAGTTTTTCGTTTGGAGTTCGCAGTGAAAGAGGAAATCTTTAAAAGCATCAAAGTTGTGTATTTCTAAACTACTAACTACCGAGGGGTATGGGTCTTAATATATGGGTCCAGTAGATGCCGTGATACCCCTGAGCGTAAGGCTGAGTTGTAACGTAGCATTTTTCAAACCACAATTGATTGGAAAGCGGGGTTAGTATAACGAGAAAAACAAGGCAATTAAAGGTTTTAGCTTGATGTGGAATAGTGCTAACTAGTACATTTACCTATATAGGGTAGCGTAGGGCACGTACTGATACGAGATTGGGTTACTTGAGAGTAACATGGAGTGAGTGGGGTTTGATATTACCTGTTTATGCTGCATGTTAATTTTATGCTGGACAGTGTTGTAGGTGCGTGCAATTTAAATCTTCATATTTTCGGCTGTGTTTATTTTCTCTGCTAATCTGCCAAAAAATTGTACATTAAACCTCATGATTCACCCTTCTTAGGGTTACCCGAATCATCCAATAGCTCGCTACTATCATCCAACTCGGACCATTTCGGCTTTCCATCTGGAATCTCGACGGCTCGTCGGCTGTAGAAAATATGGCACCTACAAAGCTGGTTAGTATAAGATCATTCCGAAATTAAACAAGAAATGTTAAAACTCACTCTACTTCGAATGCTTTAATCCACTTCTCTCTTTTCTCATGCGTCTCCCCATAGTCAATAGACGCAGGAAATAGAAGACAAACATTGCGTCCCTCATCCATAATCGGAGTCCGACAGAACGAACACGACACTTTCGTGGGATTCATATACTCTCTCGACTTCTCCGTCGAGGAATAGAAGGCTAAGCCATCAGCACCTTTGGTGAAAGTTATGTCGGACTTGTGGAATATAGTGGCCCATTGGAACGGGGCACCTTTTATGTTCGTTAGTATCTTCTGATTCAATGCTCCAAATACATCGCCGACAAAGAATAAAGCACTCTTATTCTGTCCAATCACGTACCGTGCAATACTTGACATCCCCGACAATGGCAGTACTTTGACTTCAATGGCTTCTCTCGATTTATTTTGTACTCTACCTGTCCGCATTGGCACCTTCCGGTCCACTTAACGGGACCGAATTCTTCGTCTGTTTGGACCTTGTATGGCGGGCGATGCTTCCAGCTGGCTTCGTCGGTAGTACCGGAGATGGGGTTCGGAAAGGGATCACCCCCAGTCGGCATATCTTCTGCCATTCTTGGGGTACTTGAACTGAATTTGCGATAGTTTGAGACCGAGTGATTTATGATTCTAGAAAGAGAGCTCCGAGATCTTTGCTGGCCGGCGCGAATGATAGAGGTCACGAAAGGCCGGCGGATTACAGGAATACAAGCTGCAGGAGGCTTAAGCAACATAGAATCAAGTGAGAACTCAGGAATGTATTCATTTATACTCGCTCCTGCCAATGCTCATATATATACCTTGCTAGAATCTAGAAGGGGCATGATAGTTGGTTGTGTACGCCACCAAAAAGCCGGGAATCGCGGATGATGTCATTGCGATGTAAATGCGATTTATGATGCTCTTGGGCCATGGCCCTCGTCATCTGAGGCTCTGAAGATTGGAAAGCCAAGAAACAACTTTATTGTAATCCTTGAGTTTAGAGTTCTAGTTCCTGGTAGATTGCGGTTTGCACATCGTTACTTCTGTGGGGTTGGCCTTGATGCATTGTACGTATGGGTGACAATTTCCAAGATACCATCACTTCTGTCCAGGCTTAATTGATTGAAAAGTATTCTAAAGCTATAGGTTGTATTATTTATATACCTATTTCTCGGCTTTGAGAGTCATTGTGCTTGAGATGATTTGTTCATTGAGATCTACTTTTGGAGGGAGGGTTTGGTTCGTGGATAGGGCTAGGCTCAAGCGGTGACCGGAATCACCATACTAGATCACTGCACATACAACCACATTCTTTCCTTTTCATTAGCATTCACGATATAACACATCTCGATCCACACTAATCATTCCTACCCATGCCCTATTCGATAAGTCGACCCCTCCTAACACAAACGGGTCAGCACAAACCCCTGCATATGGCGACCCAATGGCGCCGGGCTCTAAGCGCCCGAGTGCAAGGCGCCCAATTAGGGTTGCAGATATATCCACAACTAGTTGAGAACTGCCTCGCTAGCAAGCCCCGCCAAACGCAATGGGGCTATTATCGAAGTCTCCGAGAATCCCTCATGCTCTAAAATACCAAAGTCCCCGGTCGTGGAGTTCCACGCTTAGAACTGCTATTATACCCTCTCTGCCTCAAGATTGTCCTGGAAGCGGGGCAGAGGAACGCAGTATTACGCCATGCGTTTGCTGAATACGAAGCCCTCTGATACGGGCAACTTCATCATTGAAGAATTCTTTGGCGAACCCCCGTCATATGCTATTCTCTCGCATACATGGCAGGAGATGGAGGTCACATTTCAGGACATAACGACTGGTGTGATCGATAAGAAGGGGTTCAAAAAGGTCAAAGATTGTTGTACGTTCGCTAGGGCCGACGGATATGAATACGCCTGGATAGATACGTGTTGCATTGATAAGACAAGCAGTGCGGAGCTCTCTGAATCACTCAATTCGATGTATCGTTGGTACCAGGAAGCCGACGTATGCTATGCATATCTTGCGGATGTGCCGTCAAAACCTTTCGCCGAGAGTAGATGGTTCAAGCGAGGATGGACACTTCAGGAACTGATTGCTCCGTCGAGGGTTATTTTTCTTGATCATGAATGGAATGAGTTGGGGACTAGGGAGAGCTTACGTGATGTTCTATCGGATATTACCAGTATACCTGTTGGTATATTGGTGGGCGATGATGATGTTGAAACTGCTAGTGTTGCTCAAAGGATGTCATGGGCTGCCAGGAGGGAGACAACAAGGATCGAGGATCGAGCATATTGTCTCATGGGCATATTTGGAATAAATATGCCACCGATTTATGGGGAAGGCAAGAATGCCTTCATTAGACTCCAGGAAGAGATCATGAAAGTCTTAGATGACCATAGCATCTTCGCTTGGAGATCGGATTCTGAAGAGGAGAACCATGGCGGTTTACTGGCAACATCGCCAGACGCATTCAGAGAATCTTCAAATGTTGTCCCTTATAGCCCCTTCACGATGATTGAAGGACCGTTAACTGTGAGCAGCAAGGGGATCTCTTTGGAACTCCGGTTCATAGGTGTAGGGCATCCAGGGCTAGGGCTTGCCATCCTGCATTGTACGGAGGGTATGAGCGAGGATAACCGGCTGATTGCAATATATTTGCAAGATTCATTCCTGACAATGCAACGATTTGAACGAAAACAGTGTGAAAAGTTTGAGTTTATTAATCTAGGCGATCTTAAGCCATCACAATATCCCTTGAGACGATTATGTGTCCAACAACGACGTCCAGTGAGTCGGAAAATCAACAAAGCAGGGAAACCAAAAGATACTGGGACTGCTCTAGATAATCTCCATCTACTGGTATCAGAAAACCCACTGCAGGCCTGTCGTGATACAGAGACAAACTGGATCAACACAAATGGAATAAGCGGAAATGGGCAAACACTTCTATCTCACGCCGCAGGAAGAGGGGATGTGGACATGCTATGGCTGCTGCTAACCCGAAGTGATGTCAGTGCTGGTGGAAGGGACCTCAGCGGCCGCACGCCGCTCTCGCGCGCAGCAGAATGTGGACATGAAGCAATCGTGAGCCTGTTACTATCTCGGAACGATGTTGATCCTGATTATGAGGATACAAATGGGCGAACGCCCCTTTCATACGCTGCAGTATCGGGTCACCTGACAATCGCCAAATTATTGCTTCAGTCTGGTAGAGTCTATGCTGAATCGGAGGATGAGTACGGTCGAACTCCTCTTTCACGTGCTGCAGAGGGCGGGCACAAAGAATTGCTTGAAATGTTGCTTGAAAGTGGTGCTAAACTGGAATCTAAGGATAGAGATCACCGAACACCATTATCTTGGGCTGCTGCGGAGAACGACCATGGCGCAGTAGTAGCACTTCTACTTGAACTGGGAGCTGCGATAGAATCAAAAGATCGAGAGGAGCGTACACCACTATCCTGGGCTGCGATGAAAGGGCGGGGAGCAGTAGTAACGCTTCTACTTGAGAGGGGAGCTAATATAGAGTCCGAAGACAAGCATTCCCGTACTCCACTGTCATGGGCTGCAAGGAAAGAGCAAGAGGCCACAGTGAGACTACTCATTCAAAAGGGGGCTTTCAAAGATTGTCAAGACTCCAATCATCGGACGCCATTAGCTCACGCCGCAGAGCGTGGCCATGAGATTATAGTAAAGGTACTTCTTGAAATGGGCGCTGATATAAGGTCACCAACCCGCCTTGGTGAGACACCACTATCTTTAGCTGCAGAAAGAGGCCAGGAGGCAGTAGTGATGATGCTGCTTGGAAAGGGAGCCGATATAGATTCTCGAAATGATAAAGATCAAACGGCACTTTTTCTAGCTGCGGAGCTAGGCCACGAGACAGTAGTAAAGATGTTACTTGAAAAGGGGGCCAATATAAAGTCTCGGGATTATTGGGATCGGACACCGCTATCTTACGCTGCGGAAAACGGACATACTGCGGTAGTCAAGCTACTGCTTGACAAGGGAGCCGAGATGAAGTCCCAGGATAGTTGGCGTAAGACACCACTATCATATGCTGTTACGTACGGGCATGAGGCAGTGGTAAAGTTGCTGCAAGATACGGATGATGTAAATATAGCGGGGATTAGTATAACTAGGCAACCCTAGGCCTTTAATGTCAGATACGGAGATCATAACCATACTCGAATGCCACATATTCCGGTACTATTAACTTGACTGAAGTGGATAGCACGTCACACCCTCCGTAGGCCGGTGTCACACAAAGAGACAAAGAAGTCTTCATGAAGCATCGGGAGACCAAAGCAGCAGCATTACTATATCTGGGTTAGTTCGCCAGGGGATTAGAATCTTAATTCAACTGGACTTTTTAGCTGACATTGGGTATCACGTCAATATCATCAGATGTGAGATTAAATTTCGGGTAAAAACCGAAGACATGCATGAGACCGGAGAGCCCATTTGCGGAGCATCTGATAGCCTCTTGGGTTCAAGGGACAACCGTCACTTGACCGACCCGGCCCTATAATCTCATTCACATGATAGTCTAGTTTCAATCAATTACTAGGCCATGATTGATGCACCTGACATGCGATTGGAGAATGCTACTTGCTTACTTTATTTTTTCTTTTTCTTTTTCTTTTTCTTTTTCTTTTTTTTTTTTTTTTCTGTTCTTACTTGTTATTATCCTCCGGTAAATAATTTCTCTTCATTGGGAAGGTCACGAATAGGAGCTGTAAGATGGCTGCACGTCAGACATATAAAAGGCGAGGCGTTCCCACGAGCAATGTACAATAAAAGAAAACCACTGAATTCATTGACGCTACCATAGATGCTACAGAGCTCATTGAATAGGGACATTTTATACCATCTTGCGTTCCATGATGTGGCTGCGAAGCAGGCATACCCTTGCCGCCGCCTTAGGCGTCAGCCTCGTAGCAGCCGTCACCCAGCTTTCTGATGACCAAATGGAAAGTTTCCTTGGCCAAGGTGGCGTGGAGCTTGCGGACCGCTACGCTCCTATGTGGTTCTTCGGTCAAGCTCTGAACCACCCCCCTTGTTATCCTACATGGGCCTTTGGAGGATCTCCCACTTCGAATGATGTGTATGACAGCAATCACAAAACCCCTGCAGCGCCACAGTGTGAGTATCCCGATGTTGGTTGTAAATGCCGCAACCCAGGCGTGGCCATTAACAACGCGGGACCGGATTTTCCAATATACTATACCTTCAAGCGGTGTAGTGATACCGAGGTTCGAGTCGTATATAATCTTTTCTATGAGAAGGACGGTGCCAAAGTTGCAGGGATCATCGACACCGGTCATGACTAGTGAGTGCAGAACCCCATCGCATGATCCTGACACTCCCTCACAAGAACAGTGATTGGGAAAGAGTCATCATCATCCATTCCCGGGATGATAATAAGATGTGGGCTCCATCTCGGGCCCTACTCTCTTCCCATAGTGGCTATCACAACCTAGCCTGGGGAGATATTCAAAACACCCTCACCACGGAGGAAATACAAGCCGGAGCTGCAAATGATCCCAATGGCGTCCGTAACAATGATCATCCCAAAGTTTACGTCTCATGGTCAAAGCACGCCCATTTTGATACGCGCAATACTGGCTGGAATGACCCACTCAGTCAGTCAACAGATAATGCATTCCGAAGTAACGATTGGTGGCATTATGTTAGCAAGAAAAACTATGTAAGTGAATTCAAGCATCATAAACTGCGGACCTTTTCGTGTTGATCCTGAAGGGCAGGTTTTATCAGATAATTCTACCGATGCCGGTAAAGCTCTGGGAAGTGTTGATTGGGGCAGTGCTACTAGCAATCCCCCTTATGTGCAACAAAATGTCTGTACTGCTGAGAATTCTTGAAGACGTGGCAGTACAAATGTGTCTCTGTGGGTTGTCTTATAGATGAAGTAAGCAGCAAGTACGTATAGAACTTATTTTGGAGCCTGTCCAGGGCAATCAACAAGTCCAATCATATCACCAGCGATTAAGATTAATCATGTGTAAAGTAAAATACATGACGTCGATGGGGGGATAAATTGTCCCCACCATCGGACGGATTTACTCAGCTTGGCGACTCCTCAACCACCCCTCTCAAAGAAGCGATCAAAAGCATACGCAAAAGTTCCGAGCAGACATTACACCAGGTACGTCGCCGTCCTCGCCCCGTTATTCACGACTGTCCTGTCCGAATCGCAAATTAGCCTCCCCACTTTGCCCTCATCTCAGAAAGGCTTTCAACCCCACCCAAGCACGCCTTCAAAGCTACTTCTGCTGACTTCCTGCAACTGCAAAGACCACCCCCGAAAAAGAAAAAGGGTCTACATTGCGCAAACGAAAACAAAATGTCCTGGTTTCAGAAAACCTTCACCCTCGCTCCGAAGGCCCGCGGTTCATATCTCATCGACAAGGAGGTCAGAGATCAACTTCCCGAGATTGAAAACTTCAAGGTCGGAATCTTACATCTTTTTATCAAACACACGAGCTGTGCCCTCTCGTTGAACGAGAACTGGGATAGTGATGTGCGCGAAGACATGACCAATGCACTTGAACGAATTGCGCCTTATGATCGGGAGGGAGACCTTTATCTCCATTCGGCGGAAGGAGAGGATGACATGCCGGTATTTTTACCCTTTATCTAGCCATGATAGCCAGACCGACACGGAAATCATTATATTTGAAAGACACGTACTGATTGATCGATAGGCGCACATTAAATCTGCATTGATTGGAGCTTCTGTTAGCATCCCTATTTCTAATGGAAAGCTGGCCACCGGTACTTGGCAAGGAATTTGGTATCTGGAGTTCAGGGCTTATAAGCATTCGAGGAGCATTGTTGCTACTATCCAGGGAGAGAAGTACGAGTGACTGGATGCGAATGTGAAGGGGAACTTATGATTTATGAAGTTATGCAAATGTTGTTAGAGGGGCTTAGAAAGGGTGCTGTGGTGTTGATAAACTTTCTATAAAACATCGGACACAAATAGATATAGTCCAGTCAATACTTTCCTAATCTTCCCACCGCGGTGATATATAATGACGAGGTCTGGTTCAACAACTCATGCCTAACCCTTTCCACCAACTCCCTCCGAACACTTTTAGAATTCACAGGTGGCTGTCATAATGCAAGCATCTACGTCTAAAAAGGTACGGCGCCATATTACTGATCAAGCCTTCATCGATTGATATGGAAACATTTTATTCTAACTCATTGATCGGTACAATCTGTACAACGCCCTTCTGGAGGCAAAAGAGAGGGCAAGAAAAACAAACAAACATCAACGCCAAAACCAATGCTCTACCGCTGTTCAAGACCACCCTCGGTGACACGCTGAGTCTCGTTCACCTCGGCGGCGTCACCAGTGGGTTTGAGAGGGTAGCTGGTAGCGGGGAGGGACTCGAGGTATGCACGGTGCTGCTCGTGGGCCTAATACAACATTAGCAATTTGCACAGCTCTCAATTAGAGACGTGGGTCTTACGAAAGGCAGTCCGCAGTAACCGCAGGTAGCAATCTCGGGCTTGTCGGTGTTGATATAGATTCTGGGGTGGCCAAGAGGTCCGCCACCACCGTCACAGCTGACGACTCTCTTCTTTGTCCAGCGGACGGGCTGCTTGTGGATGAGCTCAATGGCGGCATAGGGTTGGGGCTAGTTTTTGATAATCGTTAGCCGATAGGTCTTTCACTCGTGGTAGTTGCGCAGTTCCATGCTTCGGATCTAGTCCGTACAACCACCACAGCACAACACCCAATTGCAATTATAATGCCTAAACATACCTGCATCTCCATGATTGTCTGCTCGAAGCGAGGTCCAGTCATAGCCTTCTCTCTTGGCTGCTGGCTGGCGGCCCAGGTCCTGGCGCGGTTAGGGGCCTGAAGCTGGCGGTTGCGCTCACCAGCCTCGACATCCTCCCTCAAGGGCGCATCCCGGGAACCCATAGCATCAACAGGAGTGGCATTCGTGGCGGATACATTGGGCTTGGGCGGTTGCGGGGGGTTCGGGTCGTTGGCTTGGATGCTGTTCTCGGAGAAACGAGGGACGGTGGTGGAGTAGCTGGCCCGGGCGGCAACGCGAGGAGTCCAGGCGGCAGAGAACGCCGCGATCCGGCTTCGAGCCAAAGGCAACATGTTGAGCAATTGAGTCCCTAGGACTTGGTGTAGAGGGCAATTGTGGATGGCGGGTGAAGCGGAGGTGAGAAGTCGGCTTCAAAGGGTGAGGTTTGCGGGAGCTCGCGCCGCCGCTTGAAGAGCCAATCGGCGTCTCTCCTGCGGCTGCTGACCCAATTCTGCCGCTTGCGAATTTGTTCCGCTTTTGGCTCATGTTTTTCTTGTCGCGCTTTCTTCATGGTTGTACCTACATGGTTATAGCACGATACATCAAGAAAAGTGTTCTCGGGTCTGTTTAGTTTGGTCAATTCTTCTATTATAATCTCGTCATGGCCGGCTCACCTGCGACTGGCTCCAAGCCAGAGAAGACAATGTCTTCACGTCTTCTTACAATGAAAGTATGTCGCTTGAATTTGGATTTATTCGAAATCATACGAACTTCATCGACTAGAGTCTAGCGAACAGAACTGATTGATTCAAGTTTATGCAAAGAGCCGCCGCTACAGCTGCCGCTAAAGAAACGTCTCAGCCGCCTTCCACCGAAGGTTCAAACACTCCAACCCCAAAACGCCAAAGATTCGCCCCCGGTGAACAATCTCAAAGTCCTGCAGCTACACCTTCGAAGGATCTTGAGGCCATCACGGCTGCTCTTGCAGCGGAGGAAGAGAAACGTAGGGAAGCTATTGCGCGACAGGCTGCGGAATCAGGCGAAACGGAATGGGTACTCGATTTTGGTGCTGAGGATCCTGTAAACCAATATGCTCCGCCACCCTTCATTGTTGCCAATGATTCTCTCGACGTTGATGACGACGATGACTTGGTATATGGGGGAAGACAGGCGTATGGTAACTTCAAACGGAAGAAGAAGATTGAGGTTGGTTCACATCTTTAAGCTGTGTGATTAGGCTTGCTGACCATTACAGACACGCAACGCGGGCGGTGATGAGTCTGGTTCTGAAGAGGACGAGGATGAAGACGAAGATGATGTCGATTCTATGATCAACAAAGCAAGATCAAAGGCCTCGAAACAGCCTCCGAAGGTCAAGCTATCGAAGTTAACGAGTATATCTGGTGGACGTCAAGGTTCCGTTGGAGGCAACAAGTCTCAGAAGAAACGCAAACACAAATAAACTTGTTCGGTCTAAGAATTATTCGCCATCCTGCGGGACCACCCGATGATATTGCCCACGGCTTCACGCCAGCATCTATATACCCAAAGCGTGCGGTGTTTTCATCAACAAGAGTACCACCGACTTCTGCGGAGTAGAGTACGAAGAGAGATTAGGGCATATATATCTTGCGCTTTCCTGTTTCTCTTTGATGCGCTTTGTTTTCAAGCAGCTTCGGAGATGAACCACCTTCTCGGAACCCGATGTTACTTACCACCACAAGTGCAGCGCCGCTTATATATAAGGGCTCCCTTCCGCTTTTGGGCGTTGTCTCCCACAAAGCCGACATGGAAAGCAGCGTTTCAGATCGGCAGCTCCTCAACATTGAGCAGAACAGACTCGGGGTTTGTCGTTGCTCTGCTGTCTTCTCTGAATGAGAGACTGATGAGCGGCCTCGTGGTACCATCTTTATCAGCCTTGTTCAAAAACAGCAGACGGCTTGGATTCCCTCTATAGTTCCGGAAATCAAGAATTGGATTCAACATGGATTTACGAAGCTGAGCAGTTACGCTCACTCACGTTCAGCACTCAGACACTTACATTTTCTATTCACTTTTTACGTAGCTTGCAGTCATTCATAATGTATAATATGGTGAAAGCAACTAATCACGTTGTACAAGCGCGTCCCTGTCCATTTATTCTCGCTTACATGACGCCGCAGGAGGTATACCACTCTCAATCCGCTTAGATGATTACAGCCTCAGGAAATTCCTCTCGCGTGGAGAGGCTGAAATTATCAGTAGGTGTCTCAAGGTAGAAAAGATCCTCTTGTAGTCAAGGGGACTGAAGTAATAGCAAGCGCTATAGCATACAAGGTCTCACCTAACTATATTTGTTATTTGTGATCTCCTCATTTTGCTTGTTCACCCCTCTAAATTGCCGCTTTTCACCACATATCGTCTGGGTATTTTGATTAAGATGCTCGCTTCTTTTACCACGTTCCTCTCTGATGCTCTCGCTTTTGTGTCAATCGATCCATATTGCTCTACTCAAGCATATTGCTAGAATCTTACCCGCCATTGTATGTCACTAACTTGAAGTATACCTTACAAACACTTTACCTTAAAACGAGACACTTTGCTTTGATGAAGTGAAATCTCTCTGAACAAGACCAGGGTGCTAAGGTACTTTACAATGTTCCGGTCATTCGAAGATCACCAGAATAAGCATTGGTATATCCTACGATTGTTGTGAGATATATAAGTAGTCTTTGTGTCTTGATCTGCCTAGCAGTTGAGTATTCTTGAAGTTACTTATCTTGCCAATTCATTATATTTGGGGGGTTTTTTTTTCTTAAGTAAATATGAATATGTTTAGAGCACAAATTTAGTGATAGATATTTATACAGTAACCATGAGAGGAAAATGCGCTCCACTACTATACTCAACAGTTAATAGAGCTAGGCTGTAATTACATAGATAAGTGAAGCTAAGTGACAACTTATTGAGTGACTATTGGGGTCATTCTTGTCACTTCTCCTATCAAACAAAGGAAATATTAGTATATCTGTTAAAACTGTGAATTTATGCCCTTGAGTTTTATACTCGCTCCTTTAATCTTCTTTTCTGACATCCAAGAAACCCACCTATGTGTGAAGTATATCTCCATATCCTGTGGCTATATGTTAGCCAGCACTATTGATGGAGTATACCTCCATATCTTGTGGCTGTATAATAGCTAGAACCCAGAAAACCACCCATATATAGTTATTTCTCTATATCCTATAGAGGTATACTCCGAATTCGAGCACATAATGATATATATCGCAGCAAACACAGCCAAAAATCTCCTAGTCTTAACAAGACATCACCCTTGTTAACTATCACTTCTTAATGGCATGATCTCCATGTCTTACGAACTTGATGACATAATGAATCACTTCCGTTTGTCCCGGAGACTCAGCGATTCTTCTTGGAGCATTGGCAATGGTGCGATTATGAGGGTTATATTGCCGGCAATTTGCCAATTAAAGATCTTTGATCAGCTATATTCCATATTGAGTATCACGGTATTCGATATGTATTGGTGTCAAATATACACAGTACTGTAGGTCAGCTTTCCATCTATTGTAAAGTATCATTGATATCGTTGATATGGTTTATTAGATATGATTAAGGTCAAGAAAGTGTCAATAATGAAATGACCGATATCTATTTGCATTCATAGATATGATCAGTATACCACTTATGCGCCTCAATGCTCTGCGTCTTCTGTCCAGCGTTTCCCATATCAGAATCCGCCTCATTGATCATCTCGATATCCGCCGTGCCAACAGTCTCATTGTTGCCACTGGGAATCCAATACTCGGGACTAGTCTGATGATACCCGAGCAGACGAGGCGGCAAGCGAGGAACGATATCATTGGAATGAGTAACACGAAAATTCGAGCCCTGTCCTGAGGCATAGTCCGCGAATTCCTGATTTCCTACACGAGGAGATCCATAGGTATACTATTCCCTTTGTGTTAGCACCACACTCATACCATAAAACCAGGAGAAAACACTCACCAATGCAACCTCAGATCCCGAATTCCGCAAAACAGTCGCCGCGAGAGTCCCAACCGCACCACCGAAACTATGTCCGGTCACGGCGAGCTTGAACCCAGGGTAAGCCTGATGGGCCTTCTTCACACCATCCAACGTAGCGGTAGCTACCGACTCCCAGGACTTCCAGAAGCCGGTGTGCACTTTGCATCCGTCACAGAGTTCATCGACATCCTCCTTTATGAGCTGGACGTTGGCAGCCCAGGTCTCAATCGACCTGGTTCCTCGGAAGGAGAGAACGATCTGCTGGTTTGACTCATCTACGGCGAGGAATCCGGCTACGTCGCCAAAGGCTTTGTTGCTTTTTTTGGTTCGTATGTTAGCTGGTTTGGGGTGATGTTGGATGCATAGGTGCTTGTGGTAAGTCAGTCAGACGTACTCTTCAAACTCAGCCAGAGTCTTGGTGTTCGCTCCCTCGACAAGAGGACAATTCCCAACAGAGCAGGTGAGCTTTGTATTCGGGGAGTTGGTGTTGGAGGAGCAGTATGCTGCTGCCGCATACTGTGCGTATAGGGTGAGCTGTTGGAGGAATTGCGGCGAAACCTCTGAATTCATCATTAAAATCTGATGTCTCATATGACAGCTACCCCATATACAGGGGTAGCATTCGGCACTCACCTCTAGGGGTTATTTGAGCCGAAGAAGGGGCAGCAACGCCCAGGCCTGCACAGGCCGCGAAAGCCGTCAAAACTTTGCCGAGATGGTGCATTGCGCGAATATTATACAAAAAAGAATAATATATGTATTAAACAAAGGAAAAAAGCCAATTGAAATGAGAGGACAGGTCCAAGGGACAGAAGGCAAGCCCTATGAACCCAGAATTTAGCCCTTGTGATACCACAACGCCGGAGGTACTCAGACCTGCCGTTTATCCCTTCTTCAAACCGATCCAGAGGTATCCATGGAACCCGTAAACAACCTTATATACCTAGACACAGACAGGCAGCAGTCACCGAGCCCAACTACCGTAGCCCCCACACCAGGAGGTTAAACTCCTCAACGGTATTCCGGTGGGATACACAGATCACATCTGCCAAGATAAACCGTAGTGTATCCCAGAGCATCAGGCAATAAAGCTAAAACAATAGGAAAAGGCAGGTCAATACAAGATTGAAGATCGGCAGTGTGAAGAGGCTTAGACCACGGTAATAGGAACGAATCAGAAACCAAGACCACAGATCATGGAAGCTACAATGTAAGAATTCTTCGCAAAGTGTATACGACAGAGAAGCTAAGTAGCCCGCGTCCCTGCGCCAAGTTTATAGTTCCCATACCTGCCCATGGGTTCGCTAGTGGGGACTTTCCCAAATCCTTACCCTAACGGTTGACGAACAGCCACTTCAGGTCCCAGGGGTGGACGGGACCAATGAACGGCTCTTGTTAGCTCGTTTTGTCTTGGGATGATCCTTTCTTTTCTGCTCCGTTCCGTAGATGTACTTAGTGCTTATCACTGGGCTATCTCAGCCGTAGGGGATTGTTTGAACCAACGAGGGATCTTGGCGATGGAGCGTTGATAAACTGTTGTCATATCGCCGACATTTCCCCCTTCGGAAGGATTCCGTTTCCTCTATATTAGTTAAACGAGTCCGCGGCATTGAGTGAGCACATTTTGGTCTACTAGTAGGTGCTACTTTGGGAGAGGATCCAGTCAGGTTGACTTTAGGACTGTCTTTCTCATCCATTCGTGGTATGGGGTTTGGGGTTTACTGCGGTGTGACAGTAGTATTGTTGGGAGATTTTTGGTGTATTTAGTGCTATTAAGGACCGACATATGTGGAGGACACGCGACGATGAATCACTAGTCGTCCCTGTTTCTCCTTCCGTATAGCTGCAGATGCTTCCTGCAGGGGCTGTAGATTCCAGGTCGGATCGGGTGGTTGGTGTGCACTCGTTATCTGATGCTCAGCATTCTATGCATACCATTTTATTTTGTAATGTTTTGGAGAAAGGATGGATCATTATCGGAAAAATACAACAGAGAACATCCCGCTCCATAAAACGCCGGCCAATAATAAAACTCATCATATCTTCGAAGAAACGGCAATCAACGGGACGCAAACAGACTAACGTCCAATTGTCGAGCAACGCATATATGTACTCACCCTCGGGCCAGGCCAATCCTCACTGTCCTCCATTCTCGGTTGTGTCTCCGGTGTAGTCGGCCATTCCTTCGTCCTGCCCTTCATTGTCTCCTGCGAGGACCTTAGTCTTAGGGATCTGGCCTTCAGGCAGTGGTGTACCCGGGGTCGCGGCGACGACGTTATCGTTCTCATCCACAAATTCAAAGTTATAGCGAGACAGTAGATGAGGAATAGCCGACAGTTGCGGACCATAACGGGCGGTGTTGTCGTACAGTTCGAACAGCGGCACAGCAAGAAGCTTCATGTTCTTCGGTACTGAGAGGACCTCTGGAAAGGGATGGAGTCAGATAGGTCCAACATAACAGGGACAAGAATCGAGGCTCGAGACTCACTCTTCTTAGGCAGCTGAATGAAGTACAACTTTTTGCACTCCTTTGGCCGGGTAACATGACCAGGCAGGAAGGGATACATGAAGGTCTCAAAATTCGGCCGCCACCATTGCGCAAGTGTGTCGCCGATTTCCCAGTCCTCGTTGACACCTTCTCCTGAGAACTGCGAACCGACAGGCGCAAGGCGCTCATTTAGTCGCTTCTTGAAACCCTCCACCTCATCGTCTTCGAAGTGAAGATAGTCGCCGGGACTAAGTTGATAGTCAGTCTACGGTTCTCTGTGGTATATCACACTGCAGACCACGGTAGTCGGTGTAGCTAAGACAACACGTACAGCTTGAAAAAGGCATTGGCGATTTGTAGCATCAACACATGAGGATGGTTATGTTCGTGGCAAACAAGAACACCTTCGCAAGTCCGTCGCATGCCATGTTGGTCGTAATGCTCCTCAAGGCGCTTTAGACGGGCCAGGACTGAGGGGTCCTCCTCCGGTTGCGTTTCCTTGGTGCCGAATGTGTAATTGGAAAGTGGATATAGACGAATTGTTTGAGGTTGCTGAGCGGAGAAATCTTTAGGGATGATAGGCCTGCAAGGAATGAAATATTAGTAACCGCCAGTGAGGACAGAAGTCGTAGATAGGCTCGATGGACGAAGCAGAGACATACGGGCGAGAGCTTTGCATCGCCGTCGCCGTGGTAGTTGACATTTTAGCGACTATTTGTTTTCAGAAATGAGAGGTACAATATGCGTGCGAGCTGAATTTCAAATAACTGGGAAATTGAGTGAATTTTGACGCGGCTGCGTTCAGTCGCAACTTCGATGCGGCGGAGGTCTACCGGAGCACTGACGGAGAAGTGGATGGAGTAAGTTAGCTTTGTTATGGCCCTCAGACTCGCCCCGCGAAAACATTCCACCGCCCCGAAGAGGAGGGCGCCATTTACACCGATGTTCGACAGAAACAGAGCACATCAGTCCATATACGTCCAGTTTTCGATTATCTATGGGAAAACAAAGTGTCTGCAATTCTTTCCACTATTCCTTAAATCCGGATTGTTTTAAAATATTCAGCGAGCAATGAATAATGTTGTATCGTTATCTGAACCGCGTGGTTTATAAATGGATCTACTACGTACATACCAAGATCCCCATAGCTCCAATAACCCCAACCGATGCCTTACCCATCATCCACCCAACACCCACATGTTCAATGCTGAATCTATACAGATTGACTATGTCTAAGAGAAAAGGGGAATATAGCTCTTAGATTCTACTCTTAGAGCTTAGCATCAAAGTCCTCATATTCACTCAAGTCCGTCACTGGGCTGGGGCCAGCGCTGACAGCAAGGCGCGCCTTGAACTCGGAAACATTGGTAATAAAGGTCGGGTGCTGCTTTTCTGCGAGTTTTCCGACGCCATTCGCCACGAATCCTTCCTTGTCAGACTCAAGGCCGAGTTGCTTCAAATGCAAGCCTATGTTCTGTTCGGCCTGTTCAAGGACCGGCTTAATTTGCTCCTCGGACAGATTCACCTCAGAGGCAAGGAATGTCTTAAGAGAAGCCAAGATCTGACCCTCGTTGCCAGCGGAAATATCAAGTTTTCCAATTGCGATCTTCAGACGATCGTTATCGACAGCAAACCCGGCAGCCTCTAACTGCTTGGCAAGTAGCGACGATAACGTAGAGTTCTGCTCATTGGGCTCTGTGGTATCGGCGCCAGCTTGAGCCTTCAAGTGCACTGAAAGCTTACCCCGTGTGGTCGACTCGGGAGCAATATACTGTTGATAGAATTCGATAAGGTCGGATTTGCTCAAAGTCCGGACGTTAGCAGCGTCGGACTCGTTCTGCAGGAAGTCGAAATATTCAGAACCAACATGGGTCCAGAACCGAGTGGTCTCGGAGCCAAGATTCTTAAGTTTCTCTAAGCGCTTGTTGACGACACTCCGTTTGTGGCCCTCAAATTCTTCATCGGACATCTCTTCTAAGGCCTTACCAAAGTTGCTCAGGAATGCATTGATTCTGGATTCCAGGTACTGAGCAGTGCGTTCACTCTGAATAATGACTCGGTAACCGATGGTCGTGGCTGAATAACGTGCACCGCTCCAAACGACGTACCCCAGTTGCTCTTTGCTTCGGAGTTGGTCGAACGCAGGCTCGTCAGTCATTTGGGCGAACAACAAAAGCTTAGCTCGGAGAGCGTCGTCTGTCATGTTTCCGACAAACAGATAATATTCTATGCAGTGATTGACGTTTGCGGGATCCTTCAGTGCCCGCTCGTAGACAAAGTCGGACCCAGGAGGGATGATCACGTTGCGTCTCACATGCCATTGAGACTGGGGCAAGGGACGGCTCTGAAGAATGCTCTCCACAGAATCCGTCATCCGAAGGGCGTCCTCTTTGTACAAGTTACCGTGCGCTAACACCTCGATATGATTCTGGCGGAGCAACTGGGGGAAGAAGCACGAGATATCGTTGGGTTCAATGTGCTCTAGTTCAGAAGCATATTGCTCATTGAGCCATGCTTTCTCGGCAGTCAGATACCGTGTGTAGTCGCCAACTTGATAAAACGGCTGCTGATACTCCGCGTTCTTATATCCTCGTGACAAGCGTTCCTTAATGACATGGAACCGGTCAGGGTTGACAACAAGGTCACGCATGCTAGTGAGTACTTTCTCAAGGAGCACTGCCATTTTGTCGTTATATCCGCCAACCGACACATCAAGCCCAAAAATACTGGCAGACAGGTTGTAGTCTAGCCCGGCAAGCTCAGCATCGTAGGAATATTCCACCAAAGCATCTCTGACAAGCTCACAGTAGAACTTTGATTTCACAAGGTTTGCGGGGGTGGCCCACACCAATAGATTCCGGAGAGTGACATGGAGAGTGGCTTTGGGCACCCAAAACCGATCGTCCTTCTTGAACCAGAGTCGTACCTGATCATCATGGCGAATGAGCTTTGGGGTTTTTGCTGGCTCCGAGACCTCCTTCTTCTCCACAGAGAGCCGGGTGGGAACGAATTCGTTTTTATGGGGCATGTGCAGATCAGAGTGCCTAGTTTCCGGGGTGCTCTTCAAGGCTTCTTGAATCTCACCCAAGAAGTCTTTCGGGACGTCCTCGACCTTGTATTCGGTGCCGTACCATTTCTCCTTAAGGTCCCAGTCTCCTGGGTAGTCTTGAGCAACGACAACCATTCTGAAATTATCGGCGCGCAAGTACGACAGTGCCTTCTTAATCAACTCCGGCTTGTAGCTCCTCAGGAGCGAGCCGCTAAGCAACCAATCCCGGGGCAATGGCTTCTGCATGACGCTACTCAGGCGACTAGTAAATCGACTGGCGGGCGTCTTCTGTTTGAACCGAAATTCGACCTCTGCTAGATTCTTCATTTCGTCGAAGATCCACTGCTCGGGCTCCCGTTCCTTGATCAACGCAATATATTCAAATACTGCCTTCGCGACTTCACGGTATTGCCGTAAACCCTCCTTTGTCAACCGTATCGAAACAGTGAAAAATGCAGATCCAGGGCAAATAGGCATAACACCAGCAGACAAGCCATTGGCCCAACCTTTTGCCTTCACATAGGCCAGAATACTGCCGGGACCCTCATGGCCAATCAAGTGACTAATGTATCGGCTTGGTTGGGACTCATACATATGCTCCTCATCTAGGAAAGGGAAGTAGATGTCAAGCGAACGAGTATCCATTACAGGCTTGGCAAAAACCTGTTTACACATATCGTCGGCTAACCAAGGCTGAACATCGTCCCAGCGGTTTTGTGGCAGATTCTTATTCTTTACGCCAGCAAAGAGATCTCCAACCCATTGCTCCATTTCATCCAATGTTTCACGCCCCAGAACCACCAGCTTCATCCGATTAGATGAGTAATGCTTCTCATAGAATTTGATGAACTCATCGCGAACGTTCAGCCCGCGTTTTTGCGGCTCTTCTTTCAACGTCTGCAAATTGCCGGTGGAGAAATGGTGATAGGGATGTGCAGGATTCGAGAGAGACTTGTTTAGTTGCATTAAACGCCACAGATCGCTTTGCAAGTTCTTCTTGTTTTCAGAATCTACCGCCCTCAGCTCGCGGTCCAGCGTTGACTCTAAGAAAAGCGGTGCCACGAAAAATTGCGCAAAGCGATCGAGAGCGCCATATAAAGGAGACGGTTTACTACTATTCGGCGATTTAGAGCTCTCTGTCTGTCCGGTAGGGGTTGTCCCATTTGTCGGGGTGCTGTTGCCACTCGAAGACCCATCGCTCGACTCCGAAGTGGCAGACACTTCAAAAAAGTAGTTCGTCTCCGTGGCAGCGGTGTAAGCGTTAGACGATCCAGAATGGGATGCTAAATATTGGTTGTATGCGTTTTCCTTGGGATACTATGATCATGGCACGGGTTAGCTACCGGTCATGCGCTCAAGAAGAGGGCAGGGTGAGCACGCCCGCATGATCTAACCTACCTTTTCTGTTCCCATGAAAAGCAGATGCTCAACAGCATGAGCCATGCCTGGCATATCATCTGCGTCTGAAAAATTACCAACATTAACATTGACGGCCGCGCTTGCCTTGTCCGTATCCGGGTCATGAACAAGAAGGGCCTCCAGCTTATTCGGGAGACGAATGACGCGGTACGAGCGGTCATCCAACTCCGGCTTGTCCAAATTCTCCGTGATGCGTTCTATCGAGGCCATGGCTGCGGTTCTGGTAGAGAATGGAGCACGAATTGACAAGAGATGGGAATGATGAGTGCACACACGGGATGACCAGGGAGAGCGGTGGGAGAAGAACCGTGGCGATATCGAAGAAGGAGAGACGATCGCCGCAAGGGCGCCGGAATTTGCAATAGAGCGATAAACTGGAGTTGAAAATGAGGGACTCCTAGCGTTCCACAGGCGGAGGGCTGCAGAAGACGGGGACCTTGGAGGCATGCAGAGAACGGGGTTATCTTAAGAGGCCGCTCGAGCGAGCTGCCGGCGGCGAACTTATGAGTGTGGCCACCGGGTCAATGCGGGTCCACGTCAGTTGGGTAAGGAAGTGGTCCCCACAAAGAAACTTTACAACGAGAATAGGGTATGCCCAGGAGTAGCAATAAGAAAGAGGTTGGGAGAAAGAATGGCAACGATCACGACATTTCAACAATGCTGTTCAACACAAGGAACCATTGGATGATGATTAATGGCAGGGCGGTGAGGTGGGGATTCCCTCGGTTTGCAGGCGGTGAACCTTCCTCCCCACAATAATAAATGCATCCCAAAAAAGGGCCCTCCCTCCTACAGACCATCACTGATCAGGGTTAGTATACTTTTAGGCATGCACATCACCCCAGTTCAGGCAGCGTTATACGTTTCCTCGATACACGAGGAGATAGCCCCCCACAGAATTGTCTTACACACTGGGTCATTAACCAGCGATGGTCATTTCTTATTGACACCGAGCATCGCTCAAACATACCCTGTTGAATGTTCTATCTGAATCCAGCAATATCAGGACCTAATTTTGTTATTTTCGAAGGCAGCAGTTTTAATGCGCAAATATCTGTACGTAACCAGGTAGTATATTCTCGTGACCATCAAGAACAGGGGCTCATTGTTTATTGGGGCTTAC
The DNA here is from genome assembly GCF_000184455.2 of Aspergillus oryzae RIB40. Taxonomy (NCBI): domain Eukaryota; kingdom Fungi; phylum Ascomycota; class Eurotiomycetes; order Eurotiales; family Aspergillaceae; genus Aspergillus; species Aspergillus oryzae. The sequence goes on from NC_036436.1 coordinate 5,661,613, forward strand.
ATAAATTCCAGTTTATACAATAATGTAATCGGTAAGCGAGCGACGTATGTAAGCGGGTGACGCACCACACGCCATATAAAAATTTAAAATGATCAAAATACCATAAATTCTGATTTTTATATAAAAATAAGTAGTTCTATAGATTTGGGTAATGCGTAATTTTATGGCCCTGTATACTACAGCCAGAATATTTAGATAGAGCGCGCCTAGGAGCCGATTTAGTAGATAAAGATCTATCTATCTATATAGCTTTATCTGCCTGATTTCAGCGCTCAATAAGGATTCGGACTTTAGATATTAATATACCTTTTTTAAAAATAATCTATTTAATAGAGCGCTTTTGCTTTTTAAGCTACTTTTTATACACGGCTTGATATTACTCTAAATAATACTTTAATATTATTATATTATTTATAGCTCGTTCAACATCTTTAATTAGTTGATTTAAACTGGTTTTAATAGACAAATTAAGGCTGCAAGATCGATTTTTAAGTAGCTTTTTAAGCGTAGATTTTAACTTCTTTAACTGCTTAATTATATAAGGTGTTTTAGGCGCTGAGCTGTCTTGGCTGCTAAATCTACTATCTAGAGATATAGAGATCTTAAGCTAAACTATTAGTTAAGAAAGAACGCGCTCAGGGCTTAAAGAAACTAGACTAGTAGTTTTAAAAGTACTATAGATATTACTATTAATAAAGATTACTATATAGATCTAAGAATATACCTTTAAAAAATTAAGTTTATTAATATAATTAAACCTATAATATATTTTAGATTTAATTAGACCTTTATACGAGTCTTTTAATAGTAAGAAAATAGTAATATTAAATAATTAAAGCTTATAAGAAGCGTGTGTAGATATATAAATTAGTATAATATTATTCTCTATATAGATTTAATTAAATTAAGGCGTTAAATAACTATTGTGGCTATCTAGAATAAGTAAACAATATTTTCCTATAGATCGGCCGGTAATATAAGATATAAAATAATTCTATAGCTAATATAGACTAATCTTATTATTTATTTAGCTATTAGAACTAATCTTAATTTTTTAATTAAAAGAAATCTTATTATTCTTATACTAGGCCTTTATATATATCTTATTTTTAAAAATAATATAGAAAGATAAAGTCTATTTATTAGAACTAATATATTCTATAGTAGTAATCTATTCCTAGTTTTCTAACTACAATAAAAACGGTTTCTCTAGTATATTAGATCTAGTAATAACTTTAGCTATAGCTATCAGACCTATTATAAATCTTATTTTATTAAAATTATAGATATTATTTAAGACTATACTATATTTTTAAATAGTCTTATTTATTTATTTAAATTAAGTATCTAGAATCTTAGGATTCTCTATCTTAGTACATTAATAGTTATAGCGATATATAAAGCAGAATTTAAGACTAGATATACAATTAATAAAGTTATATATTTATTTCTTTCCTATAGTAGTAGAGAAAGAAGTAGTATCACGCTTTAAAAATAGAATATTGGCTATTTCTTATATATATACAGGCCAGGAAGATACTCTATATTTATCTAGTAATAGAATCTATTATTTAAGCAATTTCTTTTTACTAGTAGTTAATTTATAACTATTAATATGTAGATCATCTCTAAAAGAAGCTCTTTTTAAGCGTCTATATAGTATAGATTTAGATATATTAAAAACCTCAGCTGCCTTTCTAAGACTACTAAATTTATAATTTTTTATAGCTAATATAGCAAATAGAACCCTACCTTCCTGCTCAACACGTAATTTTAACAATTTAGGTATTTTTGGTGGTATAGTTAATGTTTAAACTCCCTAAGAAAATAAGGCGCGTTGAAAACGCGTGTGGTGTGTCACCCGCTTATATACGTCGCTCGCTTACCGATTACGTTATAGCTTGTTGTTATTTACGTCACACTTCTTTGGAACGATATAACACTTATATCTGGTTCTGACTAACTATATACTCCCTTCCTTACATGGTCCTATGCCACAGCTGGCTTGTTGTATTAGAGAGCTTGCCTTAAACTATCTTAGTTTATTTATAACTTAGATCATATCCATTGCCTTGATGAGTCATGACCGATATTGGTTTTTAATGCTTCAGGTAGTGCTAAAGAAAGGCTAGTATTGATATAGATTACATTAGTTGCTAGGTTCTTTATATTCTAGAAGTAGAGTTCAAGCTCTGAGTTTCTTTAATGTACTTTGAAGGGCGTACATACTCCGTATAATTATATAGATTTCCCCACATTCGGAACATCCTTCCGCTCGGAAGCCTCCTCCGATGGAGTACTATATAACCACATATCACTGCATTCAAAAAAACATATGACAGCTCCTATTCAAACTAATTGCCAACATCCATATACGCAATAAAAATGGACGTATTCAGCTCACTACAGAACAATGGCCGCCAAATACATTGCATTGACATGCACACCACCGGCGAGCCAACCCGCATCATCTACTCAGGCTTCCCCAATCTCGAAGGCTCACTACTCTCCAAGCGCGATCAAGCGAAGAATCAATACGACGACATTCGTAAACGCTTGATGTTAGAGCCCCGTGGACACGATGGTATGTACGGTGCTATCATCATCCCTGAGACGGAGCTAGTGCTGTCCGGAGAAGCTGATATCGGGGTTCTGTTTACGCATAATGAGGGGTACTCCACTATGTGCGGGCATGCCACTATTGCACTGGGCCGGTTCCTGGTCGACACCCATGACCTGAATGTGTTTCCGAGAAGAGAGACCTTGAAGTTTGACGCAGATAGCCAGACTGTTAAGCTTAACTTTCACGCACCGTGCGGGTTGATCAGGGTTACTGTGCCTACTACGCCAGATGGAAAGAAATCCGATCCTTCGCGATCGGTGTCGTTTCTGTCTGTTCCTTCTTTTGCACCAGCTGTGCAACTGAGAATTCCTATCCCGTCGGAAGTTCGCTGGCCTGAACTTGGAGCAAGGGACTCGATCGTTTTGGATCTCAGCTACGGAGGGGCATACTACGCTCTCGTCGATATCGAAGAGCTCGGGTTCAAAAGCTTGAAAAATGCGGACCTTAATGCTACTACGCGCTGTAGTCAGAAGCTATTGCCCTATCTCAGAACACACCCAGAGATTCTTTCTGCAATCCAACACCCGGAGGATCCTCGTCTTTCATTCCTCTACTCTGTGATGATCGTGGACTCGAAAACAGGTGTCAAGCCTGGAGACGCTTATGGTACGGAGACTGGGCTTTGCTACTTTGCTGATAGCCAAATCGACCGCTCGCCTACAGGATCCTGCGTGGCAGCGCGCGTGGCGTTGGCGTATGAAAAGGGCCTGAGGAAGCCTGGGCAGCGCTGGGCGTATAACTCACTGGTGTCGAATAAGTTCGGAACCGGGGCGTTCACCGCTGAAATCGCCAGCGAGGATTTTATTACTGATACCAAGGGCAAGAGTATTCGCTCTGTGGTTGCGAAAGTTGGCGGACAGGCCTTCTATACCGGGGCGATGACCTTCACGGTGGAAGATGAGGATCTGGTATCGAGTAGTGGATTTACGATGGCCAGTGTAGTATCGTGATATGCTCTAGTTTATTTTTTTTTTTTGGGCTTATGTTGACATACCTGTGAGTTGTGTCGTTATTCATGGCATATTCGCTTATCTAGTGAACAGAATACTCGAGGATATCGAGCCAATTTGTATATACATGATCTAGATATGAATAACAACATTGGCAAGAACGACCTCGCAGATATTGAAAACTGAACAGATACATAATTAGGATCAGGACAGCCAAAGCATGATTTTGACCTTTGTAATGCAGTCTTCCATTGTGATGATATTCAGCCACTGGCGGTTGTAATTGATCTTTAACACTCTATACGTGAACACAAAGAGAACAGAAGCGGGAGAGGCAATAATGACAACAATTGAAACAGGATGCATAAACAAGGCCTATGCAAGGGCTGATCTGTTAACAATGCGCTTGACAATGTGCCTAGAACGCTACAACTCAAAGAGGCCAGTTTGGTCTATGTAGATCAGCGTTGGATACTAGTGTTTTGTAAGATACTACAAATACGCCAAAGGATTGAACAGGACTGGACCAATTCATAGCTTCCCAAGACTTAGAATTTCCCATTGGGTTCAGGAATTAAAATTCAACAATTTGTTGAAGAGGATGGGTTCTTATTACGTAGTGCTATATTGGCCAAGGGTCCTCAGGCTCCACTTGCGGGCTGTGGCTGGGGGTCAGCTTTTAGTTAGCAAACGAAATCAAATGTTCTGCCACCTGTCGCAACTTCTGGCCTGACAGCCTCTCCCCCTGTACTCCGTCCAACCCGTCGCAGTCCTTACTGCTATACTCTATATGATCTATGATTGGAACACGCATTATTAAGTTATAAACAGAGTCAACTTAAGGGGGCAGGAAATACCACGGACGGTCGAGACCCGCGGCGGCATCCACCATATTGCCCATCACATCCTCCGCTCCCCTGCCGATCAAATTCCAACAGCGCAATCATGACCACTGCTCTATCGACCTGAACTAGATCCAATTGACCCTGTAAATACGACTGAGCTTTTCGATTCTCTTCACGAAACTATCCGAGTTGTTACCCCATCGTCAATACAATGTTATTCTGCGGCGGAGTCCAAGGTCCACGCCGTCGCAATCGCGAAAAGGCCATTCTGGTGACGATTTTCATTATAGGCGCTTTGTACTTTTTGTTCTTCGCGAAGACGTCGGAACATCGCAAATTTGTATCCCAGAATCCAGTCTCCTATGAAGGTTCACAGCGAAGTTCGCATTCGGGGCAGGCTTCCCCGTCGTCAGTGCCAAAGTCGCAGACTCTTGAGAAGGACCTGGTTGTTGCCAGTATGATGAAGGACGACGTCTCCTGGCTATATGATAACTTTCCTGAATGGCATAAGAGTATCTACGTGGTGGATGATAAGCAGGCGAAGTTGACGGTGGACCTGAACAAGGGAAGGGAATCTATGGTGTACTTGACGTAAGATAAGCCCTTGCGCATGTTGCAGTGAGCGCACAATTGGCTAACTTTGCCACAGGTATATCATTGATAACTACGAAAACCTCCCCGATGCGATGCTATTCATCCACCCACAGAGATTCCAATGGCACAATGACGACCCCTACTACGACGGTGTCCCCGTGCTCCGCAATTTCCAGCTCCCCTACCTCCTGAAGCAAGGATACGTCAATCTCCGCTGCGCCTGGGTTCTCGGATGTCCGGGGGAGATCCACCCGCTTACTGATACTCATCGTAACGACGTCCATGTAGGCGAGTACTTCAAGACTGGTTTCATGGAGCTCTTCCCTGGCGTCGAAGTGCCGGAGGAAGTTGGGGTTTCGTGCTGTGCGCAATTCGGTGTCACGCGATCGAAGGTCCTTGAGCGGCCAAAGAGCGACTATGTACGGTTCAGGAAGTGGTTGGCTGAGACACCGCTGGAAGATGACCTTAGTGGGCGCATCATGGAATATTCATGGCACATGATCTTCGGAAAGGGCCCCGTTTACTGTCCCACTGCCGAAGAGTGCTACTGTAAGGTGTTCGGGCTGTGCAATTTATCTTGTCCAGACGAGGGACATTGCGCCGGACGCTACGTGCTCCCTCCTTATTCTTCACTTCCAAAGGGTTGGCCGTATAAGGGCTGGAATGGCCAGGACCAGGACCCGACTAAGGGACTGCCTGAATCTTGATTGTTGGCAAAGTGATGCAGCTATGCCCAGTACGAGGAACGCGGTATTCTGTCAAAAAGCCAGACACATATGGACCCTACCGTACCACGCCCGAACCAGACTATTCTTATGTCTGCTTGAACATGCAATATGTCGCGTCCACAGCCGATATGGCCTGATGGCAGTCGGTCATTACCCGAGGCTTTGCCACCATTCGGTAGACGGCTATCTAAGACATACAGGTGTCTGTTCCTGGTCGGATGTGCCGTATGACCGGAGGCATTGCATGCTACACCTACCACCAGGACCCAACCCACAGCAGTCGGACGGCCTACTCTGGATACCAGGTCTACTCATTACTACAGCCCTTCTGCAAATCACCTGGGTCTATGGTTCTATTTCATGAAAGTCACGACAAATTAAATACGGATACCTTAGACGACGAGCCGTTTGTCAGAAGATTGAGGCTTCTAGACATATCATCTCCATTCATTCAGAAGCAACTCTCAAAACATAGACAATTAGCATTTTGATGTACCATTATTAAATGATTATCGCAAGCGGCGTTTTTTCGAGTGTCTGGGTAGCATGAGTAATCTCCACACGAATGCGACACTGATGACCTCGTCTACTTCGTAATTCAGTATTTCTATCTTTAAGTAGAACACCCATAGACGTAAGTACCAGAGTGTAAGGTGAGAACCTGATGTCAAGACTTGTGTGATAAGCAATCAGGTGGTATCAGTTCAGGTGTCAAACAGAAGAGCCGAGGTTAGTTAGAGTCCTTTTCGAGCTCTCCCCACATCTCCGATCCAAGCTCCGCCATCCTCAAGAACACACCCTTTCAACCTCCTCCAACATACACAATTCCTCATCTCCACGCCAGAACCACTCCATCGACAATCCACAGCCCTCTCCACCAATACCTTCGACCAAACCTACCACAACACGACCTCCCACCTCCCCGCAACTCAATTCCCTACCCCTCCTCACCAACCCCAACTACCGCTCCAAAGACCAAAACCCAAGAACTCTAACAAACCAAAATGCTCATAATCGGCCTAACAGGCTCAATCGCCACCGGCAAATCCACCGTCTCCAACTTCCTCTCCTCACCCCCCTACTCCATCCCCATAGTAGACACGGACCTACTCGCCCGCCAAGTCGTCGAACCAGGAACACCCGGCTACAAAGCAATCGTCAACTACTTCGGCCCCAGCACACCCGACCTCCTCCTCCCACCATCGCCAGATGATCCGACGGGCTCCAAACGACCCCTGAACCGGCCGGCGCTTGGCCGGCGCGTCTTCGGCACAACGGAGGAGCGTAAGCGCGATCGCATGATCCTCAATAAGATCGTCCACCCGGCTGTCCGGTGGGAAGTCTACAAATCTCTTCTTTACTATTATATCCGGGGCCACTGGGCTGTGGTACTTGATGTCCCGCTTTTGTTCGAGAGTGGGATGGATTTCATCTGCGGGACGGTGATTGTTGTCGGGGTGAGGGATCCGGAGGTGCAGATGGCGAGACTGCGTGCGCGGGACCCGCATCTGAGTGCGGAGGATGCGGAGAATCGGGTGAAGAGTCAGGGTGATGTGAAGGGGAAAGTGGAGAAGGCTGAGTTCCGGGGTACGCAGTCTGCGCGGGGTGTGATTGTTTGGAATGATGGGGATAAGAGCGATTTGGAGAGGGAGGTGAGGAAGGCTGTTGGTACTATTTCGGGGACGAGTCCGAGGTGGTGGGCTTGGTGTTTGCTTTTGGCGCCGCCGTTGGGGGTGGGTGCTGCTGTTTGGAATATGGCGGTTAATTTTGTGACGCAGAAGAACTGGGAGAAGAGGGCTACGGAGGAGAAGGCGAAATTGTAGATCTATTTATTTTGTTTGTTTTGAGGTTTGTGCTTGGGTGTTGTTTGTTCCGGTCACTGGCGCTAGTTTGTGGAGTTTATGTCGTGTATACGTTTAGCTGATGGAGTACTACAAGACTATATCTTATGTTATACCCTTTTACTTGCCCGGAACATACTCTGGACTCGGTATACTTGGGTGTATATGGCCAGGAAAGGAAGCTTAATACCCCATATTACCATCTTATATGTAGAGAAATAAGACAGGTTTGACGAAGAAACACCGAACAGCTGAACAGAATATTCTTCCAATCATACGTACTACAACGCATAACCCCCAGACATATCCACCCAAATGTGTCTACATACTCCTCCATTAAAGAATAGTCACAAGTCCTATCCCCAATTTACTCTAGTATGAGCCCAAACCATGCCCGGAAAATACTTCCTAGCCTCTAAGTAGCCACCACTACTACACCAAGTATCAGCCCAAACTTACCTTCCAAACCCGTCAATCCATTAGTCACATACTCGTAGCCACAACCGACGTGGAGAAATAGTTCGTAGTTTGTAGTTCGTATTCGATCGACCGGATCCAAGATACACTTGATCCGGTATAACCAGGTTAGGAAGCATAGAGCAAGTTTCATTTGCTAAATTCTTTTACATACAGAGTTCATCATTATCACATAGTTTCCAGTATTCATTAAGTAACCCAATCCCATGACCCAGACATAAACATAGCATAAGGTTGTTAACCGTGACGAATTGATTCATTCAACCTCATACAATACCCTATCTTACCCATTAGCCATCTTCCTAGGAAGACTAACATGTAAATAAGGAAGTAAAACGAACCTAACACTCCTCGGCACAAAGCTCCAAGACCTCATCCGAATTACTCTGGCAAACCTTCACCTGGCTACCGCCGGGTGAAACGCCCTGTGGCCAGCAGATAGAAGGACAGGAGGTGTCGGATGGCTTGATGACCACTGCGCTGCCAGAGAAAGGGTCACCGAAGACATCGGACATGTCGTACCACACGCCGGCGTTGTCAAGCGTGTAGGCGTAGTTCAGCTGGGGACTGCCGTTGTAGAGACCGTTGTCGACGGTGGTGATCTTCAGGGAGACGCCGCCGGAGGCATCGTCGTGGCGGAAGGGCTCGCTGTAGGACTTGCCTGGTTCGACGGTCTGCTTGGGACCAACGGAGCCACCGACGGACCAGACGTAGACGGGGTGGTCGCAGGAGTTCTTGACCACTGCGTTGCCCACGGCGGCTGCCAGGGGGGTCAGGGCCAGGAGGGAGAGGGCTTTGAGCTGCATTTTGTCTTGGATTGGGTTAAGTAAGGAAATGATGGAGAGGGATGATGTTTGTTGAATGTGAGGTTTGGGGTGGTGGCAAGGCCGTGCATTTATAGGTTTTCTGATGGCCCAGGTTTTCAGAGGGAGCTTTTTGCCTTTCTCCTCTTGGGGCTCAAGAGAGGAGAGTGAACGCTATGCTATCGGGTCTTTTTCCACACCGCTCATCCCAAGGTACCCTGCTCTAGTCATGATGGGCAGGTGGTCTGACGGAGGTTAGCTAACCTGATGTCACTACCCGAGTCGGAAGTATGATAACTGAGACAATGTAGTAGGGAAAGATCGCTTGGCCCTGTACGAACAGTGGAGACCTTCAGCAAAACCAAGTGAGACAGTTACATCTGGGGTATCATCGCTCGCATACATCCGCCGTAGACGAAGAGAGGTACCCAGAGGCGATGCATTAGTCGTTCAGACTAGATCCGGGTTGACAATGCCTGGTTGGCGATGTCTCAGGGTCATTGCAGTAGTTCGCCTCGCGTGGAAGCGACGGTGATACCAAGTACACTAAGTATTTGGTTCGGCTCATTTTTGTCTCCGGGTCTCGTATTTCGGCAGTCTATTGATAGCATATGAGGTCACTTTGGGGGATTCTGTCTTGTCATATCCGGCGCCGTCATCTGACTAGCGAGCCTTAGGCCCCAGCAGCGGTGGAGAATTCAAGTCCCGGAAGTTAAAGCACAGATGGGGTTTGGTTTATGCACTCCTCCCCATCTTTTGCCAACAATTAATTACTGGCACAACTCATCCATGCAATGCAACGCCACCAATTTAATTAATATTGTGGACCTGACGGAAGAAACGGATCCAATCAGTCCCTTGAATGTCTCAGTGCTCCACATACAGCATAGGTATATTTCCGATGTTTGTTGTATTCCTCCTCAACGCTCAACCAAAAGTAGGGCCCAGGAAATCGAGCGCTGAACTATACACAGCCACAACTGGTCTGCATAATATATTCAGCCAAGTGGAATATGTCCAGGTCATATCACCAAGACACTATTAACCAGTCAATCAGCATGCGTATCAAGCTATACACTTGGAATAAGAGATAACCACTGGTACTTACTCCCTCATACCAAGTCTCCGGTTCGAGCCCCATGGCGGTTCAAGTTGCACAGCAGATGACATGGTTTTCTTTTTCTGTCCATTTTTGTCTTTTCTTTTCACTTTACTCTTAAGATCGTCATAGCTATAAGGCGACGCAAAGGCCAATGATCTGAAAGAGAGGTTCTGAACATTAGACCATTTCCGGATGATGAGATCCCCATCTGAACGTCCTAAATATTGGCCACAATGTTGGGACTTCGGTTCATTTTATCTTTACTCAAATGACGAGCGTAACCATCATTGATCCTTCCTGCGATAGAAGAAATATTATTATGCAACATATCTGACCGCCAACCAAGATATTTGATACAAAAAGGGAGTCATCGTTCAGGTCGGTTTGGCAAAAGCTTCCCCGGGCTTCGTTGGAGACCGACGTGGCTGTTTTTCCTCTTCCGTCTCCTCACTCTCGTGTGGGTCGGCTCGATCCTCGATCCACTGGAACACCTCCTCTTTGTGATGCATCAGCATCTCGCTCAATCCTGACCTACTTGACTGGATCAAGTGCCCGTAGCGCTTCGATGGTTTGCGTCGGTTTTCATCGGTGTTCCAAACGCCATGGGTGTGCGAAACGAACACGAGAGAATTCTGCTATCATATTAGTACAGCCTCAGGACGGGGAAAGAAATCAAACAGATTGGAACGCATACATCTTTGTACCATCTTGACAGCCAAACCTGAGTATGAGAGGCAATCGCTCGAACTGGATTTTCGGCAACGAATGATACAACGCCATTCACTCGTTTATACAACGTATCTGATCCCATATGAGCGATGATTGTCCACATGGAAACGAAAATATTTACCTCTGTTGATCAGAAGATTGGCGACCCCGTAGAAAGCATTGCCGATCCCAAGAAAGAAGATTTCCGTGGCTTCATTGGGTCTACGTCGGTTATTAGCTGCTGGGTCTCAAACCCATTGGAGTCTTTGTCCCACTCACTCAATGTAGTTGTCCCAGAGGTACGCAGCCAGTTCCTCGGTCGCTGTAGGGCGGTTCTCTTCCTCATCTTCATACTTCCCGGACTAGACAGGCACGTTAATCAAAGTCTAGAGATGGAATTAGAGCGGATACTCACGGGCTCGACCGTCACATGCTTTGGGATATTGACATCCATCACCGCATACCCTTTTCCAACAGCCCATCCGATATAGTCCTTCAGGGAATCAGCCTTCTCAAGTTAGCATGCTCTGCACATTCTGATAGGGGTTCACATACAAGCCAGCAGTTGTGGGCTTCCAACTTGTTCGTAACGGGGTGAGGCAATCCCATGATTTCTGGTCTATTGAAAAGTCAGGCTAACTTGATCGTTTCAGTTCGCGGGATATGACTAACGGATCATGGAATATCACCAGGAGTGGATTGCGTTGATAATAATTCGGCGTGGCCAGAACTTGATTCTCGAAGGACCTGGAGATGGCAGTTCGGTAAATGTAAAGTGAGGTGAGCTTGTAGTTTTCGTAGAGTCGTTTAGACTGGTAGGCACGAATAACATCTAAATACTTTTGTTAACCCCAATGCAGTCACTTAGGCTCTTGCCTTTTCTACCTACCATGTAGCCTATCTGTCCAGAGTCCTTCCTCCTGTGGCGCTTTCGGGTACATGCAACTCCAGAATTGTGACTGAATCATCATGACACGTCTCACAGTAGTCGTTGCGAGTTTTGAAGGGAAGGTTGAATGAAGCCGGTCAGGTGGGTCCCCCATAAGAGTCTTCGTGACTGCGAGTGCAGACTTTGAGATTGATCTGAAATTATAACCACCCTGCGACGATCAGTGTCAGGCCAAATGGTTGTTCACGACACCAGAGTAAGTTTATCTTTACCTCTAAGCAAACAGCAACCTTTCCATTTGCAAGAGTCATAAGCATGTGTGTCATGTGAGCATAGCAGGTAGGCGTAACAAAACAACCTCCAAGCTCGTCACCCACAGCGGCATCAAAGCCAGAGGCGACTATAACGCATTAGAGCCCAAGTTTCTGATTCCGGACCATCAGAAGATAGTTTGCATACCTATTACTAAGTCGGGGTCGAATTCCTGTGCAATAGGCATCACAACTTGTTGAAAGGCATACATGTAGTCGCCATCACCCATTCCCTGGCTCGGCCAAGGTATGTTCACGTTTCTATATCATATTGTTAGCAATGAAGCGTCGGTAACAGATCCCTGAAATGTAATCCATACCGCCCATAGCCAGCACCAGTACCGCAGTGGTCCCAGTCGCCTTCGTCCCCTCCGGGGTAGAATTTCCCATCCTGATACACATGGAGTGAGATATATAAGACGTTAGGGTCATCGTAGAATGCCTTCTGGATACCATTGCCTATATCGTGTAAGCATCTGTTTCCTGTACCATAGATACATTGTTTGTCGATGTTTTACCATGATGAACATCCCTGAGCCAGTCAGTACCTCATAGCCAGTGCGTCAGGTTTTGAGGATTACTTACCAATCCAGAATGAGGATCTTTCTGCATTTATCGCCTAATTGTTTCTGGCATACACGAGCTGCTACGGATACGTTGTTGAACAGGCAGAATCCCATAGTTTTGTCATGTTCAGCATGGTGCCCTGGTGGCCGGATTACAGCAATAGCGTTCTTCACTTTCCGTGTGGCAACAGCTAAGCATGTTTCAATTGCGCCTCCGACGGACAATAATGAAGATGCGAAGGTTAACTTATTGAAGTATATCGAATCACGAGTATGTTCAAGCGCAATAAGCTCATCATCAGTCATATCTGTCAAATCAGTCAGGGACGTCTATAATTTGAAACGAAACTATCTTTTACCTTTTGTGCTTTCAACAAATGCAAAATGATCCGGCGTGTGAACAAGAGATATTTCTTCCTCGGTAGCATTGCGGACACTAATTCGTTTCATAGGTCGTGAGACAAGCGGTCTGGATGACTCCGGGTCGTCAACGAGCCCAGCTCGGCATAGTTCCTTGTAAATATAATAGATTCTCCTCGGGTCCTCTGGGTGGACATCTGCCGTTGGGCGCACTTCACAATGGTAGCGCATCTGAACGTCATAACACAGACCGGAGGGAAGCTGAGCAATGGGGAGGCCTCTAATGGCAACGGCATCTTCACCCTCAGACCAGTCAGAGTTTTCCTCAACGAGACTGTCATTTAACTGGACGAGAACTTCTGTCGTAGCGTCACCAGAATCAGCTGATTTTGGTAGACTCTTGGGCGGTGACATTGTGTGGTTGTCTGCGGCAGCAGCTGGTTGAGGGTTTCGCACGCTGGCAGCTGGCTGGACAGGCAACTTGAGAGGTGGTCCTAGGAGAGGTGTATTGAACCACGGATCCGATCTACCATTGCTATGGCTAGCACCATCATGAGTAAGATGCTGCGAGGGAGTAGGGTTGGGGTTATGAGTAACCGCCTCTCCCATGACAGTGTCTTCGTCCTCTTCCGCAGCCATTGCGCAGAAGCCTAGACAAGTCGGTCTATTTCTGTCTCGTAGACGTCTTCTGTTCACTCTAGCATGCCATAGCCAAGCCTGTCGTCTTGGGCTATTACGTCAGTCTCACAAGACCCCGAGCGTCCCTGGGCAAGACACCCCGTCGATAAAAGAACAACACGACAAGTGACCAATAAGGATTCAGCGCAAAAGACATAAAAAAGAGTAAAATGGACAGTACAGTAACAAATAAGTGACGAAGGATTGAAACAAAAGGCACAAACTGTACTAGGACATAAGGCAGAACGATAAAGGCGGCTGGCGTTGAGGGATATCAAACCACAACTGTGGAGCGAACTACTTAATACTAGTAGTTCGAAAGCCTAGAAGCTCAACGACGAAGACAGCTTGTGCTAGACCAGACCAGGGCAATCCAAGACAGATGTTCGAGAAAGAAATAGAATCCTCACCAACCCTGAAGAGCCACAGATAAAGGTTGATCTACTACGTGCACACCAGTAGAGGTGTTTTGGCGCACGTTTAGGAGTTCTTGGATTATGTACTCTGCTCCCTGGAGAAGCCCCAAAAAGCGTGGTTTACTTAGCTTCCGCACGTGACTACAGCTAGTCATAGATACCAAACAGGTCACTTGCAGCAAACGGCAGAAAACCTAACCACCATTAGGCTTGATATTGGTTCACATGAGTAACGAAGACGGATTGAATTGGAAATTAGGATAAAGATTGAAAAGTTTTTCAATTGTCTATCTCCCGCCATGACTATTTCCTGAAATCATTTGCGCTCGTCCGAGAATTTCCCGTACTTCGCCGAGACCCATCACCCTACAAGGCTAGCCAAGACAGTATAACTCTCTGTATATGGATATCCTGGAACTATTCTAGACCACCTAAGATTGAGACTACTCCTCGATGAATACGCTAGGACGTATTCAAATTTAGCGGAAGGAAGCACTTGTCAGGTATGACTTTTACTCAGTATAAACGTCAAATCATTTCATTAAATAAGTACGTTATCATATGCTTTTTATGCGATATGTAGATCCCCGGTCAACAGGGCACTTTGTTATCCCACAGGTCAATTTCAAGGGGTGGTGACCTGATAATCCGGGAACTTGGGACACAGTCAGGGGACTAGAGTGTTTTGTTTATAGAACACTTCTAGTTTCTGGTCTCTGTCCTGATTCCTACTGGCCATCGACCTTGGAGATGTAGGCTAAAAGAGAACCGTTAGTAAGGGTCCGGAAAGCCCAGATTCAAGCCTGGAATGACTTACCAATGAGGTCAACAACACGGCGGGAGTAGCCCCACTCGTTGTCGTACCAAGAGACGAGCTTGATGAAGTGCTCGTTGAGGGCGATACCGGCCTTGGCATCGAAGATGGAGGAGTGGGCATCTCCGATCAGGTCAGTGGAGACAATGTCGTCCTCAGTGTATCCAAGAATGCCTAACCAATTAAGTAAATATCGAAAATACATGCAACTAAGACAGTATTGTGCTTACCCTTGAGCTCGCCCTCCTCGGAAGCAGCCTTGATGGTCTTCTTGATGTCCTCGTAGGTGACGGCCTTCTCGGTACGGCAGGTGAGGTCGACAACAGAGACGTTGGCGGTGGGCACACGCATGGACATACCAGTGAGCTTGCCGTTAAGAGAAGGAATGACCTTGCCGACAGCCTTGGCAGCACCAGTGGAGCTGGGGATGATGTTCTGAGCGGCGGTACGTCCACCACGCCAGTCCTTGGCGGAGGGAGCATCGACAGTCTTCTGGGTAGCAGTGTAGGAGTGGACAGTGGTCATGAGACCCTCAACGAGACCGAAGTTGTCGTTGATAACCTTAGCAAGGGGAGCAAGGCAGTTGGTGGTGCAAGAAGCGTTAGAGAGGACGTTGATGTCGGTCTTGTATTCCTTGTTGTTGACACCCATAACGAACATGGGGGCATCAGCAGAAGGAGCAGAGATGATGACCTTCTTGGCGCCACCCTTCAAGTGAGCGGAGGCCTTCTCGGTGGTGGTGAAGACACCAGTGGACTCGACGATGTAGGCAGCGCCAGCGGAGCCCCAGGGGATGGCAGCGGGGTCACGCTCGGCGAAGAAGCGAATCTTCTTGCCGTTGACGATGAGGCCCTCGTCGTAGGTCTCGATGGTACCCTGGAAGCGACCGTGGGTGCTGTCATACTTGAGCATGTAGGCCTACAGCGTGCAGAGATCTAGTTAGTTCATGGGCATTTTCCAACGAAGATACCGTCCGAGACGATCATGAGAGGCACGTACAGCATAGTGAGTCTCAATGAAGGGGTCGTTGACAGCAACAACATCAACGTCACCGCTGGCGATACTGTACGAGCACACCTGGTTAGAAGCTTTCCCCAGTAGCAAAGGCTAGATTGGGCAGTCCCATGGGTACCGGTCTGGACCCTGGAGAATCCAACCATAGCCTGGGAGGCGAATTGGATCACTTACGCGTTACGGAAGACCTGTTACCTTGTTAGCCTCAATGAAGTATTACGATGATGTAGAACGGATGGACAACTTACGATACGGCCAATACGACCGAAGCCGTTGATTCCAACCTTGGGGGTAGCCATTGTTTAGATGTGTCTGTTGGTGTGGCGGGGTAGCTGTCAGTCAATCTGTGTGGAAAGGGAAACGGTAGGCACTTGAAAGTGAAGATCCAAAGGGAATGATGGGCGGGAGACGACTCACTTTAAGTAAAAAGACAAAGGGATAAGGTGATTGCAGTGGTGAGTATACGAAGAGAGTAGAAAAGGGGAGAAAAGTCGGACGGCGGGGGAGGGGGAGATAAAAAAAGAGCAATGTTGACTGACGCAACGACCAGGTCACTAATCCAGTCACCGGGTGGACAGACGGGGCAAAAGCTACAGCTCTCCTCAAGATCCAGAGTGAAATGGGTCCTTGTCAGCTGTTTTCCCGGCTTGCGCCGCTCCCCAGCTCCCAGCAGCCCTTTCCGGTTTCATACACCGGGCAAAGCAGGAGACTCACGATATTTGGGACTCTGCCTCTCCTCGGCAGCTACCGGTCTGGCCAATAAGCGTGCCTCAAATCCAGCATGCCGGGTACTCAATCCTACCATCTCGTGAATCTTTTGCCAGTTTTTCGGAATCGAGGGGGCAGTACTACCTAGGCTACGAGGAAGACGATCCCGGCTATTACTCTATCTTTTTGTCCTTTGTTCCGTAGTTCAAGCAATTGAGGGGGAAATGATACCCTGGGGTCCCATACCTGAGGCATCCCCATAGAGGGGCATGATGTAATTTACAATCTGGCCATACAGACTAACACTACAGACCACAGCATCCCACCCAAGCTTAATGGATGGAAGCAATGGAAAAATGAGGGGCACTCGGTGTGACCTTTCCGTTTCCGGGCCGAGATATCGGACCGGATCAACTATGGTCCACTGCCCCTCTTCCCTCTCGACACTCATATCATGGGCTTAGCGATCTCTCTAAGCCTCTTCTGCTCTCCTGATTCCTGAAAAGATTCACCGGTAGGCAAATGAGGATCACGCGCTTGTCATGGTTTTATTTTCTCTTTTAATTTCAATTAATCATCTCTTTGGAATTTTTTTACCATTGTTTATTCTTTTTAGAAAAAATTCAATTCAATATTTCTGCCTTGTTGGGAACCTAGATCCCGCCATCTAGAACTTTGCATGAAACTGTACTGGGGTTTGAACCAATAGTCTTAGCTCTTTCTCAGTGATTTTGATAACAGTGATCACTCCCCATGCGTGTATAATACATAAAACGTCATTATATAAACCTAATGTGGTTATCATATCATAGTCAGGCGATACTGAATAATATCCACCTATACATGGCTAGTCTAATTCAATCTAAACAATCTGGCCTAAAAAATAATGCCCTTTAGATCTTGGTCATACTGGGGGCCGCTACACGCAGACACCATTGTACACCGTAGACTCAATACCAAGACATCAAGCCATCAAACCATCCAGACTTTCCCCCACTCTTATGTACATGGCGTCTAAACTAAACCAAATCGACAATCTAACCCATCAACAAGATCATCTATCATCCGGTCCCCTAATCCATTCCAACCCCATGAAACCGGAGGGTGAATCAGTATAGTAACATGACCACTAAGCTATAATATCCAACAATTAAGATTCGGAACCAAGAACCTCGCAGGCTAGGTCAAACGACGGTGGCGGCATATCAGCGTATCATCACGCATGTATGTATTAATTGTAGTACAGTTGAACTTGACAGTCCACCGGTGTTTCATCTGTCAGTTGATTTGCCATTTGGAGAACTACGGTTAACATGTCTTACAGAGTTGATAAGGGCAGATCTGTTGAAACTGGGCTATGGATTTAGCGTCTCCATATTTGACCCAACCTACAGTACATATACCCACAACCCTGACATATACTCATACACACTTCACTGCTCATTGTGTTTTGTGTCGAGTTAATGGCATGATAGCAATTGCATGACAAGGGCCATAGTAGAATCAGGTGAGATCAATATAAACCTCGCATCTGGGTATCTGGGGCCTTATTGCGGATCATTCTCTATTAAGATACGGTGAAACTGTATACTATCGCAATGATTGGCAAGACGCATCTCTAATATTCTCCTCGAGGAAAGGGTCAACAACAGTATCCCAGCAAGGCAAAAAGATTCCAATTTGGTCCTGCTCCCACTCAATTTACATCGCGTCTATAGAATACAGAAGGAGCAAAACCATGTACTAGGTACTCTAGCATGCTGTCTCCAACAACCAACCGTTTACTCTTCCTTAACACCACCCCTCCAGTTCTTCTCCGCATTCTCAACGGAAGCCTTGTCACTCTTGATCTGACCTTGGTTCAGGAAGCTGTTCGCGGCCTTGAATGGGCGTGCGAGGTCACCAGTAGCGGGTTTTCCAAAGACGTGGATCTTGACCAGATTCGATTCCAGAGCACTCTTGAGGGGGATGATCGATTGAATCAAAAGAGGGTTGGTGTACTTGAAGTACAGGTGCATCACGCACATCATACCAACACCCATCAGTTGTCCCTTGAACAGCTGGCGCAACTGCCCCTGGTCGTACTCCATGTTGGTGGTAGTTACCGGACGGGGCTCCTCGTTGCTACCGAGAGGAGCGGGCTCCACGTACTTCAACGTAGCCATATCTAGTAGCACCAATCAGTCATCTATTTACGGCGGTCACAGAATAAGCGAGGACATACCCTTCTTGCTCTTGATCTTGGACTGAGTGTAGAGATAGATACCCAGGATGAGCACGTTGGACAAGATATACATGCCACGGACAACAAGAAGAACGTCAGGGTCCTCAAAAGGGATCTTCTTGGCCAGCTGCATCGACACCACGATGATGGCCAGGTTGGTACTGTGTCATTGATTGATGGTAAGCATTTGATCCAACATGGAGTAAAGATAATTTGTTGCGAATATTTGAACAATAGTCACAGCGTATTGCCCAAAGTTACTTACATTTGAGGAGACACCATGTTGACTGCAGTATTGAGTGACCCTTTTGTGACGAAGCAGAAGCACCGCGCGAATAGCTTGAGCGGATGGGTGAAGGATTGGCACGCGTGCAGGGACAAAATCTTCCTCGAAATGCGGAACTGGACCCCCGGGGAAGTCGGACAGCTGTCCAGATAGGCATTGTGGCACGTGATAGGGACTACGCCTAAAAGAGACTCCCGCAATTGCCACAAGTTCAAGGCCTGAGGCGATAGAATCACAGCATTAAGGCACCTAAATCACCTGTTTGCTTAGATAATGCACTAAGCAACCATCATGCTTTGCACGCTTCTCTATCAACGACAACAGTGATCCTGTGATGTTGATGAACGTCCACTATACAGCCTCTCTGTACAATATCAGAAGCGCTGGACAAAGCTCTCTCACTGCCAGAATACCTTAAAGACAATGTCTCATATCCAATAACTTACCCTGGCTGAGAGCTGAGGCACTACTGAGTGACTCCTCAGCTATGACACAGGCCCTCATCACTAACGCCCATAACTTTCTTTCCTTTTGGCTGTTGTATCAGATCATGTGCCATCATTTGGATATGCAATGCAATTGAAATCTGCTTAGCTGCTTTGCTCGTGTCACTAATCCACCAGCAAGCTCACCTTCCAAATATCCTCCATCATCTGGAGACTTGGGATGATGTTCTTGGTTTCCTAATCAGGACTAGCGCCGTTCCGCGCTCAACGCCGTCTTTAGCGACCAGGATGGCTTTGACATTTCTGACTCCTTCATCCATCAACAACGCGCGTGCCGCTGGTGTATCGAATCGCTTCAACGTCCACCATCGTGCTCTATCACTTCAAACACCCGTTTGACGCGACATTTCCATCTCTGCGACCTTAAATCTCGACGCTTTTCAAAATGCCTGGTGGAAAGGGAAAGTCTATCGGCGGAAAGGCTGGTTCAAAGGACTCTGCGGGGAAGGCTCAGAAGTCCCACAGCGCAAAGGCCGGTCTGCAGGTCAGTAGACGTGTCTTTCCTTGTTGTACCTGCAGTAGTCGCGTTGCTACTATTCCCGGCAGCTCACGGAAGCTTGTGAAAATCCTCTGATCTCGAAACTTTTTTTTCCCTTTCTCACTTACCCCTCGCTGTGATCTATGACTTCTTCCTCGTCTTCAATCCTGCGTGGCATGTGTCAAATGATTACTATCAGGGCTTCATGGTGTCGCTAAGAGTTGGACATTCGGGCGTTTCAGAAGACCTTAGTCAATTGCTCGCTAAATTTGAACCTTTTTCGATCGATTATAAGTGCTGACGAGTATCTGTCTCTAGTTCCCTTGCGGTCGTGTTAAGCGTTTCTTGAAGAACAACACGCAAAATAAGATGCGCGTTGGTGCTAAAGGTAAGACTCATCAGTCGCAAACTGTGTAGCCATGATTTGTCATCTTTCATGGACGTTACTAACAAACAATCAACTAAAAGCTGCCGTCTATGTTACCGCCGTGTTGGAGTACTTGACTGCTGAAGTTCTCGAGCTTGCTGGAAATGCCGCCAAGGACCTCAAGGTCAAGCGTATCACCCCCCGTCACTTGCAGCTTGCCATCCGTGGAGACGAAGAGTTGGACACTCTCATCCGCGCCACCATCGCTTTCGGTGGTGTCTTGCCACGCATCAACCGTGCGCTGTTGCTGAAGGTGGAGCAGAAGAAGAAAAACAAGACTGAGGCTTAATTTACGGCGGATACCCCACGAATATGGCGTTTGAAATGATGACGATTGAAAAGGACTCCGGGATATGTCTGTTACAGCGATCGACCTTTAACTGGTTCTAATTCAAACCCGACCAGTTGCGAAAGAAAAAAAAAAAAAGGAAACATCCAATGAGGAAATGGAGAACTAGATGAATTGGCATCTTTCAGGACAGGGATTTCTCCAACAGACGCATCCCCAATCTCTACTCTTCCCTACCCCACGACGCTACAGTTCGCGACGCTTTTTCTCTCTTGTACTCTGTTTTCCTCTATGTGCTCCGTTCATACCGATTGTCTCGAAATACTAGGGCGCTGTAATGGGAAAAGGGTGATATCTTAGCAGTGGGATGATTTTCGATTTTTCAGCTTTTCTGTTTCCCTATTGTTTTCCCCCCTATCTTTTTTCCCAGTGAACTTTATTCTAATTGATTGCGGTGTTGAGTGCTTCCGATTTATCCACCTCAGTTACCATTACGATGTCTCTTTTAAACTTGATGGACTTGTACTGTATGAGTATAGTTTGCTCTTGCGAGAAACTAAATAAAATAAAGCCAGGCCATACTATCCCGGTATTTTACATGGTGTCTACTTTCCCAAAAATGAACCCGTTTTCTGGGACCGGGAGTTTCCGACTGCTATAATATATATGGGGCATTTAACTTGATAAAATTACACATAGATATTATCGTATATTTTGCTTACCATTATCAGAGGTCAAGGTTAGTATCAAGAGATGCATCATAAGAAACGATCAACCATGACATGTAACGTTCGAAGCCCGTTAACGGCTTGGATCGTACACTGAGTGAGCTAGCGGAGATTGTGATGCGAATCATGTAGAACGTACATTTATTGGCGATCTTAAGACACAAGAAGTACTAAAGCAATACGGAGAAAGAAGACATGGGGAAATAAAAGCCATATTTCAAACAAGGCCCTGACAATATAAAAGGGCGATTAAAAGGAAAGCGAGAGAAGAAGAAAAAGTAGAGATCTGGTTGCATCTGGAGACTGAACTTTTCCAGTGGACATACGACAGGGAAACGTACTGGACTCATTAGATCATTTGGTAGCCACCGGTATGGCGTACCTATTCGTGTAAAATAGGTCTCAGCCCATGAAAGCAGTGTCAGTTCTCAAGACGCAAAAATTCCACCCAAACTTGTTGTCACAATCCCTCTTTCGTCCGCCACGCATTGCAGGGGCTGAGCTGAATTGAACATGCAAGCCAAAAGGGAGCGAGGAAAAAGAAACGTATCAAGAAGTCCCGCGAACAAGCACGTTAATTCACTTAGCAAAGGCTCAGATGCCCGTGGGAAGAGCGTATAGCGTGGATGGTCGAGATTGAAACAAAAGCAAACATTAAACAATGCATGGCGCCCCATATACAAAGTAATCCAAAGATGCAAATGCTAGTATGTCATCTCTCTTGCCATGGTAAAAAGACATCGGTATTCTTTTCGTTCGTCCTTTCATCATCTTCCTGTAAGTTAAATAATTTTTGCTTTCCGCCGACACAAACTGCGAAGAAAAAAAAATAATATAGATAAACAAATATTTCTGGAAGGCGCCCCGCGTCTCATGAAAATTCAGGAGCTTTCGTTCTTTTTCCGTTTTTTCATTTTGTTCCGAGAAGTAAAGAGAAACATATAGTCCGTTCAAACAGCACGCCTGCTGGGCTGCCCCAAAATAACGTCTAAAACTTGGCTAGATCAGAGAAATTTCTTTTGTGGTTCTCTTGGTGAGTGTCATCTCGTCATCCCTCATCGAATCGTAAGCCAATAATCGCAGAACAGGATCAGGCCTCGTGATATAAGAGTCATATGCGTCTTGCGGCAAAGCAATCTAACAAGTTTCGTCGTTTTTCATCTCCCGTCAAAGTTGTTTACTCCACAATGATTTCCACGCCAGAGTTGGTCCGCAATTCGTCGCTGCCACGCGATTGGTGTCCGTTTTGGCGTCGAAAACCTGGGCCCTTTTCGGGCAGGGGGCCTCTCGGCTGCCTAATTGGCACGCGCTCCTGTGACTGTCCGTCAAATCCAACTCCGATGGATCGGTTACTACCGATGGGTCCAGCACTGGAAGGTTGACTTTCCGGCTGTTCCCAAGAAAACATACCCCGCAATCTCCGTGGGCTTGAGCTAGGCCCACCAATTCCAGTTCCCAGAGAAAGGCTGCTGAGACTGTTCACTAACAAATTATCATCCCGCGGCATGCCCAGAGACGATCCAGATGGGGCAGGCGTGAGCGTCGGGGTATTGGAGGCGCCACTGGTGGCACCATCATAATGCTGGAGGCGTGCACCATTCGACTGCAGGGCTGCCGGGAAGCTCGCGGACGAAGGCACAGGCGACGGAGTATAGGAACGCAGGTCTGCGAACGACTTCGCCGCACGCAGATTCTGGGCATTCCCGAAATTTCCAGGGGAATCGAGAACACCAAGGAATCCCGACGCCTGGCTGCGAAGGGTGCCGTACGGGGCAGGACCATCGTTGCGCGCTTCACTAAAATCAATCGTTGCCGCGCGGTTCAGTCCGCGACGAGCTGTTTCGGCAGGCTGTACTGCGGCAGGAATCGATGACAATGGAGGGCTCACATTGGTGCCAGGGGCCACCTTGAACACATGCACCTGCCGCTGTTCCCCAGATCCGCGAGAAGCGTGACCCAAGCCCATGTTATGAGCAAGAGTGTGAACAGTCCGACGCTGAACCGGGGAAAGGTTCGAAGGGAAGCACAGTGTGTCGCGACTGGTATCTTCCTTGAACAGAAGAAGTTGAGAATAATATGATAGCGTCGTGCTGTCATTCAAATCGACCTCTGCGAAACGTCAAGTGCGATTAGCGCCGACCATAAATGGGAATATGGCGGTGGTCGAAAACCAAACTAAAAAAACTTACCTAGCTTCTGGCCACGCTGAGAGACGGGCGATGGAGATGTCGCGGGGAGATGGGAAGTCAGCGAGGACATAGAGCTCTGGGTTTGAAGCTGGGAGGTCGCCATGGGCCGATGTTGTTCTTCCAACTGGCCGCGACGCTCGCGCTTCTCGCGTTCAA
Source organism: Aspergillus oryzae RIB40 (assembly GCF_000184455.2). NCBI lineage: Eukaryota > Fungi > Ascomycota > Eurotiomycetes > Eurotiales > Aspergillaceae > Aspergillus > Aspergillus oryzae. Next base: position 5,685,323 of record NC_036436.1, read on the forward strand.
TGCGTTCGCGCTCTTGAAGCGGCAGCATCTTCTTGTACTCGACCCTCAACTTCCGTCCTTGAAGCTCGAAGTGGTTCAGAACCTCGATCACCGTCGCTGTTTCCTCCGCGGATGTGAAGTTCGCGAATGCCAGTCCCCGAAACACGCCGTTGTCAAAATGGTAGTTGAACGCATACGGCAGCGGCAAATTCAGCTCGGTCATCAGCTGTACGAGCTGCTCCTTTTTAACAGCGAAGGGAATGTTCTTGATAACGATCGCCGTCGGAATCAACTCATCGTCGGCCTCGGAGGATGCGGATGCTTCTGGGCGCATCGCGCTGCTTTGGAGGGGCCCGGGTCCAAGATTCGAGAAGGCATTAGGCATACCCGGCTGCTGATCAAGCCAGGTCTAGTCTCATATATTAGTCAAATAATTGCAGAAGACCTTCTCGAGTTTGCGACATGGTACTTACCGTAGGCAAGCCGGACCTTCCTGTGCGAGACGTAGTCTTCAAGCTGGTGGAGGCCGACCGAATGGCTCCAAGAGCCTGAGGGTTGGCAAAGCCATTCGGGTTCCAAGTTTGCGAACCGGAAAGGTCATAAGCATAATTGTTGTTGTGTAGCGGAGGGTTCAGACGCTCCAGACGGCCGGTCTCGTAGCGAGACATGGGATCCTCGTACAGATTCACAGGCATAGGACCGTACGCATCAAACTGTCGCGAAGGCTGACGATGCAACGTCTGCTGGTGACGCTGAGAGCCAGGAGAACGCGCTTGGTTGTCGTGATACATTTCTTGCGCTTGCTGATAACTCATGGCGGCTAAGACAAACGAATTCCCGACGGGCAACCAAATTCTAGAATGTGGGCAAAGAAATCCACCGCACAACAATCCCGTTTCAATATCCCAATAGCGTGAACGGGCTACTCAAACATAGGAGCGACCGAACAGAAGAAAGCCACTAATCGAAGACAACCGACAGAATGCGAACGGCGCTGTCGAAGGTGGACCAAATTCTCGACTTGATAGCGTGTGGGACAAATAAAAAATAATGGTTCTAGACACCAAAGTCACGGCGGGTTGGGATCTCTGGTTGGCGTAGGAAACAAGTCGAAGCCAAATGGCAGTCAAAAATGAGACTAAAAACACAAAACCTCTCACTACTGCTTGTCTCGTGGTGCTTTGGTCATCAATGCCAGGCGTGTCCTCAGGCGTCAAATTTTCGGAAACTTTTTTCCCCTTTCTCCCCAAGGAGAACTCAAACGCGAGGGAAATAAAAAGTGAGATAATGCGAGGAGAAAGGAAAAGAAAAGAAAAGAAAAACTACCACGGAAAAGAAGATACAAAAATAAAAAAGCAGCAAAATAACAAAAAGGTTAAGAGGGAAAAGAAAGAAATAAAAATTGCCACTACCCGGAATTAAAGGTAAGTGCCCAAGAGGGTTGCAGGTATGGGCGTGTTGACGGACCGGTGGTGGTGAGGGGAGAAAAAAAGGGAATGGAAATCGAAGAAAAGAAACAGTTAATTTGATCGCAGAATCGAGATTGGAGGTTAAGGCAGGGAGGTCGTGACCCGGGAGATTATTGGGGGTGTGGGAAAGCACGCACGCCAAACGGCACGCAGAAAAGCCGGAACACGGCGACCGCTTTAGTTCTGGTCGGTCCTTCCGCGGATCCGCCAAGTTCGACGAATTGGATAGATCGGCCTGCGTTGATGATAATGGCGGGCTTGACGGTGAGATCTGTTGAGAATGCTGGTCGATCCCGTTAGAATTCAATTCTTCTCCCAGTGCAGTCTGGTCCTGTAGGGCTATAGATCGTTGCAATCACAGTGAAATCACCCCTGTGTTGTCAAGTCCAAAGACACAAGCAAAGCAAACAAATAATAATAATGATTGAAAATCAAACCTAAAAAAATGGTGTGGGAAAAAAGGGAGAAACCGAGAGACACACTAGAGGATAGCGGATGGGATGAAGGGATTCCCGTATTTGATCCAGAATGGGGAACGGGACAACGGGGAAAAGAAAGAGAGACGAGGACAAGACAGAAGAGAGCGCGAGAGAGAAAGTGTTCTCACTAGTCTCAGTTTATGTGGTGTGGTTTTTTATTTTTTGTTAAATCCTTTTTTTTTTCCTCTTTTCTTTTTCTTTTTTCCCTTTTGGTTGGTGGTGGTTTGAATGTTTTGATTTCCAAAAAAGAAAATTGATAGAGCAGAATGAACTTCAAGTCACTCACAATCAATCACTCTTCAAGCTTCCGTGCTTTTTCTTTTATAAGCCAACCCCTCTGGTGGGTGGTTCCTTTTTCTCTTAGTCTTTCTTTTTATATCTTTGCTCAATCTCCTTGTGTGCTCCTGTTCGTAGACTGTAATCTTAATCCTTTTCTCAAAACCTTCCTTCTTCAGCTGTGGCGGAGGCGAAAATACTCAGGAGAAAGGTGGGAAGTGGAAACAAATTATAATACAATGGGGAATCTGAGGCTTTGCCCAAAAGGGGAGATGGGTTCCTATTGGTAGAAACTTGCACCAGCAAGTGTAAGTGTGCAAGAGGGTGTGGAGGGGCAGAGAAGAAGAGAAATAGAATAAAATCCACGGTTGGAATAGGGAGAAGAGTAAGTAATAATCTGTTTCACAACAATAATTGAAACACAGGAAGAAGCAAGAAGAAATCCAATCTGTAGTTTAAGTCCATCATTTATGTATGCGGCAGTTTACTGTTCCATCCTCAGTTAGGTACTAGTTTACCTACACCTTAGTCAGGTTATTATTTAGTCCCATAAGAGCCAGGTGCTAAGGTATTGAATTGAGATTACTGTACCTGAATTGCAGTACTAAACTAAACTGCGTCAGGTATCAAGTCCATGCGCTCCTTTTCCCCCTCCTTCCAACATCCCCTTCGAGTACTCTTACCCCCCCTAAATGAGGGATACTTACTGCCTGGGGAATGAGGAATCCAGAAGGCCACTTCGTTCGACCTTCTCTCTTCTAGAACACGTCTACTCCGTACTCCGTATTCCTTCCCGTTATTAATAGGCCTTTTAGCTTGATTGATTCTGGCTCGGCATATATGAGTTAATATCCCTTAGATTATTAGGATTCTGTTTTCTCATTGACCCTACACCAATCACAGTGTCGTCCACTGCACCAAGTTCCTTGGATTATTGACTTCTGTCCGGCAACTTTACCAAACTCACGCAAGTGGTGACCTTATTTGCATGTTTCAAACCTTCAATAGACTGATGAATTGTCTCTCAACTTTTCTTTCGCTGGTTCCTGAAAAAGAAAAAGAAGAAAAACAAAATATGCATTTCCCCCTCCCCCTCCTTTTTTTTTCTTGGATTTTTGTTTCCTTTTGTATTATTATTATGATTATTATTTTCCACCTCCTTCGGGCGGCACGGGGAACTAACCTTGAGAAACTTATTTTAACTCCTTAAACGGGTCCTTAGTATGAAATTACTCACACGTACCAACTTGAAGATCCAGTCCTTTTTCTGTATTCTTTGTCGGGAGTCGGGACGTTTCCGTGCCACCAAAATGCCATCGTCTTCAGTTAGCTTGTTCCTAACGACCAACTAGTCCCTGTCTCCCATGTCCACTCGTCCGAAAGGTTCCTGATTGACGGTTCTGGCGTGGGAGCTCCAATGCATCCTTCGAGTTAGTTAGAAGGTGGATTGGGATCCGCTCGAGGTGGGTAATGATTCCATTACGGAGTACACCAATTCACCACCTCCGAACAGGGGAGCTTCGGTACAATCGTCCACCGCCCACACGAGCTGTCGCGCCGGCTCTTGGCCGTCTTGATGTCAATATTGTTACTATTCTTGCGATTGGTAACGTGGTTGGGCGCAGGTCATCCATCTTCAAGATGACGGGCGGTGAGGGTAGCAGCGTCGCTGAAATCGATCAAGCTGTATCTGATAATTCGTGACCGTAGAATTGATCAGGAGTCGGTGCGTCGTCCGTCGGGGATGGAGATAACCCCTGATGAACACTCAAACTCCCCCAGCTGTCCGTGACCTTTTCCCTCACCCCCGGGAGACTGGGCTGTACGTCAAAACGACATATTTGCCATCTCTTTATTATTAGTAGCGGATGTGCTCGAGACCATTCCCCGTGGCTATTATTAACACATGCGATTATTATGATGTTATTTACTTGATACGCAGGTTTCTGGCTTCCGCTCCCTAACCGTTTAGCTCATATGAGGTTCGAGGGCAGGATAAGTCGCCCCTTTTCCGACGAAAAATTGCGAGGCATGATCCATCATTTCCGACGAATAATGAAAGAACTATCACTACCCGAGAGGACGAAAACGGTGAAGTCAGTTGGGATCCGCTGCAAATCCGCACTTGCTAGCTAACTATGGGGAAAGGTCTAGTCTAATATTCGGCGGTTTGGGATTAACACCCAAGCTAGAACCCACTAGAGTGTCACCAGAACCAGTCGGATGGAGACCTCAGATTTCGCGGCTTTCTCCTGAGAGGAGCCATTTCTTGTTCTCGTGGTCTTTTCCTTTTCTTTTCTCTGATTTTCTTTGGCGTGTGTCCCTTGTCCTCGTTCCTACTTTGGTGCCCCTGATTTCGAGCAAGTCTCAAAACAGCGTCGTCCGTCACCTGTCAAAACGTGCGGCTTCATCCGGTACTATTAGCCTTGCTTGGTTTCGGGATTTACTGGGCTAAGGTATAGTACGTAGCTGACCGATTCCTGCACCTTAAGCTTGGGCACCCGCGGTGCAGCTTCCAGCTGATCCCATGGTGTGGTCCGGGGAGGTCTTTGGGTGATCCCGTAACTGAACTAAAAGCGAAGCGACGTCCATAGAACATTCTTAGTCTGTTCCCGCAGCGAATAACAGCAGGCATATACGATTATGGGGCCTCCGAAAGTACTAGGAGCCTGCTAAGGCGCACCTAAGTACGGGTGCTGATTGGAAGCCTTCCCTATAGGCAGCCGATGTATCGGTCACATTTACGTGATCAGATGGATTTGAGGAGCGATTTTATTTTATGATTGTCCGAGTTTGGTCCTACGGAGATGAGTGGTAATCTGTCGGATGGGCCTGCACGTATCTCATGCACCCACTTTGGTGTGGTCTACGTATATGACAAATCTGATAGCGCTACTGTATTGGAAACTCAACCCAACCCTTCTGTCTGCTGCACGCGATAAGTGGCCGAATTCTCCCATTTCATACTCTGTACCATTAGGGCTTATAGCATATCCTGTATTACACTAGCCTTTTCCATTTGTTTTTATTTTTCAATCTCTGTTTTATTTTTCTATTTTTCATATTTATTTTCCCCTGGTCTCAATCACGAAGCAGCCACTGATAACCGAACACTGGCAGAATTATTTTACCTGTGGCAAAAGATGCTCGAAAAAGCAACGGTTAAATTCCCTCAGACTTGGACATAGGTACACCTCCGCCCAATGCGATTCAGGCAATGATTAACCTGTAAGTCATACATTCCAAGACATACGCCCTTTGCAGAAACAACTATCAGTTTTGGGCAAATACCATCGGACCCAGCTGTCTGTGCAACTTTGTCTAGTATCTCTCTCCACGGAAAAAGAAAGATTGTTGTTCGGGATATGAAATTCTCGACTGACTTAGTTGGATTTGACAGGACAGTCCATGTTTTTGACTCCCCTTATTTCCTTATGTCTTTTTTCTTTCTTTGTCTTGTATCTTTCTCTTTTCTTTTTTTTTTTCTCCAATCCCAATATGCAGTCCGTGCTTATGCATAGGTACATATGTATGTACGCAATCGGCAAGCCACATAGTCCGCCAATCAACTGCCTTCTTTATCGCTTTTCCATCATTTCGGGAACCTGGCCCAACACAAAAAGGTAAAGGGGAAAATATAACAATTTAGATCCGTATCCAACTCGGAGAAAGGGAATCTGATACAATCATCACCAATTTTGAAGTATACAATTACATAGATTACTTGATCCGTACTTTTGTCCGATCACCAACTAGTGGGGCCTAAATTCGCCGCGACTCACAAACCCTGGTCATGGATGCAAGGGTCTACGTGGATACATGGATATCAGATTCCTTCGCCCGTTGAGGAGGGTTTTGTGGAGATTTGCAATGCATGGTGGTCGGCCTTTGGTTGGAGTACCTGGGATTAGTATGTAGGACGTAAGGGTGATTCAGGCCCTTGGCTTTTCCAGGGTTTCTGAATGCTGTTGTTGGTTGATCTTTACAGGTCTTTGTTTTGATAACGTAGGAGTATGTCCCAGCATTTGTCTTGTTATTTTTTCCTCTATTACCTCTATTGCTTCTATTCCATTCATTATGGAAGCACATCAGAAATAATGGAATTGACGTCGTACCACCTCAGATCTTTCAGCGGCTGTTTTACTAATTATTGGATACTGATTGAGTAAATTGTCAACTACACTTAAATGAATGTTCTACATTAGATAACCAGATATGCAGTGTTGGGTTTATTATGGTTCAATGCATGAAGCACCCGGCATCTTACCATGCTATCTGTCGCCATATCTGTTTTGTTGGCATTTGTCCCCTACATTCCACTCCTCTGTGTTTTTGTTTCCTGCCCTCAGTGGGAATTCAATTCAACCTGACCTATCATTCTCATTCACTCCTCATTAACTTCAAGTTTCTCATTAGCTAAAGTACTCAGCATAATTCACCCTCCAACCCAACAAGAAATCGACCGCGAAGCTTCAGAGTAAACGGAACAAAAGTAAGCAAAGCACGGAGTACATACATACATACATACATACAAAATCGGAGTACATGAAAACCCCGGAATACCTCCAACCCCAATCTCCATCTCGCAGCAAGGTACACTGAATAAGTCTCCTATCTCTGCTTGACCTGCAGATAACGAGTAGCTGGTAACCACGTAGTCCGCGACTGGAGTGAAGTTTGAAACTTAACTCTGAAGATCTTTCCATCCCCCTGGGACGGAACTCAAAGAAAGTTAGCTTCACAACCTTCCTTAGTTCCTTCTCTCGTCTCTATGGAGATTGGAAATTTTATTTCGACCCTGATGTGTCGGATCGGTTGTGATGATTTTTGCTTTTTTTTTCTTTCCCCTCCTGTTCGCTGCGTTGGTGGGAAGTAAGGGCGGTGTTAACACTCGTGCTCGTAGGTGGATGGGTGGTTTTGGGGTTGGGGTTGTGAGTGACCTGTGTTTAGGACGATGCTTTTTTTTCTTTTCTTCTATTTTTTTGGTCTTTTTGAGTTTGGGTTTGGGTTTGGGTTTCGGTGTAGAACTAGTAGGTTCAAGGCTGAGTTTGTCATAGCTTTTGTGGTGATATATATTTTCTGGGTTTTTTGGTCGGTGGATGAGGCTTATGATTAACTGTTGAACAGGCGGTTAGTTGGTTAGGTGATATATGTATAGGGTAGTTCTGTACGACCTAGAACTATATTTGAATGTCTGCAACTTCCATTTAACTACCCGTAATAGATATTATTGTAGAAGTTGAGTAAGATGCGAAAATCAGCCCAGACATAACGGACGGCTGAGCAAACACAGACCCCTGCAAATCAAAGGAGTGATTCAATATATACCACATGATAAGTTAAAACAACAGGGCATATTCGAGTAAACATAACTCATCACCAGCTGGGTATATATATGAGTGGCATGAAACGTAATCATATATCTCATTCTCCCATCTCCATACGATCAAGTGAATCGATTTCCCATATTATTCCTCCGCTCTCTCCCCCCTGGACCATATCCAATCTCGTAATGTCATCAGGTCATGAGATGTTCACAGCCAGGCAAGAAAGCCTAGTCCGACAACAGCAGCCAAGGAAGCAGCCTTGGGACTGGAATACGCAGACGCCGCATTGCCAGTGTTCTGGGCGCTAACCGCGGAGTTGGTGTTGCTTGCCGAATTACTGTTAGAGTTACCCGAGGAGCCACCATTCGTGGAGTCGGAGATGCCCGATGAAGTTGCGGTAGGGGTTGCATCGGTGGCATTGGCGCTTGCGGAGCTAACGGCGGAAGCTGCGGCGGTCGGGTTGTAGCTGGTTGTTGAGAGGGAGCAAGAGGTGAGGATGTCGTAGGCATCTGGACGGTATCGGATGTTAGCTATTTGGATCTCGAGGGAGCAGGAAGCATTGTATACCGTTGTGGTGGGGGTTACGGTCATCATCGTCGTCATCATCATCGTGGTCCCTGTTGTTGCGTTCGCTGCGATACTGCGCGATACAGGCCTCGCAGAGAGGGATCAGGGATGGTGCCTGCTTCCAGTCGCAGATACAATTCATCTCGGCGCGGTCACTGTCGTGCATGTTGTCGCATTTGTGCGCAATTCCTACCACCGGACCGCAGACATCCCAGCAGCGATTGGGTACATCGTCGTGGTCCAGCTCGGCGCCCATGGCGACGTTGCTCATGAGCATGAGGCCGGAGAGAGCGAGTAATTGGGCGGTACGCATTGTGTATGATCCGGTTCGTTCAACGATGAATCAAAGTAGATGCTTAGGACTGTAAAAAGTTCCAGATGTAGATGGACTCTGTGATCGCGAGGCAATTGAGGAAATCGAAGCTGATGGTGCAGCAATTTGAAGCGGACGAGGACGCATATTTATAACCCGCTCATTCGCGTCAGGAAGCTTCTATATTTGAGGATGTCATTGCCCAAAACTAGAACTTGCCCAGACGGGAAGTTCTCCGCATGCACCGTACATTGCAGTTTCATCGCTTAGGATTCTAGCGATCTGCGTTCAATGGGAGCTGTTGAAACTCTAAGCCTCCCTCGGGCGACATATGCCAAGCACGGCTGGCGTGGAAATCTGGGACAACCCGCTGATCCACGTATGAATATCACCAATATATCGACAGGGAACGAAGCTGCCTGGAACAAAGAAAGAAGGTTATGGGTTCGGAGAGCTGCCAAGAAGTGGTTTGCTCATCGCTACCAGACTTGTCTGCGGGGAATGTCATTCTCTTCTTCTGCACTTTCACCGCCACACTGGACCCTGGGTTTTAGGTTGGGCTTTGTATATGTGGACCCTTCTGTATGCTAGGGACAAGAAATTTATTCACTCGGGGATTATTGTTGAAGCACTTCTTCAGGATGTTGTTGTAGAATGCCTTGGTTCGATGTTTACCTCCAGAGTGTGTTCTGTCGATGATGTCACTCGCTGTCTCCCTTGCCTCGTCATCCTCTGCACTGGGATCTAGGAACATCCTAGGACAGCTCGGACAAGCGAGGAAGTCAGACTGACAAAGAATAAAAAAATGGGTGATCACCGCTTGGCACTCAATTGATCCTGACAAGACAAGATCAGGTAATAGCATTACCGAACATGCTCTCCAACGGATGGAATTGCCGGGTTCCTGCACAGCCTCCCCGCTATATATAGTTGATCGGAGGGTACCGACTACTTTGACAACACAGTATCATAGCCAGTTAGCAACAAGATAAATCTGCTGCCTGTATCTACGCTGCATATTGCAAGTATATGGATATATGCCATACCCACAAGTCGGGTGCTATTCATAGCTCAAATAACCGAAGGTGTTGTTGTAATTTGAGGATTGCTGTCTTTCAGATGTAGGGTTACACTGGATCACTGGACACCGGCCTTGACGTGTTTCCGCATGATTATCTAGTGAGAAAGACGTCTACACTCTGCAGGGAAGATCCTCGTTTCTGTCGGTCAAACGCATGGCCTGAGTCAACTGAAATCCATTTGACCGAATTCGATTGCCATGTGTTGCAGGAGAAGCGTCCATGCACCATCATTTGGGTCTAGTCGCTGTGGATAAGTAATTGAACAGGTTTTTCGTATTCCCCTACCGTTGTATGAGCATAGATCCAGAAGAAAAGCGCAGCCACTGGCATTCCTAATGCGATAGTGCTTGAAGGTGAAGCGGGTTTTAGTAAGTCGGCCAGACCAGTGGTCAAAATAGATGATAGGAGGGGTTGACCTGTAAGTGACGTCTTCCCTCATACTCTTTTGAGATGTCAGAACACCGACTTCTTGCAAACATATCATTGGCCAACGTACCCGAGTGGGCTAGCTACAGATGTTCTCCACCTCGACATACATCACTACTTCCATACTTCTTGATCTAACAATACGCTACGGTAAAACTCTTCTGCAACTTCCTGGTGAGATTCGTTGTAATAATGGCTCGCTCTGCCATGCCCAAGATATCATGGGATAGACATCTCCTACGTTCGGTGCAGAACGCACCTCCTGCGACTCTACCAGTCTTCATATATGGCACTGCATGGAAGAAAGATCGAACAGCAGATCTAGTGCACCAAGCTCTTGACGCTGGCTTCCGTGCCATAGACACCGCGGCCCAGCCGAAGCATTACCGGGAAGATTTGGTAGGCGAGGGCATACACAGGGCTATCCGGGACGGAGCGATCCGACGAGAGGATCTCCATGTAAGCCAGTCATAATGTCTACAGTATACCTAGCTGTTTACCAGGCTGACCATAATTAGATCCAAACCAAATTCACATCTGTCAATGGGCAGAACCCCGATGATATGCCCTATGATCCTAATGCTTCGGTAACGGATCAAGTACACGCTTCTATCAAATCATCCCTAGAGCATCTTCGTTCATCTGACGCCCCAGAAAGTGTCAACGACGCGTATATCGATATGCTCATCCTCCATTCCCCGCTTCCGACAATGTCTCAGACATTGGAGGCCTGGTCCGTGTTTGAGACCTACGTCCCTCATCGAATCCGAAACCTAGGCATATCCAATTGTACCTTGCCGCTGCTTAGGGAACTATCCTCACTAGTCAAAGTGAAACCAGCGGTTGTCCAGAATCGCTTTTATGGGGGCACGCAGTTTGATGTCCCGTTGCGCTCATATTGCCGGGATAACGACATAATTTACCAGAGCTTCTGGACACTGACAGCGAATCCAGAGTTGGTTCAATCGGATACAATCCAATTGTTAGCAAGCCGCACAGAGATCAGCCCTGCCGCAGCTCTGTATTGCCTGGTTTTAGCCCTAGGAAACACCACCTTATTGAACGGAACGTGTAATCGGGGCCGCATGGAAGCGGATTTGACTGCCCCTGAGAAGGTAGGGAGATTCTCCCAAGAGCACCCTGGTGTATGGCAGAGGGTGCTTGAGAACTTCCAGCAACTGATTGGGGATCGTGTCGCGCTCTAATCAAGCAGCGTTCCCTTCGCGTGCCTTGCATTAGGGTTGCTCCCATTACCCGATGGTCAAAGCGCATCCAGATTCAGACGATAATCAATGGAATCTAGTGGAACTTCAATGGAAACATCTAGAGTGGACAGAATGGTAGCATCTGAAGCTTCCGCCGAAAAAAATAAGGACGAGGCCACGGTATGGACATGAAAGATGATTGGTCGTTTACATATGAGTGGATCGGTGGGCATGCCGCGTTAACTAAACTAGTAGGCGTTAAGGAAACGAGGAAATCCGAAACGATCAGCTTCAGACTAAGTGAATTTGTCCACATCTCATAGCTCAGGTAGAAAAGTAGCGATATACCTGAAGTAGACACCCTGTATAGCAATCTTTTCGCCCGTCAGCCCTAGTCCGCACACGTTTGGTGAGCATCTGGCTTACTCAGCTTCCTAGCCAATCAGCGGCCGCCGTGGACCATTGACCTCATCGTCACCGCCAAGCATCTCGACGGTAGCGGAGAGAAGATTTGCCAGACGCAGGCCATCTTCAGCCATCGCCATTCATCAAACGCGAGTTGTCCTGAATCGTCTGGATTCGGTAGCTCTTGTTTGTGTCGCTGCTGCACTTCACTAGATTGTTTGTCTTCTCGACTTTGCGGGACGGGCGGATTTTTCCTTTTTTTTTGCTTATTCCCTTACCTTGCGCCGGTGCCAGTCCTCCACCCATCCGCCGCAGTGCCCGTTCCTGAGAAAGCACCGCTTACAAGTTCTCGTCACACATATAAATCGCAATAGTGCTAAGCAATTGGCTTGCTCCTTTCTCGGCGCTCATTTTAGCTGATCCTGTCGCGAGCTTGCCATCCGATTGACTTCGACCCTCTTGATAGTGAATTATCGCCCCGCGTGTCGCGTCCCAATATCGATATTTCGGCCCGTTGCGGTAGACTTTCTTTCAAAGCATTTGTCGGTTCAACCTGAATGACACCGCCTCAACCGGAAAACATATAAACGATTCTCTGCGTCGTTACTCTTATATCCAGTCTCGAGCCGCGTCGCGCCACACGAGTTCCCCGCCATAGCCTAGCCTTGGCTGAAAAGCCCGTTGAAGAACACCATTGACAGATATCGGATTTTGCCGCATCTTTACGCAGTCTCAATAAGCGAAACTCATATTGAAGAAAAGTCTTCCTCTCGACCGGCCGGACATCGCCATACCGTCTGCCATGAGTCCTCAAGGCTTGGCGTCTCGCAAAAGACCTGCTCCCGGCACATCTCCTATCGTTCATCCACAACTAGGCCCGGTCTCTAACTATCCGCAAAACTCTGGCGCTCAGCTCTCAAATGACCAGTTCTTGCAATGGGGTCAGAACACTTCCTCGAATGTTGTCAGCCCGGCTTCCTTTTCTGATGCGAACCCCTATGGTGCTACAGCATATTCGGCGGGCCAAGATGTGCCGGCATCTACGGCAACTGCATCTACACAACTGGCACGTAGACAGACACCAAATCAACTGGTCAGCCGGAATCGCGGATATGAACAGACACCGTCCTCCATGTCGGACCATGGGAGTAATACCGGAGAGCCTGGGGGCTGGGGGGAAAGTTTAGACGAGCTCTACCAGCGAGCGTTGGTTGCGAAGAGGGAGGTGCAGGCTAAGAGGAAACAAATCCCTCCGTTTGTTCAAAAGCTAAGCAGGTATGGTCTAAGCGACGTAAAAATTACTTTGGCGATCGACAACTAACAAATATCTCCAGTTTCCTGGACGAGTCTAAGAACACTGACCTGATTCGGTGGTCCGATGACGGAAACTCCTTTATCGTGTTAGACGAGGACGAGTTCGCAAAGACCCTTATTCCCGAACTTTTCAAGCATAACAACTACGCTTCCTTTGTCCGCCAGTTGAACATGTACGGGTTTCATAAGAAGGTGGGGCTCTCGGATAATTCGATGCGCGCCAGTGAACGAAAGAACAAGAGCCCTAGCGAGTATGCGAACCCATACTTCAAGCGTGGACACCCCGATTTGCTGTGGTTGATACAGAAACCTAAGAATACGGCAGGGCAAGGGAGCAAGTCAGGGAAAGCCAATGTACGCGTGAAAACCGAAGAAGTGGATGAACATGACAATGATGACTACGATGATGTCCCTGGTGCACGAGACGACCGATCCCGAAACCGACAATTATCCCTAATTCAAGGAGGGAGTATTATGCCGAAGGATCAACTCGCGGGGGTTTATCGGGAGTTGCAGGCTATTCGACAGCAACAGCAGGTTATCTCCAACACAATTACCAAGCTGCGGAGAGAACACGAGCAACTCTACGCACAGGCCGCCAACTTCCAAGAGCAGCACACTCGTCACGAGAATTCCATCAATGCGATTCTCACCTTTCTGGCGACTGTCTATAATCGCAGCCTTCAGGGACAGGAAGGGCCTCAGAATCTCGCCAATTCCTTTGCTGGAGCCATCTCACAGGATCAAGGCAACGTAGTTGACATGGGAGACGACTATTCACTGAGCACCTTGGGTGCTCAGCATATGAACAGCCCTGGGGGACCGCGAGCAATGAAGAAGCAACCCTTACTACTAAAAGCTGCGCCGTCAGAACGACAAAGTCGCGCAACAACCCTCTCACCGGCCGCCAGTGCGTATGATGGCCCACAACCGCGGGGCCATGCTCGCCACCCGAGCGCTCCCCAACACGGTCATGTTGAAGAAGTCTTTGATACCAGTCCCCAGCCGAAAGAGGCGCAACCACCCCAAACCGAGCAGTTTCCTCAGCGGGATATTATGTCCGTCATTCAAAATTCCAATGCGCGAAATGGAGTTCCCCCAACAAGCTTTGCGGACTTTCCCAATGTATTGTCGTCGCTGGAAACCTCAAATGGCAATGTTCCTCTTACCCCAAACCAACGCGCGGATATGCTCCGTCTCATGGCCAACGAAACTAGCGCGGGTGACTCCAATGTACCTGTGTCACAGAACAATGCCTTAGTGACCCCCACACCACCGCCAATGCCTCTCGGTTATTCGAATCGTCTTGCCAATACTCGCGCGGAGATTGACAACCTTGTGAAAATGCAGGCTGAACAAGATCGTTCAGTCCAGAACTTAACAAACCTTCTACAGCCGCTCAGCCCAACAGGGACAATCCCGGGCATGGTAACAGGCGATGGGAGTGTGCCTCCTCCCCCGCTAGACCTCGATCAGATCTTCAATAATGACTACTTCACGGACATTGGAGATCTTGAGAAAAATAAGAACAATTTAGACTTTGGAAACACCACGACTTCGGTACCAGCTACGGCACCAATCGAGCCTGTCACTACAGGTGCAGATGATAGCGTAATCAATGACGGAAACGACTTGTTTGATTTTGACCATATCCCTGATAATGGCGACCTATTCGACGGACCGGGCCAACAGCAACAGAACCCCGGCTTCTACAACGGCTACGATGGCAGCGGCTTTGATAATACGATAAATCCGGGTGCAGGTAGAATCATCGAGACTCTTACCGATAGCGAAGCGACCAGCCCAAGTAACACCGTGGATGAGCCTGCGCAATATGGCGTCTCTAACGGGGGCAAAGATTTCCAGGGAGGTAAGGGAAACGGTGGTAGCGCGAAGCGGCGCAAGAAGGCTTAATATGTTTGATATACACTACTAACGGGGTTGTGCGTCGGCAATAAAGAAAGGGAAACCAATCTGAAGAAGCTAAAGACGTGAAATGCGACAAGCCGTTGGGTGTTACGACCTCAAAACACTATCAATTTCCTTTGTTCCATTCTCGTTCCCACCCACTCGAAGCGAATAAACGAGGCATCATTGGGTCAAAAAGGTACAAATCGAGTCCCGTTTATTCATCTTTCCCCCTCGTCTAGTTAAGCGATTCGGTCTTAATACAACAAGACAGACTGGTTTTCTGTCTCTTGGTCTACATTCCGGTGACGCGTGCGACTAATCAATCTCTTACACATACAATCAGCCTACGATTGGGCTTCCAATAAAGGCGGTGGTTCTTGCAGATCCGTCTTCTTGGATTGTGAGTCGATCGGTGTCTGACTTGAGTCCGGTCTTCTATTTCGACATATGTGGATAACACTAGGAATAAGGGCGTTAGGAATCGGCGGGACAACAAAAAAAAAGTAAGGGGAGATATGAGCATGGGAAAGAGTCCCACGTGGAGTGTCATTTATATACCGCTGTTGGGATACTTACCCGTGGCCACGGTGCGCCATGAGGATCTCTCTCATGATCTCGTTCTAATCATCCTTATCACTTGTTTAATGACTTGAGTACATATTTATGACTGAGCTTCCAGCTATGACCTGATTTTCTATGCTTATTGATGTACATGCATTGTTTTTCCACGAGGCATCAAAATGCCTTCACTGTTGTTGACTTTGTACGTAGTCTCCTGCAAAGCTAAACAATGATTCGAGATATATAGATGTACATCATGGCACGAAGACTGTTCTATGGTTCCAAAGTACATCCGTAGTCAATCATATACAGTAGATTATTTCCCTCTCCGTGCCTTATCCCATTCCAGGTTACCTGCACGCTCGCGCTTCCTATCTCGTTCCCGATCTCTTTCAAGCCCTCTCCGCTTCCCTCCAACATATTCCTTCTCCTTCTCTCGCGGATCAATCACCATAAGCGAGTCCGCATCCTGATGCTCCCGTTTCCAATTCAAATCCTTACCCAGCGTATCCTTACCAAAGCGCAACTCATGCGTCAACCAGCCCTCCTCATCCTCCGCCGCAGCACCAGCCTTCCCGCCCTCTGCGGTCTGATCATCATCCCATGATTTACAAGATTGGCAATTCGCGATAAAGTGAAGATCGCAGAGCTGGGCCTCCTCGTCATCCGCTTCCTGCGTCTCAGTGGAAGGCTTGGTATCCTGGGATGTGGTCTTGTGCGTGGATGCGGACGTTGAATCGGCACTTTCAAGCTTGGCCTTGAACGCATTGAAGAGTTTAAGTGTCTCGTTGTCCGCTGAGCTGCTGAAGCCCGTTATCCCGTTTGAGCCGTTAGTTGAGGCCGATGTGCCCGGTGGAGGGCGTTTGCGGCCGCGGATGGCCGTCTCGGGGATCATGGCTTCCAGGGCGGATTTTTTGTGCCCTGTATCTGCCGGGCCGGTGTGAGCTGTTCTGCGCATAGAAGCCTTGAGATTCTCGATTTCGGCATTGGTGCGCGAGAGGAAGGATTGCTTTGGTGCTGGTGCTGGTGAGGGGGAGCGGTCTGGCGATTCGGGTTTGGGGAGGGGGAGCTGGGTCTCTGGTTCGGGGGTTTTGGGGCGATGTTTTGTGGGCTCTGGGGAGGGAGAGCGCGGGCGTTTCTTTGTTGGTTTCGCCGGTTCTTGGGCTGGTTTGTGGGATTCGGGGATGTTTGTGTCTGTCACGAGACTGGAGTTGAACTTCGGTTTCGCGGGTCGAATGGGCATATCTTCGTCGCCGTCGCCGTCGTCGCCGAAACTCAGGAGTGTCTTGCCTCCCTTATTCTTCTTCTTCTTTTTCGGCGCCGGCTTGTCTTCTGTCTTTGCGGTTCGCGTCGCAGTGATCTGCCGCTTCTTGATCTTTCCTGCTAGCGGTCCTAACTCCCCGATCTCACAGGATGTGATCTTCACAGGGTATACGGGTCGTTCCGTCCCCTCTACCCTCTCCGCCTCTGCAATCTTCACCATATTGTAAATACTATCACCTTCAATGCGCCCGAAAAGCGTACACTGGCCGTTCAACTCCCGCTCCGTATTCCCCAACGTAATGAAGAACTGACTTCCGTAACTCCCGTCCTCGCTCTTCGCCATCCCCACCAGCCCGCGCCGGTTATACCGCAACCGACTGTGCAGCTCATCGCGGAGCACGACCTTCTCGTTCGGGTCCCGCGCCTCCGGGTCGTATTCGAACTCAGGGTCCTCGTAGATCGATGTACCCCCTGAACCTGTGCCCGTCGGGTCGCCGCCCTGGATGATGAAGCCGGGCACCACGCGGTGGAAGATCGTGTCAGTGTAGTAGCCGTCCTGGCAGTGTTGGAGGAAGTTCCGGCATGTTAGGGGGGTTTGTGTTGCGAAGAGGGAGATGTGGAGGGGGCCGAAGGTTGTGTTTATGGTTGCTGAGGCTGTGGGGTTTGGTTCTGTTGCGTAATGGGCGGACATTTTGGAGGTTTGGGTGGTTGGTTAATCTGTGGTTTGGTTGGGTTGGGTTTGAGGGTTCGCGCGTTTGTTGGAGCTCCGCGACGGGTGATGCCCTCGGGTGAGCGGGAGTATGATGAGTTAGATGGTGAGGTTATTGTGTGTGATTTTCATAATTGGGAGACCTCCACGGAGTAAGGGTTGCGTGGGGTTTGGAGGGAGGGAGGTTGTGGTTGAGGGAGAGGGCGTGTTCGGCGGATGTTGAAGCCTTTCGGGGAAAATTCATTCGATTGTAGATTTAATGTGGTCACGTCATGTCACGGCCGCTCTGTCTACACAAGTGCTAATGGACATTTACCATTTTAGTTTCTACATGTATACGAGATATTATTGAGTTGTGTTGTATGTGCTTTAAATTCAATGTCTGTATTTTATGTTACTGGTTTTCATGGCGAAAATATTGAGCTAGTCCTGCTTAACAGTTGTGTAGAATGGATTGATATGCTATCCAATCACTGCCAACGGATGATATCATGCTTGTTTCAAGCTTTTTCCGTTTATTCTAAAAAGAGTATATTTTTAAAATGGCAATTGCTAAACAAAAGTACCGTAAACATCTTCGTAACATTGGTCCATGTCAGGGCAACTGTACGGCAAGTCAGTCAAGAGGAGCTTATACAACAGGACGAGAGACCTACTAGACGGGATCCTGCCCGAAAATTATATGCCACATATACTCCATGACCCGTCCACTGACGTCGTCTGGTAATTCGGTCTCCATAAGCCATTTGTGATACCGCACATAACTGCTTAATGGGCGCTGTAGCACCTGCGTTCTCGACACCGCAAACTGCGCGCAGCATGGGGTCGCGATGACCTCTGGGACATCGGTATTGTTGAAGAACGTCTTCCAGGCTTCAGGGAATACTTGCTCCGGCAGGTGCTCTTCGTCGCTTAATCCACGAAATGGACGGATCTCGTCAGGACAGCCCGGATTGGGGTTACAGCGCAGGTTGGCGTAACCGTTGCGCTGGACGAAATCGGTCTGCAACATCCGGACAGTACGTACATTGCTGTGGTCGGAGAATTCCGTGTGCCAGGCTTTTGGATAGCCATCCCGGTGGCTATGGAGGAAGACGATGGTGGAGGGAAGGTCATCATAATTGTCGATTATGTATTGCAGGTAGACATTGGCTTCTTTCCCTTTGTTCTTGGCTACATGGAGGGGTGCTTCTGGGTCATCCACTGCATAGATCGCGTGCAGCCAGCTGTGTTGATACGTTAGCCCAGCTGGCTATACATCCAGAGTATATGTCTTACGTGGGCAACTCCTTTCCTACCCAGTCCGTATCATCCTCTTTCGTCTTCCCAACAACAATAACGCGATCGATTGCTGTTATCTTGATCTTGGGGTGTTCAGGATTGTTAGACGACCCGGCTCCCCTATGCCGTGAGGGCGTCAGGTCAGTAATACTTGGTCGCCTTCTTCTAGTGGTTAGGGTATTTTGGGAAGTGGTGGGAGTTGGTATAGGCGTTGTGTATCCCAATTTGACCCCATTGTGCCAACGAGATACTTGGTGAACCTCCAAGGACGGGTTGCTGAAGCGTTTCGCGAGCCACACAATGGAGCAAAGCAGCAGAACCGCGATGCTAAGACGCTCGATTTGGCGCATCCTGAGCTCGATTTAGGCCTCGTTCATTGCGACTCGATCTAAGTGCAAGTAGCTGTTCAGCTAGAATTCAAGTGTCCAGTCGCCGGGTGCCATGACAATGATTAAGTGAATGCGCTTCTGGTGAAAGTGGGAGCAGGGACCATAGTCCTTTGTCAAGGGTTGAGAATTAGTGATTCATGCTTTCTTACCGACACCCAATGAAGTGCACGGAGTAAATTCTGGATAGCCCCAGCGTACCATTTGCAGGAGCACTTTTCCGAGCACGAGACTGGTGATGTAACATTGAGTCGAGAAGTGTAGTTAAGGGGAATTACCACTTGGGACCGTGGCTAGACCTCGAAGAATTTTACATTCCGAATATCACAACATAGAGAGGCGGCATGTATACTAAACTCAAGCAGAAAGACCCAATCTCTGCTTAACGATCTTCACGATCTCCCTCCATTCCATCATCCCGCCGGACCCCACATCACCACACGCCAGCGATTTCTCAATGGGCCGGAGGACTTCAAACCAGCCTTGCTCATTCCCATCGACTTCTTTAATACCCCAATCTTCTTGCAGTACGCGGATCTGTTGCGCTGTCACAGGATGCATCCACATCGCTGTATTCATCGCGGGCGCGACAAGTATCCGTTTCTTTCTCCCATCAATCAACCCGGTCGTGTCCCATGCGCGTACAACGCTCGTAAGTAGATTGTCAGACATCCCGTGGACCACTTTCGCCAGTGAATTCGCGCTCAGTGGAGCGATAACTAGTAAATGAGCCCATCTACGGAGGGTGATGTGTAGTATGTCTGATCCTCGAGTCCAGGGCTGGGTCCATTCATCCTCGTCATGGAGGACCGAGTCGACGTTAGGAAGCGAAGAGAGTGATTCTACCGAAGGTTGTTCCTCAGATTGAGCATGAAGGAACTCAGCGGCAGCTTTGGTGAGAATCACCCGAATTGAGATATTCGGATGGTCTGCGAACGCCGCAATGATGAGCGGCAGCTTTATTGTGGCAACAGACCCCGTTGCAGCCAGAAGTAAATGTACCTTGCCATCGTTGAGTGACGCGGCAATCTCTGCTGCTGGTGACTTTTCTGTTGCCATGATACTGGAATGCGTACTGTGCAAGTCTAGTCGGGAGAAGGTTGATGTAATCGGTAAGCTACCGGGATGGTTATATATTTCTAATCCAATCCTGTAGGTCTGCGCTAGCGGCTATTGTGCAGAGTTAACTATAGAAAATCATGTTTGACTCGAGATGCTCTCCCAGAAAGAATAAGTTTAATTTACGTCCTTTCATTCTCTTAAGTCATCTATACTTAGTAAAACTGTTGAATAACTTACGTTAACAATAAGTTTGCTGGCCTGCGATGGAGTATGATCCATGAAATAACTTCATATAGCCGAGAATAGTAGAATTCTACTTAACACTGGGTTATATAGCCAAAACATGAAGCGCTCTTCAACAAGTGGCCGGGCTAGCTCAATCGGTAGAGCGTGAGACTCTTAGTCATCACGGTATCTCAAGGTTGCGGGTTCGACCCCCGCGTTCGGCTTCTCTTTTTGCTTTTTGTTTTTCTCGATGGTAAAGCAAAGCTATCTTAGCCCTGTTTGCCACTCATCGTCTTAGCAAAATACTCGATTTCTTTAAACCGTTGGTGTTTAGATCGATTGAAGTTTCCCCAATCTTGCTGTCACTGGGATTCCTTTTAGACTTCGTTCATTCTGTTCATATGACTGCAATCAACCTATACCATGATTTTGTAGGAAGGCGATATCGATGAAACAACGAAGAGCCCGCGACACAGCGGGCATCATATAAACTCACCTACCATTATGCCTAGAGGGAAAATAAGAGAGTGTATCTGAAGAGGGTAAGGATAAGGGAGGCTAAGAGGGGGATCGATTCACGCACCTGCTGTCTGTGATAGTGGATGACAGTTACATATGAACATGTCGCTTTAGGTGTGTCATATGTAATCTAAGCTAGGTCTGTTTTATGTTG
Source organism: Aspergillus oryzae RIB40 (assembly GCF_000184455.2). Lineage (NCBI taxonomy): Eukaryota > Fungi > Ascomycota > Eurotiomycetes > Eurotiales > Aspergillaceae > Aspergillus > Aspergillus oryzae. Next base: position 5,706,236 of record NC_036436.1, read on the forward strand.
GCATGGGATTGGTACTTGAGGGTAATATCTTATATATCTCCGTCAGGTCCAACCAAATGGATATGGCCTGCCACTTGGCTTATCCACGGGAGAATTTTGTATTTCTCTTATCATTTCCGGACTCAGAGACCACTCTTTCAATCGGTGTTCATCCCAAAATAAGAATCCCCATTTGCGTAATGGGTTACTGAGATCTCTCCAAAGCTCTATGGATGCATCTTCATGCGGGGAATTTATTAAACACCACGTCCAAGCCAAATTGGGACTATTCCAGTCCGCATCTGATAGGAAGGTCTTGCCATCCGTACCTTCATCACCGAAGTCCCAGCCATACTCGTACTGAGGAATTGTATCTAGAGCATCAACTATAAAGTACACTGCACGGCTCAAAGTGCCACGGAGTATGGCCTTCTGTTTGAGCAAACGTTCTTCCCGGCAGGTTATGCTAGACACGTGTATCGAGTGATAGAGAAACCCCAGCCCCAGGGAAACGTAATTCTCTCTGTGTTCATCATCGATCTCTAGACCAACCAAGTTAGCACCATCACATTTTAGATTCCTCCTAGTCGGAGTTTATACCATGGTCATAAAGATGAGATAATGGTTCTTCATTCTCACCGGGAAAGAGCTCACACCAATCATCAAATTCAGTCGCCCCCGGCAGTTCTTCATATACGCGAAAGATATACATCGCGGCACATCGGATTTCTTCCATTTCCCATGGTGTGAACAAACTGAGGAAGAGATTCCATTGGTCATCAGAGTTGACATATATATCGCTAAGCCGATCTTGCTCTTCAAACCATGGAAGCCCCCGGGTACTGAATAAGAGCCGGTAAATTTCTAGCCGGTAGAGAGCTCGCTGCATCCGAAATGTTTCTGGTGGTGATAATGCAACATTCTCCTCCTTTGGCTTTTGCGTATCTGGCCTAAGCTCGAGGAATGAGTGGACCATCTCTTTTAAGATGAACTCCACCATAGTATGAAGTCGAGCCATTTCAATTAGATCATCTTCCGTCAAAGAGGCAAATGATTGATAAACGTCCAACTCCTGATCTAGGTGTTCATAGGCAGAATAGGAGTATGGGGGTGCCAGCATTGAACGCAGGGGAATGTATTTGCTCAGAAACTCATCAGCTGCCTCTAGAGCAGCCTTTGGGGCTTTGCATCTTTCCTGCCACCCGCGTAAGGCGATCAACGCAGCGACCGCATCGACCATGACAGGTAGTTGGAGGCATCTTTCAAGGACAGTTGATAGTAGTTGTTTTCGCTGTGATAGATACAACGCGTGGAAGGAGGGAGAGGCATGAACTACAGCATTCAAGGAGGCAAGATCTGTGATTGCATATAAAATGGCAGTTTTGATCTCTGCAGGCAAGGCCTCTAGCGTGACGGATTCCATTTTCAGAGAGTTGGGATCAAAGCATCTCGAAAACGAGAGGAAGACGTAATTTAGGTGACATTTAAGCGCCAAGCCCCGCTCTTTGAAACGCCGCTCGAGACTTACTTGACTCTGGAAGGATCTAGCTCTTTGAATTGAATGTCGTGCTACGACCAAATCTTATGCGGAGCGGCAGCCGCTGCAAGGTCCCGCCGACACAAGCTATGGTTTGCTTATCCTGGCCAATTTCATGTGTACCTGTTGCATGGCTTCAGGGATCATCAGTAGCACCAGTGACTCACTACATACAAGCACTGTAATGTTCGAGAGGGCTGCAAGGGCAAGCTCAGTGTCCATGACAAATTAGACTCTCACTTGTGTTGCCTTAAACGAGTCCAGGCGGCTTTGTTTGCTGGTCTATGGACCATAATGAATATTAGCTTAAGCCCCTTTTATTGAATGAAGAGCTTTAATTAGGATACCAACTAGTTTGCTAGGAGCGCCTGTGGCCAATACCAAAACTATCTCCCGGCGCGTTGACAAATACCATCATCAAGGGCAGCGACAACGTCTAGACTCATCATGTCAGCAGGATAGAGCATATTGTACTTTTTTTTTTGGCAGTGGGATGCCTATATACATCCCCTCAAACCCTACTCTCCTCTCTATACTTACAAACTCAAGCCGAGTATCTTTCATAAACACTTGACTCCTATAGATATAGCAACCCAACCTCTCTTTTATGTGCACATAATGCCACGCTGGACGAAACGCCAAGAGCGTGACTACGATGCCTACAATAATCGTGATATCGAGAATGGAGAGCATTCAAAAGCGTATAGCGACCAGTGCGAGAAGGCCAGAAATGCAACCAAAAAGGACTGGAATGTACGATGATCCTATTACCAGAACCACGAAGATCAATCCTGCGAGACACGAGCAATTGGTGGTCCCAGCTGCTAAATGGAATAGGTCCGCTGAGGCGTAAGTTGGCCGTGCTGCTACTTCGTTTCTTTTCAAAACTGTCCATCTGTTCTTACTTTGCCATCCACATTTCGTGTTAGGCTTAGCTTACTGACTGATCAATGCTCCTTTAGGCATTATCGTGCACGGCAGGGGTTTCTAGACAAATATCACCCTCCGAATCCTTACCATAGTGAAAGATCACTTCAAACCCACATAGACCGAATTGATGAAGTTAGCTCAACCTGGCGTAAAGCAAGAGAAGCCTGGAGTACCCATGCTTTGTATGGGTATGGATGATAATCTTTATTTCTTCAGCTAGAAACAGGAACATAGCTAACCAGCTGTGAAAACAGACCTCATGCGGCATTCCAACAAGAGTGGATGTAAGAGGAGAGGAGGCAGAAGAGGGAAGCCAATGAAAGACGTGAGACACAGGCGCGTGCAAAAGGCGAAAGACGTAGGCGTTGAATGGTGCTCATAGTGTTCCCCACATGTAGGTACTTGCCTTTGACGCACATAAATCAGTCTGGGTCAAGAGCAATGCTGCCAGAAGTTGCCTGCCAAGAGGAGATGATGCTGTGCTGAGTGTGCTGCTGGCAGCAACTTAGTCTCCGTCCTGTCTTACTTGCTGGCTGTGACCTTTTGACAATCGTATGTTGATTTCTTAGAGGAGATGCCACTGTTATTACTGTACCTACATCTTTGCATCGATTACATGTTTTGTATGCTATATGTTTTTGTTTGTTTGTGCATTCCCCCCCCCCCCCCCCCGTTTTGATATTGCTTGCTTTGGTCCATCCGTGTTTTGCTTTGCTTTTTGACCCTCTTTACTGTTTTTAATATATAGTTTTCGGTAAGCCCAATAGATGCTTCTCGATACGTCTTCCTCTTCGTGCTCCCCCTTTCCAGTAGTGAAAGGAGATCAACCATTGAAGCTCCGTGGACCCTGCAGTACTTACCTAGGATGTAGGCGTGAGAATTTCACTCACCCTGTGTGGGCAACTATTTACAGCTTATTCCGAGGAATACACCAGCTTGCTTATATGTATTACTCCGTCTTACTTCGTCGTTTACCCATGATGTATCCTCGTTGGAATGAACGTAGGATAGTCTAGACTCCATGGCCGATTGAGCTTGAGTGCGTCCAATCAGAAGTGGGGAAGCTAATTATATTATAAACTATTAGGCTCTAATTGATAGTTCGATAAAATGATATATAGCGCACATAATTGAAGATTATCGCGCCTCTGTCAGGTGGTGGATTAACATGAGGTACTTGCTTACTGCCAACAGAGGGCAAGGCTGAGCCCCGCTATGATGAGCAAGTCCCACCGAGCTTACTCCTTCAGGTGCTCCCGCATTATGAGGCAGTTTCTTTCTTCTGATATCAATACTCTTGCTAACAAGAGAGGACCGAAGCAAACGGGCCGCAACATGGACCCGTCTCGCCCTCAGCATAGCAACAGCTGTCCTTCAATTTGTCAATTTTAGCACCAAACGGCTCAGTGGATCTCGCGAGATATACTATTCAACAACTGGGACCACGGAAGAAAATGTAACGCTTACACTGGTGGCCAAAGAGATAGAAGCTTGGTCTTCCAAGTTACGGTCCTCTAGCACCCTCGGTGCAACAAGATCGGAAGAGAACTCTCTACACAGACTGGCAGCAGAATGTGGGGCATTATCAAAAGAACTCCTCCATCTTATTCGGAGGAGTATTCCAAACGACCCGAAATCGAAACGTGCGGTTTTGCGGGCAGTTTTCACTGACAGACTGCATGAAAAGGAAAAGCGTCAATTGTTGGATAGATTGAAGGAATGTCGGCATCAGTTAACCGTACAGCTAGAGACTCTGGACAGGTTAAACCCCACTTACCTTCGTCTCATCTGACGATAAAATTTAACATTTTCGTGATATAGATCGGAGCTCAAACAACTCTTCCAGAGCCTAGCTGAAGAAAGCTTTGAGGGCTTTGCTTCACTACAAAGCTGGACAGCTTGCATGCTGATCTCAAGTCTTCAGTTAGCTCCGATGTCAGTGCACTCCTACAAGAGTGATTGAATGTACCTAGCCAAGCACTTGCGGAAACCCGCATCCCAATCAATGGCTTCGAGAAGGAACAGGAGTCTTCCACATATCTGGAAAGCTCGGATCTGGAAAGTCCACTTTGATGAAGTTTCTGTCTACCCATAAGCACACTATAAATGGGCTTGAGCAATGGGCTGAAAGGAAGCGCTTAGTGCTTGTACGGTTCTTTTTTTGGAGGCCAGGGGTGGAAGCAGAAAAGACAATGGATGGCCTTTTGTATGGTATTGTGCACGATACTCTGAAACAATGCCCGGAATTCACACCAATTGTCTTCCCGGAACAATGGGAAGAGTCTATCAGAAGCGATTGGAGAGTCCCGTTGCAGTTTCGATTTTCTCAAAAGGATATCCGTGTGGCTTTAAACACTCTCTTGCACAATAAGGAGCTCTATGAGAAGTACCGGCTCTGTTTCTTTGTTGATGGTCTTGATGAATGCTTGGAAACCTGTCAACAAGATTACCATGATATGGTGAACTTGCTCCTGGGCTGGGTCGATGTGGCCCCGCTTGATCTGAAGCTTTGCATCTCGTCTAGGAACTATGAAATATTCCGCACTGCTTTCGAGGACGAGAAGCGACTTAAGCTCCACGAATTGACTCGACACGACATTGAGAATTTTGTCATCCATCGACTGAAGGGATTCGAGATATGCAGCTACATCAAGTCAGCGGCTCAGGCCAAGCAAAAGTTAGTAAACGAGATAGTTGATAGAGCTGATGGAGTCCTGTGTGTCGCTCTGGTTCTGAAGTCATTAAGAGGGTCTCTAAAATACGACAATAAACTCGAACATCTGTTGAGAAGAATACAGAGGATGCCACGGGAAATAGAGTACTGATTGAACACTTGCTTACCTGGGCCAATCCACTTGACCGTATTTCAGTGTATCGAACATTTGCGGTGGTTGGAAAGTTGGCCGAGCTGGGAATGACACCAATGACTCTCCTCAGATACAGCTTCTTGTCTGACTATGAGATGAACACCATGTTTGCTATGCACGCTGAGCTGAGTGGTTGCGAGTTAATTGAGTCTGACATGAAAACTCGTAAAACTCAGGCCCGAGCAAGACTTAATGATCAATCGAGAGGCCTTATTGAGATAAAACCCTTACCTTACAGAGGACATTTGCTTACGAAACCCCTCGATATTGAGCATGTCACCTTCATCCACCGCTCAGTATTTGATTCTCTACAGACGTATCACATATTGGATATCATGGAAGCATGCGAAGGGCTCGATATTGTTGACGCTATGAGCCAGATTGTTCTCGCCGAGATCAAGTTCTTCGGCTTGTACTCTTTCCACTCCACCAGGCTCCGCTGGAATCTTTTGAAGAAATTGCCACCATTACTGGGATACTGCCAGAAAGAAGCTCGAGATGCTTCAATATTCCGTTTCTTTGATGAGCTTGATCATGCAGTCCTCTGCATCCAAGGACTCAGTCCCCTCCAAGACCAGCAAAACCAACTCCCGGTCTATATCAGTGGAACGGGCCACTTCACTCCTTCTGCATGCTACTTCTCGGTCTTTCACTGGGTCATCTATACGCAATATGTCGGATATTTGCGTTATAAGATCCTCCAATATTCAAGGTTGGTCCTCGACAAATTCCAGTTCACACATATCCTGGCATGCATTATCGAATCGATATATGATACTGGCAATGTCGAATTACTGCGCGTAGTAGAGCCATACCTGGAAGGCTTTGCCCAGGGTCAACACATGGAGATTACTTACATCAAGGGATGGTCCCAAACCAATATTTTGAACACTGCCCTCCTAGCAGCCCTAAAATGGCTCGCTGATTTGAGCCCCGCCGACAAGACACTATACGCAACCCTGTTAGAGAGCCTCCTGGGTTCGAGTACTGGCATTCCTTGGGCTATCCAAGCGGTTACTTCATATCCACGACACAATACTGCAACTCTACAATGACAATTCATCGATCGCGGGTATACAAGAGTTATATAAGGGTTGAACATCAAGAGACAGTGCAATATCTCATGGAGACAAATAAAGGCCTCAGTGTCTCTCTTCATGAGCTTGTCAACTTCTGGGAACTGGAAAATGCGTCCAGGTTAAGGCAATTGCTGGGCCCAAAGCCTGAGATCCCAGAAATGGACCCTTCAAGAAAGCTTGACCTCTTGAGGCAAAGTCCGAGGTTGTACCGTAATCGCTTCGGGCTCATTGCTGGAATCGTACAGCTACCCTGGTACATCAGTCAATACGTCGCTTAATATCTTACGCCGAGGTGGTTCAAGTCTCGACGAGCCTCGTTGGGGATGCAGAAGAGTTAGGGCATGGTTGACGGAGGAGGTTTATAGGATAATATCTGGTTTGTGGATGTTGTATTTCTCTCACAGGTTTATTTTGACATATTGAGATGGGTATATATGGACAAGCATATGGCGAGCTTTATCTTTGTTGAATTCTTGTTTGAGCACATTACTTTCATTTCTCATATTATGCATCTTAATCAGTTGCCGGCAACATCAGACAGCATTATAACATAACGACCATAAGTCATCCATCACAAAACCACAAACTGACTTCCTTCACGAAACCCATTAACCATTTTCAGACCTCACCACCAAACTCTAGGCCTTATTCTCCGTAACATCAGAAGTAACCCCATCAGCTCCACCCTTCCGCTTCTTAGTGATGGTAAAACCACCGACAAGCAGGAACAGCGCCTCCAAACCAAAGATAACAGCCAGAGTAACCATGGCACCAATAACACCCGCCACAGGTCTAGACACACCACCACCACCACTCTTCAACGTGGCACCGGCGGAATCGGATCCCGAGCCATCAGAATTATACGACGCACACTTACCATCCGTGTTTCCACAAACCTTACACCACTCCTCCGTATCGGTGACGGCAATCTTCTTCGTCTCCTCGACGAACTTCGACCACGGGATCGTGGCACTCGACTGGCCGTACAGGGGGAACTCCTTGGGCGCATCGTTGGACCCGGTAATGGTACCGTTGTGGAAGACAAAACGCACATTAATCTCCGATGCATCGGGGAATCCATCTGCAGTGGAATCGGTAACCAGCTCCCAGGACATGGACGACGCATAGTCCGGGATACCGGTGAAATTGACATCAGCGGCGGGGAGCTGCGCAAGCCCGAAGTAAGAGAGGAAGGTTCCGTAGGAACCGAACTGGATGTTGAGTTTGGTTGCACCCTTGGAGGTGATGGTTTCGTTGAGACCCTGGAGCATTTCGCCGGCGAGTTGGGAGCCTGCAATTGCACGGACGGTGTCGGAGGTGTTGTAGGCGAGGTTGTATTGTTCGATATTGGCGAGGAGGAAGAGTTGCTCTAGTTGTTCGGTTGTGGGGGTGTTGGTTGTGTTGTGGATGCTGGCGACGTTGAGGTAGTCGTAGATGGTGTAGGCTTGTTTGAAGCTCATTTTGTCCTTTGCGAAGGCGCCGTCTAGCATGGACGAGAGGGACTGGTAGAAGTCCTTGGTGCTGTCGAAGAGGTCGTTGTACAGCGTCGAGCTGTAGTAGCTGTTACTGCTGACTTTGGCGTTGTTGCAGCCTGTTGCGTCCTGTAGCCAGGTGTTGTCTTCGCTGTTTGTGCCCGTGGAGACCAGGCTGAGCGGGATGAGCTGGTAGCCGCCCAACGGGGAGGTGATGGTCGTGCCGTTGGCTAGGGTCTCGTTTGCTGAGGACCCTACCGGGGGGTAGATGCCTTGCAAGAAGGCTACGCCGGAGTTCTGGAGGACGGCGTCTGACGGTGAGGACGCGGTGACTTGCTTCAGGTTCACGATGTTGGAGCTGATGCCCTCGATCTGCAGCGAGGAGCTGGCGTCGATGTACCGGTCGTGGTAGTAGCTGCCGGCTTGGTAGACCTCGCTGTATCCGAGGTCGGTGAGCCGTGTGTTTCCTAGCACTTTGGGCGTGCGGTCTCCATGGCGGGCGAAGATGTATGCGCCTAGGACTCTCTCTGCGGCAGCGAGGTCCAAGGCCGTCAAGGCCAGTAGGAGGCTGGTGGGCTGGATGGAAGACCGCATTGTTGGTATGTGATTCCTTACGACTTACTACCTCGTAGTAGCCTGAATCTTGTAGTAGCAATTTGGGGGTAGGTGCTTCTGGAGGGAAGTGAAGGAGCGGGGTGGGGGACCAGTGGTTCTTTATTATACTCGTTAGGGTCTTCACATCCACCATAGAGAAGGTTCTGTGATCATTATGACCCCTGCACTGACGGAGGGGTCGTATCGAGTGAAAAACTTAACCATGCCATTTCCCCTCTTTTGATATACCCTGAATGGGCAAGTTTCTACGGCGGTCAATGCCGAATGAACCTGTAATGGTGCCGGGATTGGAGGAAGGTGTTGACTGGTCTGTCGGAGGGAAAGAAGCACTAGTAGTTCCTAGCTTAGGTCCTCCGACTGGACAAACAGGGTAACATATGGGAGTGGGGCATACGGAAAATTATTAGCTAATTGACAGTTCTATTGCTTGAAGATAATGGGCCATTGGATTAACGTGCAGAAAGTGGAGTGAGGTGTCGGCTTTGACTTCCAGGGTCTCGACAAGTCGTTATCGGAGTATATCGGCCAAGTCCGCGGTGCCAAGATCAGCCTTAGATACTCGGAGACGGTCTATCAGGTCTCCGCGGGGATTCTTCTTTGTTTTTCCTGTTGATCCTTTAGTGTCATGAGTCATACAAAGAGTTGCCATTACTGATAAGATTCCATCGTTACTGATCAGGATCAGATAAGCCCTCTTTTCTGGGTCATTTGTTTTTACCAAGGTAGTTGGAGGTAAACTAGGGCTTGTTGTGACACGGGGCCAATACTAAGTAGGCCCGAGAGTCATCTAGGCCGACCCCTCAATTCTCCAGGACTATTGACCAGTCCCTGTTGCTCCGCAGATAGGGCCGTCATGCAGCTAATTTAGCATTGACCGTGTGATGGTGATGATTTTTGCCATCAGGCCAATACGAGTTTAAACTCAGAGATGTCACCTTCGCTTAACTTTCTCATCGTTTCAGCGCAAAATTAGCTGGTTGGTTGTAACTAAGGACGGATGCAGATGCCAAATTCCAAAACCCTCCCAAACTCCGACATGAACACATCACAAGAGTAGTTTTGATGACATGTGGTGTGGTGTGAAAATGCAATAAGTAACAGGAACATAACGAAGCTAACTCGCCATGGAAACGCCCTTATCCCCCATAAGCTCGCATCCATTTCGTACAACTCCAACCAGACCACCGGTTTGGATGGCTTCAGAGCCTCCGCCGGCAAGTCGGAATTCTATTTCAGCGAGTCCTTCCAGCCAGGTGATTCTCGTTTGTGCAGGGACTTCTAACTGCTGCAGTTGTTCACCCAGAGCCGCAAGGATATCAGCCAAGGCCAAGCCTTTGTTGGATTTCAAGGTATTCACGGTGCTGAGGCATGAAGTGACGTCGCTAGTAGCAAGAAGAGTAGTCATAATCTCTTGAATGTCAGCGGGGTGCGGTGCGGCTATGCAGTCATAAATCGTTCCATTTGTGATCAGTTCCGGCTCGGGACGGGGTTGGTCTTTCGGTGCATTCTTGACAGGGAGCGGTATGCCTATATAACATTAGAATTCGGTGCGCAGAATTGTTTTGGTTGCACTTACTGCTTGCATGGCAGGCTTGTAGCACGTTCAGGGCGCGACGCATGTCGCCCTTACTTAATTTGACCAAGCTGTCCACGGCCTCTGGCTGGATTTTTACCTCTTCCTTCTCAATGACCAGGTCGACTAGTGACCTGATGTCCTGCTCCTTCAATGGGCTAAAGCGGAACCGGGTGCAACGGGACAGCAGAGCGGGCGATAGTTTATGGGTATAATTGGCAATAATGCAGAATCTCGTGTTGGCGGTATATTTCTCCATAATCCGACGGAGGGCCATTTGCGCGGTCGCAGTCATGGCGTCTGCTTCGTCAAGGATGATCAACTTGTACGATGCGAGTGACGATCCACCAGAGGTCGGTTGGGGGGCCATGGAGAAGATCTGTTTCGTGCCTATACTATGTCAGTTTATTGCCGAATGGAGTGGTTCCCTTCCGGGGCACAAACTTGCAAAGGTCTTAATCTGTTCTCGGACAACGTCAATGCCTCGGTCGTCACTAGCATTCAGTTCGAGCACCATCTGGCGCATGTTTTTGCTCCCGTATATCCGCCTTGCGAGCGCAAGGATTGTAGAGGTTTTGCCAGTTCCCGGAGGCCCATATAGAAGAAGATGCGGTAGTCGCTATTGCAGAGATTAGTGAGGTGGCAACGGTCATGGATTCTCGGCGCATACATTCGCATCGACGAATCTGTTAATCGTGGCTAAGATGTCTTGGTGACCGGAGACGTCGTCAAGAGTGTTTGGTCGGTACTTCTCAACCCTAGAACGAATCAGGGAGATAGTTCTTATGATATGACTTTGAAATTGATGCCTACCATGGCAGATTATCTTGAGCCTCAACAGGCAGGTCTGACGCAACTCTCTTAGCTTTCCCACTGGTATTATCGGAATTGAATTGAATGCTCTTGGACGGAGCATCTACGTCCATTTCATCTTCGTGATCGGACATTTTCCCGGGATAGATTCACTAGAGACTTTAGTTGGGTCTTCAGGGGATTAAAATAAATATTATCACGTAAATAGAAGACGATATGAAATTTGCAAAGCTGCTGGCTGAAGCAAGACGCGTCAAAACACACCCGCGCGTAAAGAGGTTCGGCGCCGGAAAATCATTTCATTGCTTCAGGAGCTCAGCCCTATAGGTGATGACATGCACCTCCCGCCGTCTGGCAGCACCGCCATCAACGACCTTCGACGCTACTTCTTACTCCAACAATCCTCGATAGACAGGCGCTAAAGGGGATTGATTATATCATTATATTATTCACAATGCCGGTGAGTGGTTTGCAGCAATTAATTCGACGACACCCCGATGTTCCCTTATCTAACACAGTCTAGGCATACCACTCCGTCTTCCTCCAGGATCAGGGTATCCCCGTAATAGGTACGCCGCTACACCCCTCCTGATACGCCTTTCAGCAAACTGCGACACCATACCAGGCATACACAGCTACAATATCTCTCGAACTGACTCCATATTCTCCTCTCCGATAGGCAACTTTCCTGTCCTTCCCCTCCGCACCCGCACTCGCGGCCCCGCATACACTCTCCCCCCACTACCGCCCAATGTCCCCGACACCGAAATCGCCGTCGACAGCGAGTCGTACGACTGTGTAGACGAGATCCTGTCCCTCTTCCGCGCCAATGTCTTGTTCCGGAACTTCGAGATCAACGGCCCCGCCGACCGTATGCTCATCTACGGCACCTTGTTTATCAGCGAGTGTCTCGGGAAGGTCAGGCCGAACATGACCGCTCTTGAGGCTGGCAAGGTACACAGCCGGATGCGCTACACACTTGTGGTTATTGAGATTTTGCGACGGAAACACTGACTGCGATATGCATTGCTAGGCCCTTAACAACGTTGCGCTCGATAACTTTGCCATCCCCGGCGATGCGTCCTTCCCCCTTAACCAAGCTTTCGAGCCGCCCCGCGATCGTCAGGATGCTGAGACACTGAGAGCGTATAGTTACCTTGCTCTTTTGCTCAGGTGGATCGGAGACTAATATGTTGCGCTATAGATACCTCTCCCAGGTACGACAGGAGATTGCTATCCGTCTACATGCCAGGTTATACCCCGGTGGTGTTGGTCCTTCGAAGGTAAGGGATATCCTGTATTTGGCATGAGGTCGTAAGGTCGGTTGCTAATATGTGTGCTCCAGTGGTGGTTGAGTTTTGCGAAGAGAAAGTTCATGGGAAAGAGCTTCTAGGGTGATGCGTTTTCTTTTGTTTGGTCACTATTCAGCGTACAAAGCGTATGAAAGCAACCTTTCAAGAATTTCCGATTTCATTTTCTGAAAACTATATTGTATCCGAAATATGATATATCTAGATATGGATTGCTTATTCTTGTTAAGGTTGTCATATTCAAGTGCACTGCGTAGTAGATGAGCCTTGTGTATGGTGTACTTGTATTGGTATATCTTTATGCGGTATGCCGCATGCTATGGCGTACTTTTATAATCATGGCTGTCCAGAAACATTCTAGTCTACATGGTAACAATGCAAAATCCTATGACTTCATCTCAACATCTACACCACTGCCGCTATCGACTGCGGTGGTAGGTGTCTCCTGAGTCACGACCTTTCTCTTTTTCCGGCTTAGGTTGCCCGCGGCCTGGATAGTTTGTTGGGTGGGGATTACTCGGACAGCGTGGAATATATAGCCCTCAGCGCCACCGCGCATAGACATTAGGGGGTGCGTACGTCCGGGAAGCACCTGCCAGGGACGTACCCGGGAGTTCTGGAGTGTGGGCGCCAGCAACAGGGTGGGATCAAGGTAGAATTCAGCCATCAGTTCCGAAAGATCAGAATCTTGGAGCTCGGTTTCATTTGCGTCGGGTTGGTCGCTTGACTGCTGTAGCTTTTGTTCTCTTAATTGTTGTCTTCGGTTTATAAATGCTGTTTTCTTCGCTGTCGAGTAGAGATCCGATAATTCGGTCAAGGGCTCGATTGATGGAGAGTAGACTGCGACATGGGCCGAGCCCGCTAATAATGGAACTGCATATTTCAGCACACTGGAGGGATCCATGACGGTTGCGACGATGAGTCCGTCGAATTCTCCAGCCCGGGCTTCGTTAACGACGCTCTGGACTCGCGTCCACCTGTTGCGCTTTCGGTAATAAGCGCCCCGCTTGTTGGATTTCATGGTATATAGCTCGGACTCGGGAATTATCTCGGGCTCTTCGGAGTAGATCGGATCCGCATTAGGGTCCAACAGTTGCAGCCAGGAGATGGTCTTTAGGTGTTTGTGAAGAGGGTGTGTCTCGTCTGGATTATCTTGGCTATAACCGAAGTATTTCAGGAGAGAGAGGTTCGGTTGCTTGTTCGGATGAAGGACAGTTATGCTATTGCCGGACGCGGACATATGAGCTGGGCGAGCTGGGCGATGAGTGGAAGACTCGGTGGGTGGCTGTTCATCATCATGCGCCTGTTCTGCTTCGTTCTTCTTGGGTTCGTCGGATGACCCCTGCTCCTCATACTCATCACCGTCATGTGGGTACAAGATTCCCATCCTCTCGGCCATCGCTGCGACTACCAAGCCTCCCGTATCATCGACAACAAGGTAGCGACCATTAGGCTTGGCCGCAATAGCCTCATCGAGAGAAGCGTCTCCACCATGGTGTACATTTCCCCAGCAGCCCAAGAGCCCGACCATTTCATCGCGCAACTCCATAATCCTCGCTGCGCCCTGGTCCTCCATCATATGATTCGTAAGAATGCTAACATCCAACGGAAGAACCGTGAACCGCTTCATATATTTTCTGCGCTTCCGTAGCATGTATTTAGCGAGCGAGAAACTTGTCTTCTGATCCAGAGTCTGATGAGACTCTAGAAGCTTCGAGATAATCTCCCTTCCAGCACCGCCAGACTCCTTCTTTAACGCCTCAATCTCCTCCCATGTCAGTTTTTGAGTTGATGCGTCGTCGACGATCTCGCGATTTGTGCGCATCGGAGTTCCATCTTCGTTTGTGTCGAGCTCTTCGCCATCTCCCTCTCCCTCTGCGATCAATGTTTCGGCATGCAGCTCGGCTGCGGGAATAATACGTAGACAGCTGCCATCTTTTTCGTCTGCGTCATCAAGAATCTCGAAGGTCAGATAGAACGGTCGACCGATGATCTGGTTTGCGGGGAAGCTTCCGAATTTTCCCAGGAAGACTGTTCTAATTCATTCGGTCAGTACGCCACCATTTTCTGTATAACAAAAATAAAGGACACCCATAGAATTAGGTAAGCATTGTACACATACGAGTCAGGCTCAATCTTCTGAATCTTCGTGAACTCGGAGGGAAGCCGCAATGCGACGAATTGGTTGGGTCGGACGTAAGAGTGCATCGTGTCGGACACGCAGTAGGAATTATAAAAAATAAGCAAGGAAGGGTATTAGATCATGATCTCCAGTAGCACAAAATTATACTAGAATGGACCATAAAAATTCTCCGCAAAGTTAAGAAACCGCGTACGACATGCGCGGGTGTCCCAATGCTCTTTTTACTTTTTTTGCGATAGCGCACGGACCATATGATATTATCTACTCTTTATTCGGATCAGAGGTTATTCCGTCCGATGGCTAACGGTGTTCGTGCGTGGCGGTTGATCCCCGGTGGCTTGGCATGCAACATAAGCATACAGCATACTGTTTTCTTGGGCTATACCAGGTGGATCGTTGAATCATTCACTAGGAGTGCCATAGTCGTGGAAAGTACCTCTTTGTTCTCTTATAATGGTGATGTACTCACCAAGTTGGAGACTTCATTCCTTGAGACGAGGGAAAATCTATGAAGTCTTCATATCGGATTCGTCATTCGTCAAGACTGTCAACTGTTACTAGGAGCGAAGCCGAGACCGCTAAACCTCTGCGTTATAAATAGTGTATAATAATGAGTCAGGTCATATTCGATACGTCGCTAACTTTATGGCAGCCGTTTAAAGGCCCCATCGGCGACTGAACTGATCCAACGAAGCATTCAGTTGCCTACCCGTCTCCCACAGCCAGATTTTATACTTCCAACCCGCATTGTCATGGATATGCTTCAATGCTGCCCGAGTTATATAGACACAGCTCGGGGGGCAACAGGTCAATCAGGTGCGGAGCTATCTTCTCATGTGTATTGTTGATATCAATCACCATCTTAGCGGCTGTGTCCAAGGTATCGTAAGACTTCCGCCTCCACTCCTCCAACCCTGAAGATGAGGACTGGGCAGATAGACTCAAATTGTGCCAATGCAGTGTGAAAATGGCCCTATAATATCAATATCTAACAACGTAGAAGATGAAGAGCTTGCTCACCTAATAGCAATTGCAATAGTCCCACAGAAAACGCCCTAGACATCCTGACATTGTTCCAATAGAAGCCCTAGCACGACTTACAACGAAGTATCAAGTTATCAAGTTGATTTGATTGTGTATTCATATTCGTGTCTTCGGTAGCATTTAAAACTTGGTCCAAGAGCCATATTGCTGGGGCAGAGTACCCAAGGCCTTTCATTTCTATCGATGCTACGGCTGCTTGAGACTGCGACATGTTGTCATCTTGTCAATGTCCTCTGATGTTGCTAGTTGGGAATGGCTTAAGATATCAATCGCAAAAGGCTGATCTCATGCTGATAGCTTGCACAAGAACAACCTTTAGCTGGTTGGCAAGAAAAACGTTATGAAAGAAGGGTCAGTACCGTTCCATGACAATGATCCCTGACCATATATTAATCGTTTCGTCTTCCTTCGTATAATTATGTAAATATATCAGCCACTCATAATAGAGACCCGCCACATACCCCATCCGCGCACAGCCATTGACAGATAGGAATGCATCATCTGGCTTCCCGTGTGCATACTCATATAGCGCTAAAAGAGCGCTAGCTTAAATTAATTGAACAGTAGAAGGAAGCACTGCTTGGACCTGGGTGAAGAATAACTTGGCGGTAATGTAAAGGGACTCCCGGCTAATACGTTGCTGTTTTTGTGGTAGTATCTCAGGATGTTATGTCACTAGGCATATACTGAGCAGAAGAACTGAGAAGCTTGCTGGAGGGGGAGGCGCCGACATGGATGAGATAGTCATGAAAGCGTTTGCGACATATAATAGGGAGATAACGATGGATGCCCTGAGAATAATGCGCACTGATATCGTCGACAAACTGATTTGTCATTTGAATACTTCGACGGGTCTGCAGATATAAGGTTGTGTCTATTGCTGTCGGATTCATCAGGGGCCCCAGAGAGATGACATCCAATGGCGTGTCATTGGAGACAGTGTCCATAGAACGTATTGTTGGGTTGATGTATTTTAGCTCCGCATTTTTCCTCAGGGGAACTGTGTTGTTTCCTAGGAGACGGTTCTTTGGGCAGCTGTGAAACATATTGGCAATCCAGGCCTTTCTGATTTTGATCATTGGCTTGAATTGCCACGGTATCTTATGTACCCATATGACTTACCTAGTACATTAACTGCAGGATGAAACCTGTACCTTATCACACCGTTTTTTTACGCTTCTTACAAGTCACTCACACGAGTGGTGCATGTTCTTTTGTCACCATCTCGGACTGCCCAGGTTATAGACCGTCTGCTCTCTACAGCTGCGCTGTTTTGAGCTGCAGGGCAAAGGGATTCTTCGACAAGCATGTCCACCATCTTATGTCAGACTATGCAAAGAAATCGATGCCAATATTATTCAGCTTTCTCCTCAAAGCGACAGAAAAGGCCTAGTGGCGGCCAACAGCTGACAGTCGGTCGCCGCTAAACCATACACAGCTTTTATGTGGGTTTCTATCGTTTTGGATCGGACCTTATGCTGAACATCGACCAATAAATGGCTAGACACTCTCGGCCCATAAGTATAACTACTTGATCATTTCTTTCAGGTCGATAAGAGTTTGAGTAGGATACTATACCAAAATCTATCTACTTACCACCATGTTTCAATTTCGGGGCACCACATATCCAGCATTCGATATTGATACAATATGTATACGGAGCAAAATAAGTCTGATATACGACCGGAAGGTGGCCTTCGAGGTTGGTTAGTCGTTGGGGGCTCGTTTCTTGCTTTATTTTGTACAGTTGGCTTTTTGAATGCGTATATTACACTCTACTATCCCAATATTGATATAACATCAGCAGAATCGGTGTCTTTCAAATGTACTATGAGCAAAACAGTCTCGAGACATTAGGCTTGCGGTTTGGTAGCTTCCAAATGATAATTGGCGTTAGATCAAGTTCCTCCTCTCGTTCATATATGTCGCTTAGACTAACGGCATATCAGCTGTCTCACGGGGTTGTCTATCATGGGCGCCATGTTAAACCGTCAAGGGAACACCGACTTCTCCGGGCTGCAACTCTTTGGTGGGATAACATGCGTGCTGAGAGCATCTGCAATTGCAGCGACAGTTATCTGCTAGGTAATTTGCACCAGAGCAGAAAGATCTGATACAAAACGGCTATGCAGATATCGCCAGAAGATTTTGAGTACCGGTCAACCTTTATCTAAGCTGTAACTCTAAGCAAAGCTCGTCCTGTATCCTTCAATAACCTAGCAAGGGTAGTATGTTTTAGGTTTCTTTATTTAATTCCTGGTGAGGGGCAACGCAAAATTTTCAGCTTTGGATCTCGACTCGATCACTCATTATACAGCATAACAAACGCTGTGTGGCGATAAGATTAAACATAAAAATTCATATTGCTCTCTGTGTCCAGTACTAATTCAAGAGAAAAAAAGCATGTAGGATCGACCAGTGGCTAAAGAGGCGGGTGGATCATGTGGTGGTTGTGGCTGAGCTAATACGTAATGTGGGGTTGACGATACTAATACGGTCGAAAACAAGGGATTCCTTGATTTTAGGCAGTAAGAAGGCTTGCTGATCGGTAATTAGTGTAAGTATGGAGGGACGTTCCGACCCAAAGACTGGCCACCGGAAATTCGCCTTCTTATCCACTCAATGCCCCATAATTAAGTTGACGACTACTACGGAGTAGTTTATCCGGAAATCTGGGTGCCTGTTATCAACATCTATCTATTGTGAATTGCCCTCCTCGGACCCTGTCAGGAACGCTTTGAAGAGGCTGTATGGGACAAAGTCATGGCATTTATTGTCTGACGGACATCTTCCAAAGCAAAAGTGTCTATTGGACCCCAGCCTTATTTTGAGCCACCGTTACGTATGCTCACGAAATAGCTTTGAGCCACGTCTCACTGTCCGATCAATCATTCGCGCATGAGGGAAGCGAGATTCACTAACTCGTACCCTTTGTCATACACCTTTGATTGGTCGCTCTTAGCGTGCTCACCTTGCATTCATTTAAAGGCGCTGCCTTGAGTTAATATACGTCTGCCTTCATGGTCTTGCGCAAACGGGCTCCGCCACACCTGTACAGTCTCAACAAGGGTAATGCTCGTGCTGAACCTCGTTCCGCAATTTCACAGATCTCCCCTACCTCCAAATCCGTGTCGTCTTCCTCCCCGAAACGCTTGACCCGACCGAGACGAGCTCAAAGCTCTCCACAACCCCATCGGCTTCCCTCTCAAGAATCAGTATATTCTCCAGATCTTAATACGTCACCTGCATTTGATTTAATGCCCTTGGAGCAAGCTCAGAGGTCTCCAGTTCGATCCTCACCGAGCGAAAGCATGAACCCATGGGCGGATGAACTGGTGGAGCGACCCGGCCAGAAACATCAGGGATATAACGGTTCGGGGCAATCGGTCGCTGATAGTGCTCCACCAGCCGAGAGTGCGGAGAATCGAAGGGAAGGTCGTGTGCCGTCTATTCTTGTTGCTGGCACCCAAAGGAGGATGGCCGCAAACGAATGGCAGCAGAACGGAGACGTCAACGACGCTCCTGACTGGGAACACGTAGGAAACTCCCCGGCTCCGCTGCAGTCCAACAATCCATTCTTGAAGGCACGACAACCCGAACAAAATCCATGGGACGATAGAAGCCCTCGCCCCTTCTCAGAAGCAACATCTGCATCACATGATAGTGCAAATGCACGTTTGGGACAAGGTCCGATTGGTCTCTCCATTTATCTGATGCACAATTTCCGCGAGCGCAACGCTAACGCACGACAGATGAAGGTTATATTCCAATGACAGCACGCTTATCGCTTTTTGACCCGCCATCAGAGTCTCCATGGGCTGGAGAACGCTCTGCAGTGCCCCCACCGACCCTGCACGAAAGCCAGTACCCTGCGCAAGATCCGTCACACCCTCCTCAGTCAGCAGCTGGGTTTACGAACGCTCAGTCTCCTTTCCAACCGCCTCAGACGACACCTTGTGATAATCCAAATGCATATCCTCCACAATTGCATCAGCAAGGGAAACAAGCAAACCTATCACCATGGAATGAAATAGGTACTCCTGCTACTGTTTCTACTGCAAATACTGGGTCTTCACATGCTCTCATTGACCTCAATGAGGCATCGGATGCACATATACAAACGAACCAGCGTACGGCGGCATCATCTGTGTATTCCGATATGAACGGGGGTCAGCCACATCCAATGCCATCAGAGAACAGCCAGCTAGGCCCTGCTCCACCTCTTCCTGAACGCTCAAATATTTCACAGCCTGGTCAACCGATTTCTGGTACTCCAGTCTCCGAAGCTGAAGCACAGAATCAGCATGAACAGAGATCTGAAACTTATTCGATCAGGCATGTCAATTGGACTGACGCCACAGGAAAGCTGCGCGACTGCCCGATTCTCGCTCAAAATAAAAATGGACCATGCCCATTGCTAGCGCTTGTTAATGCTCTCGTGCTGCGCTCAAGCCCCGATTCTCAGCCTCCTATAGTCAGAGCGCTACAAACACGAGAACAGATATCTCTTGGTTTGTTGATCGAAGCTTTATTCGACGAGTTAACAACATGCTTGGGGCCAGACGACGAGCTTCCAGACATCGAAGCCCTGAGTAGATTCTTGACTATGCTCCATACGGGCATGAATGTCAATCCACGACTCACACTGGTAGGAATTCTGTTGCAATCAGCATATTTTCCAATACTGACAAGGAAGTAGGGATCTAGCGATTCGGTGGGCACGTTTTTAGAAACTAGTGATATTAAGTTTTATGGCACTTTCGGTGTCCCGCTGCTACACGGTTGGGTCGCTGAGCCGTCTACAGAAGCGGATGGGGCGTTGACACGTGTGGCACAATTTTATGAAGACATCCAACTTCTTCCCTTTCGCAAACAAGAACTTGAGGATCGGGTATTTCGAGGCGGGTCACTCACCCCAGAGGAAGAGCAAAGCATGAAAGATATTCAAATCATTCAGCATTTTACGGAGATCGAGAATGCCACCCAGCTCAGCACATTCGGGATTCAACACTTGACAGAAAAGCTGCCGCCAGGGTCACTATCGATTCTATTCCGTAATGACCACTTCTCCACCCTCTATAAACACTCTCAGAACCATCAGCTTTTCACACTAGTCACTGACGCTGGATACTCCCATCGGGCGGAAATCGTATGGGAATCTCTCGTTGATGTCAATGGATCTCAGTCCGGCTTCTTTGCGGGTGATTTCCGCCCTGTCAGCCATACCTCGACCGGAGCCTCCGATCCATCCGGTCCAAGGACGTCCAGCAATACTAGACATTCTGGAGTCTCCTCGGCAGTCTCACATGAGCAGCAGGGCAGAGCATTGTCTCCACAGGAGCAGGCTGATGCAGATTATGCTTACGCCTTGTCCCTTCAACTACAGGAGGAAGAGCAGCAAGCCAGTGGCAGGACTCCCCGTGACCGTAATCAGCGAGCTTCCGTTCCGTACTATCCTCAAGGGTCCTCCGAGGGACCAGCTCCTGCTCGCCACCGCTCTACAGGCCATCGTCCTTCACATCAACCTAGACGACACTCGCCGTCTCGGGACGCTGATGACGTTCCGCCACCTTCTTATGAGCAGGTAGCCAATAATGCGGCCTATCAGTCACCTCCACGAAGTTCCAACAACAGAGCTGCGCCTTATGTGGCTCCTTATCAGATAGCCCAGTTCGGAAGACGACCGCCAGGTGTGCCTATAGCAATCGGACCATCGGATCGCCCTAAAGATCGAAATAAAGATTGTATTGTCATGTGAACCCACCAGGAGTTCTACCGCTACCGGTGCTAGTTTGACGATATGTTTGATGACGAAACGAAACGATACTGGTGTATGAACCTATGTACTTTATATAGACACGAATCGGGAAGGGCAGCCGTATCTTTTTCTGCATTGTTCAAGAAGGCGAGATATGACTCGCCTGGTCGTGTTAGGGCAACAGGGCGCTTTTCCTTTTTGATGGAGCGGGTTTACCGGCTAATCGTATATGGATTTATCTTTTGTTGTAGATCCCTACTACAATTGTTAGGAGGGTTTATATAGCGACGATAGTGTCTATGCATTTAGGCTGTTTCTATAACATTCCGGAATATAGGTCATTTCCGACGGGGGAGAATTTCTCTCATCTGTTATGATTACACGGAGGAACTTTGGCCTAGCATGTGACATAGCACGTATGCTGGACTGGTTCATCCAAAATCCTCCCATCTCCCCATTCTGTTCCGGACAGAACCATCCACCATAGGGCTCGATATCGGCAAATGTTCGAATGACGCAAGAGAGTTCTCTTATTCCCGCATTCTGGCATTGCAGAACCCCCCTGCGCCTGCAGCGTCTCGGCACCGACGCATCCATCTCTGATATCTGAGACAAGTTCCCGGCACGTTTGTTTAATAAAAGGCTGCGGTGGGCCCACCGACAGAAGCTGTCATGGGTCACCTAATTGGAGGAAGATACATTGCCTCCTTTTCTTGAATTTCTTCATGTTTCATTAATACTCTTAGACCCTGGTTCCTGGCTTGTCGTCCGCGTCGATGAATGGTCAGGTATCGGAAATTATTCAGCGGGTATTTATTCCGTGGGGATTCCGAAGTCTGAGCGTATGGAGTATAGACTTATTATCCGGACTTTTTGAGCCGTCGGGAAAACGGACGAGAACACCAACGGGCTTTTTCCATACCATATTGGAGTGTATTACTTGATTGCGATGGTGTGCTAGTAATTGACCAGCTATTTTTGAGGACATTTGTCTGGACATCGTCCCACGCAGTCCTATCACATCTGGCGAGATGCATGCAAGGCGCCTCCAGACAGCATCTATAGCAAGAGACTTCTGGGTTTCATCCTTTGGGGGGCGCTCGAATCAGCTAATCTGTTAAGAACCACTGTTAATCAAATCCAAATGCCCCTAATGCATGGTGACTGGTGTCATGTTCACCAACACCTGTTGGCCAGGTTCTACTTTTCATCGGGGTTCCCGACTTGACTTTAGTATATAAACAATCAGTTTTCCCTCCATGCTCTAACCGCACAGGCTTTGGGTCACCTCTGATTGTCATAATGCAACCATTACGGCTTTTGGCTCTCACAGCCATTCTTAAGGGCGCCTGGGCCCTCAGTGCCAATTGTACAGGGTCCTTTGACGCCATCTCGGCCTCTGATTTCGTCGCAAATATCAATCCAGGGTGGAATTTGGGAAACAGTCTCGATGCTACTCCCAATGAAGATTCTTGGAATAACCCCACTGTTCAAGAATCGACCTTTGACTATGTCAAGGCAGCTGGTTTTAAAAGTGTTCGCCTTCCAGGTGCGTCCATACATAGCCCCTCCTCTTCTGAGAGACTATTCACTTATATGCTGACAATACCACTAGTTACTTGGACACATCACTTCACTAGTGAATCTCCTGACTGGACCGTTGATCCTAAATGGCTGCAGAGAGTTTCTGATGTTATTGACATGATCACGTCTCGTGGTCTGTACACTATTGTCAATGTCCATCACGGTAAGCCATCCAAGTACGCCTATAAACATGGCCTAGTCAGTGGCTAACCATTAAGATTCCTGGGAATGGGCGGATGTCACTAAATCTGATGCAAACATCACCCAAATTGAACAGAAATTTGAGAAACTTTGGTATCAGATTGGTACTAAGTTGGCTTGCAAGTCAAGCATGGTCGCTTTCGAAACCATCAATGAACCACCTTGCAATACTGCTGAAGATGGTGCCAAGATCAATAAATTCAATGAAATTTTCCTCAGAGCAATCAATCGTGCCGGGGGCTTCAATGCAAAGCGAGTCGTCAACCTGGTAGGTGGAGGAATGGACAGTGTGAAAACTTCACAGTGGTTCAAGACCCCCGCCAATATCACAAATCCATGGGCTCTTCAGTTCCATTTCTATAGTCCTTGTAAGTAGACAAAATTCGTCTTCTCACATTTTTGTGCTAATGCTCTCGAACAGACGACTTTATCTTCAGCGCATGGTAAGTAGCATTTTATCCTCTACTAATACGATCTTCATGCTTAAATCTCCTAGGGGCAAGACTATATGGGGCTCGGACTCAGATAAGAGTGAGCTTGACAGCACTCTCGGCCTTCTTCGAGGCAACTTCACCGATGTTCCTATAGTCCTTGGAGAATTCGATGCCTCTCCGACCAACACTGAACCTGCAGCACGCTGGAAGTATCACGACTACCTCATTCGCTCCACGAAGAAGTACAACATGAGCCCTATCATCTGGGACAACGGACTTGATCACCTGGACCGCTCATCAGGCATTTGGCGCGACCCAGTGTCAATCGAGATCATCACCAATGGGAATGAGACCAACAGTCTTCCCGACAGCACCGTAGACACCTCTGCGCCAAGCCAGTCGTCTTCGGCATACATTTACCACAAAGTGGGAACAGAAGTCACTGATCAGACTCTCCCCTTCATATTTAACGACAACACCCTCGTCTCTATCCAAGACTCAAAGGGCACCACCCTAAAGGCAGACACAGATTATACCGTCTCCGGTTCCAACATCACATTCCCTGCCTCGTTCCTCTCAACTTACTACTCGGAAACCAGCGAGCCAGGCCTCCTCCCCAACTTCACCCTCAAATTCTCATCAGGCGCATCCCCCGTCGTCCAACTCGTCCAATGGGACACCCCGACACTCTCAAAGACCTCCGCTGCTGCCTCATCTATCTCCGGATCCGACCTTTCCATCCCCATCACATGGAAAGGACTTCCTAAACTCGCCACCGTAAAGGCCCTCCTCAACAACGGCACATACTTAGTTGATGACTTCACCCAATGGTTCGGACCTTTTGGCGAAGCCAGAACAGTAAGTCTCCCTTCACTTTGCCCACTCGCGATATATCCCAGAGAGTATTAACACCCTTATTCCCAATTTATAGACATACAGCAACCAATGGAACTGGGATGACAAGAATGTGATTCTCACACAGGCTACGGTTGAGGCTGTTGTTGCTGCGGGACAGGATACGGTCTTTACGTTCGAGTTCTTTCCACGCGTTGACACAACCACAAATACGGTCAACTTTACTTTGACTGTTTGAGATGTAGGAAGTTCTTTTTATTCGTATGGATATTGTTATTTTTCTCTTCTCATAACCTATTACTTGATTTCGCTCTTTGTGTTATATTATTGATCTTTGGTTTTTTCGAATTGGCTTTTTATGTTAATTTGAACAATGGTAAAGATTTCCGAAGCGCTCTATTGACGTAAGTTAAGCGTAGTATGTAGGCTCTATAACTGCTAATTGTTAGGGCCAGCCGGGTAGTGACATGGTACGATTGTATAGAAAGCTGCAATCAATATTGATTAATATGTTGATTAAATTAACCTAATCACATAACCCAAAGTCCATTCCGCTATTAGTAGTCATATTATCATTACCAACCAGATCCAACGTCCAAATCAAAAACGCGCTATATACAAGACTAAGCAAACTCGCTTAATACAAAGTCTTCAACACCGACAACGGCAAGTTAGGATCATATTTATCCCAAACGATCTTATTCTTCTCATCCAAATGCGCACCCTCATCCGTAATCGGAATAATCGGATCCGTCGCCAACACCTCCTGCTGACTAAATCCCCACTTATCCCTCGGGATCCAGATCGTGGGCGTAGGCGACTTAATACATGGCTCGTAGTAAGCGTTATAGCGTTCTTCTTCAGAGTATTTGATCTCGACGTCGTTGCGGCGGACCTTCCGACGGAGAGCCGCGTAGTCGCGGTAGAGGTTCGGGTGGAACCATTTCCAGGCGGCTTCCCATTTGCTGCGCGGGCTGAGGAAGTGTACTTCTTCTTCTTCTTTGCATTGCTGGGCTTCTTCTTCGGCGTCGAGGGTGCGGGGGAGGAAGTTGTTGAAGGGAGCAAGAGCTTCGTTGAGGGACATGTGGGCTAGGACGAAGAGGATGCCGAAGAGGACCATTATGACTAGGGGGCCGACTGCGCCTTTGATGGCGAAGAGGCCGATCATGCAGATGTCTGCGAGGTAGATGCCTGTTAGGAGGTGTTGGAGGGCTCGGGGGTAGACGAGACCCTTGGTGTCGATGCGGGGGTCGTAGACGAAGAGGAAGTTGTAGCGGTAGGCTTGGTAAACGAGGTAGAGGCCGACAAAGGCGAAGCCGAGAATGAGCGGTGCGATACAGGAGTATGTCAGGGCTGCGGGGGCTTGTCAGTCTATGCGTTGCTTTACTAAATGATGGAATAGCTGCAGTGTGAGAACGAACCGATAACGCCCATGTTTGTGAACACGGGAAAGATGTTACCCCAGCTGATACCGCTGAGAGCGGACCATCTTTCATACAGACGTCGGGGAGAGCGATCGAAAAAGGTAGTGATGAATTTGAAGAATAAGGCACCAGCCACCTGGACTACAGCCATGGAGCTCATGGTCAATCCTTGGAGCAGGAAGTAAGAAATATAGAAATTGGTTGCCTTGGGGAGGTTCTCGGAAAGAAGATCCTTGGCGAACAAGGGGTCTTTGATGATTTGTGTGACTGCAGCAGACGCTGCTGAAGTCAACGTCGTGACCAGGAAGACCTGGACGACCTGAAAACAAAAATGGGCGCTCTGCGTGAATAGTTCCACGCGAGAAGAGGATGGCACACCGGAACGTCGGGCACAAACTATATGGGGCAAAGGTTAGAGCTCAAGTAGCCGAAGGGGATATAGATTATCAGGGACATACTTCGGCAGATGATTGGCACCAAGGACATCAGCATAACAAGTGCCGCCGATGGTAACAGTCCAGCAATTACACCCTTTATCGTCTCTGGAAGCAAGTCGATCCAATGCAGAAATGGAACCATGTCGGTAAGGTATGTGATATTTGAAATAGTACCCACAAGGGCAGATGGGATCGACCAGAAAATGACAAGCGCAGCAATACCACCCTTAACCGCGAACTTTCGCACAATGCGTTGCCACCAACTGAGATTCAATGCAGACCAGACAACCTCCGTGGGGGAAATACCGATGAAGCGGGGAGTCATATGGAGTGGTTGGTGATGAGACAAAGTCTGCAAGGCAATCTGGGCGGCGGACTGGGTGTCGAATTCAATGAAGATTGCAGAAAGAGTTTTCATCTCCCCATCTTTATACTTTTGTTGTAGATGATTAACCTCCTGCGAAATTTCCACAAGCTGCTCCCGCAGCCACTTAATCGTATCGACTTTTTCTCCAAACCATGTAAGACGATGAGTTGGTCGCCGGATACCATGAAACATCGGCGAAGTGCCTGCTTCGCTGTCAAGAGAGGTATCTGATGGAATGCGACCCTTCAGGTGCGATGAATTGGCAGATCGAATCAATCTTGTCTCTGCGCTCTCCAACCAGAAGGCCAACTTATCCCTTCTGCGGACCAACTTATCCAACTCTTTACAGTCGGTAGTGATCCATATCCGGTGAATAGAGTCACCAAACACTTGGCGCAGCTTTTTCTCATTCTTATATTCATCAGGGACTGACATGAATAATACTGTCCGCGAGGAAATCCGATTTACATATGCGGAGGAGTTGAGATATGCTTGACGGAGATTGGCATAAAATATGCTCTCCCGCGTTACCACGTAGAATACGAACGCTGTTGAGACTGTCAATAACCCTCGCTCTCATGACATTAGCGTTCACTTACTGAAAAAGACAATCGCCATCACGGTATGAGCATAATAGCGCTTCGGGTTTTTCACGTTGCTGAAACTCAATGCATCCAGCTGAGTATTACCTGCACCACCAGTTGCATTAATAGGAAGCAAGATGGGCCAAGTAATCAAGCACCCCGTGAAGCATGTAGCACACAGCACTCTCAGGAATCGAAGGAAAAGATAACCGTCCATGGAAGAGGAATGAAGGACGTGCGCATCGGATATCTTGAGAAAGTGCCCAAACCAATTAAGGAAACCTGAGGGTAGCTGAGGACTCCGTTCACTGGAAGATCCGTTAGTATCGGTGCAGAGGAAGTGTGGTTTAAGTTAACTTACTGCTTATGCCAATTAGGTAAATGTGTCCTAGGCGCGTACCACCGAAGTTGAGTTCGTCGACAGATCAGGAACAGACCGAACCAAAAGACTGCGATTATCAAGGCAGGAACTAATGTGGTGACAAGTGCGGAAAGAGACGTTTGAATCTTTGACACCAAGATTTTCCATAGCCTCGGAAGTCGTTGAGGAGGCATTTCCCCGGGAAGACCCTATGTTAGGGTCATTCTCAGGGTTCTGTCAGTAGCCGGATTAGTCTCATTCGTATCTCACGAGGGCTACAGTTCTGCTCTTTGTGCTCATCACGTACAAGGAGGTCCGACCGCTTGACGAGCAAGTCAAATAGTGTCGTTTCAACCATAATGGCCGTCAGAAGGCTAGCTCATGGCCAGCTAGATCGATTCTTGGTAGAAAACTGGGGTCTGGATTCTACAACAACATTGCACAGGCGTCGGTTCAGGAACAAGATGGAGCTAATCGCGTCAACATATATGCTCGGACGGACCGGCCCACCCTCATGACTAAAATATGCAACCCAGCTTGTCGAAACTGTCAGTCAAAATGGGGGGAAGGCACCCGAGGCTGAAGTATGTAGACTTGCAGGTTGACAGGAGTGCTATTGGCGGACCGGTCCAACCCAAACATCAATGGGAATGTGTGTGAAAGGGTAAAAATGTTGATTATCTCCAGGCACAGCCCTTCTGATTGGTGGCTCATAAACGACGAGAGGGCAGCAAACCCACAGTGACATGTTCGTGTGGGCTGCAGCTCGCTCCGCGTGGTAAAGAACCGGGCTGGACTAACTGGAAAGATTTAAAATTTCGGTGGAACATGCATGAGGGGTGGGAACACGGACCCAGAGAAGGCCGTCGTGATTTAGTAGTCGATAGTGTCCCATAAGCTTGAGGGTGGTTTATCCAATCGCCATAGGGAATTGTAGTGATCGCCGATCCCACAAACTTTGCTAAAAGTACGGAGTATCGCGAACTTGGGAAGTAAGGAATGTCTGCCACCGGGCTTTGGCCGAGCTTCTGTAATTCCCTGCCACACAGCACAGCAACTCGCATTGTTTGGATATCTTTTGAGGCATCGACGTGAGCCTCTCTCTTTTCACCTTGCGTCGTCCTGATTCTTGAAAATTTCTTTTTGCCGGCCACAAGAGTTCTCCACGTCGCTTAATTGTGGGTTGTATGCGCTAATCAGATGCAAATCGCCACAGGGGTAAAGAAGGAACGCGAGTCCAATTAGCGTAATCTCTATCCATCGCGATAATTGCCTGTGCCTGGCGCCCATCATTGGCCGTGACATGTACCAAGTGGGCTCGAGCACTAAAAAGGCATGTAAACGAAAGAAGATCCGTTCCATGGGTCGAGCGACAACGGAACCGATCCAATCAGTTGAGCACCACTGGTGTCAACAAATCCAGACGTGAACCGTTTGGTGGACACGTACGCAAGGGATGCGTACTTTTTTTGGCATCCGAACAATGAGCGAAATACAAATCCTCTTGACTCGTGGTCGCTCGCTTAGATGGTAACGGCGAACGATGCAGGCCTGGTCTTGCATGAAAGTAGGAAAGTAAAACGGGAAACCGTGGTTGTGCTCAGAACCTCGCATGGCTGGAACCATATTCCGGTCGGCTATTAAATTAACACCTGAGACATGTTGGAAAGATCAAAGGAGGGGACAAGGTCCCGAGAAATTGGAAAGAGGGAAAAAAAAATTAAATTAAAAAAAAGCAAAGTGAGGCCTGAAGAGCCGGCCTTGGACGATTTCCCTTTTCCACCTAGACTCTCTAGCGACGTGACATGCAGAATTTCTCATTACATACAATCCCCACTCACATCATATATGAATAACTAGTACGAAGTAGTTTATAAGTTGGTAGGCAACCATACAGGAAGACAACGCTGTACATATGTGCGGTGAATGGCATTCCTAAGTATCGCTTAGAATGGAGCACCTCATTTCGAATGTCGGTAACTGGTAGCCTCACCCTGCAGTCGAAGCGAGTGACATTCCTCCTAGGCATCCATCATTCCATTCGAAATATGATTTGCGAGGTAGATTCAAATAGGGTTGTCTTGCATGTTGCGGTAAGGCCCAAGAAAGACGAACGGAGTTGAGAAGCAAGACAAGTCCGAATCCATGCCTCCGAACTGGGCCATCTATATCAGACATATCAGCCCGATAAAGTTTATATAGTTTCTTGGATGCATCCAATATCAGGTATTCGTATGGACCCTGATCCTTACATATAGAGCTTAAGAATTTCGGTGCCTAAAGCCTCTCAATTTGGAATCTTTGATGGGTTCATGCATTCCCTGAAACGAACGTTCGAGATGTTTCACGTAAACCGACTTCTACGCGACGTGGGGAATCCCTAGCATACGCCATAGCATGCTACCTTTGCTTGCGATATAGATGCGATAGGCTCACCGTATTATGTACATTCTTCTCGGGTGCTTGTTCGTTTGACAATTATTCTGAAGATATTGACTACTTGACATTGGCCTTGAGAGGTTTGTCATAACCACTTTGTACGATATTGCGTAGAGACTGTCTGACGTTGATATCCATATGCAGATGTATTTGTATTCCCTTCAATTTTTTTTTTAGCTCTTGTATAGCTAGTAATTTCCCAGCCTTTCTGAGATGCTTGGCAACTCATAATCTAGATCTAAGTCCTCAGAACGCCGAGGGATGATAGGCGGTGGATAATGGCAGTATACAATGACCGATAGCGACTGCGACCTTTTGATGTTCACGATCATTGCTCAATTTGACGCAACCTCGTCCGAAGAAATGGCTTTTATTAGCAAAGAGCAACGGATGAGCACAGACAGTGTAACTGACGATTCTGCTTCCCACTCTGTGCTGCCCCAATTTGAATCAAAACAACCATTCCCTCCTCTCTTGGCAGATGATCTAGCAATCCCTTCTCAAGATGCGCCAGATACCAGCTTTACGGAAGACGATCCGGACATAGCTGAGGAGGAGGATTACGACACGAACTTCCAGTCACAGTACTCATTAGACGATCAATTGTTCTCCGATGCATCCACAGACGAATCGGACGGACAATCGCCGGAAGACGATGGCATCGAGATACATCCATTTCGCCATTCTACAAGCTCACTTCATGGTCCCAATGCATTCGCTCCCCCTTTTTACAATAGACCCCCGACGCCTCTGCCTCCCTCTCCTTCTTTGACATCTCTTCTGCGACCTCCTTTCTCGACAACTACTTCCCGACCAACTACCCCTGACAGTTCTGATGTCGAAACGCCGAACGATACAGAAGCAGCGGTTGCGAAGTCAGCGCGTCGCGCCACAACCGTTCCTCGAGCAAGTCCGAAGGTGCCAACATATGAGTATTACGGTTTCGTTCTATATCTCGCCTCCTCGTTGGCATTTTGTAAGTGCAGACGGTGGCTACTGTACCCGGGGTTCATGTGAACGGTTCTAACACTCTTCTCACAGTATTGTACATCCTGTGGTCCTATCTTCCCAAGCCGTTTCTACACCAGCTTGGAATAACTTACTACCCGACTCGATGGTGGTCACTAGCGATCCCCGCGTGGCTTGTCATGACCATCGTCTACATTTACATTGCGCTCGCCTCGTATAATACTGGGTATATGACGCTACCAATGAACAGCGTTGAGAACATCGTGGATGAGGTGGCGAATGTTGCTGTGATAGATGGCAAGGCCAGGAGACGACCTGGTGGTGCGGCCAAGATGAAACCGGGTGCAACTTCATATCAAATCATGGGACCGCAGAATAAGAAAGTCAATTGGAAGGAAATCTGGAGTGAGGGCACTGATGCCGTCCTGGATGTCCCTGTAGGAGGGGTGTGCGAAGTGCTATACGGCCAAGGACGGGATGATGATGATGAGGTATGCGAGGAATATGACTTTGTTGGTTGATTGACCAAGACAGTCTTGACTAGAATATAGAGCAATTTAGCATAGCGCACTAATTTTGATACCCCTTTTGTTTGTGTGTCTGTGATTGAAGATTCTTATTGTTCCATCTTGCTTGTGAGACGTAGAAGAGCCTTCATTCGCAGTTTCTTCACACTATGCACTATTGGAGACATTAGACGGTATAGTGTCTATAAAGTTAACCTAGTGTAACGCCTTGATAGCCAGACGGCTGACTGTATATTTTTACTTTTATAGTGGCTATATTGATCATGTCCGACAAGTTTATACCTTCCGAAATATATATATCGGCATATTTAGCCTCGACAGACCATCATAGATAGCAACTTAATCACGTTACGATATGATGCCGACAAACAGATTGTATAAGTGATTACGCACCCCAGCTCACTTGACATATGCTGTCACACAACCAATGCACCTGCTGTCGCTCTATCATGGATAATCCCTTGGGCCTTACTCTTCTCTTCAATCAGACGGCATACTATATCCCACCAATCAACGCTTCGTCCAGATCTTGTTATCATCACGTGAAGTGGCGATACGAGATATCGATAACGCGCCCTTGAAGACTCACCTTTTCAATCATCACTAGTTGCATTCTCGAGGCGCCGCAAGAACTCTAGAAAGATCGTCGTCCAAGATGGCAGACCGTTCCACCCCGCCGCCGCAAACGGGCAGTTCAAAGCCCGGTGAGCTTCCGCGAGCACCGCTTACGCCGGAGCAGTTGCGGAAAATTGTATGCGCCCCAGACGCGGTCTATGAAAATATGGCTGACATCGGTTGATGCATAGGAAATAAACCGCATGAAAGCAAAAGCGATACGGGAGCAACGGGAGGCGGAGGCTCGGGCATCGGTTGATGTTAGCAGCGCCGCGCAATCTACGAAAGGAGGAGTTAAACGGTCCTATTCTTCTATGACGGCTGAGACGCCTGCTACGGTTCGAGATGCGACTTCGGCAGCCCGTCCGCTTGATTCGATCAAGCCTGCGCGGAACTTCACGAAATACGTTGAATATGATTTCAGTAAGATGACGGATACGAAGGGAGGGTTTTTGACGCAGGAGGATGATCCCTTCAATAAGGCGCTGCATGTGAAGGATGGAAAGGAGGAACAGAAACCGGCGAATATGACGCAAAGGGAATGGGAAAGAAAACAGTTACTCGATTCTCTTCGCCGAAATCGGACCGGTCCCTACGAACCAGCTCTTAGCGTGTTGGATGACAAAAACAAGCAGAAGAAATGTCGTGAATGTGGGAGTCTGGAGATTGATTGGAAGTGGGAGCAGGATCTTCGGTGTTGCGTCTGCCACCCCTGCAAGGAGAAGTTCCCCGAGAAGTACAGTCTTCTCACGAAGACGGAAGCAAAAGAGGATTATCTTTTGACAGATCGTGAGTTCATCGCCGGCTTCCATGTGTGGATGAGTGCTGGATATTGATTTTATGCCTGCAGCCGAACTGAAAGACGAAGAGCTTCTGCCCCATCTTAAAAAACCCAACCCTCATAAGTCGACGTGGAACAACATGATGCTTTACCTTCGCTATCAGGTTGAGGAATATGCCTTTTCGGCGAAGAAGTGGGGCTCTGCTGAAGCACTAGATGCCGAGTTTGAGCGACGCGAGAATGAGAAGAAGCGACGCCGAGAGGCCAAATTCAAGTCAAAGCTACAAGATCTGAAGAAGCGCACCCGAGTCGATGCATACCGCCGTAGCCGTCAGGGAGCAGCGGGGGGGAACTTCGGTGATGACCTGGGCAATGGTGGGAGACATGTGCACCAATGGGGTCGGTCCATTGAAAATCCAGAGACTGGAATCGGAGTCAAGAAGTGTGTGGATTGTGGGATGGAAGTGGAAGAGTTAGAGTTCTAGCAGATGTCAATTGTCCTGTATAATGTGTAGTGTAATAGTATCTAATGCGTCACGACTTCATGAAAATAAAATGAGTGGATACATTTGGTTCATTGATAACGTTGCAAATTAAAAATAGTGACACGTTATGTTCGCGATAGTTTATTGGGAGATTTGTTGAACAGGTCAAAAAGCAACGGTGCTAAGGGTCAGTTGGGGGCGATGATTGGCGGTCTGAACAGGTCAGATCCAGTTCCAGCTGTACTTCAGATCATGTCCTGTCAGTCCACACCCCCTGAGGAGAATACTTTGGTTTAAACGTGCATTAATTAGGAGAATTCGACTTCGGGATGTTTATGGCCAGCTCATCCTTTTCTCAACCCCTGACCACCACTTGATGAGGCTGGGAAAATAAACAACCCCCCAGCGCTAAAGGCGGTTAAGCCGTGTGGGCGTCTAAGGAGCCAACGGGAACACTGCAGCATTTCCCCGACCTCAGCAGCGCAGGAGAACGCGCACCAGTCCAAGGCCACCTCTCGGCTCAACTTCTTTTGACGTCTACTCGAATTCCGTCGAACGGATTCCTCCGCCTTTCGATTTCATCCGTTGTTTTCGTTCCCACCGGTGTTGACACGGCCCGGGGAACGCTGTTTCCTGCCGTTGTCGCCCGTCCCGACTTTTGTTGGCATTACACCAAGAAAGTTTGTCGCTGTGGGCATAACTTCACCGAGCTATCCACACTACAAACTCAACCCTCCGACCGGAAAACTACTTTTGATTGATAATTTACGGCCTCCGTAACCCTGATCGTTGATTTCGCATGGCTTGGCAATCGCCCTCGGCCATGGTCGGGGCTGGAGGCTATGGCGGACCCGGGGACGGGTCCTCCAACGGCGGGCAACCTCAGGGGACGGAATATACATTACAAGGTGTGTCTTTTTCTTGAACCTTCTTAGAGACATTACCTCGTCATGATAATGAGACTAATCACTTTGGTGCCTCTTCAGGCGTCATGCGCTTCCTGCAGACAGAATGGCATCGACACGAGCGAGACCGCAATGCATGGGAAATCGAGCGCGCAGAAATGAAGTCTCGTATAGGCAAGCTGGAAGGCGATGTGCGCACAAGCAAGCGTCTACATGAGTCTCTGGGTAAACACGTTAGGTTGCTCGAAGCCGCGCTGAAGAAGGAGCGCGAAAAGGTCAAGAAGCTCAGCAATAATGAGAAGGTCGAAGACACCAGGGATCCCAAGGATATCGCTCGAGAGAGTATAAATGCCTTGAAATGTATGACGATGGCTATTTTTTGATGACGCGCTATGTACTGACGGAGTTCCTAGCCCAACGTCCTAAGCTGCCCATGGAACTCAACGAAGCCGAATTGAACGACAGTCAGCCTGATTTCCGGCAAGAAAACGAACGGGAAAAATCACGTCTTTATTTGTCTAAATGCTCCCAAGAAGTGACTTACCACGTTATCCCCGCATCGCATCCTCCCCCCGAGCTTAGCGATCCGGAACTCCCGAACCATATCTACGGAAACCAACAGCTGTCTCAGCAGGCCCTGGAGGAAGCATACCACATTCAGCAGCAACGGCAAAAGCAACAGCAACAACAGCAGCAGGCAAATCATATGATGGCCCGGGAGGTATCTCTTCAGAACCACCAGCCCATTGTGGCTCAATACTCTGAGAGTTCAGGGATAGCTCGCCAGCCAAATCAGTTTGGCCTGCCTCCCGGTTCTAGAGAAGCCCTGGAAAGGAAACCTTTGGAACCGCGGCAGACCCCAGCCACTGCGGTTGATAGTAGAAAGCAGGCTCCTGAACATACAATTGTGGATGAGCGCACTGGTGCCGAGAAGCAAGCATATGAGGTGTATGGTGCACAAGGAGGGGTCAAAGAGGAGATACAGCCACAGCAAGCAGAACAGCAACAACAAGAGGACTCAGATGGTTGGAACTTTGACGAGCCGTCCGAGAAAGAGCCCCCAACTGAACCGATGCCACCTCACCGGCCAGACGTGGATGCTTTTCCTAACGCCAACTTTGTTCGACCGAAATCTCCTTCACGCTCTGGATCGCTCTCCCACAGACGGAAAAGCTCGGGAGCCAGGAGTAAGAGCGAGGGATCGAGCGACAGCATCGGAGGAGCAGCCCAAAAACAGGATACTAACTTCAAAGTTAGATTTGCTCTGCGCGGGCACCTGGATGTCGTCCGCTCTGTGATATTCACCGGTGGTGGTAGTCCTTCGGAGCCAGAAATCTGTACTTGTAGCGATGACGGCACGATCAAGCGATGGATTATTCCGGCAACATACGGTAATTTTGGCTCTCACAATGCCAATTCGAGCAATGATCTGGATATAACTAGTTATTTCACACACAGAGGGCACGTTGGTGCAGTCACAGCGTTGGCTGCTTGCTCTCCTTCTCGAGATTTCTCCAATGGTGGCCGCGCTTTGGGTGACGGCTGGGTATTCTCTGGTGGCCAAGACGCCAGTGTGCGTGTCTGGGAACGAGGAAGGATTGACCCTAAGGCCACGCTCGATGGACATACAGATGCTGTATGGGGCCTTTGTGTCCTTCCTGGAACTACTGGGTCTGTGTTTGGAGACTCTTGTGGTCATTACGGGGGCCCTGACCGGATCCTGTTGGCCTCGGGGGCTGCGGACGGTCAAATACTGATATGGGCAGTTAGTGCCCCCCCTCAACTCTCCTCGCCGCAAGCAGGGAATAGACGAGCTGGAGGAAGCCGGAGGGCAAACTCGATTTCGTCCGGCTCAAACTTCCCATCCTCACCGCAACCTAGTATGGCTACTTCAACGCCGTTCCACTACACCCTAATTCACAAGATCACACGAAAGGATTCCCCCTCACCGACCTGTATTAGTCCGTTGTCACTTGCCGGTGTAAACTTTGTGGTGTCCTTTTCGGACGCTTCGATTATTGTCTATGATACGAGGACTGGGGAGGAAATTGTCGGAATGGCGAGCCTGGAGACGTACGATGGCACTCCTTCCACAGGTGTCAACTCTGTTGTAGCCACCACAGTTGGATTCGACGGGTCTGCTGGCCTTGATCCCAGCCGCATCTCGGGTGAAGAAGAGGTGGTTCACGGCGCCACTGGCTCGAGTGGTGTCGAGGGTGTCATCATAAGTGGCTATGAAGACCGATACATCCGTCTTTTCGATGCTAATAGTGGTACGTATTATACATTTCGAGTGGAGAAAGTAAAGCCTGATTACTAACAAATGGAATAGGACAATGCACTTATACTATGCTGGCGCACCCGTCTGCGATTGCGTCACTTTCCCTATCTCCAGATGGACGCGAACTGGTGTCGGCCGGCCATGATGCCAGTCTACGGTTCTGGAACCTCGAGAAACGCAGCTGCACCCAAGAAATCACCAGTCACCGGTTGATGCGTGGTGAAGGCGTGTGTTCCGCCGTTTGGAGCCGCGATGGCCGATGGGTCGTTAGCGGTGGCGGCGATGGTCTGGTTAAGGTCTTCTCGAGGTAATCTTCGAGATAACGAGGGCTTCTACTGTCGATGTATGATTTTACTCTTATATTCGAGCTGATATTCTTCTTACGCTGTATTTCTTGGACGCATGAATGGATGAGCGCTTGGCGAATTCTTGAGCATTTCCAGTGATCTCTTACCTGGCATATGTTCCTTTCTACATGTGTGGTTATAGTTTCTTTTTATCTTCATAATCCGGTATCCCTTTTCAATTCCCCTAAACATATCCACCCTGCATTACTGTTACTATTACTACCCCGGCTTATATGAAATGACGAAGGGTGTCTTCTGTGCTTTAGAGTTTTCATTGTCTTCTTGTTCACACCAACTGGTTACATTTGCGATTCATGTACCCCCTGTGACCCGTTCTTTTGAGGTGCTTTGGCATCGTGTGTGATGGCTACACCGGCATACCTTAAGCCGCCACTCTTCTAACCCTTATTAGCAGCCTTAAACCATGGTGATCCGCAGTTTGGCCTCTACACCCATGCCCTGTAATATAGTCTCTTTTTCTTTTCCGTTTTGCGGACCTTCCGCCGATCCGAACATGGACCCCTTTCACTCTCGCCGATATACCGTTGGGAAGGATGCTAGACACTACAGCAACAGGGCAACCGGGATTCGATTCCGATCTACTCAGCTAGCCATAGAATACCACAATTTATGTCATTATTACAAGAAATACCACAGTACGTTTATTTACTCATGAGTAGGAATATTCGACTTCGTATCCGGACCTTATGTTCTCATAAGAAGAGGTATCATAACACAACACCCAAGCCATACAAACCAAATCACCGACTCGAACTCCAAGCCTCCTTAAACAAGCTCCTCAACTTCGTCGCCTCCTCATTATCCTTAATCCTCTGCGCCAGGAATCCCTCCAGATCCTCCCAGAAGTCGTCTGTCTCCAGAACACTCTCCCCACTAGGTCCAAGAGCAGCCTTGGGCGACGCACCACGATCAACCATCTCCTGATCCTCATCAACAACCTTCGCGCCACCCATAATCATAACCCCAAACTCAACTTCCTTCCCACCAGCCAGCATCTCCGGCTCATCAGCCAATATCTCCGAGATAGTCTTCCCCGTAACCGGCTTGCGCTTATACAGGATCTTGATCTTGTCCAGAGGAATCTTGTTCGATTGAGCGTCTACCACACGGTCCCGCACTGCATCCTTGAGGTCCTGAACGGAAGTCGTAGAGATAGGCTTGTTGGAAAGCTTGATTTCAAGGACAGGATTCCGCGCGGATTTTAAGTTCACGGTGATTGATTTGGCGGAGCCGGGGGCTTGAGCCTGTTTCACTTTCTTGGGCATTTCGGGGTGGGGGGCTGGCATGCGGGGGAGGAGGTACTGATGTGAGACATGTTTAGTATGAACATCATTCCTTGGGGCAGCTGGTTTTAGATGTCTGAGATATTTATACGTACAGGGACTCGCCCGACTCGTTCTGGATCGATGACATAGTCGGCGGGGAGCTTGATAGGGCGGGAGTCCAGGGAAGAGATGAATGATTTGATAAAGTTGACTTCTGCCATGGCGGCCGCGGGTCCGGAGGTGTACATTGTAAAGTGATTGTATAGAGGTGAGGGAAAGCAAACGAGCGATTGGATGCTGTGTCACATTCAGTTAGACATCCCGCATTTTGCCCGATTGGGTTGTTGGTGAAGCTGACTTGCGCTATCGGGTTTCTGCCTCAGGCATTAAGAAACAATGCTGGGCTCCGGCTTCCACCGCCTGCCAGGAACTATCTGCCGATGTTGACCGCCCGGAGAAAAAAAAAGTGAAAGGGTAAAAAAAAGTTTAGATCCTTTTGGAGAACATACAGCTATACCCTCTTTTTTTTTTTTCTGTTTTATTCATCCACAATACACCACTTGTCGCAATGGGTAGGGGTCGTCGTATGAAGAAGCAGGGCCCTCCGGCCCCGCTTGATGAGTCTAAGATCACTATGCTTAAGAAGCGCAAGGCTGGCGAGACTGTATCGAAGACGGAAGCGGGCAAGAAGCGGAGAAGAGCCGAAGTTGAGGAGGAGCCTTTGAAGGAAGCGCCGAAGAAGAAGGTCAATGCGGCTGTCAATGGCAAGAGCAAAAAGGAGGTTGCTGTGCCGGAGACTAAGGGCAAGAAGAAGGCCGTGGAACAGAAGAAGCCCTCGTTTATGGACTCGAGCGATGAGGAAGACGAAGAGATGTCGGATCTTGACAACGAGGAAATGCTGGATGATGAGTTCGGTGATCTCGATGGCGTCAGCGATGGTTCAATGGATAGCCAGGATGAAGACGATTCAGAGAACGATGACTCGGTTATGGATTCGGACGAGGAAGACCATCCCCGCCAAGCGATGTTCTCCGATGACGAGGATCTTTCCGATGCGGAAGAAAAATTGACGGCAGCAAACATCGAGGGATTGTCCCGGAAATTGGATCTGGAGAAGGAGGCCGAAGAGGAAGAGGCAGAGCGCGAATTGCAGGAGTCCGCCATGCAGACAAACATCGCCGGGGACCGTCCCGATGTGTTTGGGGATGGTGAAGGATCTGGTCCAGGCCTGGCTCCTGACCTGCAGCTCCTCCGTACAAGAATTACAGACACTATCCGTATTCTGGGTGATTTGAAGACATTGGGACAGGCTGGAAAGTCTCGCGCCGATTACGTATCACTGCTTCTGGACGACATCTGCACTTACTACGGATATACGCCATTCCTCGCAGAGAAGCTGTTTAACCTTTTCACACCTATGGAGGCTTTCGCCTTTTTCGAAGCGAACGAAACCCCTCGTCCTGTTGTCATCCGTACCAACACACTGCGCACTAACCGTCGCTCTCTGGCTCAAGCACTTATCAACCGTGGTGTTGTGCTCGAGCCTGTCGGAAAGTGGTCCAAGGTCGGTCTCCAAGTATTCGAGTCTGCCGTTCCT
This sequence comes from Aspergillus oryzae RIB40, assembly GCF_000184455.2. NCBI lineage: Eukaryota > Fungi > Ascomycota > Eurotiomycetes > Eurotiales > Aspergillaceae > Aspergillus > Aspergillus oryzae. Next base: position 5,745,835 of record NC_036436.1, read on the forward strand.
CTTGGTGCCACACCAGAGTATCTGGCTGGTCACTACATTCTGCAAGCTGCCTCTTCCTTCCTCCCCGTCATGGCATTGGCCCCTCAACCTAACGAGCGAGTTCTCGATATGGCCTCTGCCCCCGGTGGTAAGACCACATACATCTCCGCATTGATGCGTAACACCGGCTGTGTGATCGCCAACGATGCCAGCAAGCCCCGTGCCAAGGGTTTGATCGGTAACATTCACCGTCTCGGCTGCAAGAACACCCTCGTGACCCACCTCGATGCCCGCACAGCCTTCCCCAAGGCCATGGGTGGTTTCGATCGCGTCTTGCTCGATGCTCCCTGTACCGGTACTGGTGTTATCTCCAAGGATCCTGCCGTCAAGACCTCCAAGACCGAACGCGATTTCCTCGCTATCCCCCACATGCAGCGTCAGCTGCTCCTCGCTGCCATCGACTCCGTCGACCACTCCTCGAAAACAGGCGGTTACATCGTCTACTCTACCTGTAGTGTAACTGTCGAGGAGAACGAGGCCGTCGTCCAGTACGTCCTGCGCAAGCGTCCCAACGTGAAGATCGTCGACACCGGTCTGGGTGACTTCGGCAGCCCCGGTTTCAAGGAATACATGGGCAAGCACTTCGATGCTAAGATGACCATGACCCGCCGCTACTTCCCCCACCGCGAGAACGTCGACGGTTTCTACGTCTGCAAGTTGAAGAAGACCGGACCCAGCCCCACAGACAAGAAGCCCGAGGGCGAAGCCGCCTCCGAGCCTAAGTCCTCTGAGGCTCGCGCTACCCCCAAGTCCGACGACGAAGATGTCATCGACAAGACCCCAATCACCGATGATGACGGCAACGTCATGGAAACCGAGGGTGGCTCTTTCGGTCCCTTCGAGGAAGACGATGACGCTGATCGCATCGCCCGCGCTGAGCGCAACCGTCTCCGCAGAAAGGGTATCAACCCCAAGGCCGTCCTCAACAAGCCCAGCAAGAAGTCGAAGTCCGAGCCCGAATCCACAGAAGAATCCAAGGACTCCGAATCCTCTGCCCCCGAACCGAAGAAGAAGACCGCCACCACTACTCCCGAGAAAGCAAAGAAAGCTCAGAAGAACACCAAGCCCAAGAGCCAAGAATCCACCACCCCCGAGAAGAAATCTGAAGGCTCCACCCCTGAAAAGAAAAAGTCCAAATCTCAAGCCTCAACGACAGATAAGAAAAAGGCTAAGAAGTCGACCAAATAGTTATGATGCATCTTCATTTACTATCTAATACCTGTGTATATTTTCTTCTTCTGATCCCTGGTTTCTATCAAGATGGCTTGTTGAATGAATGAAATATAAAAGCATCTGTTTTTCTTTTCTGCTTTCTCTCATTGTCGGTGTGGGTGGCGTATGTGTGCTTTGAGTGTTGATTCTATATGATATGCGTTTTATTATTATACTAGATAGGTGGTGAATCCAATAGATACCATGACATATCCTTGTGATCGTCTTCGGAACATCTTGTGTAGTGAATACTAGTAGTTGATATGCGGACTTCAATGGGCATTGGCTTAAAGTTTATACACATTCTGGATATGGGAAACGTGTAGCAACAAAAGTCAATCGGTACATTCAAAATGTCTGATCTATAATCTCGTATATCTCGTATATCGCCTTCGCAAAAATCGAACGAATGAACCAAAAATGATAGTAGCTATAGATATGAATGCGGAACATATCCACGAACCCCCCGGGTATGCCGTATTCTCCGGTGCAACAAAAAGGAAACGATATAATTATATTCATCGACAAGGCCCCGCTACGTCCTGTAGATCTTGACGACGCTGATAATGTTCTTCCGACAGATTGGACAGATTTCCACCTGGCGTGCGCAGGTGACACAGGCACAGACGTGGCCACAGTCATAGAACAAGGCATCTTGCTCTTCGCAGTAACAGATCTGACAGAGATCCATTTCTTCATCGGCTACTTCCCAGTAGCTGATACCTTTCCCATGACGTTTACCATCTTTGTAACCGCCCACATACTTGTTGCCTGTCTTCTTCTCGACGAAGGTGCCCTGGCCATGGCACTGATTTTCGAACCAATCTCCGTCATAGGTGTCGCCAATAGGATACTCCAAGAATCCCTTACCATGACGCTTTCCGAGGACGAAATCTCCATCGTAGGTAGCGGCTGAATCAGAGACGTGCTTTCCTTTACCATGGTAGTAACCCTTGTTTAAATCACCGCTATAAAATTCATTGGTGAATGACGCTTCGATGGTCTTGAACCCGGTGAATGCCTTGGTGGGGTGGTTGCGGGATTTAGCCCACAGATACCGCACCAGCTGATCAGGGTTGGCAAGTAAACCTTGCTGGTTGAGTTTTAAACGTCTAAGAGGTGGCCATATTAGTACACTGTTTGGTATGACATTAATAGGAAAGACTTGACTTACTTGTCCTTGTTCAGCTTGTCTCCGACAATGAAGCAAGTGCCATCGGGCACGAACACCTCAAAGGTCTCGGCAGAGGACATAGTTGTCACCGTAGTGCCATCGACACGCTGCCAGACCTGGAAATCCTTGGTCACGGGCCATTGCAAGTGCTTCCGTATTGCAGCCTTGATAGTCTCCTCCTTCTGAGAGAAAAATGACCCGACGGTCCGCAAGGCCTGTGCATCCACATCGAAGATTTGGATGAAATAATACACATGGTCCACCGGTAACGCGGGTTCTGGCTCCATTGAAGGAGCAGAAACATCATCAGTTGTAAGAGACTCAGTGCTGACTTCAATAGCTCGAGGCATGTTCATGACCTCGTTGATTTGAGGAATGTCAGTTGATTGCTCCGTTTCCATCTGTTGGATATCCTCGGCAATAATTGCAGCAATGACAGCATCATTTTCAGCCCCATTAGGGATGTCATTTTCAGGGTGACTCGTCTCCAGTGATGCTGCAGCACCCTCGCCCGAGTTCTCGGTAACATTATTATCAAAGTGTTCGGAGGAGGTTTCTGTAGTCACAACTTGCGCAGTGTCATCCACGCGAGACGCGGTGCCAGATGGACCCGCCCGTCCAGCTTCGACTTCAGCAACAGATTGCTGATCATCAGAGGAATCGGAGTCTTCACGTTCGAAAACAGCCTCTTCAGGCTTGTTCTGTGCGACGTCCACTTCCCGCGGATCCGCCATGGCGAAATACTTTGCGTCCACTATCACCAAAATTAGTATCGTCTTGTTCTAAGAGCGTGTACATGATAACTCACCATCTGAAACAACCTGTATCCAGAAACGAGCTGTCTTCAGGGGCAAATTCAGTGTGGTTCTCAGGTCCGATACACGAGAAAACGCGAGTGTAGGACCGAACCGGTCGCGAGTATGTCCAATCTGCCAGAGGCGAATATGCTCTGGACCTGTCTGATCTTGGGCACCTGCAGAAGCCCATAAAGCAATTTTCTTGCGCAGCTCAATGAGGTTCGTTGACCGAGGCACTGTCAGATACATGACCTTGTTGGCTGCCTTCGCCTGCGACATCAGGTCATAAGTGTCGAACAAGCTGTCCAGCTTATCATACTGTGGAGCAGAGTAAACTTCGACCTGAATATCCCCTGCCACCTTCCCGTCAGATGATTCCGCGTAGGGATGAATGCCACGTTCGTAATATTCTTTCATAGCTGGAGGCGCATCCCATGGCCCTTGAGGACCCGGTAGATACTGTGGCGCGAGGTCACTGCGGATATACATCACAGCAATGGCAACATCGTGGCCAGTTTTGTGGTCGACCTTCTGACTTGCATCTAGACCTAGATGAGGGCCCAAGGCTGTCTTACGGGTTAAACACTCGACACGGTTGTCGCTTCCGTCATCAAACGCCAGCCACTTCGTTCCAGGACCACCGGGGCGAAGAATGCTGAAGAATTTACCCGAAGTGCGTCGACCTCGGTGGACGATGTAACCGTACAGGACATACTTCCCGCGTTGACCATTTAGTAGCCATGGCGAAAGGTCCAGTTCTTCGTCCAGGTCCACCCGGTTATAGATTAACCGCCATTGCCGAGCTGCTTTATCGAGCTTCTGGCGACTTAGCTCCACATGGAGTATAGGCGGCAATGCCCAACGGCCTGGTTTGGAATCCAAATAATTGCTGAGGGCTTCACGCATTGTCTTTACCTGGTCGGCAGGCACGCAGATACGGGAATTGTAATCCTTTGGGATAGTGTTGACCACATCCGATCCTTGAGTCTCCTGTAGAAGCAGATCAGGAGTTGGGCTGTCGAACAGCGCTGCTAAGTCTTTCACTGCACTCGTACCTGCAAGTTCCAACTCCAGGGTACGTCGCAAGCGTTCCCAGAACTCACATACATCTCCGGAGTACTCGTGCAGATTGCGCAGCGTAGATGTAATAATGTCGGTGTCCACATACTGGAGAGAATTTTTACGGGAACGTAGCTGCCAGAGGAACCTCTGCAATGCATCACAGAGCGGCTTAGGTTTGACGTCACAGTTGCCGTGATGTTCCACGATATTGGCATTTTGAATGATCTTGCAGAAAGGTGCAATGTGTAACCATGTGGCTAATCCCGCGACCTCGGCACTGTGGTTGATGACGGAATCTCCAAGCGGGCGGTAGCCAGTGAGCCCTAGACTATCCCAGGTAGGTTCCGAATCACTAGCATGCCACCATAATGAGCGTGTAGGATCGTCAATGATACGGATATAGGCATCAAACGCTAAGGTATCATTGCGGAGTAGTGCCTGACGCTGGCCCCGCTGCCGGCGGTGGATCTGGTCCCACGGACCATGGAAACTAGTCCAGCCCCAGTCAAGATTGTGTGGATTGAATTGATGGCAAGATGACTGCATCCATCCAGTCCTTGGTTCATCTGGGTTGTATAAGATGACACCGATCTGTGCCGAAACTCTCCAAGTATTGGACGTCGCTTTTTCTTCGTTGGCAGCCGGTGGATACTGTGACTTGTAGTTCTCCAGCCAAGCTGCGGAGTCATCTGTGTGGGCAAACTTGAGGTTCAGGTCGGGAGCACGGTCATTAATATCTACATCAGCTGGACCCCGGAGCACTTTAAACTCGGAATCGGGTAAAGTCTTGTCAGGAAGGGGCATAGTGGGGGAGCATTCAATATAGATACTCAGGGAACCAACATTATTCCCGCGGGGAAAAAACTTAATGGACCACCAGTAGCCGCCAATGTAGGCTGGTGGAGAGCGCATGACCTTGGCACGATTGGGATGCTCTTTCGTGCCTCTAACCCCATGAATTTTCCAAGTAAGGCGAGCCTTTTCAATGGGACGATACTCGGGATCGTCCAGGTCCGGGTGGAAGTTCTTCTCCCAGTAAGGATCTACTGTTATTAGCAATGCTTTTCGATGTTACCGACTGTGATTTGACGGGACTTACATTCGTAGGCACTGTAGTCCCCATCAGCAGCAGACTCGATTTCCTTCATCTCAGCCTCGTCCGGGACCGAGGTATCCTCCTCCATCTCCGCCCAGTAAGCATGTTCGGCCTCTGGAGGTGGGGGTCGTGGAGGGGCAGAGATATCAGATCGGACGGGAGGCTCATGCTCCTCAACACTAGTATCTTGAGATGAGATATTGTTTTCTGGTACTAGCAGAGGTGATTCTACAGTGTTGTTCGATTGGTCTGTTGAAGACTCTGGAGCGTCGTTGGTCGGCGCGTCCAGAGCGACTGTCGTTGCACCTGTGTCTGTTGTTGAAGGTGGTTCAATATCTGGTGTGACAGGAGGAAGTTGCTCGACTGTCACCGATGTCTCGGTGGTGTCCATGGTGAATAACGGAGAGTGGTAACACCCTACTGAGCTTTTGAAGTGCTCGTAGGAAATCAACAAAGATGATCTCAGGAATTATAAGAGTCACCAAAGAGAAAATATAATAAAAAAGTAAAAAAATAACCCAAGGGCAGTATACGAGGAATACAGGAGGAGGATGACTCAAACACAAGAGCTGGTTAATGTTGAGTGATACAGTAGTAAGAGACCAAGATAGGATGTGTTAAAGGTGTAAGCAAAACTCAAAAACCAAACATCTAGGCACAAAACAGCTTCGCAAGCGACACTGTCCTCGTCTCTTCTACCTTAGGACATAAGAGTCCGTAAAGAAGAAGAGATTTAGCGGTTCAACAAAAATAGGCGCACAAGGAGAATTGACAGAGCAAACGACGAAGCAGAAAGCGAGAGTCTAGAATTCCCCCCGATAAGGATGGCTTATCAGTAGTACGGGGCAGTCTAAGCCCGGGAAGGAAATGACAGCAATGGATTGCTGAAGGAGTGCTAATAGAAGGATGTTCACCACGAGGCAAAGAAGGGCAAAAAGAAAGAAAGTGAGGAAAGGCCACAGGGACAAAGAGGGAAATAAGGAAAAAAAAGCAAAGAAATGGAAAATGGATGAGTACGAGGCAGAAAAATGAGAGGGGGGAATTAGGAACCAAAGACAAAGATGAGGCGGCAATGCAGCCGAGAGCCAAATCACCTGCACTCACCGCCGGTCCAATGGATTCATGGGCGAATTTATTTCAGTTGCCCTCGTTGGGGAACAATTCATTCTGTTTGACTTAGTAAGTACAAGACGCTCCAGTCTCCGATTGCCACCTCGACCCCCTTCTTGTTCCCGATGGGGTGGAGATCTGATTTCTCCCAGTTCTATTTGATCTTCGGCTTGGGCTATTATCATTCTTAATTAGGGGCAAGGTAAGCACACTACGATCTACCAGTCAAAAAGTCCCAAAATCTGTCGGATCATTTCCGTTTTATCTGATGGATGTTCAATTTCTCTCGTTTCCCTGTGAAGCTCGAGACAATACTATTCGACTAGTATCCATCCCCCTTTTCCGTTGTGGCAAAATCCCATACAGAACTAAGGGAATTAACTCGGCCATCCGTTTTTCTTTGGAACCTTAGTTGTCCACCTAGTCAACTGTCACGGGTCAGGAATGATCGACCTGTGGAACGCGCTCCATTGGTTCCACAACGAACTTCCCTTCTGATTCGAGATCCATTCTTTCCGCCTCAGGCACTTTGCCTCTGCAAGACAAATTAATGGCCTTAGTTCCTGTCCTGCCCCGGAATCGCGGGACATGGAACTTTCTCTCTCGTGGTAAGAACCAGTCTTAAAAACAGAAAAGCAAAAGTTTTTCTTTTCTTCTCTATTTTCCTTTTTTCCCTTCCTCGGTTCCCTGGCAGATTCTGTCATCGGAGCTTATCATCCGGTTCGCCTCCCTTCTAGAATGAATATCTTACCTCTTCCGACACCACCGAGAAGACACATCTGGTGGGGTTCTGTCGCCGCCACCTCTGGAGCCCTAATGGAGTGTCTGATTCGAGAAGCAGGCAGCGTACCCGCAAGGGGCTCAACACACCTCTAGACACTGCATAGAATTAGAGGATCGAGGGAATCCGTCTCCGACCAGGCTTCTGGCGTGATCTTCGTCTAATCATCGCACGGTCCTGTGTCCGTAGCTTACCCCGCCTGCTACCGTAAAAAAAAAGAAGACTCTTTCCTTAGTTCTGGGCCTGGTCAGCTGCATTTGCAGAAGACTGGTCGGCCCGAGCAAATGAGGCTGCAACCATCATTGGGAAAACTACGGTGGCCTCCGCATACACCTTGACTGCCTTGGCGTCCGCCTTGATCTTTCCCCAGCTGACAGCCTCGTCGGGACGAGCTCCAGCATCGCTTCCGTCGAACTCCTGGGCCGTATTTACATACACCGCATGCTCCGCCCCATTCCGCATGAGACACGCGTTGGCAATATGGTGCTTGACCACACCGCCGCCGAGGATGATTATTCCTGCCCGGGCGGCCCGGACGGCCATCGTGTTAATGCGACGCACATCATCCACGATATCCACCCGCAGGCGTTGTGGAGAGGATCGGAAAGTGTGGAAATACAGCATGTCTCCTAGGGAGCCATCGGTGAGCGCCGGGCAAAAGATGGGTATGTTGTTGCGCGCGGCCCAGTAAAGCACGGAATCCTCATGGTTGATCTCGCGGCCCAACCGCTCGATAATACGGCTGGGCGTCCAGTGAAGCTCATCCTCCTCATCACCGGTCTGTTGAGCCTTCTTTTTGGCGGCCTCTTGCTCCTCCAACATTTTATCCAGAATGGGGATTAACCAATCTTCAAAGGCACAGTAATTGCTATTCGGAACAAGTAGATTGCCAATGCGGTTTAGTCCTTTCGCACGAAGCCCAGCCCCAGGAGCCGTAAAGGAACCCATGTACGTAGGGGCCAAACACTTGATCAAATCTTCCTCCACTCCGCCGGCCGTGGTGACAATTGCAGAAACGTGACGATGGCGAACGAGGTAGCGAATGGTGTCCCGGAGGCCCGATGAGATTAGATTGGAAGTGTATCCAAGAAAGATGGTCGTTTTCTCTCCCGATTCTGGATGGCGGTAGGCTCGCTACATAAGTAATCCATATCAGCGAGGATGCCAATAGCGGGTTGCAAAAAAAATAAAAAAAATATCAATGTAGGGGGGTTTGTCCTACCATATCATTCATAATGCGTGTAGCCTCGGCGACTGCAGTACCTTGGAAACCCATATATCTCATATTATCCACCATCTCAGCGACAGTAATGTCGCGACCTTGAAAACGCTCAAAGTCCACACCCTGAACCTGATGAGTGCCCTCAGGAACGGGCTCCGAAGCAACTAGGACGGCATTAGTAGCAGAGGTAGGAGGGGCAGCCTCCGCTGGTTGAGAGGACATTGTCTTCTTAAAAAAAAAAAAAAAGGAAAATATTGAAGAAAAGGAAATAAAACGAAGCCGAAGCAATGTAGCTCTTTGTTGGATTCTAAAGCAAGCAATCGTTTTACACAAGATCCGGACAGCGTTAAGTTTTTCTTAGGTTTTTCTGTGGCTTTTTCTGCTTGTAACAATATGGTGGGGTGATTGGCCGGGCAGAAAAAACGCTGAGGAGTGCCTCAGGTGTGACAAGAGGATCGGGGTAAGTAGCGCGCCAGTCGATAACTAACCGGATTTGGTTAGTTTTGATCCGTCTATGCAGCGGTGGTGTCCCTTTAATGCCTGGGGCATCAACATCATGAGCTTAGGGTGGAAGGGCGGACGAGCTCTCTGGCCTCAGGCAAGAAAGTGAATCCAGGGTCACGGTCACTGTAAGGCCAGTAGTGGGCAGTTATTTTTGAGTTCCCCTTAAGAAGAATCCCTGACCAACTAAAATTAAACCCAACCATACAGCCGGCGGCAGACGGCCCTCCACCCCATCTAGCTAACCCATCCATCCGTTCATCCACCTCTGGGCCCGTTTCTTTTCTCCTCGTCTCTTTTTCTTCATCATTGTCCACATTCTCCTCCTCCGATCGATTTCTGTCAATATTGTCTTTCTTTTCATTCTCACTCTCATTTCTCGTACCTGGTGGTATAGCTTGTCCTCACTTTCAGGCCGGTCCGTGATCTGTCGTCGGCTATTATTCCCAGTTATTTTTGGCCGAATTTCGATTATCCTGGTTAATTAGCTCCAAGTTCCAACAGTCATCTAGCCCTGTTGTCTGGCTATACACACTCCTTGCAGCTATTGTACAGTTGGCTGCTTGACCCGCTGCATTTTGTCAAGAGGTGCGCACTGTTATGGTTTTTAATTTCTTTATTCTATTTTGATCTTTTCCCCTTCGTATCATTTTTTCCTCTCCTCGTTGGTTTCTCGAATTTTGGGATGGAGATCACCATATGTGCACGTAAATAGCCACGCGGCTGCGATGATTTGGTGGTGGATCGCAGTACCAAGGGCATTTGCACGCATCCAATCCAGCGATTCCAGTTCCCAGGAAAAAATTTGGATACTCATGGCGTCCTGACTCCTCGTTCACCTCCCCTCTTTGTCTGCTGATCCACACGCCCTCACACGTCCTCCGTCACATTTGAAACAAGCCACGCCAAGTGGCTGCCGCTAAATCAAGAACCAGTCAATCATCAATCAAATCTTCGAGTTCCTCGACTGCTGGGCCTTGCCTAGATTTGGTTAGATCGATTAGATAATACTTTTATTCTGGCCCGTGCTTCCACGCTTTTAAAGATCACGTGCTCTCCACACCCGTTGCCTCGCGCTCTGCCCTTGGTCCCTCAGTCTCGAACCTGGATTCTTACTGCGTTTTTCGATTTTTTTTTTTAATTCATTCAGTAAACTGACCTGTAGCAGGCTCTCTGCCGGGTTGTTCGATAATACACTTTCTAGCATGACCTGGTGATGTCTTCACGATACCCCCCATTATCTGGGTTTAATTCCCGCGACAGATCTCCACAGCGCTTCGGTGACCGTCGACCTCCTGCCGGCCCTCGAGGCTCTGATGATGCGAATCTGCCCCCGCTGGGCCGAGAGCCGCCTCGAGGTCCAAAGGCGTTAATCGATCCACCGAGGGGAGCTCCCTTTGGTGGTCGAGGTCGAGGATATCCGGGCCGTGGCGATTTTCGGGATCGGGATCGGGATCTTCGAGATAGGGACAGAGACCGCGATCGCGATTTTCGAGATGCTCGAGATGGACCTCCCCCATTCCGCCGTGATCTTGACCGCGATTGGGGTCGCCGCGACCGGGACTTTGACCCCAGGGATTCACGGATCGGCTTCGGTCGCGGTCGCTCCCGTTCCCCGCCGCCTCCTCGCGACTTTCGCGACATGAGGGAGCCTATTGGCAGAGACCCAGATCTGGTGCGGATGCGACGCGGCTCCAGAGACAGCCTCATTTCAGTATCATCGACTACAGCCGACATCCCATCCTCAGGACCCGGTCATCACCCCCGCGGCGGACCTATGCGTGGTCGTGGGCGGGGAGATTGGGATATCGGACGTGGGCGCGGCCGCATTCCTTATCTGGACGACCGTGATTCCTTTCGACGTCGAAGTCGTTCACGCGATGGCCGGTGGGACCGGGATCGAGAAAGGGATCGTATTATGGACCGAGATAGGGACCGCGACCGCGAGCGTGATCGAGACCGCGAACGAGATCGAGATCGCGATCGGGATCGTGAGAGAGAACGTATAATGGACCGCGACCGAGAGATTGATCGCCGTGATCGCGAAAGAGACCGGGATTTGGATCGTCGTGAAAGATTTGAACGTCGCGATGAACTTGATCGACGTATGGAACGCGACGATCGAGACAGACCGGCCGATGTTTGGAAGAGAGATCAGCCTCCGAATCGAAATGAAAACCGTATTCCTAGTATTTCGGCAGCACCTCCTGTCCCACCGGCTCTACACACTGGCCCTGCAACATCCGATCGAGTTCCCGACCACCCTAACGTTGAACAGACTCGCAAACCGTCCATAGCCGAGCCTAGGCGTGACCTCGAACGATCTGAACGGCCTGATACTACTGTGCCTCGCCCAGAGCCCCCCAAAGAATTTCATACTCCTATCAAGCGGTCACCGCCCCCTGCGGCTCCGCAGGTCCCGGCTTTTGGCTCTGTTACCGCACCTATCCCCGACCTGTCTGCAGAGAAGAGGCTGTCCGATGCAGGTGGCGCGCCCCCATTAGCCCCAAAGGTAGAGAAAGAGCACCATGAACCTTTATCACGCGGGCCTATACAGCCTCCTACGGGTCCTAAGGCTTCCCGAACTTCTCCCCAACAACCGCTGGAGCAACGGATTCGACGTGATGAGACTCTGAATACTTCGAGTAAACATGAACCAGTGGCACGCACGTCCAAACCCCATTCTGTGGCACGTGTTAGTGCACAGAGACAACCAGACCTTTCCCCACCCACTGCCCCTGCGGCTATGACAGGCAAAGAGCCTCCAGCACCGCAAGTTGAGACGCCTTTGGCCAACAAGTCCGGGCCTATCGTCAGCTCCCCAGAGCTTTCGGCAAGAGGCCCGCCTTCAGCCAATCGCGGATCATCACCTGGTCCACACACATCGCCTCTTATGCATTCGTCAAGCATCCCTACGGGCCCGCGTGCTCTTCAACAGCGACCATCGGTATCCCGTGGGCCACCTAAAAGCAACAAACAATGGGTTCGCCCTGGCTACAGGGGCCCTCTTCCTGCGCCTAATGCCATTGTTACTCCAAAGCGTGATTCCATAGATGGAAAGGAGCGGGCGTTATCTATCAGCGAGGAACCTAAGCGAGAACAGCGCATGTCGATCGATGACAGCACGTCGGGTCCCGAAGCTGGGGAGATCATCCCTGGAAAGGAGAAACAAGAATCCAAGAGGGAGGCGTCTCCTGTATCGCCCGAACGCTCCAGGCCTTTAAATCCCCGTGCCCCTAGTCCCAGCTTACCTCCTACGGAAGATGTCGGACCTAAAGAGAAAATCACTGGAGATAAAACCGATGTTCTCATCCCAGACTTTAGTCGGACCAGCGACGAAGATGAAGATGAGAATGTTGTTTTTACGCAAGAGTATCTAGAGGAGCGAAAGCGGACTTTCGAGAAGGACATGCGAGCCTTGCGTGCGGAATTACCCCCTCCGCCACTAGAAGATCCGAATATTGTTGCACTGCTTATGCGCATTCAATTGTTGGGAGCGATTGCCAACGATGTGACTCCGGAGAGGGCTCCGAATCCACCACTGCCGGCTAATAAAATGGAAGCCGAAGATCGAGAGGAAGTAGTTATTCCTCCCGAGGTCAAACTGGATAAGGACGCCGAAGACCAGGAATCATCAGCCAAGATGGTCCTAGATTCACTCCCTCCTGCTGATGCTGTCACCATCGAAAGCCTGCCATTCCTGAATTCCGGTCCCCCCACTCCTCTTTCCGACCTTGACATTTACCAAGAAAACGCCGCAGCTCACCAGTCAATCAAGGAAGTCTTTCGTGGAGAGATGATGAAGCGCCGGAAAGAGATTGCCAGGAAGAACCTTGCTCTACAACATGATTACGTAGACTTGTACAAGGAATGGCGACTGCGCGTGCATGAACTGGATCGTTCGAAAGAGAAAAATTCGCTGACGCCAGGCCCCGTGTCCCCTCCAGGCACTGCAATAGCAACACCTACCACCGCTGAAGGAAGGAGATACAAGGGAAACAGTGAGCTAGATTTTCAGAATGCTCTCCGAGCTTCAGAAATTTCCGCCCAGGAGGAACTTGAACGGCGACGTGGGAATAAGGCTACTGCGCAACCAGATCTTTCTCGTGAGGCTGTGATTCCAGATATGCTCGAGCTGGACGAAGCAAAGGCACGTGTTTATAAGGACACCAACAACATAATCGATCCTGATAAGGCTATGGATGTCTTTGGATTTATCCCACCGCCTAACGACTTCTCCCCCGAAGAGCATGAGATCTTTACTGATGCGTTCATGGCTCATCCGAAGAAATGGGGTAAGATTGCCGAGTCTCTGCCTGGACGAGATTTCAGGCAATGTATCATCCATTATTATCTTACCAAAGAAGAGATCAAGTATAAGGCCAAGCTTAACAAGCGCTGGAGTCGACGTGGTCGTGCCAGAAGGTCTGCCCGACCAAAGTCTAATGCTCTCATGGCTGATTTGGGGGTTGTCAAGCCGGATTATGAAGGCGAGGAGGAGCCTGCTCCCGTCACAGATACTGGCCGACCACGGCGTGCTGCAGCGCCCACCTTTGGTGACTCTTCTGCTGATACGGAGCATACTAGCAATGGTCGTCGGGGAGCCAAGGATGGTGATCAACCAGAGAAACCCGCTAGCCGACGAGGCCGTACCGGTGCAGGTTCTCGTGGAGGTCGACGGGGCAAAGTAGCTCAGCAACAGCAGCAGCAGCAGCAACAACAACAACTACAACCGCAGCAGTCACAGCCCCAGCCCCAGCCCCAGCCCCAGCCACAGCAATTGGCACAACCGATCCAACAAGAGCAGCCGATCCAGACTGTGACAATGGCGCCGATCGCACCTTCTGTTGGGGCTATCCCAAAACTGGAGGTGCCGGAACCATCCATGGATGGTGCGAACGAAGCGGCAATGGTGCCGGCCAGAGAGCCGACTGAAAAACCGGTGGCAGAGTTGCCCCCACGAGCGAGGTCCGGACGTGGTCGCCAGAAAGAAGGAGTGTTGGTGTTTGAGTCGGCGGAACAAGAGACTCCGACGACTACCAGACAGTCAGAGGTAGGGTATGGGTCACTGCAACCTACTAGCTACTGGTCTGTACCAGAGCAGCGCGACTTCCCTCAACTACTGGCACACTTTGGTCGCGATTTCGAAGGCATCTCGAACTTCATGAAGACGAAGACAACTGTGATGGTATGCCCTTTTTCTTTTTAATGTCAGTCCTATTCAAGTGGCTAATACTATAAAGGTCAAAAATTACTTCCAGCGCCGTATAGACTCGGGCCAGAAAGACTTTGAAGACATCGTTGCAGATGCGGAGCACAAAAAAGCTAGGGGAGAACGTACGGGTCCTTTACCTGCTGCCCCCAACATTGCCTCGAGACGGCGCTACGAAGCAACACCTTCATCCATCATCATGCCTCGTCCCCTTGCTCCACATACAGAAGCTGCAGCGCCCGAGCCAGATGAGACCCGAGTTGTGTCGAAGAGCAAGCATACGGCGCCATCTCCGCAGACAGTACCCCTCCATGCTCGGCCTCCGCAGGAAAAGGAGCGTAATGGTTCAAGGTATCCACCGCTCGCACAAGCCAGTACCCCTATGACTTCCGGGCCTGTCTTTAGCGATGACTTTTCCAGGGCTCGCGCCCATCAAGCGAGCTTGCCACCACGCGCTCCAGGCCCACGCCTTGGTTATTTCCCGGACGAAAGACGTGAGATTCCAACTACTGTGCCGCCTCATACGACCACTCGACCTCAGGAAACATCGATTTCGGCTCGCCAAACGCCCATGCCCGCACCTGAGATGGCACGTATAGAGCCTCTCCATTCTCAAGGATACCGGACATCGGGTGTTGATGTACATGGGTCACCACTTCTCCCAACACAGGGCACATTGCCACCGACGCAGCAGTCCTACATACAGCATCAGCCCCAGCCTTCGCTTATGCCCACAGGGTCCCATTCCCGCCAACCCAGTCTCACAAAGCCTCCCAGCTCACCAGCACAAACACTGCAGAAGCAGGAGCAAGATATTTCTCCTATCCGACACGACCATATCAGCCAAAGGCCATATTATCCGCTACCTGGCCAGCATGTGGGCTTGTCACAACCACCGCCAGTTTTATCACCACCCAAGGAGGCCCTGCAGCCTGCGCCAACTCCGCCTGAACCCGAGGCTCCTCGGCAAGTGCCAGCTAAGCGGTCAAATATCTTAAGCATCCTGAATGATGAGCCTGAAGAGCCTCAACCACGTAAACGGTTCGCAAGTGACCAGGCCTCGAATCCTGCAGGAACTGCGGCTTCTCCGTCGCGGCCAGTCTACACTGGGTCGCATTCGTATTCCCAAGCAGCGCCCCGTCAAGAGGAGACACATTCCGCAATGGCGACACAGAAAACTCCTGTTTATATTCAGCAGGCCCAGTACCTACCGCCATCCCGAGGTTACGTTGATTATCAGTCTTATACACCCGTCCCAGGAAGCTCAGGCGCTTCCGCTAATAACGATTGGATGGCACGTTTTGATCCTCGAGGCCAACAGCAGCAACAACAGCCGCCTCCACCTCACCAGCAGAGCAGTCGCTCAAGTGGAACACTGGCACCGCAACCTCCATACTCACCTTACGCTTCGAGTCAATCATTGTCAGGATCAGGACCCTCTTTGCCAAACCTCAGTGCCCCATCACCCGTTCCGACCCCCTCACCGGCTCCTTCTCAGCGCGCTTCCTATCAAACGACTGTCTATGCACCGTCGCCCGCGGCACATGCACAGGCTGCAGCTGTTGGCTCGCGTGACCTAGGTGCACAGAACCAAGTGTTCCGCCCCCCAATTGGGTCTCCCACGCCCCGTACCAATACAATCGCCTATGGTTCCCGCCAAGGCCCTCCCACTCCTATTCAAGCTCCTGCCAATCTGCTTGGGATGTCGCGCCCTCCAGCAAGCGCGGCATACGCTACACCAGCATC
Organism: Aspergillus oryzae RIB40; assembly: GCF_000184455.2. Lineage (NCBI taxonomy): Eukaryota > Fungi > Ascomycota > Eurotiomycetes > Eurotiales > Aspergillaceae > Aspergillus > Aspergillus oryzae. The sequence goes on from NC_036436.1 coordinate 5,761,787, forward strand.
AGCAACACCGGCGCCGACGCATATGTCCGCCCAGCAACATCATAGCGGTCATCAGACCTACCAGCAACATGTGCAAACAATGGTTAGTGGAGCACACCAACAGCCACCACATAGATCTGCGCTCGGTCTCGCTGGTGCACATTACGGTCATAACACACCACCTCCGCAAGCTCAAGTGTCTCGGGCAGCAGGTCTACCTGGGCCACCGCATCAAGCAATGTCTATGGGTCGTTCTTATACACCCCCGGCGATTCTCCAATCAAACTCAGCAGGCGGATTGAGCTATGCTCCTGGTGGGCCTCCTCAGGCGATTGGTGCCGTCCATCCCCTCCAAGCACGAGGTCCTGTATCTGGGACCTTGAGCGAGGCTGTCCCAGGCCCTCACGGGGCGCCAGGACACCATCGGGTTTACAGTCAAGGGTCAAATGCTGGGCCACACCCGGGGCAACTTACGCCACAGCATCCTCCTCGATAGAGTCGCAGTGTACTCTAATCTCCCTTTGCATTTTTTTTTTTTTTTTTTTTTTTTTTTTTTTTTTTTTTTTTTTTTTTGCATTTTTCACATATGTATTTAACATGTGGGCAGCGGCAGGCAGGGTTGTCGATGTACTCTACTCCTATTTAAACCTTCTCCTTCTTTGACTTCTCTCACACTCGTTAATATTGGTTCTTGCCGCGCGGGAGGAAAGCCTGTCTATGATTCATGTATGTATAGTAGACGATTCAATTGATGAAATATATTGAACTCACAATCGTTCTCCAGCACGTAACTACAAACCCAATGTAACGCAATCTAAGAAACCCCTCAATTGCCCCTCCACATACGACCCAAGGCCAGCGTTGACTACCTGATAAGCATGTAGAGACCATAGAAAAAGTGGGGACACGCCAACCTGAAACAATCTGAAACAGCCCGAGATGTCCATTGGACCAGACTAATAAATAGCAAACGACAGCACTGACGCAACCAATGAGGTGTTCATTTACTCTATATTATTCTAACACAACACAATATTGTTCTGACACACATTATCATTGAAAAAGAAAAGAAGGAAGACAAAATATAAATGTAACCCCCCACAAAGAAACACATATAAATGCAACCCAATTCCCCAATCCCTGTCTTTACCCCCACCAAATATCTATACATCAATATCTCAAGATCCAAAGAACCATACACACCAACAAAAATACCACAAAAATGAACCCTCAAAAACCCCCAAAACAACAATATACAACACCAACCCCCCAACCAAACAAACAACCAATACTACTCCTGGAACCAGAACCAGAAACCCACAAAACAGCCCTCGAAGCCGCAAAACTCCACAAACGACGCCTGGAACACGCTGTCCTGTTATCTGCTCTCCGGTCACGTGTACCATACAGTTCTATTCCGGGGGTATTGGCTTCTGTTTCTGGGACTGGGGGTGGAGGGATTGAATGCAAAGTCGAATACGACTATAGACAGCACTATAACTATACCTATACCCACAACTATACCCATAACTATAGTTATAGTTATCAGTCTGTGTATAGAAATGTATATGTCGTTCCTGGGGGTACGGTGATGGGTGGTATCGGGTATGGTCAGCCTAGGGTACTGGACGATAGCTTCTTGAGACGAGCGTATAAGAGGAGGGATTTAGTGAGGAAGAGGAAGACTTCTTCTGGTGGGAGGAGTTCTGGGCGGGGGAGTGTAGGATCTGAGGCTAGTTCGAGTTCCAGTGTTGGGGCTTGATTCTTGAGCGATGATGGGAATGGGTTTGGGGCCGTGATATTGGGTTTAACAAGTGTGTTTGACATGATGTTATGAGTGAGCGGTGTATTCTTTTATGTTCTTGGTGTTTATGCGAGTTGGATTGGAATTGACGAGTCACGATCAAGTATGAAAATTTGTTTATGCATGTATGGAGTATTCATTCATGAGAGATTGGGTATATGGTGTTATGGTGGTAAGAGTAACCTAAGTAGGAATCTCAATTGCAATATATTTGTCAAAGAAATGTATTAGTAGCTCGGATGTAAGCTTTGATGGTCAATAAATTGGGCAGACTTGCGGACAATCCTAGTATGTCCTGTGGAGTTTGAGATCTCGTATTAGGTGGATCGAGGTTGCTCGTGCTTGGAGCTAGTGATGCATAAGCTGGCTCATGGCTTGCATATTTGTTAGCCAGCCACTGCTTACAGGCAATGGAACGAGCTACTTCATTAATGTAATAATATGCACAGGTAGCTTTCTTGGGGTTGGGTACTAGTACTTTGAGTTGTCAGATGTAGTTTGTGTGTACTCAGAGTAATGAGACGCAAGGGATTACTTTAATGGTGTTCTGGCTTCTTTGAATGTGAACCTCGCATATTAGGTTTCGGATCTGGTGCAGTTTGGGTGTGATTTGAATGATTAGGATAGGCAGTTATATTCGTTACTTCGTTATTAATATGATGTGCAATAAGGGCTTTATTTACCCCAGTTTGTATGATTGCCTTGGAGTCTGGAGAGCTTGCTAACAGTAATTTGAAGCCTTAAAGTTGAATCCCGCAGTATATTTAAAGTAGCGACTAAAATATCCTCTTTCGATAGTTGACTGTGAGGACTCAAATTATCGTAGTAAACACAATTGTTACAATTGATTGGTTTTCTGGTGATATCTCGTAGAGTCCTTTGCAATGAAGTTCATCACGTAAATCTATCTATACTGTGAGAAAGGAGACAATTGAAGGCTTTAGTTGGCAAGAGTCAGTGAAAGGTCTTGAATCTATTGGCTTGAAGTCTGCAGTTTTCGATGGATAGTGCCAACGAAACTTCTTTTCAGATGGTTCAATGGCTTCACAAAGATGTCAGGCGTGGATTAGGCAGTTGTGCATCGGATGCCAAGTATGAACTGAAAGTGGAAATTTTAGAGTCATAGTAAATAGGGCTATTTTCAAGATAAACTAATTAGTTAGGTAGAAGGGAAGGCAAGGAAAAAAAGGGGGGCATTAGAAAAAGGGGAAAGAGATATAAACAAAGTAAAACATATAAACAGAATATTGATACATTAGACACGAAAACCATCGAATACAAGGGCCTCGAAGAATATCGAACGTAAAGAGCTCAACGACGAATGTGCGGTGCATGAGCATTAAATGACGGGCATACTATATAAGCTTTAGGTTTACCGTGCTCTAGAGCACATCTCCCGCGTCGATCTATGGTTGTGATCCACAAGGGTTTCATTAGAAGTTTAATGAACTAAGAGAATGTTTTAGACCGGATAACCAAATTCGTCCATGATTGTCTATTGCAATTAATCCCATCCCTAACTAGGGATACATGGTTCCCAGACGGAAAGCGATCTCGGCCGAAACCATTCTCACAACATTACCTTACCAAAGAGATTATTAACAATTAATGTGTATATGAGCACTCCGCAAGGATAGAAAGAAAGCCCAAGAGTGGGTAAGCATCTGCTCATTCAACAGCCGATAACGAAAAGTACAGTATGCAGGGGTTTTTAAGATCCAGGCCCATGCAATGGACGAAGTACTGCGCCCTCACTGAAGTATGTGGCTGACGAGGAGCGGCGCCTCCAGTAGGAATCATATAGGCAATAGAAGATTGTTCACTATTTACCTTCGAGTTGGCTGTGTCTGTTGTGGCTTGAGGGAATGAAACACCTGGAATTCCGGATGTGGAAATGACCATTAGAGAAAGATAGGATACAAGCTAAACAACTGTAGGCCAGCTGGATCTTGGCATTCCAGTCAGATGGCTAAGTAAAAGGTCGGCACGCAATATGTCTTATCAATTGTGTAGACATCTGTAGTGCTCGAAATGCCGACCTTATCAATGGCCACAACGAGGTTACTTCGGGTACCCGGTGTTGCCGGGAAATGTAACATTCCAACCGAGGCGCCTTGCTTCCAAATCAACAGTCACATCAGAGTAGCACATCCTCATGCCATGGCTGGCATGAGGGTTAAGTGTTTCAAACAAGGGACTTCCCATAGCATTCCATCGCATTGCACATGGTCTTCTTCTCGGGCGTTGGGAGTTGGGACGATCAGTGGTCCAGTGAAGAACATATTATTGGCCACGGGTGAATATGTAGTTATCATTGGGTAGTATCGGCAATGGTGGGTTCCCTTACTGACTCTTCCGAACGACTTGCTCACAAATAGTGGCCAGCCCTTAGAGTATTCAATTGGCTCGGAAAAGCGAAATAGCCGCTCGGTCAGATGAATGATGGATGGTTCATTCTCCACTATGATCTTCTATTGGTATCGGTCCAATTAGCAGCATGCTCTGAGCGCACAAGGAACATTAGTGTAATGATTGCCATCAGGCAACACTCGGTGACTGGTCTCTTTCGCCTTAACAGCCGATACACCGGCTCGGAACACTGCCTCATCTTATGTTCTTTACCGATGCCCTTGCCGCCTCATAATGCACTTCTATACTAGCCTGGTTGTTATCTGCCTCTCGAGCCACAGTATGACGGAAAGTATAACCTCTTCCCCGAAAGACATGATCCGGGTCGGGTGGGGATGTATCGGCGTGTGGGTCTGCTGTGTCTCTTATTCGGACCTCCCTTTAACTGGTTGGACTTGTGGAACCGGCTATCACGACTTGCCATGACTTGTCTCCATGATTCACCTTTGCACTGCTCTGTGCCGACAGGCAGTATTGAACACATGCCTCAGACTGTGTACGGTACACAATATCGCACCCCTAAACATAAGTAACAATCTATATGCTGACCTGTAGCATAAACTGAATATTACATGACTACCGCAACCGGCATAATAGTTACACGGAACTTATCTTGCCGGTCCGAGTAACTTCGGCTCGGCGATGGGTCCAGTTGCATAGGTTTTCTCGGCACTGTCCCCACGTTTCTGGAGTCTCCAGACGGAGAAGAGGAGTTCATGTAGTACCCGAAGTGCATGTCGAGTCGCATGGGACGACACCACCTTCGGACCGGAAGAGTCATCATATGAATACATTGGTTTTTGGAATACGAAAATGAACAAATAGTCTCAAGACAAGACAAGCTTGTGACCAGACCCAAGAAGTTACCGTAGCAAGCAAGGGGCTGGCGTTGTAAACAAAGATCTAAGCAATTTCAACCATGAGATTTGTGTCGTGCGTTGTCCTATGCCTTCTATGTACAAGCTGTACATAATTCGAGGTACTGTTCTCTTCGCATGGAGATATCGGTCAAACATGTTGCATTGGACGACCAGGTGATGTCATGGAAGCATTCATCGAATATTCTTCTGCCTGAGCATGTCGGAACGCCCGGGGAGACCTTCAGCTTGGGTGAGAAGAATGAATGGAATTAATTGCATGCAGGCGATCGAAAGATGCAAACAGGCTTTGCCCTCGTGCTTGCGTCATAACCAGAGGCGGTCAGTTCAGTAGCCCAATCATCAGTTGTGGCTCAGTGCTCTGTAATCGCACGGAATTCTGCTTTAGGAAGTTCCGTTAAGCGCTGAGCCGCCATTTGGCGCGAAAGCGAATCAATGGGCGTGTGTATTGACGGTCTTGTCTGGACATGATGTTATCCCCATGGTGGCAAATGCCGGCCTTTCCATGCTATGTTTCCAGCAATGTAGGGAGGATTTTAGCCTTACAGAACACATGGGATTGCCGTGGTATGGAAAGGCTGCACGTTGTCTAGTAAATTGCTCATGCACGAATTGCAAGGGACCGAAGGGTGGATGTGGAGTATGAGGAGATTGTGGTTCTCTGCCAGATGGATCCAACCGATCGTAGGGGGTATGTGTGGGGATGCCCGATGGAGTAGCCGCTGAGATTATCGGAGGATTGTGCCATGACGTTGAGGAATATGTTTTCCCAATGCATCGTATCATTCCACTCATTCGGGATTACTCGCCAGCCATTGATATAAAGGTCTGGTAACTTCCTTGTTCCTGGAGTTATCTCTCTCTTTTAATTACACAATAAATGGCAATACATCAGCCGTCCTGCCTTTCTCTTTTACTATAATCGCGAACCTTTCTCTAAGGTATCTCTCCCCACCACACCCACATACCTGATTTGTGGCATATATTTAATCTTGAAGACGCCCACCCCCTAGTCATGTCCTCTAATGACTTTTCAAAGAAGGATTTTGGTCCAAGTCCTGAAAAGTACTCGGATAAGAAAGATGGGTTAGCTTTGGAGGGCACAGGCCCAAGTCCGTCTCGACAACCTCCTGCGCCTTTCCATGCGGAACATGTCTCTCAGTCAGACAACAGTAGTGAAGACCATGGAAAGCTTAGTGGGGGATGGGAAGAGGGAACTGACCGAGGACGACTGCTACGATAAACTGGGATTTAGCTTTCCATGGTATAAGAAGTGGGCTATACTTACGGTCATCTTCACTGTACAAATGTCAATGAACTTCAACAGCAGTGTGTATCCCAATGCGGTCACGCCCCTGTCGGAACATTTTCATGTCAGTGAGCAAGCTGCTCGAGTAGGCCAGATGATCTTCTTGGTGGCCTATGCTTTTGGATGTGAGCTGTGGGCACCCTGGAGTGAAGAGCTCGGTCGATGGCCTATCATGCAGCTCAGTCTGTTCTTGGTCAACATTTGGCAGATCCCCTGTGCCCTGGCACCCAACTTCGGCACCATTATTGTCTGCCGCTTCCTTGGTGGCTTGAGCTCAGCGGGCGGCTCAGTCACCCTGGGTATGACTGCAGACATGTGGGAACCTGATGACCAAGGTTTTGCCGTTGCCTATGTGGTATTGTCTTCTGTCGGTGGTACCACGATCGGCCCTATCTTTGGTGGAATGATCCAGCAATGGCTGAAATGGGAGTGGAACTTCTGGATTCAGCTTATCTTTGGCGGAGTTACGCAATTAGTTCACTTCTTTTTTGTCTCTGAGACTCGCGCAACGATTCTGATCGACCGGGAGGCGAAGCGCCGTCGCAAGACGGGCGAGGATCCGAATGTTTATGGACCGAACGAGCTGAAGAAGCCCCGATTTGAAGCTAAAGATGTTTTACGTGTGTGGTGCCGACCCTTTGAGATGTTCCTGAGGGAACCTATCGTGCTCTTCCTTTCTCTACTGTCTGGATTTTCCGATGCTCTGATTTTCACCTGCATTGAGTCTTTCAACCTCGTGTTCAAACAATGGGGATTCAATCCTCTCCAGATTGGGCTCTGCTTCATTTCCATCGTCATAGGCTATGTCGTCGCATATGGTATCTTTCTCCCCGATATTTGGCGCCAGCGCCAAATTAGAAAGAGTGATGGAAATACAGCTCGGTTGCCTGAACGTCGCCTGCTACTCCTTCTCTTCATTGCACCCCTGGAGACGATTGGGCTGTTTGGGTTTGCCTGGACATCAATGGGTCCGGACTACACCCATTGGATCGTGCCACTTGTTTTTGTTTTCTTGATTGCCATTGCGAATTACGGGATCTACATGGCAACCATCGACTATATGGTTGCCGCATACGGACCGTACTCTGCGTCCGCCACTGGAGGCAACGGCTTTGCTCGTGATCTTCTCGCAGGGCTGTCGGCCATGTACGCGACTCCAATGTACAGCAACATCGGTGGCAAGTTCCACCTGCAGTGGGCGAGTACCATTCTTGCCTGTCTGGCCATTCTCGTGACCATTCCCATCTACATATTCTATTGGAAGGGTCCAGAGATCCGGGCGAGTAGTAAATTTGCTCAGACCCTGGAGGCTGACCGCGCACAGCATGCAGGACGCCGGGCCAGTCGCCTCAGCGCGGAGGAGAAGCCATACATGGCCTGAAGTCTTACATACTTTACTTCCGAATTGTCGAGTATCTCCACGTTTAAAGTTGTATTTGTGAGATATGATTTTATTTCTACTTTGTCTTGCTACATATTTGTTCCTACTTAGTTCGTTCTTCAACGATGTTGTATAAGACTTCAAAGGTGGTGTGAGTGTTGACCGAGGGGTGGTCTCCATGACTGTCAAAATACTTGACTACAACAGTTTAGATACCCAATTATGATACTATCCTTCGATTACTTACAAAACATACTCTCGCCTCCTGTGTATTTTATGAATTCTATATCAGAGTTACCTTTACCCTTTATATCAAAAGTACCCCTTAGACTTCACTAGCCAATGTAAGATAGCGTGCTTACGCTGTGAAGCTACCGTATCTGAAAGATGTCAAAGTCCATTTCGGAGCCACGAAATATACTCCGATAAAGAAAGAATCAACATCTCTCTTCCCCTTTCATCTCATCTAACCGTTGAGCAAGCACTTGACAAGGCCATTCGCCTTTAACATCCAACCTTTCGAACCTCTTAAACCCCTGAGACTCATAGTACCGGATCAATTTACCATCGCCACCAGCATAGCAATCTACCCGTAGTAACGAGACTCCATCCTTGCTGGCAAGATCACGCGCATGATCCAAAAGGCGTTTACCAATCTGATTGCCAGCATATTGTCGATCCGAAACTAGCAATCGCACGTAGAGCTCAGGCTCAGATACAGGTGCCACGTAGGGCATCTTCTCTCCAACAGCAAGCGCACCTACGATGACCCCCGGAGCTTCTCCATACGTACTTTGGGGCTGTAGAATTCGCATATTATTCGCAACCTTGACAGCGAGCCAAAGACCATGGCCGGTTGTTGCAAATTCTCGGAGTTGCTCGGCGCGTTGTGGATTCTCTGAAAACGGTGCGGTTCCCCACTGCCCAGTTCTGTCGTGCGATACTAGCCATTGCACGGCGGTATCTAGAAGGTGGAGGACTGCTGGGATGGCGTCTACTGTTCCCCGTATGATAGTGATGTCGTTGTTAATCGTGCTTTGGGAAATTTCAGTTAGTATCTGTGAATGGCCTTATGTTTTTGTTCTTCATTTGATATTGTCGCTCTTCTGGTTCTACCTCTTCTTGGGTAGGTTGGTGCTTCGAACAATAAGACTTACTTTGATGCCATTTATCCAAGCGGTTTGGAGAGAGATAGCTGCCAAATAGTCTCCAGAAGCGTATCTAATTCGATTTTGGGATCTTTGCAGAATTGACGAGAAGGTTGCTAATCCGGGAAAGGGAGATGGTATCTTAAATAACATCTCCATGGATAAAACGGAGTATGGCGGACTAAATCTAGCTTACTCCGCACGGACAAATTAAAAGATTACCAACTTTATTAACGTCAACGCATTCTATATTAGCCAGTTAAATCTATTTTTAAGCCCCACTGGATTATCTGCTAATAATGGTACACTGGAGTACGGAGTATATTTATTCGGACTAGCAACAAGTACGAACCCGAGAATATTTACTCCGTTACTACTTTTAAAATTAAGCCTACATATAGTACGGAGTGCTTTACTTTTTTTAATGTGGGCCTAGTCTCGTCTAGATAATAGATATCTACACCACTATTACGTATCTACCACTACCACTACCACTAATATAATGATTAATAATAAGTATTAGACTATAAGGTTAATTTATTTAGTCAGAAGATACAATAAAAAGTTATATTGTGAGGCTATACTAGAATTTAAAACTAGAGATGCGTGACAGTCAACCGAATATAATGAAGTGGATTCCGGTAAGAAATCCGAAAATCCGAAGTCTTGTCCGTAATCTAGATTTAGTCCGCGGTACTCCGTAGTACCCTCACTAAAGCGGCGGGGTCTAGAACAGGAATCTACGATATTGTAGAAAAACAGGTGGAAATGACAGGCGGTGCGTTTCGAGACGATAAATAGGGCTGTGCTCGGTGAGTGTAGTGATTTGATATCCTTGAAGGATATGGTGTGTATAAAAGGGACTGGTACTCAGATTCTCTTTTACTACTATCAGAACTAAGCACAGACTGGGTGACAGAAGCTGGTTACTAAGTATGAATTAAGTAGAGAGAGAGATAAGTAGCTTAAGTTTACTAGGGGCCACAGATTCACATCCTACTTCAGTTTCACTAGCACTAAAGTACAAATATCCCCGGGAAAAAACGAAAGGAAATAAAAGAGATAGGGGGCAGGAATAGAAAAGTAAAGAATAAGAGAAGACAAGAGAAGAGAAATCGAAACTGAACAAGCTATGCAGCCCGACCAATGAAAAAGAAAGAGTATTGGTGATGCGAGTATACATATTTTAAAAACACCACCTCAGATTACAAGGTGTCATGCTATGTACCAAAACCCAGACTGGGGAAGGGATTTATGAGCAATTGACCAAGTAATCCCAGATGATGATGCTTAGCTATCAAAACCGGCTCCCCAATCGTAGTCCTCACGCTGCCATAACAGGTGCTCGTCGTCACAATCTTCCACGGTGTGCCCATGAGGTATAGGTGTATCGATACCCTCAATAACTTTCAAAGACGGTAATTTTGCATCCTTTTGCTCCAACAAGTTTGCTATCTGGGCCTCTACATCTAGATCCAGTGATTCCTTATACTTGTGTGGGTATTCACCCGGCAAGCCATAGCCGTAGATGCGTAGCGATTCTAGATGTGGGGGGAGGTTGTCAACGAGTGAGAAAGGTTCCTTCAGACGACCGGCACCAAAACCGCGAGCGTAGCAGTAGAGAACATGGGTGCCGATACTAAGATGCTTGAGATTGGGAAAGCTCCTCAGCGCACACTCCGGAGCCAATGATTCCACAATAAGGACTTTTTCCCTTTGAGCTACCCAATCCTGGAGCCCTTCGTCTACCTCCTCATATAGGCCGCCCCAAGACGCGCCGCGATCCTCATCGAACATTTCACGGAAGGTCACATGCGCCTGGATGTCAAGATCTAGCTCTTCCAACGTGTGCTGGTGGGTGAGCAACGACTTCAAGAGATGTATTGCACTGACTGGTGATACATCATAGTCCAGCTCGAAGCGTCCACCAACCGTAAATGCGAACTTCCTTAGTCGCTTGGCTGACTGGATAATGATATCCAATTCCTCGGGCGAATGCATAATACAATGGTAGAGCATGATATCCGTGTAGTTGGCTGAACGTGGTGGAGGCCACATTCCTACATTGCGGTTTGGCTGGATAGCCTCGAAACGAGCGGATTCAATGGCGGGGAGTTCCCGGATGAGGTTAAGGCAGTCGTGAACATCATAATCCCAGTAGAGCGTGCAATCATCCGCAGTATTATCTATATCGGAGAGAAATCTCACTGAGCGGAGATTTTTCAGGCCAGCCACATCGCGCTTGTCATTGATGGATCGTCGGAGAAAGTTTTCGAATAGATAGATCTCGGAGGGTTGTTGCAACCCTAGTGGGCAGAAGGCTAGGGATTCCAATTGAGGTGACAGGAAGACAAGCATGACAGCTAGGGCCTGCGCTTGAAAATATAGGTATTTGTCAAATGGACTGAAGTACTGTAAGCGCCTAGAAAGATCAACGCTCTATCGAGGAGTAACTGGCGTACCTTCGGTACTTACTAGCATTTTGCAGAAGCATATTAATTACCCGTTCATGTTCTCCTTGCCCTTCGAACCCTGCGTTTCTGACTGCGAGCTGGAGCCTCTGAAGGTCTTCTGGTAGCAACAAGATCTGTGTTGGCCGGATCTCATAAGGGTCACCCCTATGTGATAAGAGCGGTGTACGATCTAGCTTGAGTTCGCGTAGCTGTCCCGCGAGGGACGGCTCTCTAAGAATGGAGAACAAGATCTGCAATCCCCTCTTTATCTCAGCTGGGGATCGCAGGCGCACTTTGTGAAAGTTGTCATTGCTCTGCAGTTGACAAATACCACGTCTTGCTGGAAGCTGAACCGAATTTGAGACTACCATCAGGGCAAGTGCCTTCGAGTGAGAGCCAGAGGTGTGGAATATATGTCGCCGGACGAGCCCTCTGCAGGACAGCATGCCAAATGATGTTGGAAGACAAATAGTGAATCAAGTGGGAAAGAACGGTGGGGTAGCAACGGGGTGGAAACAAAGTGATGATGAGGAATTGGTTAGATTCCCCTGGGGCGGGAACCACCCTGCTTTTATATGCTCCTTGGCTAGGTCAGGCCAGTTAACTACGTACGTAACGTAACTACCAGGGGCTGCTATGTCACCTGACCAATATCTGTACGATGATATATATTCAACTTGATTCTATAAGTCTGACATATGGATGCGAGAATTATGTTCCTCATAGAGATAGAACACCATTCATCTAAATCCAATGGTTCATTTTACAACTAGGGCTGCAAATACTAAATAGTTGGGCCGTAAATACCCGATAGCTAGTAAGCTTAAAAACCACCCATAACTATATTGTCAACCGACATCCAACTCAACACTTGCATATTATTGGAACGCATGTATCTAAGACCAAAGGAAAGATCTGCAGGTGAAATTCTCTCGGAGCCTAGGTTTAATACTAGGCGAAGGGGAATAATTCCAACTGTTCACTCAATCTTTAAGTGCCTTCAACGCAGGGACCACAATATCATCGAGCTGGTTCTTCAAAGATGAGCAGTTGTTTGCACAACCTCAGCGTTGGCAGCCCTAGACCCCATGTATCGCAATGATATCAACATCAGTTGAGCTGATACCCAGTCTCTCGTTCCTGATGCTGCCACTCTGTACCAGTCCGCGTCCACTTCTTTGAGAATCGCAGGTAGACTCTTGAAACCAGGTACCGTCTGGGCCAGAACTATTGCCTCAGCGAACAACTTTTCCCGTACGGTGTCAACTCGGCTCAGCAATTCTGGGTGGTTAAGGTAATTCCATACCCCTATTGCCTATACATATGCTCAGTCACATATGAAATAAAGGAATTTGCTCATTCGATCTTTGCTCAAAGTCTTACGTACCCTCCGAATGAAATCAAAAAGCTCTTCCTCCTTGGTACCGCTTTTAGCAACTAGGTCCAATGCTTTGTCAAATTTTCTCGGATCTGTCGGATTATGAATCACGCCATTAAAGATATCGTCCTTATCTTCAATGTCGAAAATTTTGCCCTTTACAATATTCAAGGACTTCTCGGTCAGAAGAAATGTTCCACGGTTGTTCCTTGTGCCCAGAGCGCTGAACAAACGATCATTAGGAATTAGGGCGTCTCCGTCAGCAATTGATGGCGCACGACTCAGGGCTGAAAGAGGCTTATCCCAGTATTAGACAAAACTTGCCCCATCTATAATCGCACTTTTCATAAGTGAGCCCGAGGGCAGCACCCCAGTGACAGCACTTCTTAGGAGTATTTGGATGTATGCTTTCTGTGATATATTAGCCTTGCCATCTCGCCTGTATAAGAGCCATTATTCAAGGTCCTTCACGCACCTCTACGACATGTTCTGTATTAAAAAACACACCCTTGGCCACTTTGTCGAGGTCCACTGCTTCAACACTTGTTCTAGCACACGAAGAAGCTCCCAACCTAGCCGATGCTGTGCATTAGTAAAGGGGGTATTCAACTAAGTGCCAGAACTCATCAAATGGGCAGCATACATGAATGATTTCTTAAATACCACTTTACCAGCATTGCCCTTGAACAGCTCCCCACTAGCAGGCCAGGGAAACGCCCTAATCATTATTTTCCATTGCCTGATTTGGAATGCCTTAAATGCTGGGGGTGCCCGTCGCTCAATGCTATGTGTATCATAGTCATCGTTGTCATATGGGTCCTCTAGATCTCGCCTTTTGTAGTTTGTACCAAGGTTGGTGGTGTCACAGTAATCCGAGTCGATCTTACACAGGTCCACACCATCACAGGATGATGCTAGTGTTCCTTGAGGCGTGCAGCATAATGCCTTCTTTCTCTACCCTACAATTGAACGTTGTTGTCAGTAAACAAATCAATGATAAACCATATTAACTGGATGTACATACAATTGCAACCAGTGACCGAATCCCCTTGGTTATCGGTAGCGATGGTGACTTCAGTGGAGCTGCATGTATTATCTCCACAGTCGCCTTTCCCTGCCTAGTGGCAACCTTTCAGTGGAACAGGGTTGTCTTGCAGCAATAGTGCATGGTATGATGGAAAACGGTACATTTGCTTTAGAGCAGGTTAGCTTGGAATCAGGTTCATCGGGTTTAAAATCCGTATATGATACCGTTCATGTTAGACGCTTCTGCCACGCTCACCTCGCCGTCCTTGCAGGATCCATCGCTATAATGGCCAGTCAGTAGTGCTCGTATAGAGGTGAATTCGATCAAAGCCAGCATACCAACCAGTCCAATAGCAGTCCAAGGTAAGATTATCGAAAGTGCTATCCTCGCAACAAAATGCTTTCGTCCCACGCTTGCATTTCTTTGTGCCAGACTGACCTGGAACCCATTGTAGTCACCTCCACCAGTGCTGGATGTAAAAAGCTTGATCTCTCCTGCATGGCATTGCCCTGTTTAGGCAGAGTTAGCTGCGGTTCTATAGGGAACTACCGTGTACTGACCATTACAATCTCTCCCACCCCCGCGCCACTGACAGGTAGAGGGAGCTGAATCTGTGTCGCAACATATCGGTTGACCGTAGTTTTTCTGGTGGTAGATGTGTCAATGTTTGATACTGTTATATACCGACCGCAGTCTCAATTTAAGATCGACAGTACATACCTTGGACTTTTGACATTTATCTTTGTCGTATCCCACTAAAGTATACCCTCTGTCACAGGTGACCTGAGCGATATCAAGATTGACGCATTCGGAACCTCGATATCACCCTTCATTCAGAGACCTTGCAACGGTTTGGGCTAGTACGTCTTGTGTCACGGAGAGAGACCTCGCCTTCACCTTCTCTTGCACTGAGGTGACGTTGGCCTTGCCGAGGAGAGCTGCATGGGCTGCAAAGTCACATGTATCTGTTCAACGAGCGAGTGAGCTGCAAATACTCCAAGAACCTCTAGCCTTGACAGCAATGGGGCATATATTAACCTTGGTCAGATGCCCAGATCAAGGAACCACCAAGGCCGACGCTTCTAGCCCAGTCAAGCTTTTGCTTAAATGTTGTTTTGTCGTCGTACGAGATCCATTGGTCCTTGTCATATGTGAAATGCAGAAATGCGGCCTCCTTGCCATGAGCAGGAGTAATCTGAGGATTTTTATCCAGCAGATCCTGTATCTCGTAGTATGCTAGGTAACCACTGGTATGAGTACAAGGTCCGGAGGTATCTCCTGTGGTAAAGGGACAGTCCGGAGCTGTATAGCCACTGTTCTCAAGCGTAAAAGTTCGACCGTAAAACCCAAAGCCCATAACGACTTTACTTGGATCGGTTCCAACGCGCTAGTGAAGGTCTGCAGCTTCCTTGATATTAGTCAAGTTGGTGTGGGCCTGAACAATACTTCCACTATAGGCCCCATGTTAAGAACAATTCCAATGATATCAAGAGCAAGATGTGACTTACATAGCATTTCGTCTGTCCCACTCGCCATGTAGGTCATATGTCATCTACTCAGTCTGTTTAGCATTGTGTCTCCTTTTTGGGCTAGACAGGGAGACTGACAAAGTTCATCTAGTCTGCGTACTTCAGCAACCCTGGAAGGTCGAACCATTTCAGATACCAGTACGAAGAAGGCGCTGTAAAACTTATGCCAAGCTTTCGGCCCGATGCATTGAATGTGCTTCTTAACTTGGCCAACAATTTGACATAGTTATCTGTATCTCTGGGCTTGCCACGTCGGTCACCCGCCCCAGGATACTCCCTATATACCCAAGTTAGATTGCTGTTTCTCATGGACTTCGCAACTACTACTCACCAATCAATGTCGATTCCATCAAATCCATAGGTATTTAGAATCTTTAGCGTATTATTTGCAAATGTCCTACGCTTCGTTGCATCCGCCGCAATCTCGCCAAAT
This sequence comes from Aspergillus oryzae RIB40, assembly GCF_000184455.2. Taxonomy (NCBI): domain Eukaryota; kingdom Fungi; phylum Ascomycota; class Eurotiomycetes; order Eurotiales; family Aspergillaceae; genus Aspergillus; species Aspergillus oryzae. The sequence continues at coordinate 5,777,515 of NC_036436.1, forward strand.
AACGGCTGAGTTACCGTGTCGTTATCGGAGAAGGTCCAACCACCCACGCTAACGTAGATCTTGAGTGATGGCTTCAAGTCTTTGACCGCGGCTACCTGCGTGAACAGTTCCTCTGACATATCTGAGCTCATTGTAGTAATGGTATAGCTCTTGGGATCAATATAGGCAAAGGCGAGATATAGATGAGTTAGGATGCCCACTGCACCAAGTCAACTGCCAGAACCGGTATGAACGAAGGATAATATCCGCAGGCATAAGACTTACAAAGGAGTTCCCCGGGCAGGGTTGGATGGCATTTGGAATCGGACATCCATCCCTCATAGTACCCGATTACTGCAATCATGAGAAGTCAGCTACCTATCCCAAAGCACTTTCAAACGTGCATTCTCTTATAGCATGATACCTTTGGCAAAAGGATCCCCGCCATTGTGGCTCGAGGGAACTGACGGGTGGAGTACGCATTGCTTTGGCATTCTGCTGTGCAAAACTCAGACGTGGTGCCACAGAAACCAAATTCTGAGCAGCTGTCCACTGATCCTTAGTTCTTCTCCCTTGACGTCATCGGATAGAGCAAGGTATAACTTACCAATTGTTCAACGGACACTTTGTGTTAGGCGTGCTTGCATACTTTCCACATTCGGCGCGGGCATCGCAGTTAGACATGCATCCATCGCCGCAATAAGTAGGCCCATAGCCACAGAATCCACTAGCACCACAGCATGCACCGTTTGTACAGGGCCTTGATGCACTACAGGTGTGGTCATCTTCTCTTTTTAGAAGAGAGGAATGCGTATGTGAATGACGGTGGCCATGTGAATGATGAGGTGAAGAATAATAAAATAATTAATGGTCAACGTCCTTGTCAGGGGAAGGTTGGGAAGTATTGTCCGAAAGAACACGTGAGGCTGATCCCCTGGCGCTTAATAGTACCAAGACAGCTATCACTAAACCCCAGAAACAAAGCCGCCCCCCGGGCCCCAGCAGGGAGAATGATGACATGCCTTGAATCTTCTTGCTCTGACGATGTCAGGGAAAACACATTTTCATGCGACAGCTTTGTGATGGAGATAGGTGGACATTTCGCAAGGGCATACAGGCTACCTTTTGATTCGACCCTTTCTCTATGCTTGTATGTGTATTTACACCATTTAGTCACCTTGAGACAGTGAGTTTCCTAGACAGGAGTACATCAGCCGCTGCACATCGGAAATTAAAAGCTGGCGATTCCCTACATGACATTAGCTACGTCCGCGGCGTATATCGGCTTAGAGCACGCCAGATACTTTAGCTGGGATATGTAGTACTCACCGGGAACGGCCTCATATTCATATATGTCTAGATTGAGGTGAGGTCTGGATGCAGGAGTAATTGAGCTACCCCGTTATAGGACTAGCCGCAAGCTGCAATGTAGCATCGCAAATTTGAGCTGTTTTATGTGTACCCGTAGGATTCCTAGCTGGCATCGGATCCCTGCAACACTAAAGTAGTGTCCAATAGCTTAGCTACCAGGTAGTTTAGCGTGTATAGATCATCAATGTCGGGAGCGTTGATGGGATCTAGGCAGGCTTGGCTACTAGGGTAAGATTAAATTTGATGTGGGTCGAAAGATCTACGACAGCACCAGGCCCTGCTAGCCAGAGCTATGGAGCACAATCTGTCCCTCAAAACAGTTTCAAGTGTCATACGACAATAGACGTTAGAAGGAGGTAAAAGGCATATACTAGCGCTAACGGGTTAGCTTCCTTAAACCATGTACAGCACACTATGTAACATCAACCCCTGCTCAGAGTTCCGTAGAGAGCTCTAGTGCTGCATTATCCTTGTTATTACTAGAAAGGTATCGAAAAATTGCGCAGACTTTATCTTCCGGTCAACAGCTGAAATTGCAGGCCCGCAAATTATATAGCTCACTCCAATATATGAAAAGCCTAGACCGAATCATGATAGCTTCACAAGCATATGCGGATCAGAACATGAATGAATGAAGCGAGAACAAGGAGGTCAAACCCTGAGTCGAGGTCATTCTTATGGAGTCTCTCGAGTATCCATCACTCTGTTCTTTACCCATCTGTATGTCTCTGGGTTATCGGCCCAACATGCAGTCGTATTCTTTGATTACCATTCTAGGCCTTGCCAGTGCTACACTTATCATTGGTCAACAGTTTAAGCGGTACTCCTACCCATGGTACACTCTCAATCTGACGCAAGCATGCTTTACCGCCATTAACTCGAGTGTTCCTTCATGCCCTTCTCTATTAGCAACTCATACAACTGGGTTTGTTCTGACTACTCACCGCAAGCATTGAGGATATATGACTAACTGATCACACGTAGCACCGGAACGGTAGACATACTGGGTGAGGATGCCCTTCAGTCTCTTTCGTTCAAGCAGCATGTACGGGGCAGGGAGACGTAATGGTCTACGATAATATTGCATATCCCGGTACGTTCAAACTTGAAGTGCTGTGGAAACGTATTGCTAAGACAGGTTCTATTTAAGCAACATTCATGATCGACAACCCTCTATACACGTACGATGTGAGCTGCTACAAAGACTCGTAAGATCCCACCAGAACCCGTGCCGTGGTAGGTACGATGATCTAACATATGAACTTCAGATCGCCAGGAAAGTACTGTGACTTGATCTTGGGGGAATGGCGAAACCAAACAAATGCAACGAACGACAACAGCTCAGCACATGACTGTTCTGATTGCATTCTTGGGCCGTTCAAAATACAACTAGAATCGCCGATAGGCTATGATGATGAGTGGGCAGAAGACTTTATCTCATTGACCTCTAGTTGTGGAGCTACTGGGTACACCTATGTAGCGCCTACAGGATACGCCTTGAATTCCTCTATTACATCGTCTGGCACGGCCACGAGCACCGGCACTGGGAGTGATGCTGCCACTCCAACCTCTACGCACACCTGTGTGACCACGTACACAGTACAGGCTAACGATACATGTCATTCGATTGCTAAAAAGCACAGTGTTTCTACATACAACCTCATGGTTGCCAATGGAATCACAATTTTCTGTTCAAACCTGGCTGCACCAGGAGAAAGTATTTGCATTCCGGAAAGCTGCAACTCGACAACCCTGTTGGCCGGGAATTCTTGCGCTCAAATGATGTGTGACTGGAACGTCAGCATGGCACAAATCCTAGCTTGGAATTCGATCATCAGCAGTTTGTGCGATAATTTCCATCTCTTTTACGGATGGGAAATCTGTAGGGGGTAAGTAGCGAGCAGATCAAGTTGTTCTTTATGGCTTCATTGTGCTAATTACTCATTTTTACACGACAGACCCCCAGGTGGTGCTATAGAAGTGCCCACAGGCGCTCCAACGACTACATCTGGCCCTACTGCCACTGGTGTAGTCTACAGCACACCTGCGCCAGTTCCGACAAATGCTATGGCAGGTTACAATCACCGCTGCGGTAAATGGTATACGGTAAGAAATCAACCTGTTTTACGAGCTTTGTCAGTGGGCCTTGCCTCTAGCCGTTCGTAAATTCTTTTCTAGACAAAATATAACGACTCATGCACCGATATTGCCGCTAATGCTGGGATTCCATACGAGGAGTGGCTGTTTCTGAATCCAGACGTCTTTGCCAACTGTACCAACCTGTGGGACGGATATGCCTACTGCGTTGGAGTCGTCGGCAACGTTGCTACCTACTCAGGATGGACTGTCACTGCAGCACCCACCACTAGCTTCACCAGACCTGCAAGTACAACGGAGACATGGACTCCAGGACCAACCTATATACTGCCGCATGCTCCGGGAACATTGCAAGACTGTGCAGTTTATAGAGATGCTATTGATGCAAACAATAATCCAACGAAGGAGTGGGGTCTCGGTACTGATTTCCTGGACGGGCTCGGATCAACTACACAGCCTGTTCATTCTATTCCCACCCTTATTCGGTCACTGTTGATGACTTCGTACAGTGGAACCCCAGCCTAGATGTATCGGATTGTGTGGTTCACAAGGGCTATAGTTACTGCGTTCTGATCTCATACAATCGTACGTATAATCTATCAAGTCCCATAGTCTCACTGCTATTTACATCGAATTGCGGCAGGCGGACCGCGCGAACTATGCTAACAAACTAAATCAGATACTTCGAGCGATCCTCCAGACGACATGCCTGTCGAGACAAAATGCGATACCGTCGATGAAGCGTGGATCATGAAGTGTACTGCGTCTGATTGCAATTGCTACTACGTGATACGTGGCAAAGAGGCCGAGGGTACATGATTCCTGCCGTGGTTCCCCCAGTAGCTAGGCGAAGCTGACCAACACTTTCAGGCTTTGAATGCTCTTCTATAACCGAAGGCTCTGACCTTTCCGAAGCCAAGCTAGTGGAGTTGAACCCGTGGATAGGGACGGGTGACTGTAGTACTGGGCTGTTTGCGGGACTCAAAGGTGAAGAGCAGCGCGCAGTTTGCCTGGGTACTGGCCCACTGTCATCAAGCACGACGACTTCACCAACCCGAGCAACTAGTCCTGTCACCCCAACCATTGGTACATCCACGTCCCTTGCCCCTTCAGCGACCGTCACACCCCAGCCGGGGGCAATCAAAACGTGCAATGCATACCATGTGGTAAAGAGCGGAGATGAATGTGCCACTATTGCAGAGGCAAACGGGATTTCATTGGAGACATTCTATAAATGGAATCCACAAGTAGGGAGCGATTGCAGAACTCTTTGGCTAGGATATGGCGTCTGTGTCAGTGTTTCCTCTTAGCGGTTGCAAGCAAGCATTTGGGTATTTAAACCGCTGTGGTCGGCATACTTCCTACTTTGTGACTATGTTAGAGCATTTCTGAAGAACAATCAGTTCTCGTATAATATGAAATCACAAACTAAGGTTCTCTAACTGTACATTAAACGGGTGATATTTGTTCTCCACACTGAGTAGAATAATATGTGCTCGAGACTTTGTCCAGTTAGTAGCCGGTTTCTGTTTTCATGGGTATATATAAGTCACGACATATATATCTTCCTGATCGAGCGATATAGCATGTTGAATTCTCAAACAAACAGCACCAAATAACGCTTCTAGCATAGATATAGTACTACTCAACATATAGAAATATCGTATAACCATCAGTCAACTTTCGATTTTTTTCAGTCTAGCTTTAGTCCTCTTAATGTAGTTGGTTCAATTTGAGCTAATTTCAAATAGTTTTTTGGCGCACGAGCTTAGCCCGCAGAATTAGGGCTTCGCAATTCTCCTGAGGTGATATAAAGACTCGGAGTGGACTATAACAGAGAAACTATAGATTGTTCCTGAATGACTTGCATTAATCGATCGGCAGAACGGCATCTCGCACGTTGATCAGGAATTCATTTCCGACATCAATATAGAATGTATAGATTCGGGTTTTCCTAGTGATAAGCCTATACTCTAAGCCAAGGTTGTCAAATTCTTAATTGCTACAATTTGTGTTTAACCGGCAATTACCTGCAACAAATATTAGTAAATAAGACACAGTGCGGAAATATAGCGGAAAGATTCTATTCACTAACTTGGGTAAATCTGGGGCCGCCTTGGCAAAGCTTCGAAGCTGTAGTTTGTAGCTTTCCCCGAAGTCTCCATGAATCCTGTCATCCAATCTTCTTCATTTCATAAGTGCTCATAGCGTTCATAGCTGTAGGGTTTGATTGTACCTGTGCGACGAGCGGAAGTTGAAGCCGCGATGTTCCGCGTCCGTGTCTAGCCGTCGGGCGCGGAACTAAATACCGCAGTGTCCGATACGAAGCCTGAGGAACATACTACAGCTTCCTCGGCCACAACGTTACAACCAATGAGGTGCGTCCGATTCGCAAGGTTGTACCAGTAATGATGGCTGCCCTCTTCAGCTGCATGGTTGGCGACAGGCTCATATTCTACCACCAAGTACCGTGACGTTGAACCATGGTCGGAAAGGTCCCGTGCAACAGACGTAATAACCCCTGCGGAGACTTGATGCTTAAACCAAAGATGTTTGGTATAAAACCCCGGCGCGTCGCATGCCACTTTAGCTGCAATGAGATTTTCCCTTCGATAACGACCATCTTCTCCCCTTCTCCTTAGACGTTCAGAGATGTCGTTACAAACAATTGCGATCGCCGCTATCGCGGTGGCATACTTCATCATCCGCTATTTGAACCGCACGGATGTCCCGAAGATCAAAGGCATTCCAGAGATTCCCGGGGTTCCTCTCTTCGGAAATCTATTACAACTAGGTGACCAGCATGCGACGGTCGCGGGAAAATGGGCGAAGAAGTTCGGACCAGTTTTCCAGGTGCGCATGGGGAATAAGGTGAGCTTTGACATTCTTTCGGTGGCTGATGTGAGGGGGGCGAAGCTAACCTGACCGCTGTTTAGCGTGTGGTATTTGCCAACAGTTTCGACTCCGTGCGTCAGCTCTGGATCAAGGACCAAGCCGCGCTCATCTCTCGCCCGACTTTCCACTCTTTCCATAGCGTCGTTTCCAGCTCGCAGGGATTTACAATTGGTACATCCCCTTGGGATGAATCATGCAAGAGACGGCGCAAGGCAGCTGCAACGGCGCTCAATCGCCCGGCGGTGCAGTCGTATATGCCGATCATTGATTTGGAAGCTACCGCCAGTATTAAGGAATTACTCAAGGATAGCCAAAATGGAACGGTGGATGTGAATCCTACTGCTTATTTCCAGCGCTTTGCGCTTAATACCAGTCTTACGCTGAACTACGGGTTCCGGATCGAGGGAAATGTTGATGATGAGCTGCTCAAGGAAATCGTTGATGTCGAGCGTGGAGTGTCGAACTTCCGCAGTACAAGCAATAACTGGCAGGATTATATTCCCTTGCTCCGGATTATTCCTAAAATGAATCGCGAGGCTGAGGAATTCCGTGTCCGTCGGGATAAGTACTTGACGTATCTGTTGGATATCCTCAAGGACAGAATTGCCAAGGGAACAGACACGCCGTGCATTACTGGAAATATCTTGAAGGATCCGGAAGCGAAGCTTAATGAAGGTAAGAGTGCTCCTAGTCTAATCGTTAGAGTTCGCCACTGACGGAATGGCGTCACAGCTGAGGTGAAGTCTATTTGCTTGACGATGGTTTCCGCTGGTCTGGATACTGTTCCAGGTAACTTGATCATGGGTATCGCGTATCTGGCTTCCGAGGACGGTCAACGTATCCAACAGAAGGCCTATGACGAGATCATGAAGGTATATCCGGATGGTGATGCATGGGAAAAGTGCTTGGTCGAGGAGAAGGTTCCATACGTATCGGCTTTGGTCAAGGAAACTCTGCGATTCTGGACTGTCATTCCGATTTGTCTGCCACGGGTAAACATCAAGGAAATAGAGTTCAACGGGGCCAAAATCCCTGCTGGGACTACCTTCTTCATGGTAACATACTTCCTTCTCCCTGGCCTGTGCTCCAGTAACCATACTAATTGATGTACAGAACGCCTGGGCTGCCGACTACGACGAGGACCATTTCAAGATGCCCGAAAAGTTCCTCCCTGAGCGGTATCTCGAAGTCTCCGAAGGCTCTGGCACCCCCCACTACGGATATGGAGCCGGCTCACGGATGTGTGCGGGGTCCCACCTTGCCAATCGCGAGCTTTACACGGCCTACATCCGACTGATCACTGCTTTCACAATGCATCCGGCACAGAACCCGGCGGATCGCCCCATCCTGGATGCGATCGAGTGCAATGAAATCCCTACGGCTCTGACCACGGAGCCAAAACCATTTAAGGTCGGTTTCAAGCCGCGGGATGCTCCGAAGCTTCAGCAATGGATCATGGAGAGCGATGAGCGGACGAAGGATCTGTAGTCTTCTATTTTCCTATTTTTAAAGTCTAGAATTAGCATTACGTTGGCTACGATACTTGCATGCTTAGAATGAAAATGTACATACTAGTATGAATGAAAAGATTTGTTCAAATAAATCACATATCCATGAACTTCATAAACCGAGCTAAGATTTTAGCGGGACCGCGAACCATTCATAGAAGTGGATAACTGCCGAGTGGATCGTCGCCGCCTAACCGCCTCGGGCTATAGTGCAACCTCGGCTGCCGAACCCCCGCATTAGCGAATCAACCCAATAACAGAACAACCGTCGGCTTTTTCCTCTTCTCACCGTTTTACCGGGACTTGCCCAAAATGTCTGCCCCGGCGGATCATGACACAAGCCAGGTCGCAGACAACGGTGACAACCGTACGATAGAGAACGACACGGAATCACACGACCCCCGTCCGCGGAAAAGACGGAAATACATCGCAAAGGCATGGTGGGTCATGTTCATCCTTTCCGGTATTGTCAACAGATGAAGGTCTCACTGAAACCCCGAAACAACAGTAACGAGTGCAAGCGGCGGAAAATCAAATGTAATGGAGAGACACCATGTCAAAGATGCGGAAGACAGCGGATTGGATGTGTGTACGCGGAAGGACAGCGACAAGAAATTAGCGGGAATGAACAGTAAGAGCCGGTCCGTGGGGTGGAGAGAAGTGATGCTGACGGAAACTAGCGGGTTGGATCAATTGTGCGAGCAGATGAAAGCCATGCAGGAGCAGATCACTGCTTTGACGACTGCCGTTCATACTCTGACTCAAGGTGCTGCTGTTCCGACGTCATTATCGCGACCGGACCAGACCTGCTTTTCTATTTCCTCACAGAGACCGTTTCGGCGTGTTTCATCGGCTAAGGAGTTGACTTTTCAGGGTCCCACGACCTCTGCGTTTAGTTTTGATCTTGCGAAATCGAGTCTTCAGCGGCGTGGGATTGTCGAGCGCAATGATGCTGGTGAGGATGGGGATTTGACCCAGGAGCCGTCGCCTATGCCATCGCCCTCACCCACTCAGGTGTTGCATACACGACAGGGTGATCCGCTGTGGACTATTGGAAAGGATGAAGCTCTTCGATTGTGTAGGGTGTATGAGGAGGAGATGGGGATCATGTACCCTGTGTTGGACTTGCAGGAGCTCCTCAACCAGGTCGAGATCCTATATGGTCAAGTGGAAACAGAAGGCTGGTCGGAGGCTTCTGTACAGCATAATGGTCATATGAAGGTGGATGATTACGACGTCCATATTCTCAGGTTGGTTCTTGCGTGTGCAATTACGGCTGAGGCAAGCGGAAACAGCGATTTGGCTATGAGGCTGTTTGAAGATGTACAGAAGGTAGCAGATAACTGCGTATGGGGGCCTCCGGACATTAGAGGTATCATGTTCCTGACGTTGGTGGTAAGTCCTGCTGTAGTGTTGTTCCTCGCAGGATCTGACATAGTCATAGTCGATTTTCTATTTTCAAATGGATGAAGAAGCGCTTGCGTGGAGGACGATCGGCATCGTGGAACGTATGTGTCTGGAGAAAGGTCTTCACCGACGGGAAACATTGCAACAACCGGCTATTTTGGCTGAAGGGAAGGAGCGTATTCTACGATTATTTTGGTCCATATATGTGCTGGATATGCGCTGGAGTTTCGGGACAGGCATGCCCTTTGCCTTGGAAGACACAGATATTGACCCGTGGCTTCCAGAGCCCGAGGAAAAGACCCCCTACTTGCGGGTGATGATCCGGTATAGTCGCATTGCGGCGAAGGTGTGGAAGTTCATATCAGCTTTCAACAACACGAACGAGATCAAGAAGGACGAAATGAACTATTTAGATTGGCAGGTCCTACGGTGGGCTGCTGCAATACCTGATTCCTTGCGTCTTGATCAGCCATTTGATCAGGCGCAACAGGATCCACGGAGTATCCGCCGGCTACGATCTTTACTTTACCTACGCGCCAATCAGCTGCGGATGCTAATCTATCGGCCAGTATTACATTCAGCGGCTCATATAATGCGTTATCCAGCAGAATCGCAAATAGTCGTTGACCTTGCCAAAGACACCATCCAGTTCATCACGAAACTCAACGAAACATCAGACATATATCGTCTTCAGCAGGTTACATTCAACTGGTTTCTCGTGTCAGCCCTTGCCGTTATATTTCTCGCCGTATCTCAGACACCCTCCCAATTCAGCGCTCACTCTAAAGTGGAGTTCTACATGGCCCTGGAGTTAGTCAAAGGCTTCTCGCCGCGATCATATGTATCCCGACGACTGTGGAGGTCAATCAAGGGGCTTCGAAAGCTGGGACCTCAACTTGGGCTGCAAACCCACCACCAGCCCGAAGAGACAGTTCGGCACGTGCTCGAGCCAGCCGCTGGTACTGCAGCAGTAGACTCAATGGAGCAGGTACCGGCACCCAGTACGCAGAGCCATACGACACCAGACGGAGCTCAGATGACACGGGAGCTGATGGAATGGTTCGAAGCAGTGGGTAATATTGAAGACCAGATCATGTCATTGGGGACAGGTGTGCAGACATATGAGGAGCCATGGCAGTATGGGGCTCGCATGGGGAATGGCTACACGTTTGACTTTGGAGGCGAGTTGTCGAGCCTGATGAAGGATTGCTTCTGATGGTACTATAACAAATGGCACGAGGTTTATTTACCCTTAATACCTTCCACTGTCTTGAGGTACAATGGTAGGAAATTTGAGTAGTTTAGTGTAGGAAAACCGACAAAGAATAAATTAAACGACCACTTGAGATTGCAAGTAGCGGTATGCTATGAGAGGTAGAGGGTTGCCGACCTTCTGTAGGTCTGGGGGGTAACTACGGTTCTTATATACATTTAGAGACAGAGTGTAGCTCCAGGGTGGAGCTACGTGGTCCCTCTAAGCCCCATGGCTATTCTCCTTAGCAGTACGCTGTAGCCGAGATCACACACTTCTTCCTAGAAATATCACCGCCTTAGGAACGGCACAAAGGACCACCCAAATCAAACAACCAATGCACCCTCTCAAATGAATTGTGTTAGACCTTGGTTCCTGGTATACTAATGAATCAACCACACCTATTAAAAGAGTATAGCTCTAACCCTGACCCACACAATTGATGAAATACTGCTCTCCCGGCAATTAATCTAGCCATCGTGCCTTTCAGACAACGCGTAGAAGACCTTGACTAATGCGAAAAGGATTAATCGTGGTCTGTGCAGCCTTCTGGTAGCGTGTGTCACTAGACGGATGATGAGCATAATTGTTGGTCTCATTTCATGAAGTTCAAAATTGTTTGATGTTAGAAGTGGCTTGGTAGAAGACGTGTGTATAATGAAAAACGCAAGTGTGGATGCTATATAGACGAGCCTCAACCAAGAGCTACATGATTTTACAAATAGGTCCCTGGTAATACATTAATGAGTGAATGTATAGATGGTCAATATATGTTTAGTAGTACTGTGGAAGTTCCCTAACGTATATGATTAAGGATGTTATACCTGGACTTAAAATAGGGGTAAAGTTGCTTAAAGTAATAAGGCTACGCAATATCCATGTCTCTCTTTATTATACGATCTGCTCAAAACCAATAGAACACTTTACATGGCGACGGAAGTGTACATTGTCGAGTAGGAACCCTAAGATGATGCTGTAGAACATATACGAGCCATTCGTACATATAGTCCAAACGACAAATAGGTTACAGGTGCGCCGTGGAGGAAGCAGCGGAATGATGGCCTTGGTTGGATAGACCACGAGGGAAGGTGAGATATCTATTCAAATGTCCAGGCGCTTTGTTGAGTGATTTATCAGTCTATTGATTTATTGTCTTGGTCTTTTTGCGTTTTAGTATGTGTTCTTTATGGGTTGATAGTGTTGATTGACATGCTCGTGAAGAAGAAAGAAGAGAAGCTAATGAATGGCAAGATATGAAGTACTAGAGCTGATAGAGATGTAATGCTCTGGATTGACCTTCAACACTACATTGAAGGGAGATAACTCAAAGGGTTCAAATACAAGCTACATTCAAATTCAGATCGTAGCGAATATGCATTGAGGTACTAACAATGACCAAGGCGTCGATATTTCCAACATACCACCTTAGCCTGCAACATCCCCACCAGATATCCAGCTTAAATTTAAGTCGACTCTGTACTAAACGTGGAACTAGATACCCCTTCCCTAAATAGTGAGCGATAAGGGTCATCGAAGACAGGCGAGCGAGGTCCGACGACAGCTGGTTTAGGCACAGCTGGTTCAGGCTCAAGAGGTTTATGTCTGGTCTTGGCGTACGTATCTACAAATGCAATTAGCTCAATCCACCATAGCCAAAAGCTTGAATTAACTGGTATATAAATATGCTTACCTTTCTTGGAGACTATCTCAAAGACAATTTCCTTCCCATCTGTTATCAGTCGTGATATAGTATATTTCCATTGTATCTCTTGAAAAATGTAAATGGGCTTCTCATTGATGGTGTATTTTAGCAGATGCTCCGTGGTGGAAAACGCGCATTGTTGGGACAGATATATATTCCAAGTTTCCCAGGACAGATATTGGACTGCAGTGCTCGGCTCTTTTACTCCGGGATACATAGAGAAATGACCAGCCAGGGCATCGCCCCTTCGAATTTCATCTATGGTATTCTCGACGCTAATGGAATCGGTCCAAGCAATCCGTGGCACCTGGGAAGAAGGTACGGACATGATGTACGAATAGAAAAGTGAAAAGGCCACTGTAACTCGTTCCAGAATGACTGATGGCTAGGTACCGGCGTGAGATGGCGGATTATTGTAGGGTGAGAAAGACGAGGTACAGTAATCAAAGAATTGAGATGGGGAGATTGAAATACAGCATGTGGTAGCCAAATCTTGATCGCTGGACAAGAAGAAAAGGATTTCTCATGGTTTAGATCAACAGAGCTTTTATATGTCTCCAGCCAGCCTCTGTGCTGGATATACCCAAGACCAACTGAAGTATTCCGTCACTGGTTTGGCAGAACATCAGAACTACAGCGCATTGTGTCTGAAGGTACCTTTATTGATCAATCTTTTATCTATCCTTTATTGAAACACCCTGCGATATCGGTAGCCGCATACGTTTTCTAGCTTTATTCCACGAAACCTTCCAGAAGAACATGTGCTTATAAGAATACCGAATACTCGTTACAGGGAGGCGAAGGGACAAGGGCATGAAACATTTATCGGATCAATTATAAAGGGACTTTCCCAATGTCTTCAAGTCTTTGACGGTAAAGTCCGTAACCAACATATGGGCCGGCTCATGCGCGAACACAAGTCCTTCGATTCGGTCTCCTGCCGACTCTACTGCCATCTGAGGTGTGACACCACACGCCTAGTAGACAATCAACAAAACTGATTTTGAAAAAGGAAAACAGAAACTTACCCAGAAGACTGGAATTTCCCCTTCCTCAAAAATCTGCCTCTCTCCGAAATCCGGCTTCTCAATATCACTGATTCCCAACCGCTCGAGCGCATCCCATCCCCAGTCAACAGGCTCCCCATGCGTGGCCAGGAATGGTCTTGTGATCTCCCGAACTCTCTCTACATCTTCCACGCGATAGGGTCTCATCGAGACAATGCAAGTTCCGTTCTTAAAGATCCCCGAAGCCAACAATGGAATGCGTGTTTTGTACATGGCAACAATCGTTCCCGTGTCTTGGTGTCTTGGTTTCAGGCCCGCGTCAGACAGGGCATCTTCAAAGGAAAACGAGCATCCGATTAGAAAGCCGACGTAGTCGTCTGTCCAAAGGTTCACGAGATCGGTACGGCTTTCAAGATATTTGCCATTTTTATAAACGCGGTATTTGGGACAGTCCGTGCGAAGGTCGAAGTCCTTGTCTTTGATACACGATGACGGGTAGATGATGTGGGGATTGCCCTTCTGGGTGAGTCCAAGTAAGGGACAGGAGACTGGGTTGCGGAGACACAGATTGTGGAAATCCTCGGCATGCTTGGAGGGAAGGATGAGAAGGTTGGCTTGTAGATACCCTGGAGCTAGGCCCGAGGTGTTGGTTATGTGGTTTTGGCGGCCGAGAAGGCGGACTTGGTGGGCTGTTTGACCTTGCGTGGGGTCCATCTCTACAGTAGTATATTGGTTGTCGATTGAGTGAGTACTTGTATTCTACATATGCGTTATATCCCTTTCCCCGCGGAATGGAATGGTTATTTTCCGCCATGACGGAGTGTCAACGACTAGCAAGGGTTGTAACATAGTAGGGCATACAACAATCCACTTGTTTTCCCCATATCCACCTTCGGGGCCCACTCCCCGATATCTGGGGATTTATCAGTCAGACCACCCAATGAGCGAATGATATCAGTAGGGGTCACCGACTGATAAAATCCTCTCCACCACTTATCTTGACCCTTCGGCCCGAACGGGCTTCCTCTACGAGCGGAGTCGCGGACTTTGGCCGAATTTCTGTTACTCAAGTGATACCTTATTCAGATAACGGGTCTGCCATCCAGCCAAAGATCATGCACCTTGAGGGTCAAGATATGCATCCGCTATCTTGATAGGTAATCCTGACGGAGCGATCAGCGGGATCCACGAGGCTCTTTAAACCCCAGATTCTCCCTTCCCTGTCGACGCGGTTTCGGAGGTTTTTTGGGGTGGAAGTGCACTTACATTTATTTCCTGCAAAACTAGGGAACGACACTGTATCTTTATACTTAGCCCACCAGAATAGTTGGACGCCTTCCATGTCGACTGACCAAAAGGATATCCCGGTCGAGAACAAAAATGATCGCAAAACCTCCATAGAAGAGCCGAGTGTCGGCGATGTGAACGACGTTGTGCTCGACCCGAAGAAGGAGAAGAAACTTCTCATGAAGTTGGACATTGCCTTTGTTCCCATTATTATGGTGACATATTTGTCGTGCTTTTTGGATCGCACAAATATTGGTATGTTGTGTATTCTACCGTAATCTGAATGGCTTAGCTGACTTCACCACAGGCAATGTCAAAGTCGCAGGAATGCCTGAGGATATTGGGGCCTCCGATACTCAGTTCTCGACCGCCGTGTCCATTTTCTACGTGACATACGTGCTTCTAGAATCACCATGGGCGGTGTTGATGAAGAAACTGACACCTCGCAATATCCTAACTGGACTATGCATCGTCTGGTCCCTCGCGACAATTTTTACGGGGTTTGTACAAAACGTCGCTGCGCTGTACGCGACAAGGTTGATTCTGGGTGCCTGCGAGGCAGGTCTATTTCCCTGTCTGAATCTATACCTGACGATGGTCTACCGACGGGAAGAACAGGCGAAGCGCGTCTCCTATCTTTTCAGCTGTGCAGCCATTTCTGGCGCCGTGGGAGGCTTATTGGCATATGCACTGCTACACATGGATGGGTTAGGAGGAAAGGCTGGATGGAGGTATTTATTCCCCCTTTCTTGTGCCTCGGATAATTAACCAAAAAATCAACCAGATGGGTCTACATCATCGAAGGCCTCTTCAGCATGGTCTGCGCCGTCCTGATCTGGTTCGGTCTCCCCAACGATCCAGCAGAGTCGTACTTCCTCACTGCAGAAGAAAAATGGATGATGCGCGTGCGCAACGAACAACGCCGCAGATACATGGGCAGCGACAAGTTCAGCTGGGACGAAATGTGGACCGCACTGCGCGATCCCAAACTGGCCTTCAGCGCCGTCACGCAGTTCTGTCAGGATATTCTGCTCTACGGATTCAGCACCTTCTTGCCGACGATTCTGCAGGGTATCGGGTATAACTCCTTGATGAGCAATGTGTTGACCGTTCCGGTTTATATATGGGCTGCGCTTGTGTTTATTGCGGTTGCGTATTGTGCGGATCGGTTTTCACGCTTTGCCTCTGTAAGTCATATATCCATCTCCCTTTCCTTCTGAACTCCGAAAGTGGCAGCGAGCATGGTGAAGAAGATGCTAACATGCGAAAACAGTACATCCTAATCGCCAACATCTTCGGAATAATAGGCTACATCCTCCTCCTAGCGGTATCCAACGACCCCGTCAAATACTTCGCCACCTACCTCTGCGCAATCGCCTGCTACACCGGCGTCGGACTAAACGTCGCCTGGCTGAACGTCAACTTCGCCCCCCAATACCGCCGAGCCCTCGCCGTCGGCGTGCAGCAAACGATCGGAAACTGCGCAGGAATCGTCGCCGGGCAAATCTATCGCAAATCGCCCTACGTCCTGGGTAACTCATTCTCCCTGGGAGCCTTATGCGTAGCGCAGATCGTGGTCTTCGTGCACGCGATGTACCTAAAGAGGGAGAATGCAGAGAAAGAGAGGATCATCGACGGGAAAGAGGATACGCGGAGAGTCAGGACAGGTGACGCGGAAGTGGAGTTCAAGTATCATTACTAGTAATTCCTGTTCCAGTGGTTCAGGGGAATTTTGTAAATGGTTATGTCATTCATAAGATCTTTTTCTTTTCTTGGATATTTTATTTTCCTTGAATATTTCTTGGGAGTGAGGGTTGTACGTACTCTTCATTGGTGGATGGATACATGACGTCATGACGTACGTATACATGAGGTTTTTCTAGAAGAGAATTGGAAAAGGTACCGGTACATATATTTACTGGATCTCCACTTATTTCAGCCTTATACACATTATATCAAGATTAATAGATCGATATACTTTACCTACAATTAACACTCATTGAACCCTTTTACCTTTTGAACCACTCCCTGTCGTTACAACCTGTTACCACACAATTTATAAAACACACCAAAGAAACAACATGGGCTCTTGCTTCTCCCTCCTCGGCGGCGGTAATCGTCGTCATCATATGAGTCCCGGTATGGGAATGGGCGGAGGCGGATATCCACCTCCGCGAAGACACGAGTTCGGTCCTGGTGCTGGCATGGGAGGCTTTAACTCGGGTCCTGGAGGGTTTGGTGGAGGACATCATCACCATCATCATGGTGGTGGGGGACTTGGTATGGGAATGGGTGGTGGTCATGGGCATCATGGACATCATGGAGGGATGGGTGGACCTGGGTTTGGTGGGCATCATGGAGGTGGGTTTGGTGGACACCATGGAGGACATCATGGTGGAGGAGGGTTTGGTGGGCATCATGGTGGTGGGCATCATGGTGGTGGACATCAAGGAGGGGGCTGGTGATCTTTTCTTACTGACTGGGGTAATGGTATGTGTCTTTTGTTGTGAATTTTGGGACGTTGCTGACGAAGGCAGATTAGAGATTCATGTGCTTGTATGGCTTTAATGATATATGTTAATGATTCTGTTTGTTCTGAAATAAGATTATGATTCTTCCGACATACACGATGGATCCTGAGACGGTCTGCTCTCAAGCACAAGACTTGGATAAAACAAAAAGAATAGAAAAGGGAAAGCAGAAACCCCTTATGGCCACAGAATGATACGCAAAAGTCCGTCTTCTCTGCCTCATGAGACAA
This sequence comes from Aspergillus oryzae RIB40, assembly GCF_000184455.2. Lineage (NCBI taxonomy): Eukaryota > Fungi > Ascomycota > Eurotiomycetes > Eurotiales > Aspergillaceae > Aspergillus > Aspergillus oryzae. The sequence goes on from NC_036436.1 coordinate 5,794,781, forward strand.
ACAAACCTTTAAGCTAGGATGGAAGTATAGGATCGTATTTTCACAGGCGTGGACACCAATCCACCCGATCCTCCAGGATACTCACCTGAGCTTTCCAGTCGGCTCCATCTTGGTTAAACAGATCCCAAGCCTGTTCAGCAATTGTGGTAGGATTCAAGAACTTCGAGTCGGGCAATACAATCCCTCCGACAATAACCATTCCAACACGAGTTCCTCCCTTCGCAAGAGACTTCTGCAAAGACTTGACCAGGTTTGCCTCTGCAGCCTTGGCCACCGACAAAGAGAAGTACTCAGGAATCGGATTAACAGGCAAAAGACTATTTGTCACTAGAATAGTCGGCTTGAAGACGACTCCCGGGTTCGTTTGCATCGTATTGACCAGGATTGGCGTTGCCCATTGAACAGCAACGTAGAGGGCAGTAACAGAGACCTAGGGAGTCGATCAGTCTGGAACCCCCCACCCCTACAATGACAATAGATCAAACCTACTCTCAGGTCTAGCTCAATATCTTCAACAGGGAAATCAAAGAAATTGCTTCCACCAACGCGAGCCGCGTTGAAATAGACGCATTCCAGTGTCCCAAAAGACTGGACTTCTGTCAAAGCCGCCTTGAATTGTTCCAGATCACTGATGTCAACCTTCCAGGTCCGAACATGGACTTGACGACCAACATCTGCCGCTGAAGAGAGAATCGTCTCTTTATCTGCTTGTAGTTGAGATGAGTTGCGGGCAAACAGGGCAATATGGTCAAAGTGCTTTTGGGCAAACAAGGATGCCACAGCCACTCCGATTCCGGGACCAGAGCCTATCAACAGGAGTGTTCTTGTAGGGGCTGCATCCATGGTGAATGTAAGGGATATATTAAAAAGCAAAAGGAACAATGGACGAGAGTAGACGTTCTTCTTAGGCAAGAGGTTAGGATTGTGAAATGAAAACGGATTCTTTGGTCCTCCCTTTATACGTCTTCCGAGGTCAATTATAGTCTTATTAATTCTTTTCTTAGCCATCAGATTAGATGGACAAGACACTAGCGGCCGATGGTCCCTAATGGGTCGTTGAAGACTTCGCTGATTTGACGTTAATGGACATTGGTACTTGGTAGAGGGTCATGTAATTTTGGTAATATTTCGGTACACACTAGCGGCCGCACTTCTACCGAGCGATCCCATTGGCGGACACCACAAAAACCCGTTCCAGCCATACAAGAGCATCTATAAGCGCCCGAGACAGTAAGCAGTATTAATAGTAAACACCTCACCTGCTGCCCCTCTTCTTTCTTCGGGATTTCTCACACAACCATACACCAATTGAAAAGAGACGAAAGCATGCATCAGATCTTCCCAAACACTAAATCCCCCCTCATCGCCAACGCGCCCATGCACGGCTTTGCAGATAGTCGTCTAGCCAGCGCCGTTTCATCTGCCGGGGGCTACGGTACATATAACCCTATAAAAACCCCTTCATTCTAGTTCAGCAATACAAAGGCTCAGAAACCCGAGTATAGGATTCATAGCCGGCGGCATCGACTTCAGAACGGGGTCTCCACATCTCGAACAACTGCAAGCGGAGCTCAACACAACTCGATCCCTCCTCGGGATCGCAACCCCCGAGGAAAAGCTCCCCATAGGTGTAGGCTGTCTCATGCTCCAGCCAGAAGGCCTAATCGACAATGTACTTCCGATCCTATGTGCGGCTCGGGTAACTGGGATCTGGCTTGCATTTCCGAACAATGGATCTGATCATGGGCCTATCATCACGGCTGTGCATCAGCTCAGAGAGAAGGAGAATTGGGATGTGAAAGTGTTTGTGCAGGTTGGGACGGTCCAGGCTGCGAGGGAGGCGATCGATTATGGGGCGGATGTACTGGTCGTCCAGGGGTCGGATGCGGGTGGGCATCAGTGGGCGCAGGGGGCGAGTTTGATTGCGCTACTCCCGGAGGTTAGGGGACTACTTCGCGAGATGGGTAAGACGGGAGAGGTGCATCTGTTGGCTGCGGGTGGGATTGTTGATGCGAGGGGGATGGTTGCGGCTATGGCGTTAGGTGAGCTCCATTGTCTTATGATATATAGTAATATGGACGTGCTAATGATATCCGTACGCAAGGTGCGGATGGAATCGTGATGGGAACAAGAGCAAGTCGTGGCTTCACTTCTCAAGCATGTCGGGATACTAACACTTCGCACTCACTTTATTGCTACCGTTGAATGTGCAGGTCCGGATATCGCAAAAGAAAAGATCGTGTCCACTACTGACGGCACCACAACGACAATTAAATCACGGAAGCACGATGTGTTCAATTCGACCGACGTCTGGCCTAGCCAATATGATGGCAGGGCCATCATCGGTCGCAGCTACGAGGATTTTCAAAGCGGCGTTACAGATGAAGAAATCCTCAAACGACACAGCAACGCCAGAGAAAAGGGAGAAGATGACAGAACCATTATATGGGCGTGAGTGTCCTTATCCGTAAATAGTTGGAGCTCTGCTCACAAGACAAATAGGGGCACTGGAATTGGGTCCATCAAGGAGGTGACGACTGTTAAGCAGCTTTTGAACGATGCTCGATCGGGAGTCCGATCCATCGTGGCACAGATGAACAATGCTTTTAGACAGGATGAGGAAGACTGAGGACAGGAATTTGAGCCATGAGCAGGATTCAATGTTATTCCATTTGTTGCAAATATTGATCTGAGTGGGTTAGCATCCAGAATGCATGGTCCATAAGGTGCTACACATACCAGCCAGTTTCCACGTTTTTCTCGCGTAAAGCAGTGTCAGTCGGAATGGCTCATAGTCTAGCTGAAACTGCCCTCCGAGTAGCTCTTTCATCTTAATCCCAGCAAGGACAGCTTCCCCCGTGCACATAACAGCAGGTAGCGGTGCAGATGGAATTTTCTCCGGGGCACTGAGCATATTAAACTTATTGCATATATCGCGGACCATATTGATAAACGAAGTCAAGGCTAGGAGCGACGCTTTTGCATCATCAGATGTTCCCAATGTTTGGAACTTCACTGCACAATCGATTCGGATTCGGTGAAGGGTCAACGCAGCCCTATCGCCCATTACTATTGGTCCTAGATTGGTACGGGTAGGTATCTTACGTTAAGGTGATCGCATTAGCTCCGCATAAGGTTGCCCACCCCTGGGGCGTCTGCTCAAACAACCTTTCAGCGAACTGCATTAGTCGGTGATCCAAAGATTGGAATTTCTCCGGCAGCGAATTGACGTCGACGTGTCTTTGTAATAGCTGTACTTCACCGAGAAGACGGACGGCCTGGATCTCCCGGGCATAATAGCAAAGGGGAACATCGATTGGCACGGACATCGGCTGGTGGGAGGGAGCCTGAGTTGCTTCACTTTTGTCTGTTCTCAAACATGCATCATCTACCGGCAGTCGGAAGTGATCCGCCAAGTCTTCTGATACATGAGGCGCTTTGAATTCGGTAACTACTTGGTATATGACGCTGTATAAAAAATAAGGTCAGCCCCTTCCAAAATTGCAGCTACTCGTGAGACGCCGATACCGGTCTAGCAAATATATCCCGGTCCACACCCGTCTTCGTTCCTCAGCAGCCTCCCAGGACAGGTAATCTTCGTAGGCATTCCCATTGTCTATATTGAGCTTCATCGAATAGCCTAACCTAGCACAGCTTGCTATGGTCAGTGAGGCCGCTCCCGAGGATGATATCCCAGTCTCATATAAGGCTATCAGGAGACCACTCTGTACTAGTTGCAATGAAGGCGCGCGTCTTAGCTGAAGAAGAGCATAAAGTTCTTTGCACAGGATATAACTTCGATGCGATGGATTTGTAGCTCTATCAGGTAGGCCACCCTGCACGACAAGAAGTATGGCGAGAGCAAGCAGGGCAGTCTCTGCACGAGGTTGATGGCCTAACCTCTCCAGACTTTTCCTAAACGGCCGCTCCATGACAACCGGTAACCATGACTGATAGTAGGAAAGGTATTCCTCCATAACCCGAGTAAAGGTCGAACTGTGTTCTTCCTGGGCTTGATGTAGCATATTAACGTACAACAGATCGATATCGAGACTAGGTGCTTTGGGGTTGTCCGACTCCAGCCTCAGCAAGAAGGTCAGCCCCTCGGACGGAGATACGTCAGAGGCGGAGTGCCAAAGATAATTGCACGAACGATTCTGCCTTTTTCCATTCTCAGTGGCATTGCAAGACAAAAATATCCATAGTCAAAGATGCATTGCAGTACCTGGTGCACCGGCCGCATGATGGCAACATCTTGTCGCATCCCCTCTTCTGCTCTCTGCAAGCAGCACAGGCATTCTCCGCAACTGAAGCTGATGTCGACTTGGTGGTAGCTGTCATCGAGTGAGAGCTCATTGCAATAATAGCTTTATTTATAATAGATTAGGCCGATACGACTTGTTAAAATCGGTGAAGTTATCGAGTCAGCAGAAGAGATACAAGCATGGTAATCTGACCGATCGCCCCACTTCAAAATATTGGCAAAGCCGCTTGTTGCCGACTAGTGGGTGCGGTTTCTACCACCCGCTGGAAACGGACGGGTTCTTCCTAGACTCTTGCATTATATAGAAAATTAAGATTAATAATTGAATGAACTTTGTATATTCAGGAGTATTAATTGTTTACATAGGCAGATTAGATATCTATGTCCTTGTATGGGTTTTACAATATGTGTTGACGATTCCGTATTTGTTCTGAAATTTGGCTATGATCCTCCACAATAAAAAATGGATACCAAGGTTGCTATCGTACACAAGAATTGGGCTGCAACGAAAACAGGGACTCCTGATGGGATCATTAACGTCTGATGTACATTGAATAAATTTCGTCCAACGTCTCACTAACCTCTCCTGCGATGTCACGAGTCTCCTCGGCAACATCACTGTTCTCTGAAATTTCCCCGAACTGTAACACCCAGACACCCCAACGCTCACGGTACAAGGATAGGTAATTAGGATCCTCCTTAGATAGGCGTTCATAAAACTCTTTCCAGAGGGGGCCACCTTCTCCAATGGTGTAGCGTGGATTGTGGCGCCAGAGTACATGACCTGCATGCTGAACCCAGATGGCCGCAACTGCAACTTTCATGTCGAGTTGCTCAATGTCAAGTGGATCATTAGAGACAAATTCTGGGCCGCCATCCTCTTTTTGAACCGTCGCTCCTTCGGTAGCCTGCCCTATGGCCAATATAGCCTGCCTAGGGAGAGGGATGAGATAAGATTTAGTGAGTAGTGCAGTGAACGTATGTACATTTAGGCATCGTTGGAATTCTGCATCAGTACTCGAGAGCCCTGGTGGGGTTAGCACTGCTATACTGATAGCAGATCTTGCATTTGCAAAACGAATATGCGAGTGATAAACAAACCTTCGAAGCTCAATGGGATGGGCGGCTCAGCCCGCGTGAAAGCGTCCCAAAGTCCGGTTGTTCCTAGATCATACCCATATAGAATCTCGTCGCTTTCATCATAGTCATCTGGGAATGGCCTGTTGGGCAGCTTTTCTAGCCACCGGATTATTCTAGCTAGCTTTCGGTGTCCATCTCCATTGCGATCTAACTGCCCTGCAACACGCATGAATGCATCCCAGATGTGCTGAATGAATTGTAGAAATGTCACAGGTTGGGATCTGGTCGCGTAGTCTGCGTAGACCGAATCTAACTCTCTCGCTGCTAGACGGGGAAGGCTTTTTTCGCTGATTTCGATTACGTTCTGCAGAATGCGCGATATGCGAGTAGCTAGGGCCTGGCTGGTTTCGGGATCCATGTTTGGAGAGATTGGGACCTTTGGGGAACTGGGCTATGGAGGTTCTCCGAAGATGAAAGATGTGATACCACAGATGAAGGAGGATGGTGAAAGGAGGATGGATGGATGTAGGCAGGAGAAAAGCCTTGTTGGGTAAAATGTGCGTCGATCGTTGCCTAACTAACAAAGGGATCCCACCAGTGAATACCATCATCTTTCCATACCATTCCGTCGTGAAATGAGAATATCACATGACAAACTTGACAAAATGAGCATGGCATCCTTAATTAGGCATGTTGTGATCTCAGATGAGATTGATAAGGCGGTAGGGTTACAGGAGAGCACGTGAGTGAACATCATGTACTTCATTATGTGATTCCTAGTACTACTTCCATAAGACATCTGAAATCTCTGCTAAGCCTTGTGACCCGCTTCCTCCTATGCTCATTCTCCAATTTCAGACAACATGGTGTAATGGGCAGTTTCCCAAAGTATCGAAAAATTGGCTAAGGCACAGCTTGCTCGAGTTTGGTTTCGTAGTCTTCCGTAGAGATAAGTCACCATTTTGTAATCAAGTAACATCATGGCCATGTATAAGATAACCTACCTTCTTTAGTAATGATTTCAAACTGGACTCTCCTCTCATCAGACTCCAGCATCGCCTGAATGGCACAAAGCCACTGCGTGCAACAGAACACATATCCAGTGAGAATGCGTCCATCCCGAATAAAGGAGAATTTCAACAGTTGCATGTCCGCGTTAAACATGCACTGGTCGACCAGTACTTCCACCCAGGATTGATAGTCAAGATCCCAGATGACAAGAGTGTCTTCACTATTTCCAGCCTGCCATACGCACCAAGCCCTGAGGAAGGCCGAACGCCCGGGATCCACACGGTTGATGATTTCGATGGGAGTATCCTCATGGATTTTCATTTTTGTGCTGTCCCGAGGGATAAGGATGTAGTAAATGACGTTTAAGAAGCCAGAGATTGTAAGAAGTGGGAAGGACCTTGAGAGCTTAGTAGATCAGAAGAGAAAGTATACGAGCAAGCGATGAATTATAGTGTGTAAGCGTGTAACAGAAAAGCTATGAGGCGTTGACGTGCTTGCAAACCTGATTGGTTTGGTCAATTGGGTAGCTTTACCACAGTCTGATGGAGCCTGACAGAGTGAATTAAATAGAAGTACTCCCTGACTACGCGTTTCTGTCCCTCATCTTCAGTCTCTTGTTTTCCTGCTCTTGTCTGGCTGTTTCAACCTCCGTCTCCCGATCACCCTCAACACTCTCGCAATCTATTGTCATCCAACTCTCACTCTGACGCTTAAAGGTGAGGCTTCCTCTTCCCCCTCGATACTTGAATCGGGCGTATAAAGCTCAAACCCACCGTAAGGCAGTAAACATACTAACCCGCATTCCCAGCTCACAACAAAATGCCACGCGAAATTGCCTGGGACGCGGTCTTCAAGGTCCACAACCGCATGGACCCAACCAAGAGTGGCATGTTCATGGCCTGGGATTTTGCTCGTGTCTGGGATGGCCAAACCATGTATATCCGAGACCTGGACTACGGCAAATGGATCACCGGCTTGATCGAAAAGTGTGGTTTCGACCCAAACACCCACTTTGCCAGATACACCGTCTACTACGATGGCATCGAAATCACTGGAAATATCCTCTGTGAAGCTCACTGGCACTATGCCACCAGAATGAACCTTGAACGCGGCTTGGACTTTGAGATTGTTCCCCAGGATGGTATATACCCGGATCCAGCATGGATATCATGAGATGTTTGTTAATATTTTTAGGTTATTTGGAGACTAACCACGACGGAACTCTCAATGAAACGATCAGCCGTGAGGAATTCTTGGCTTGGCTTGACAATCAGTACTTCTCGGATTGAAGGTCACTACACGTGTATCCTGGAGTTGCCGGTGGAGCTTGTTCCGGGCCGGTGTCAATGTGCACTTGGAATCAATCGTCTTGACTTAGTTGGTTTGTTGCCTTCGATGTGTTAACTCTGTTGACCTATCTCTGCCAGATGGCAATGTTGGTGGTCTCCTGGTGAGCTACTATTTCTGTATTGGGGCAATGTCTTGTGGTTCTTTACTTTCATAGTTTGAGACCAATTTAGTGACTTGCTTTGATTTCTGTGCCTTGAGCATGTCCCAACTCATGGCTTTGGGTACTCATTCTGATGGAAGGATATTCTGATCATTGAGATATTGTATCAAATTTGCGATCAAACTACCCAAATTACCGCATTTCCGCACAAGCACAAAAGAGATCCAGCCAGAACATCAGGTCAAGATTCCACTTCTTTCAGGAAAATAGAAGTTTCACAGAGAGCACAGGGATGCCACAAAAGCATAGAAGCCACGAAGCAAATCCTAACACTACCAGTTTCAATAGTGAAAAGTTGGAGCATTGTGGAATAATCAATCTAGATCGCATTTCTCAAAGTCACCCAGTTTCTCAGCAGCCCCATAGAAACTAGATCCACGCTTACTGCTAGCACCATGGCTTCGATGTCCATTCAGACTGGGATCCTTCTCCACACGGAACCATTCTAACAAAGGTAAGCACACATTTCCTATCAGAGTCATATAGTAAAAGGGTATTCTCACTGTATTTATGAACAATCTCGAATTCAAGATCAGCTCCGCTCTGCGACATGGCATCGATAGCAGCGGCGAACTGCTGCTCACATGACACATAGACAATCTCCTGTGTGCCTTTACCAAGCGGGAGTTTACATCTGACACGGTGGCTCCAGGAGGAGAAGCCGCATTGGCTCTTGAGGGCTCGTTTCCAGGAAGAGTAGCTGAACGTCGGATACTTTTTGTCACTCCCCCAATTCCGAACAAACGAGTAGAGCTTGAGTATGGCGCTTCGGTCGGGATAGACGCGATTGCGAACGATGATACGCGTGTCATCTGACGTTGTCCCCTTTTTGAAATACACCATGATTAGGATTTGCTAGTGATGTCTCCATCAGTAGTTAGTTCTATTTTCTCTAATTTGAGCTGTGTGACCATAGAATATACCTGTCTCGTATAGGGTGTTTTTGATTCTTGTGTCTGTGATTCTGTGAGTCTGTAAGTCTGTAAGTCGCCTCCGGAGGAAAGATTTGGGGATGTTCTCGGTCGACCAAAAGAAGTGGTCATTATGATAGCAAAAATACCTAATGGGTTACGTATAATAAGGCTCACTATATCATCCATGCATCACTGACAGGTGCCTCAGGACCTACACTTCTTTACCTCTTCCGGAATTGACCCCTTCATTATTCCACGCAACAGCCACACCACACAACTCAATGTCAAAGCCTTCTCTTGCTATATCCTACCATATCTAATTTAGAGAAAAGACAATGGGGTCACGATAAATAGATCAGGATCCAATCTTAAGAGAGCGTCTCAGTAACGACCACGCGCATACTTCCACCCAGAGACAAACAGTGATTGCATCCAATATGATGTATTGTTCCTACTCAAGCCTTGCATTGACCTCCAATCTTCTGTGACTAGCTTAGAGGGTCCCTGGAATCCAAAAGCTACTTGTTCTTATCAAAACGCCCCTCTCAATCTTCGCTTTGATTGTCGTTATGTGACATTTCTGAGAGCGAGAGGGTTGGTTTTGGCTTTTTACATCCAAGTGGTACGTCCATGTTAGCAAGTATCCAGGATATTGTGAAGTACAATAAATGCCGCATTGCATAAAATTACTATTACTCAAGCTTATAACCCACCGCCGTCATACTAGTACACAAACCAACCCCCAAGATCACATCACTTATCATCCGACAGTCCAACCATCTCCAACGAATCTTTCCACAGCCGAGCCTCGTCCTCCGGCTTATATGTGTGATTGACAAATGTCCCAACATAATCCTCAGTTCCTTCCGGGCCACGTACGGCCTCGGCACATCCAGCAAGGAATTTTCCCCCGTTGCCTTCCCACTCCCTACCAACAGCGGCCCATACCGTTGTCGCAGCGCCTTGCTCGAAGCTCTTCCACAGAGAATTCCATCTCGTATTCTGGAGCAATTGTTCAATCTGCTCGGGAGTAAGGTATTGTCCCAGATTAGTGGCGATCATCCCGGGGTGAACACTGGTCGCGTGCAGTCCGCGAGAGCCATATCGACGGTCGAGTTCATTTGCCATGTAAATAACCGCTGTCTTAGACTGAGAATATGCTGTCCATGGTTCGTATCCACCTTTCTGGAAGTTATAGTTATCCGACGCGTTGATACCGTGATGTCGGTGTGAATCGGAAGATACGTTAACGACGCGAGACTGAAACTCAGGAGTGGAGGCGGCAAGCATGGCAGGCTTGAGTAGGTTGAAGAGCAGGAAATGGGAAAGATGGTTTGTTGCGAACTGCAGCTCATAGCCATCCATTGACAGGCGGAGTTCCGGCAAAGCCATGATCCCGGCGTTGTTGATCAGGAGGCTTACTTTGTCGGTTTTGGAAAGGATGGTCTTCGCGGCGTTACGCACACTTTCAAGGGAGGACTGGTCCATGTGGATAAGTTCCATCTGCTCTGGCTTGAAGATGTCGTCCAGAGCGGTTTTCGCTTTGTTCAAATCCCGGGCTGTGAGATAGAGAAATGCGCCGGTTGCTGCGATGGCTCGGACTGTTTCAAGGCCGATGCCGGATGAGACACCGGTGATTACAGCTGACTTGCCAGCAAGCTTGCCTTCCATCTCGGTGTCTTTCACAATCTGCAGTGCTGTTGGGCGGGCGTCGCCGGGACCCTGGGGGTTTGCGTGAGCTTCGGCGTAGCGAGACATGGTGTTTTATATCAGAATATGTTGATTGATCAGTGCGGTAAGTTACGATAAATAGAAGAGAATATCATAAGATGCTGCTGATGAAGGGTATGCTCAGCAGGAAAGTACTAGCCTTTTATATCCATTCGCAATGCAGTCAATGTGTTGTGATTTCTACGGGAGTATACAATGTGGCCCAAACTGGCTGACATGTTTTTCCAGGTTGGGAATAGCGGCTAATATGGGTCCAAGAAGTGTGGCTGACAGCTGACAGTTTTTACCAAATTGGGATAGTACCATGTGTTTGGCCCCCAACGGAGTTAAGAAACATCTCAGTCTATCACAAATTCACAATTTGCGTTGCCTTCCTTTGCATACCAGTGAATATGGCCAGTACTTCATGGTTGCCAAAGTCCGAGCGTAGTGCAGTGGAGCCGGTGGATCACGGCGTTATGGCCGGAGATGAGAAGCTACAGCGCAAAAGGACACAGAACAGGTTGAACCAGAGAGCGCGCAGTGAGTGTTACGGCCTACGTCTGCCCCTCAAAGCTCTGTCGATCCAATAGACTCATCTAGGGCCAGGACTTCGTCTTCGAGACAAGGATCAAGCCCATATAACCGCCAACCCGCGTCCATTCCGAGTCTATCGTTGGCGGCTTGAGGATGAAAGTCAAACCACGTCAGGCGCAAGCAGCAAGCATCTGAACCATGGCCCAGCCCCGAACAACACAGAGTGGAGTGAGCACTCCGCACCTTATCTTTCCGTTGCACCATTCTCAATCCCCAACAAAGTGCAGAGGGTTTTGCATGGGTCGTCTGAGACGGAAGTTTCCCTACCTGCTGACCACTTGCTACATCTGATTCAGTTTAACGTGCTGCGAGGAGTCCACCATGCTAAGGTTATCCTGGCCGGGTCATCCGCGTTCATCATCCCAGGCATTGAGAAAAATGAGATCCGCCCCGGCCACCTTTGGTTTCTCGGTACTTCCATGTATTACGCGACAAGGCCCGGGCTCCCTGAGAGTCTAATTCCGACGTCGTTGCAAATGGATATTGAACACGCGACCTGGATCAACTTCTTGCCAATTCCACGGATGCGAGATAATTTGATTGCCCACGAGAACTGTTTTGATCATACGGAATTTGTAAGAGACTTGCTTGGGGACAAGATCGTGGACTACATGTTTGGTTCACTATGGTCCCGCAAGCCTCCCATTGCCAGTAAGCTGGCACTCACGGAAGGGGACGATGACGATGTCACTGCCTCGAGACAGGGGCTTATCTTGTGGGGCGAGCCGCACAGACTAGAAAGCTGGGAAGTGACGCCTGGCTTCATACGGAAATGGGCATGGGCTATGGAGGGGTGCGATGAGTTGATAGCGTCGAGCAATCGATGGAGGATGATGAGAGGAGAAGAGCCCATACGGGTCACTGTATGCGAGTAGTTGATCTGCTTGGGCAGAGGGTATAGATGATACGCTCATGATACATGAATTATACATTCCAGAAACTGCAAGAAGTATTGGTATAGCGTCTAGCTTAGAATCCATTTCGCATGAGGACAGGAACCCATATCATCCACCAGGGCATCGACTCTCTCCGTAATCCAGCCGGAGGCGACTCCGTCCTTCTGCGCACCCCGAACAGGCACATGGGATGTCCAACACTTCCCATCGGTATAAGTATACTGTACACATTTATCGTCACGATAGCAGAGCACCCGGCACTCCACCAAGCTGAGACTCGACTTCCCCGGCGTCTCTTCAATCCGATTATCCCAACCGGCGACCGTCCCTCCCAACTTCGGGCGGACAATATGTCGAAACACATCCCGATACAAGACGTGCTTCCGATTGCCATCGCGGTACCATTTCCGCTCAAACTCCCAGAGTTCTCGAATTTGGTCCGGCCCCAGATGATGATAGGCCACCGGCGCATAACACCACGGCTTCTTGCGATACCCTTCCGAGAAAAAGTCCAGCTCACTCGGCTGCCCGGAGATCAAAACCGGCCAGGCCCAGAGCATACCGACGCCAGCATCCGCCATCAACTTCCCCAACACACAATCACCCGCCCAGTGATCATTCGTCACGCGATCCCACATATCCACATTCTCCCTCCTCAGCGTAACCGCCGCGCGCATAGCCGGATTCGAAAGCACAAACCCGGACCCACCATGCGCAAACACCACATCGGCGATCTGCATCTGATTGCCCAAATAATACGGCTGCTGGTGCTCCAGCTGCGCCAACCAGGACAACAAATTCGGCCAGAAGAAATACGTATCGGCCTCCATGAAGACGTACCATTTCGCGTCGGCGCGCGCCTTCAACGTCTCCTCGATCATGGGCAGGAACTTCCACTTATCCAGTTTCCAGCCTGGGTTGTTCGGTTTCCCGAAGGCGGAGTTGGTATCCGGGTTCAGGTCGGCGGATGTGAGGGCTGTGCGCCCGGCGGCGCGGACGCGGTTGTAGATGCTGAAATCCGGGTTGGATTGTTTGATGTCCTCGGCTACGTTTTCGAGGACGTCGTGGAGTTGCACGTTGTGGATTTTCTCGGCGTAGTCGGAGAAGATTATGTAGTTTGGGATGCAACGGAGGGTGGTTTGCAGGTGGATGGGGACTTTGTCGCGGGCTTCGGTGACGCCGGTTTTCAGGACCACGAAGATGTCCTCCAAGCCGGGAAGGTCGGGACAGTCTGTGTTAGCATTTTGTTGTCGTTGAGGGAATGCGATCGGGGCCGAGGCGTTTTGGTGATTCATGTATATGAACAGGATGACCAGGAGACCCAGGATCGGGCTGATCCAGGTGATTCGTCCGCGAGGCGGATGACGAGCAGGACGAAAGGCCGTCATGGAGTTGAGGGATTGGCGCCGAAGAGGCAGCAACGGGCGAAGGAGGCCATGTTGCGACTTTTAAACATAAGCAACGACTCAAGGGCACCAGGGGCCCCTGACCGCGGCTGACGTGGACGGGGATGGATTGATTGATGTTCACGTTTCCCTCTTGGACTGGTTATGTGGCCTGGCGCTTTATTGGATAATTCGGTGGTCTTTCATGGCCCGCGGTGGGTCGGTGGGGTTCGTCGTTTTGTGTCTGTTTGTCTCCCTCTCTTTATCTTGATTTCTTGCGTGGTGCACGGACACGGTCCGGACCGTTCTTTTTTGCTCGTCGTGTTGGTTCTAGGCAGACATGAACCACGCCGATCCCTGTGTTGCTTTTCAGGGTCCTTTTTTCTTTTTTGTCAGTTTGGTCTTGATTGGGTTTGGTTTGGGACGATCACGGTACTTTTCAGAACTCTGCCCTTGCAGTGGACATGAATTGTTCGGACATGCAGTCGGTGACTGAGACACGAGTCAAAGCTACCAAGATGAGGCTATACGAGCGTGAGTCAACATTATCTAACCATTGTCAAGCAACTTAAACTACAACTAATAATAGACCGTGACGATGTGACCCCAAATTGCGGGGTATAAAACCATCTTTGCGCCCGTGGAGGCGTTAAAACATGATGATAAAGTATAATTTCATCATAATTTACCCTGGATCCACTTCAACAGCTCGGGACTATCAGCCATGGCGGTGGCCATCTACGAACCTCAACTCATCACACGCAATCCCTTTGCGCGAGACCCAGCTATACGACTACGCGCGAAAACCAAACCGAAGGGCGTGCAACGAGCGAGACTCAAGCATCGCACCATAATCGAGCAACAGCAAGCAGCCGAGGCAGAAGCCAGATGGAAAGCGGCCATTGCGCAAAAGACCGAGCCCGATCTCTTAGATAGGTACATGGAACCCTCACATCCAATGCCCAGATCGAAACTGACGAATCCAGGTTCTTCGCCCTCCCGTCAGAAGTCCGAAACCACGTCTACCGTCTTCTCATAGTCCAACCATGTAAATTCAGCTTCAACCACACCTTCCAATGCGAGCGATTCTCATACGACTACCCGGGTCCCGCCCATACGGCCACGGGCCCCGAAAGCAACATGAATTTCGCCTGCGCCGACTGTCGATGGTACGCTTGGGGCCAGCGACAACCTGTCTTTGTTTCTCCCGCACGCAGCCAATGGTCTCCACCGATGACCAACGAGTACATGTGCGATAACTGCTACTCGGAGAATATCCGGGCCAAGCGAGAACCACATCCGACACTGCGAAATCTGAAGTGTCTATGTGCGCGACGAAAGAATCTCCATATTTTCCTTATTAACAAACGGTTTTATAAAGAGGCGTCGCATGTCTTCTGGACGGAGAATTGGTTTGCGTTTGAGAATCCGACTATTCTTATTAATTTTCTGTCGTGTATTCGGCCGCAGACTCGGTCGTTGATTACCAAGATCTCGTTTATGATTGATCCGAATGAGTTGGGTGTGAATCTGGATCGGAAGTATGTGCAGCAGTGTTGGCGGTTGTTGAGGTTGTGTGATGGGTTGATGGAGCTGGAGCTGGATCAGTTCTTTCTGTCGAATTTACAATGGGTTCTTGGAATCAAGAATATCACGCCGAGGAGACGGATGGAGTTTATGAAGACGCCGGATCGGGCGGAGATCGCATATTTGATGACTTATGACCGAAGGATCTGGCAAGGGGCTTCGAGGCGAAAGCCTGTGACGAATATATTGACGCAAACACTGACCAGAAGTATGTTAAAACAGAGACCCATGACGGCCAAGGCAGTGCGGGCGCTTTTTGACAGGCACCAGCGGGGAGAGGATGGGGATATAAGTGCTGGAGATTGATGCCCTAGTGCGGACTAGATATATAATGCCTTGATGTATATAATGATATCGCGAATTACTGTCACATACTCCTATGTAGTTGAACTTATCCTGTGTCTGGAATACGGGAGACGGATTCAATGTAGGTATGTGGCAGTTTTATATCCAGCGTCACTTGTTAATATCAATGTATACTTCCGATCCCAATGCTAGGAACGATCTCCACATATCCTAAACCGGACTATATCTAGTTTGTGCATGAATGTGTTACCACTTCTTTGCTCCTATTTATGTCATACTTTCTTAGTTTCCCGTGGAAACGACATGCCCTAGGTCAGTGCTTGACTTCTACCACAATGAAGCCATTAAAAAGATCTGTGCTGCACGGGGCAACTTTCACGTTTCGAGGTTTGCATTCTCGGATGAATCTTAATTCTCTTTTATGTTCCCGAAGTCTTACGGAAGGGGGCCATCCCATGGATATGGAGAGAATATTGAGTGTCTTCGAACAGTTTCCACCTTTTACAGTGAAGCAGGTCCTACACTTAATGCTTATGCCTCACCTAGGATGAGAAAAGATATCTAACACCTCCAAGTTAAGCAAACATTATCATTCCCAATACTATACATATAACCCACATTCAACTCTAATTACACCACTACTGCGCCACCAGCAACCCCCGATACCTCATCTTCCCCTCCTCCAACGTCTTCAAACACTCTTCAATCCCCTCCTTGCTCATCGGATATGTCATATTAATCGGCTTCACCCCATGAAAAGCCGCAAAATCCAACATATCGCGATGAACCTGTCTAGCCGAGACAATCGACCCCACAACCCTAAACCCATTCCCCAGTAGCGGCATATAAGGAAACTTGAAATCCTCCAAATCAACCGACAACGGGGAAATAGTCGCCCCAGGATTCAAAACACTCACATACTGATTCCAATCCGGCTGACTGCTCGTTGTGACAATCAAATTATCCAACTTCTTCTCAACCTTCAACTCCTTAACACCCTTCGTCGCATAGAACTCCGCAGCGCCCAGTTTCTTAGCTTCATCTTTCTTATTATCACTGCCCGAGAACACCACAACCTGACATCCCATCTTGGCCGCAAACTGGATCGCCAAATGCCCTAATCCCCCGACTCCGATGATACCCACCCGAGCAGTAGGTTTCACACCAGCTACATGCAGGGCATTAAACACAGTCGACCCCCCACACATCAACGGCGCCGCATCCTCATTCTTAATCCCCTCGGGAATCTTAAACAGGAACGATTCCCGCCAGATAGCATGCGAAGCAAACGACCCCTGGTCCAGATCCGCGGCCGCGTACATCTTCCGCTCGGGACAGAACGTCTCCCACCCCGTTAGACATTTCGAACACCGGCCGCAGCAATCGTGTTCGTAGCCCCAGCCGACTCGGTCGCCTTTGACCAGGTCTTGTACTTCGGGACCAGTTTCCTCGACCACGCCGGCTCCTTCGTGGCCGAGGGCCATGTCTGTTGTGCGGTAATGGACGTCTGTGAAACAGACCCCGGAGTGGGTGATTCGGATCAGGACTTGGTCTTTTTGGAGCGCGGGGCGGTGGGTTGTGGATTTCTGGATGCTGCCGTCTTTGGAGCCTTTGTAGATTGTGAAGTCGTAGCCCATTTTCTTTTTCTTTTTCTTTTTCTTTTTTTTCTTTTAACTTTGTGTCTTGGTTTGGGGCTGGGGTTGGGTTTGGTGTGGGGTTGATTGGCTTGGGTGTTTCGAACTTGTGGTTTATTGGACAGATTGTATTGTTTGGTTTGTGTAGAATAGGGTCTTAAGGACCTTGAAGACGTCTCCTGTACCCCGTAGTTATACCTGATTGATATTATGATGTCATGGGCACTGAAGCATATCAATTACCGAAAGCGGCAGATAAGGGTTGCATCACTGCGTGGATCCACAACTACATCACCACTCACTCATTCATGCCCTTACGCTGGTCTGGACTGCAATGTCAAGGTTTCATTTTTGATTATTCTACTCCCCCGTTCACCTTGCTTAGAAACTTTATTTTCTGATCCTGATTACTACCATGGGATCTCTGCCCCGTCGTATTGATTGAATCCCTCTGTTTGTTCCCAGCCGGGCACATGGATGTTGAGGAACTTCCCATTTGTGTCTTTGTGATTGGCCTCTAGGATGATCTTTGCCACTGCTTCTGCGCCGGTGGAGACGGGGAGATCTGCTCTTGGTCCGCCTAGGTCGGTTTTTAGCCACTAGTCTTGTTAGCATGCTCACTCTATCTAATCTTGAGTCCAATTGATAGAATAGGAACTAGGAAATAAGATAGAGATACATACCCCAGGACTAACACAAAAAACAGTAAACCCCTCATCCCCAAGACTAAGCGCATACTGCACAGTAAGCATATTCAACGCAGCCTTGGTGATATTATACGCCGGAGTCAATTTCGCCATGAAAGGTGACGCCGTGCCTATAGAGCCTAACGTCGTGGATCTAGATCCGTTAGCTATCCACTACATGCTGGGAATATATAATAGGGCTTACATATTGGTAATAACCTTTCGGTCTCCTTTGCGGAGAAGGGGTAGGAATGTACGGATTACTTCGTGGGGTGCATTTACGTTTGTGTTGAATGTTTCGGTGAGATTATCCCTATTTGATCATTGTCAATTGGATATTTCTTGGATAAGGGGGGGAGTGTGTTATGTGTTGTGTACATGTATTCTGCCCCTCCCTTGGTCACGGGTTGGATTCCTGCGTTGTTGATGAGGACGTCTAGACCGCGGCCGTGGAGTTGGCGTTCTATTTGTTGTGCCGCTGTTCGGATGCTGATCGTGTCGGTTACGTCGAGTTGGATGTAAGATGCGCGGCCGGAGGACTGGTCGATGAGGTCTTTGAGATTGGGACTGGGTTGCGCAGATCGCGAAGTTGCGAAGATGGATGCGACTTGTGATGCTGGTAGAGAGAGCAACTGGGAGACAAGGGCGAGGCCGAGGCCTCGTGAGGTGCCGGTGATGAGATAGCTGGCCATTTGGCTATATTATATGGTCAAGGTGTTGTGGAAATTGGTGTTTATGGTTATGTTGTTGGTTATGGTAGTAGAGGTGTGGGTAGTAAGGATCGGGGGTAAAAGTGTAGGTGATATATATCTCGGCTTGTCCGGGGTGGGAATGTTATCTGGGTGATTGGGTTTTCCAACTAGTGAAGCCAAAGTACTAATTGTACTGAGCGGATTGGTTAACTAACAGAGCTTAGTGCCATACAACTCTTCCTATACTATGCTGTTGTCTATGTATCAAGGAAGCAATGATATCACTGCGAGCGCGGGGCCATCGATGGTCCGCTTATCTCCAATCTCTGTGGTCACGTGCACAGTGGATTTCCCTACTGGATGCGGAGTCGAATTCGATAGGTGCAACTGCGTGTTCATCTACTTAGTTCTCAATAGTACAGATCGTTATTAGCTTGGGTGTTCTGTCTTGGCTTGGTCTGAGTTCTGACAAGCCATGTGGCGGGTTGGAGCTCTAGAGTTTACTTTTACTTTCTTTCAATCCCAAGTTGGGCAACGGCATCGTAGTTCCATCAGACTCGTGATAGAAGCAGAATATTGAGTCTTAATTCTGTCGCCAGGCGGATTCCGCCGATCTCCTCTTTATTCCGATCGTGCGCAAATCACCGGGCCAAGATTCTCCCTGAGTGCGAAGGCCTATTTCTGGAATCCTCTATACCAAAGTAATTAAAGCCTGTCTGGCCCGCTTGTTAGGTAAGGCCATCCGATTTCTCCCGAGGAGTATGTAACAAGTAAAGGGTGATGATGCATCCCTTGGTTAGAACCTTGAGTGAAGAATATGAACTTTATCCTAGTAAAATAAGACAGGACTTGGTTCAGACTGACTACAGGCCAAACGTGCCCAATATGTGATCAATCAAACAGATTCAAACTCCTAGTGAAATCTCGTGGATATTCTCCGAGATAGTGAGTGGAGTTGACAGGTCCCGTGGTCCGTCGATAAGGACTGCCCTGTAGGGCGTACGATGAAAACGGGAATGGCCGCGCCGTTGTTGTACCCCTGGATTGATGATCCATAATCCTTTTTCCTGTTTCTCCTCTCTACCCTGCTGTCGAGTGGTGTCTACTGTCATTGGGATTGAAGAGACCTGGATCTATGCCGGGCCGACGGTTGCGGAATGCCCCGATCATCGGCCCGAAAAACTCACACACCTAAAATCGAACATAACGTCCCGTGATCTATCCCAAACCCAGAGGACGAGATCATGGGATATAGAAGTGTATTTCAACCACAGCAAGCATGCTGCAAGGTGATTTGGACGGCATGAAACATACAGCTTCTCCAATAACGGGTGAAAACGTCTTTGTCGACGAGGTTTCCATGACCAACGCCAAGAATATGCTAGAGCGATCGTTTCCGGAACCAAGACAATGCCAAGCCCTTAGTTGGCCACAGTCTGCCATCTGGTTCTGCAACGATGAAATTGCGGACAATCTGTCTCAGTTAATACTCCTGTAAACCCCATCACGGTGAGATCAGTAGCGTTGCCCATCATGAATTGCCCGTCGCGTACTGATGATACGCTCTTGCATGTCGAGTGGAATCAGAACCCGCCATTTCTGGCGCCAGATCTGACGACTCGCCAAGACTTGAATGGAATCTCTAACGCCCGTGAGAATAAGGAGGGAGATGGAAATGGTAGTGATTCTGGACAGTCGTTGGCGTGCCTCAGTGACAAACGGAGGATGAATTCCCTGCCGATTGATCCAGAGAAGAATCTAATGTGGGATAATGGGGCGTCACTGACCTCGAAGTCAGGTATGACTCCTTATTTTCGTTACTTCCCTGTGTTTACTTGGTCGGTGAGTACCCGGCTGGCGGCATCAATGCTGATGAGCATCTCCAGGACGTCCCATTGACCCGATGACCAGCTTTAATGCTGGTCAGCAGAGTGGTCGTGGTCAAAACAATTCTCAATCTTTTCAAACATTCAAGAGCTGGGCATCGTGGCTACTGTCGGTTCTCTTCACGGCGGCATTGATTTCCCATAGTAGTATTGGGCGATATCTGCATGGCCCGGAGGTTCCCCCAGTCCCCTCATCAGGTAAGACGAATAATCTCCGCGACTGATCTTTAACATAATTCCAGACGCTAATTAGGCCAAGGTTTCGAACCAATTGAAAGAGACCTTCCTTTCGAGAAAAGAGGAACATGTGCGCAGGGTGGTGTTGGGGGTAGCGAGTACAACCTTCCTTTGCACGTTGGCGGGCTGTTCATCATATTGTCAGTTTCGACACTAGCCTGCGCCTTTCCGGTCCTTGCCATATGGTTTCCGCGTCTCCGCATTCCGTCGTCATGTCTCTTCTTCGTCAGTCATTTCGGTACCGGTGTCCTGATCGCCACTGCATTTGTGCACTTGCTCCCCACCGCGTTTCAGTCACTCAACGATCCATGTCTGTCGAAATTCTGGACCACCGATTACCCCGAAATGCCAGGGGCCATTGCCCTGGCGGGAGTGTTCCTGGTGACAGTGATTGAGATGGTCTTTAGTCCCGCGAGACATTGCTGTCGCGGAGGCACTAGCCTGTCGGACCCGCCACCCTATCTTTCTCGACCTACTGAGAAGGAAACCCCCATAAAAAGGGCCCACGTGGTTGATTCGACCGTGTGCAACGAGAGAGAACGACCGGCCGGCGTAGAGCCTCTTCCTCACCTACGCGATATGGGCCCTTTGATCGGTCGGTCTTCTAGCATTAGTCGAGCTATCAACCAAATGGGCGAAGACCCAGAACGTATTTGCCGCATTTCCTCCGCTCCAGAGGTTCCTCAATATCGGCAAGAACCGAGGATCGAACCTGTCCAAGAAGATGTGGAGCGCAGCGACGATGGTCATGTCATGACTCCGGAGCAAAAGCATCGCAAAGAAGTCATGCAAGTCGTCTTGCTGGAAATGGGAATCCTGTTCCATAGTGTTTTCATTGGCATGTCACTCAGTGTATCGGTCGGCAGCGAGTTTGTGATTTTATTGATTGCCATCGTCTTTCACCGTTTGTCTCCCTGCCCTTATACCTACACTGCTTCATGCTTTACTGATACATGGACACAGAAACATTCGAAGGTCTTGCTCTAGGCTCTCGTATCGCTGCGCTGGACTGGCCGGAGAAAGCCATGCAGCCCTGGCTTATGTCTCTGGCATATGGATGCACGTAAGTCCGCTTCATTTCAATCTTTTCTATATTGTTTATGAGGCTATATTGTTTATGAGGGTCAGTTGCTGATGTATGCAGAACCCCAATCGGTCAAGCTATTGGTCTCGCAACCCACACTCTCTATAGCCCCGACTCAGAAGTCGGTCTTCTCCTCGTCGGCGTCATGAATGCCATCTCCGCAGGCCTCCTTATCTTTGCTTCACTGGTAGAGCTGATGTCAGAGGACTTCCTCAGCGATGAGAGCTGGCGTGTGCTTCGTGGCAAGAAGAGAGTTTATGCTTGTATTATTCTCTTCATGGGTGCCTTTTGCATGAGCCTGGTTGGAGCGTGGGCCTAGTGGACATGCAATTCAAAGTAACTCGGGTGAATTACAATGAGGTAGGGTACTTTTTGTAAAGACCCGGATAGATATACTGTATGTGCGATGTTGGGTTGTGTATGAGGGCTGTCAGGTTTGTCGTTTGAGGGTACTTGGTATTAGCAATGATAGAGTACAAGGAAAATCTTTCCGGCCAGAAATTCTTAGCAAAGCATCGAGTTTTAGTGTGAAAACGGGCACTTAGAGGAAATTTTTGATATAGAGTAGTCTATGTGGTGGAGACAAACTGCTACTCAAGTCGAGATATACTTCAAGATCCATCAGTACTGAACCTACCGGGCTTCCATTGGTTGATTTGACCCCACTCACTCGGAATTACGGATTAAATCACGTGGAGTAAATCCGATCTCTCTCGCCGTGTTCGTCACGATCTAGTCAATCGTAATATTAGCAACAGCTGTGAGTTAACCGAACAGTCTAGACGGATATAAAGTAATCCTTACAGCTGGGTTGCTCCAATGGCTGACACCCCTGCCTCCCTGCAAACAGGCTGGCGGATATCCAAAGCCTGCCAAGAATGCAGGAAGAGAAAGATCAAGTGCAATGGTAGCAGTCCATGCAAAACCTGTCACCTACGAAATACCCCTTGCATTTATCGTGATGTGATCAGACAGCGCAAGAGAAAACACCAAACGAATCGTGATAGTGACTCCTTTGAGTCAGAAGTGACAACGCGCTCTGGGTATGGGGCGGGCCCGCGATCGCCTGGCCTACCGTCGCGCCGGAACCCATCAAATAATTATACTATCAACAACAGTGTGTCTGCGACTCATGTGGAATCTCCATCATGCAAAGTTCAGCTGTACTATGGTTCGACGTCGAACTTTGCTCTCATGCATGAGATATACCGGGATCTAGTGTCCAATCAGACCCCAGGCTTGGAAAAGCCTCATGGCGAGGTCGAAGAGGCTAGAGCTAGTCTTGATATGTTCAGTTTCCGTCGAATCTTCTTTGGGACACCAGATGAGCCCAAGGAGTCGATAAAAAGCTGCAAGCCAATGGATATGCCGGTCATGTTCTTGCCTCGTGAGCTAGCTAATCTATTTCTGCGGCGATTCTTGTCCACATTATACACATTGATTCCATTTCGCTCAAAAGAGTCGTTCGAACAGCAACTGGAGCATCTATACAACCCTGTTCCCGGGGCTCGCTCTGAAACCTGGGGGCAATGCATGCTTCTGTTAGCGCTGGCTACGGGAGCTCTCGGCACAGAACATTATCGCTGGGGGGATGTGCTGTATGATCAGGTGAAAGCAACTTGCGGTCCATTGGACGACATCGTGAATTTGGAGACGGTCCAATTATCGCTGCTCATGATAAGTGCTCCCTTCTATGATTGCCAAGATACCAGGGGCCTAACTTTACTAGCACGCCCATTATCAGAGTGAGCAGGGGAGACCGAACTCATCCTTTCTTCACTTGGGTGCTGCGTCGCGAAAGGCGCTGTCAGCTGGACTGCATAAAGAAGCCCCAAGCCAAGGCGGAGAGCCTACAGACAGTGTACAAGAGAGGCGGTTAACATTCTGGTCTCTGTATTTCTACGAAACGTTCGTCTCATTTGCTTGATCACACCTGGCCAATCTAACTTGCCGTAGTTGGTTCTGTTTCCATCTAGGACGCCCCTCTTCACTCTCTTTAAGGGACGTCGGTATCGAACTGCCGGAGAACCCTTTCCTGTGTACCTTGACTTATGTCTCTAAAATCATCGCTCGATTGGCAGACGAGATGTTCGGTCATCACCATGACTCGCTTTTGCAGATGTGGAGACTTGCGAGATCAATTACAGACGATTATCGACCATATGAGATGCAGATGCAACAGGCCATTGGTGTTAACTTGGATACATGTCCTCAACAGGGCACTCTCGGCGTACAGCAGACAATACTAACAACCAGTAAGTGATTACACAGCTATAATTCGACTGATAATTGACGATGTAGTTTACTACCACACGGTTCTCTTGACCTTCCGTCCGTTTCTGATCTTCCGTGGCCGGTGGCAGCAAGATATGAAGGACCCTTCTCAACATGGCAGCAATCGTCCAACCGAAGCCCCCGCATGGCTTAATGAGGCTTGTAACAAAGCCCTCGGAGCCTCCTGCAGAACCATTCAGTTTCTAAGTGAAGCGGCTGTGGCTAACGAGTTTGTCCGAGTGAGTTACTCAAAAACCAGAAGGCTGCCATATTTTCCACCCAATCTCCGATCTAACCAGGTAATAGGAACTCCGCTATCACGGATACTTCCTAGGAAGCGCCTCTTTCGCCATAATCTACGACCTAATGCACGGAAAAGACCTTGCTCCCACACACCTTCCCTGGATTTACGCCGCTCTTCAGAGTCTCTCAACCATGCGAGAAGGCGATCCCATCAAAAGCACAATAACGGCTATTCAAACAGTCTTGAGGAAACTAAATCCTGCTTATGAGTGGGTCCCTCCAAAGGCATATAATAATACTATGGGTCAGCAAGCCACCACTGCCCGGCCATACTCTAGTGATATTCCGAATCCCCAGACTCAGAGTATACCCGAACCGTCGTTACCGGGAATACCACTACAACCGTTACAAACTAGTAACGGTTTACCCATATTATCGGAGTTTCAGAACAATTCATTACAGGCTGCGCTCAACCCACCCAGCGGGAGTCTTGGTAGCGGCGAGGACCTTTTGGATCTTACCTTGTCTGATATGGGATGGGACTTTGATTTCTCCACGATGGATTTGGAGACTTTCTTTTCGATTTATCCCAATGGGGAGACCCCGACCGGGTGACATGGTGACCTAGATTGCTTCTTAGGCGGCGTTTTGGTGAAGAGGACGATAATGATAGTGATAAACCCATTATCAACATATAGTTTCATGATCTTAACTGTATGATAATTCATAAAAATCATAATGCTAATCGCTGAGAAACATAAAATGCAGATTCCATATATGTTACCAGAATTAACACACATCAAGCAATCAACCAATGATTCCCCAGCGCCTTCAACTGCTGAACCCAACCACTTACCCCCATAATATCAGAATTAGCCTCATCCCTCAACCTCCAAGCCATCCGCATAACCTCCACCGCAGTCTGCACATATCCCCACGGTAGTACATTCCATAACAAACTCAACCGATCTAGCGCCCACTGCCGATACACGGGGTTATCAGTCTCCGCACCCGCAATAAAAGTCGGCCACGATGTAGCCTTAGACAAAGGATCCTTGGGATCAATGAATGAAAGATGATGGATTATCTCAGTAACCAATGTCTCTGAGTCCATATCTGTAGGATCATAGGCGATACTTCGGTATATGTATATGCATACTGCGTTTTGGTGAGCGAGGGCTGTATGGATACGGTTTAGGGTCCGGTGCGTCGGGGCGCCTTCGACGTTGTTGGCCCAGGCTTCTACATCGAATGCTTGCGCGGCATTTAGTAAGGAGGATGCTTCGTTGATTAGATTGGGGGTTTCGGTGGCAGGAAGAGTAAAGGCTATATTTGATAGCTCGCATGCCCGGAAGAGGATCTGGAGGAGAGTTGTTGGGAAGGAGAGATAGCTGTTTGCTTCGGAGCGTCTCAGGATGGTTGTTATATCTATGGGAAGAGAGAAGGGGTCCAAGAAGGTGGTGGAGTTTGTGAGAGTTGAGCCTAGGACGTGGTATCTGGGGTTGTCACTAGGATGGGCTTTGTGTGTTTGTTGGTTGGTTTTGAAATGGTGACTTACGTTAAGCAGTCCGACGTGATGCGATCGCGAATCAATGCTATTGGAGATAGTTGGTCGTTCTGGAAGGGCTTTAGAGAGCTGATGAGTTTCATTGCGCCTTTGACGTGCGCTCTCCATGCGTTTTTGCCGGAGTCGATGAGCTCCAGGTTGATGAAAAGGAGTATGACTGTTACTATGAGGTTGATATCTGTGGATGGGAGATTTTCCAGGGCTGTCTTGAGGAGGTGGATTGATTTTTGCTTTGCTGATAGGGCATCTAGGGTTGCACTGGCGGAGGAGTCTGTTGAGTATGTTGTGTGGATCGGGGTATTCACGGCGGAGTGATCTGGCAACAATGCTTGTACGCTGCTATTATGTAGGTCAAAGCTTGGACGGCTCATGCTCGAGATATGCATCGCAGCATTGGCAACTATGATATGCAGTAAGATAGGATGATCTCTACATGTGGGAATTAGACTGCGGAATGGGTTTTCGTTGGGAACATCAGATATCACAAGGTCCTCGCAGAGGGTTGTAGCAACTGTAGCATTGATTAGCATGACCAGGATCCAAGAGCCATTTCCAGAGAAGCCTACAATGACACAGGTAACGTCTAGAGGGATTATCCATGCCTTGGAAAAGTGGGTCAATCGGAGTTATGTAAAGCGGTGCCCGGAGATCATTACGATCGGGGATGCTAGGATTTAGATCACATGAGAAGGTCCAAACCCTGCTGGTTCCTTCGTCTCTTGTCGACATGGTGAGTGGCTGGAGATGGTTTGGCGTTGCATAGGTCTTGCCCATCATCTTTCCCCTACTAGCCACACCCTCGTTCCAGATGAACAGCTTGCCGTAGCCCAGACATTCCTGCCCAGTTTTCATGCATTTGTGACATACGGGAACGGAACGGTCACATCTCCGTCGTTTTCTTCGACAGTTGTGGCACGGTTTTGATCCGGGGTTTTCTTGCATTGATGGAATTCGGCCTCACAGAAAGACTGCCAAGAGAGACCCGCAGGAAAACACAAGCGCGGGAAAATACAAACCTAGAGAACTGAGGCGAGCGGCTAAGAGTGATTGTCTATCGTTGAAAGGTCTCGAGCTTTCTGTGGTGGCGGTATGACCTTTTCTGAGTCAGGCATAACCTGCAGGGTTGGATGTAGAAGTGGACATGTAAGCCGAGGAAGAGGAAATGCAAAAGTTACGTCTTGGCTTCTCTTTTGGTATAAGAGACCCACTTGGGAAGCTTGTCATCCATCGCCACAACGAGATTGGCTGGGAGACATCCCAGTTTGGATTCTGACTCGTCGGAGTGGGCCTTTGCCCTACCTCGTTCACATCCCACTCCCAACAATTGACAGCTACACATATATGCCCAGAAAATTATCTTTTAGCGTTCGGATTATGGAAATGGATGTTTCAACGGATCGACGGGAGATCAAGTGGTCTCTGACCTCCTCCCTCGCCGATTTCCTTTCATTCCTGGCGATCTCTCTTCGACTCTACCAGGTCACCAGACTCGTTGAAACCATCCACAACGTGGCTCATGGCCCTGTTCTATCGCCATGGAGATTCGTGCAGACAGTGAAACTAGTCAAGACAGCCAAACAAAGTCTGACCAGCAATGCACACCTGATACGGTCCAGCTCGAGCAACTTGGGCGGCAGCGCCCGGCTATATTTGCTAACAATGTTATAGAAATAGGATTCTGTTTCTCATTGCTGGCATCCATGCTTCTAGCGGTAAGAGACCTTCAGACTACTATTGAAGATCTTATCTCACTCGAACAGGAATACTTTATCAGCGGATTCAACACGATCCTACCGGTCTTGACAGATGCACTGGACATACCGGAAGAGGCGAAGACTTGGCCTGCAAGCGTGTTCTCTTTGGTCACCGGTGCATTCCTATTACCAGCTGCTCGCCTTGCCGATATATTCGGTGCCCATATCGTCTTCAATTCCGGCTTGATTTGGTATTTTATCTGGTCCTTGATCGGCGGCTGCAGTAAAAACTACATGATGATGATATTCTGCCGTGCGCTACAAGGATTAGGACCCGCGGCCTACTTACCGGCTGGCATCATGCTGATCGGAACAATCTATCGGCCTGGCCCTCGCAAAAACCTTGTCTTTAGTCTGTATGGAGCCTTCTCGCCGTTAGGATTTTATTCGGGTATAGCAGTTAGCGGGCTTTCTGGGCACTACCTCACATGGAGGTGGTACTTTTGGATAGGTGCCATAATGCTCTTTGTTGTGTCAATCATCTCGCTACTCTCTCTGCCATCAGTTAAGTCGTCAAGTGACTCAAAAATGGATTGGTGGGGATGCGCAACCATCATCCCGGGGTTATTGTTGCTAGTGTACGCTATCACAGATAGTACTCACGCTCTAGATGGTTGGCGAACCCCATACATACTTGTCACGTTCATCCTGGGCATTCTGTTTCTCTGTGCCGCATTCTACGTGGAGGGCTGGGTCGCTTCGTCGCCATTACTTCCATTCGATATATTCAAAGTAAAGTATATGACACCGCTGTTCACATCGCTACTCTTTCAATACGGTGTATTCGGTGTCTATCTCTTCTACGCGAACTTTTAGTAAGACTTTATCAGCCTTTTAAGCACAAAGAATATTCACTGATTCGTGTTGTCATAGTATCCAAACAATCCTCGGCAAAGACACACTAATAACCACAGCATGGTTCGCACCAATGGCCGCCGGCGGCCTCATCCTAGCCACAGCCGGTGGATTCACGCTACACTTTATCCCAGGAAAGCTCCTCCTTATAATATCTGGGTTGGGGTATCTTGTAGCCATGCTGTTATTCGCCCTCATACCCGAAAATCCCAACTATTGGGCCTACATCTTCCCCGCAATGATTGGGACAACCGTCGGGTGCGACATTACATACAGCGTCAGCAATATCTTCATCACTACCAACTTACCCAAGGATAGACAAGGGGTAGCTGGTGCTGTCATCAATACTACTGTTTTTGTTGGTATCAGTCTTTTTCTGGGGGTGGCTGATCTGACGGTGTCTGAAACTACGTATCTCGGTTTGAAGGGTAGTTATAAGGCTGCTTTTTGGTTTGGGGTGGCTTGTGCGGGTGTTGCTCTGGTTTTCTTGTTATTCATTAAGATGGGGAAGGCGGAGAGTGATCTTACTGTGGAGGAGAAGGAGCAGTTGCGGGCTTCTGTGGCGGATGGTGAGGTTTAATGGCGTGATGAAGATAAGTGGAGTTCCAAGTCTTAGATTAAAGTCTTCTGATGGAACTTTCTCTTATTTGATCTAAATATAGATTGTTACTACAGTCAATGTGTAACGTATATCGGTAGATATAACCTCATTCACTTCCACTCAGAATATTTCATAGAACCAAAGACAGGATAAACCGAATTCAATAAAGTTGCATATACTCCAATTGCCATTCGGGCACAATTGCGAGGAAACTAACCACACTCGAGTAATCTAAAACACCGGAATCACATACAGAATGTGAGGAATTGAAGATAATCCCATTCGGCTATCGAAAAATGAACGGACAGCTAAGACGTCCCTATAGGGCTATGGGGCACTTTCTGGCTGACAGGCAACGCCCCACTCATAGAGGCTCCCTTGCATATCGATGGCTCGGGGGCCTAGACCATTTAAATGATCAACACCATTATTGTTCTGTATGGAGCATACGAATGACTGTAATAGCAGGACTTGCATAGGATACAATAAGCCACTTCGGGATATAGGATTCCTGTCACCGGTCAGACTGAAACTGTGTCCACAACGAGTTTACTGAGGTTCTCGATCCTCGCCAAGATGCCAAGGGGGTAAATGAATTGGGGGCGGAATGAAAGTGCCGACTGCTAGTGATGATACTGGTCCACTTCGCAGTAGTGACGACCTAGTACGCGCCCAGTAGGGACTAGCAAGACTAATCTCGCAGTTGACTACAACCGTTACAAGTGATTCGCCGGTTTGAGACACTACCTGTGCCTGCTAATATACGTCGGGCGCAGGGACATAGCCCCATGACAAACATCAGCTCCAGGTACAAAAAGAGCGTTATGTCGGTGGTATCTCAGAAATTGAGCCCCTTTTTGGCTACTTTCGCTTCGACTATATGCCGTGATGCCCGTCAACATGAGTTATCGCTTGACATGGATGTTTCTACTTGTCGTAGTGGTCGGAAGTGGTAAGAATTCTCGTTATCCTTTCAGGTTAACTCACCATTAGCTGAACTAATCTACCCAATTAGCTCTGGCCCAAATTTGTACCCCAGAATGGGGATACGAAGGGTACAGTTACATCATCAATAATCAATCAGATCTCGACGAGATAGCAGCAAAGTGTACGACTATCAACGGGAGCATCGCGATGTCCTACAACTACACAGGCGCCTTCCATCTACCAAACATACGAAATATCACAAAGGGCTTCAAGTGGTTTACAATCCTCGCCGTTAGTATGGACGACCCGAAACCAACGTCTATCAATTTACCGGATCTCGAGTTCCTAGGCGGAAGTATATGGTTTAACAGCCTCCCGACTTTGAAGAGCTTTACTGCACCGAAATTGAAAACCGTTGGGTCGAAGGCGTTCATCGATGTCACTCAGGAGCTGGATCTGCGATCATTAGTTGAATCGGAGTATTTGAGTGTCAGGGGAGATGCGTCAAGGTGGGTAAATTAGACCAGCGATAATTGCCACGAATGCGAAATTAACGCTGAGGTGGATGGGTATAGCGTACGCCTCGACTCCTTGCGACAGGTTCGCGAACAGATACAGATTTGTAACTCGGACGAGTGCAATTCAAATAACTCGTCCCACGGTACCTTGGATCTTTCCCTTCCTGCACTTCACGATGTTGGCCATCTCCTCTTACAGGGGAGATTCTCGAGGTGAGGCTGTATTCCAATATTGACTTTATTGTACTAATAATGACCGATGTAGTTTGGATACACCAAAGCTCACCAATATTTCTGGGTTTGGATCAGGTTCCTACAGTATCCTGCTCCGCTCAGAGGAAGGACCGGAGATTGACCTCTCTTTCCCTGAGTTGAAATACATCCAAGATGATAGTCTGTGGCTGGAGGGAAGTATTGGAAGGTAATCTCCCGTTCAATTCCTAATCGCTTAATTGGATATTGACAAAAGCCTTAGTTTGTCGATGCCCAGCTTAACCAATTTGACCGCCTGGCTTTATGTAAAAACCTACGACCGGCTTGATATCAACCTGCCTTTCGTGGAGGCGGGCACCATGACGTTGGGAGGCAATATTTCTAGGTATGTTGAAAACAATTATACGCTAGTATACCATACTAAAACCATGCTTATAGTGTACAACTTCCAAATCTAAAGTCTGTCGGTCAGCTCCAAGTCAACACGGCTGCCTCACTCGACTGTAAATCCTTGGAGGAAACAATCATAAAAGCGACAAATGCGTCGCGCTCACCGGTGTCTTGTCATGTAGAGAATTCGGCCTGGCATCTTGGCCTCAACCTTGGTGCTAAAGTCGCGTTGGGCAGCGTGGTTGGTGTTGTTGTTGGGCTAGTGGTGTCGTACTAGGTAGCAGGAACCTGATACTGCAGCTCGCCTTATAATTGCATGATCAAAATGGCAGCTCACCGGTAAACTATCAACAGTGTTTATGTGATTTTCTCGAGCCCTAGTAGCCCACCTAAGAAGCATATAAACATATTGGTATTCGCTTGCGTAAACACCATACTCCAAGCACCCACCCCCTCTAAAAAGGAACACCAAAACCTATTCAATATTCATAATTCGTTTCAAGTCGTGAAGAGAAAGTGGCTTAACCAGGTAATCATCAATGCCAGCCGCGAAAGCCTGCTGTTGCATTGAGCTCGATGCCACTCCAGTAACCGCCATGATAGTGCTTCGCGGTAGAGAATTTTGTTCTTCATACTCCCGGATCTTGCTCGAGGATACTATTCCATCCATGATGGGCATGGAGATATCTGTTGTTGTCAGTTTAGGCTTGCCTATGCTTAAGAGTAGATGAATTCGTACCCATGAGGACATAGTCGAATTGTCCCGCACACTCTTTGTATTTCTCTAGTGCGGCGAGTCCGTTAGTCGCGGTCTCGTACCTGCAACCTATCTTGCGCATGAATGTGGCTAAAATCTATTGACTGGTTAGTGATTATCATCGCAAGAGAAAGAAGGTTTGGCTTGCCTTCAGGTTTACGTCGTTATCGTCGACGATGAGAACATGGATGTTCTTCTGGTTCAAAGCCTTGGGAGTGGGAAACGGCGAAAGGGCCGCGACACTTTCCCCGACCATAGGAGGCGATTCCGATCCCTTCGCAGCAGCAAATGCTGCAGATAAGGAGCGCCCACGGCCAGGAAATCCCGAGAACGGACCTGCAATCGGGCTCTCCGACAAGGGGCTTGCTTCGCGATGGGCGTCGATGAACCGTTGCAATGCATTGGTAAGTTTGCGAGGGCCAAGTCTACCAATTATTAGTGAAATAGTGAACAAGATGTGGCAATGAGTACGTACGGCTGAGACACATAAATAATGTCCGCGTTCTTGATGGCAAAATCTCGTGGAAGAGACACCCCATGCTCACCGAGCACCATTATCGTGTTGAACTCGGTCTCGATGGGACCAGCTTCGGCGATCTTCTTGAGGCTAGACTCCTCGACAACACCAATGTCGCCAGAGCCCTTTTCAAGCGAATCGGCAAAAGATACCATCCATCCAGGCTGGCTGAGGAGTACATTGCTGAGCGCTCCGCGAATTGACAGCTTCCGCTTCGCTTCGGTCGTGATAACTCCTTTCCGAGCTCCCTTAAGTTCGGCATATGGGTTCAGACCGATCAGGCAAACCCGTGTCATGATCCGCGATCCTGGACCCTCTCCCTGCTTAAGAGGCGCCGAAGGGGGTGGCGGTTGGACGGCATATTCAATGGGAACGTACACATCAACCTGTGTTCCAACACCAACATCGCTATGCACCTCAACGTAGCCACCTAGGTAGGTCACGATTTGCTGCACAATAGGCACGCCTAGTCCACATCCTTCGGTTAACACGTCTTCCTGTGCGAAAGGCTTGTAAAGCTGGTGGTCAAGGAATTCTTTTGATATTCCGCATCCCGTATCTTTGATCGACAGGTGGGCAATAGTCGTCTTCTGGTCGCCAACACCTTCCACTTCTTTGGATAAAGAAATCTCAATGAGGCCTGAGCGAGTGAACTTGAACGAATTCCCCAGCAGATTCATCACGATCCTCCGCCACCCGCCCGAGAGAGAATGAATTGACCAAGACGTTTGCTCCTCAATGCGGACAACGACAGACAAATCATCAGGATTGTCTAATTGTTTGACTTCGGTACCAATGGATCTGTTACCGACACCGGCACCAGTGGGTAGATACCGACCCGCTATCTTGGCAGCGTTGATGAGAGACCGATGGCCAGCATACAAGGTCTCAGAGACGTCTTCTACCAGCGTACCTAGGTCAAAGTCGGTAGTCAGGTTATCAAAGGCCGATTCACCCATCTCTCCTGCGTTGTGTATATGTGTCAGGTTGTTTATTTTCGTGAAATCCAGCCTGTTGAGTTAATCGTCAGCCACAGGGTTGCACTTTGAGGGAGTATTCCAAGTCTCACAGGTAGTTCATCGTGTCTAATAATGTCAGACCGCATGTTTCAACCATTGTAAGCATATCTCGTTGAGCAGGTTCTAGGCTTGTTGTTTGCAGCAGCTCGGCGCTAGCAAGCATGCCATGCAAAGGTGAGCGTAGTTCATGGCTAACGGATGAAAGCAAATCCGATTTTGATTTTGTCGTAGCACTCCATCCAAGCTGGGAGAATTTGGCAACTATGGTGTCTCCGAATGCTCTCAAATAACAAAGATCATCCGCTCCCAATGATCGTTGCTTGTTGTTCATCCACACGATCGCACCTGCAAGCCATCGAGACTTGTCCCAGTTCCACAACGGAAGGAATATGAGGGACTTGCTGTCGGGGAAGTCATGCCCTAATCGAACTGTGATACTATTGTAAAGGGAACGACCACCATCACTACCCTGTCGGCTATGGCCACGGCTACTGGAAGATTGCACTGAAAAACGTCGTGTTATCGCTGGAGGGTAGAACACCTCGCCATGTGGAAATGCCGCGAACATTTCATGAAGCAGGCCTTCTGTCATGCCAAAAAACGTTGAGTCGCTATTACCTAGCAGGTCTTCAGATAAGGCGTG
The DNA here is from genome assembly GCF_000184455.2 of Aspergillus oryzae RIB40. Classification (NCBI taxonomy): domain Eukaryota; kingdom Fungi; phylum Ascomycota; class Eurotiomycetes; order Eurotiales; family Aspergillaceae; genus Aspergillus; species Aspergillus oryzae. The sequence goes on from NC_036436.1 coordinate 5,828,538, forward strand.
ACCTAAGATGTCACATTGTTTCTCGGACCATGGACCTTGGGATGAAAGCCCAGGAGACTGAGGAGGTGCGGAGGTATCGGTATCTTTGCTGGGTTCATCCCAGTCACTGACGCTGGCAGTTGAAAAGCTAGAAAGGAAAGTTAGCTTTACCAATTTTCGCCATAAGGACATGACTCCTACCTCCGAGAGTTACTGCGCGACGCATCCATAAACAATACACCATCCAACTCCATAGATTCCTGAAGCAGAGCACTAGCTTGAGAAAACAGAGCGGAGGTTCCAGATGATGTAGCACCTTCTGATACAGTTATCAAGTTACTTGACTCGTCTGAAAGTCTCCTGACATGTTGTTGGTGTTTTTCAGGTGATGGAGGCGCCTTCAAAGGAACATCACCTCGCTTGAAGAACGATGACGCATGCGCCCTGGCTTGTGGTTTCGGTTTTTCCATTCCAGACCTATCATGCACAGTTTCCGTTGACAACGAAATGCGATCGATATCGGGAAGTTCTGATGACCGAGGCGAGATTAGATCCGAAGCCTTCCTACTGCTGTGGGAGTTTCGCTTCGTATCTCCAGTGGGCTGGCATCTAGCAAAGTCCTTGAGCGCATCGAGAAGTCGCTCAGACTTTCGGCATTTATACAATGTCGAAACATTTTCGAGATGGTCGGCGACGGAACTTGCTACTTGCTTTAAGGTATCAAGCTGGCGATCGGCAAATAACGAGCGTGGAGCACTGTCGACAACACAGTACGTTCCAAAGATATCACCTGCAGAGCTGTGAAGGGGAACCTCCACGTAAAAGCGTATATCAGGGCATAGAGTGACAAATGGATGACCACCAATAGTAGGATCTGCGCATATGTCCAGGACAATATGACATTTGTCATTCGGCGTTTCTTTAAAACCGTTGACGGGATAGCTTCCACTAGCCTGCAATCCTAAGGTCTTTACGCCGAGCAAGGAGCTCCTCTCGCTTTCATCTTTCCCCACAGCTTGAGGGACTATTGCCTCCGCGATCACATACGGCTCGTTGTTGTCCAGCAGTGTAACGAAGGCGTGATGACAGCCTACTCGATAAGCTCCTAGTTCGGCAAGTCCTGTCAATATTGTATCGCCAACAGCATTTTGGGTCGATGGTGGCCTTCGCAAGTGTGAAGGCGCCGATTGGCCTCTTGAGCCGTCCGTGGCAATCGAGCTTTCGGGGCGGTAAAGTCTACTCAGTATGGAATGCATACCGTGAGACTTGGTGGTGAGGAGAACGGAGGATCAGGAAGGGGTCTCGCGGCAGCGAATCCTACCTTGATAGCTCCGTGAGCATTCGTTGCCCGGCGGGTACCGAATGTGCGTGATGGGACGCTGTCGAGTTCAGCAATGCCATCAGCGACCTTATCGCATAGCCAGCACTCGGCGAGCGTTGAGGAAGGGTCAAGGGAGGGGGTTCTGGGTCGTCGAAGCTCAAGGGTCGATCTTAAATATTCTCTTGTAGTCGTGATTTTTTCCACGTTGGGTAGGGTAAGAAAGTCAAGTCAGATCCCGGCCAGAGATACTTGTCCCGGAAACCTTCACAACCTTCCGAGTAGCCGAGTGCCCTGAGAGTGGTCTAGGCCGTTGGTCACTTGAGAAGAGCCCCATTCGTGCTTCCACTGGGGCCTACGGTTGAAGAGGTGCCACCCCAGATAAGGGGATCATAGATAGCTCTAGATCCTTGGTCCAGGTGACGCTTTATGGACTAGCCTACCGCTCGACCGTGGTCGCCACTCGCTAACTCGCTGCAAAACTTCCGGCCGATCAACCCTAAGTAGAACCCTTCTCGGCTCCGAGCCCTCGTTTAATGTGTACTGGCTTGCCGAGGCCTATATCAAGTATGCTATACCAAGCGAAACTGTAAAGGGAATAAATTTCTGTCTCATTAGCTTCGACTATTTTCGAATAAGTAAATTGTCCGACGATGCCGCCTTATGCATTTGTGCCCCACCAAGGGATCCAGGGAGAGAAATCGTAGATCCCATCACAGAGTTACAATCTCGATCCCTTTTATCAGGGCTTGCCATTACCTCCTTCCGCATTCGGACATGACTTTGAGGCCTCAGGCGTCGAAAGGTCACGGGATGTTGCATTTTGGGTCCCGTGATTATTTAATCACACCTCTTCCCGAGATCTAATTGGCGTGCGGCGATTTTCGGTTCTACAGGGACCAGAAAGTGAAAAAAAAAAAAAAGGATTTGAAGACATGATATCATACAATAAATTTTTCTTCACAAGTGATCTATGATTAGGAATATGTAGATAAGATTAGCATGGCTTCGCCAAGGGCTGGACTCAAAAAATCTCCGATTATTTCCCGACAAAAAACAGTCAATCAGCTCTACATGCACCTATTCGCACTGGGATTTTTAGGCATCGTAATTCTCAAAGGAAAACCAAAAAGAGCCACACTCGTCTAGTATATGCCCAGGCCAAGTGTGTCACCGGAACTGAATTCCGGATCATCTTATGATCGGTTCTGATCTCTACTAGTACCTTCCCCTTTTAAACTATCCGCCGAGTTTGTGTTCCGTAATACATATATCCTTTCTATCTAACTGGTCTATTTGTGGCCCAGAGCTTAGAACCAAGACCCCAGGAAACCAATCTATTGCATTGCGATGGAGTCTATCTTATGGAACAACTTAATTATCTCAATCGGACATCCGATACAAAGTGGTCATTTTTACGATGAAAAAGCCTAACGGCAGAGATGTATAAACGGCCGATTTCCCTACAATAGAAACAGCACTACTACATACCGAGGCATTTCGGCGAGCCTTGCCACTGAAAGATCATACAACTTGATATGTGTATGAAAGCAACGCCACTACATTCGAATATATGTAATGGCAAGATAGATAGGATTAGTACAGTTCTCTACTATAGGTCCTGCTATTTGCACCTTCTTGATTGAAAAACCTAACTGCAGACAAAAATACGAGGTTGGTGTTGTTACCTGTTATATCAATCTAGTAAAAGTCCTGTCTCTTCTATTAACTTTTCTCTCTCTGTGTAGTATTTTGTGTGTAAGGTTTAAGTTGAGGAATTGTATTTATTCATTCGCATTGAACAGAAAAGTCACATTTCTACCATATATCATCAAGGCCTTGCTTATCCTAAAGACGGCATTTCGGAGTTCGCCCTACCCTATATTTAACCTTAAAATGTTTAGAGCCGGACATTCCGAAAGAGTCAGAAAGCTAATGCCGAGGAGCAGCGCAAAGCGCTGAGACAAGTCACTAACATCTAATACTACGGCTCGAGAAATATCCATGCCCCAGCAGCCGCGAAACTTGACTTGAATAACACTAGCTAAGGTATCTGTAGCAGAGCCTTCGCTAAAAGATCTCTGATTCTACGCTTGGCCTACGTCTGTATCTCGGAAGACACCAGGGCTCTATGTCATCATCAGGGGTTGAAATTTGTCATGAGAACAAATGAGGAATAGAATTGGGAATCCACAATACTATCACACAGAGTACTACTATATATGCCTACTTAAGGCAGCTCGTCAGCGAAACCTTGGCAATGGCCAGACTATGGTGGTCGAGGCCCTAATATTAACTGCTTAACAACCACAAGCACATGGAATCAATCCATCACTCCAAAATACCAAACACAGAATTTTATATACTTATCTCAGCAAAACAAGCGGATCTCTCTATGTTGCGCCAAGAACATAAGAGGATTTGAGACCCCTACCCATATACACAGTACGTTCGAAGCCCTAACCTCCTGTTATCTCTAAAGACGTGGAATTAAATTTTATTAGCTTACCTCGACGACTAATAATGATGTTGACTTCCAAAAACACTAGTAACCTTTTGTGGAGAGTCTGGAGACTCGTCAGATAATCTATGATGTACACAATTGAGTCTAGACTCTAGACAATGAAAGTGGAGATTGACGCGAGTCAGTCACCAAATGCCAAGCTATGACAGATGTCAGCAACATTCCAGTTGAGATACTATTACATTTTGCTGCACGTTCAAAGTACAGCTAAAATCGAGAAATAACTCTGACCGGAAGTTCATATTTACTCCGCTCCGCGATATTTGCCACGAAGAACAAGGCACTGCCAGACAAACCCTGAGCCGTGATGGAAGTGGGCCCTAACCCTCCAAACTGCATTTTATAGGATTTTAAGGGCCCTGCCTTTCTAGGTAGGAAGAGGGACTTGGGGCTTTGTCGTGTATTGTGCCATGATTTTGTTGTATAGATGATGATTTATATGGTTATTGAATCCTTGATTGACCTAGACCAAATCTGTTATCCTGCGTAGATCTTGCTCGCATTCACTTCATAGCATGCCCAGTAACCTTTTCATGCGCGAACCATCTATTGAAATACTAATATATAACTGGATATACTGATTTATCTTCTACAAAAGAATGGAGTGAGATCATATTTCTTTGTCTTACTAATAGTATGTTCCCAACTTGGTGAGGGAACATGTTGACTCTAATGTAGACAGCTACTAGTATGCTGACAACACAATAATCTCAACAGATAGCTTTGTGTATATCCGTAAGCACGGCCCAAACGGTTCCCCACCTCGAGTCTACGGAGTAAGCAACTGCTTCTAGAATCAAGCTACCAGTCCCACACCCCCCTTAATCCGTTCTGCGCCTAAACATGGCCAATGACGCAGTTTCAAGTGGTCATCATTTGCAAGGAGCACGCGGCTCTGGGTGAGCTCCATTTTAGGTGAGTCAAGCAATGGGCGGAAGAATTAACCTCGCACTGCTTGGATAGTGAATCAAAAAAAGAATATCACCGTATGTCTGGAGGTACCCCCAATAAAGGCCCGGTTCCATGTCTAGCATGACTCACATGGAGCTGAAGACATCCGGTAAAGTACCGGTTTTAAAATGAGTTAAACTTCCGGGTGCTGTGACGTGGAACAGAGCTCCTATAGCTCAACTCCGCTGGAAGATGGCGCAGAGCGAAAATTTTCAGATCGCATCTTATCTTGTTATCTATATCCGAATTTACTGCAAACTTGTGGGTCTGAAGGGCCGTAAAGCCGACGGGATTGGTCCGGATGACGGAAATGCGGATGTAATCCGTTCTATCTTCGGTATTACGGCATTACGGCGATCATTTTGCCAGGCACCAGGGACCATACTTATAAGAATTAAATCCCAGGGGTAAATCATGATAGAATTCGTTGTTAAGCTACTAGGGTACTACAGTCTCCTTCTATCGATACGTCACTGTCAGTGTTGTATGAGTTGTGGATATCCTAGTGTGAGCAATCGGTATGATATATGGACCTCATCACAGATCGATCAATAGCGTACTAAGAATAGCCAAGATAGGGTGCGCCAATAATAGCGTTTTCCACCATGGATACCCCATCCTCTGGCACTGTTGACTTAGAGCGCGGTGGCGGTGCGATTCGCAAACGTTTGACCCTTACCTTTCGAAACTTGAATGTCCGAGTCACAGCACCCGATGCAGCCCTAGGCGATACACTACTGTCCTACGCCGACCCACGACAACTCCTAGATGTCTTCAGAAAAAGCCGAGGGAACAAAAGAGTAGGCACTGGAGCCATTACACTAGTTTTGAATCAGCAGCTGACAGAAAATTAGACCATCCTGAAGGACATCAATGGACAAGTCAAACCGGGTGAAATGGTAAGGCGATAGAATTATTCTACACGACAGATGGGCTGATGCAACGATAGCTACTGGTGCTGGGCCGACCTGGTGCCGGATGCACTTCTTTCCTTCGAGTCCTTTCCAACGACCGAGATTCGTTCGATGAAGTGAGTGGCGAGACACGTTATGGAAGTATGGACCATAAGGAGGCAAGGAAATTCCGACAGCAGATCATGTTCAACAATGAAGACGACATCCACTTTCCGACATTGACGGTCAACCGAACCATGAAGTTTGCTTTGAAAAACAAAGTCCCTCGAGAGCGTCCCGAACATCTTCAAGAGAAAAAGGAATACATCCAGGGCACGAGGGACGGTATCCTGGAGTCGCTGGGAATTGCGCATACCAAGAAGACATTAGTGGGAAATGAGTTCATACGGGGTGTATCTGGTGGAGAGAGAAAGCGTGTATCTTTGGCTGAAGTAATGGCTGGACAGGTGAGACTCAATTCGGTAAGATAAGCGGAGAACAAGCGAGGCTGATATGTTATTCTAGAGTCCCGTCCAGTTCTGGGATAATCCAACTCGCGGTCTTGATTCAAAAACTGCAGTCGAATTCGCACGACTCCTGCGGCGGGAAGCGGACCAGAACGACAAGACCATGGTTGCCACCATGTACCAGGCTGGAAATGCTATCTACGACGAATTCGACAAGATCCTGGTACTTGCGGAAGGAAGAGTCATTTATTACGGCCCCAGAACTATGGCACGGGCGTACTTTGAAGATATGGGATTTATTGTTCCAAAAGGTGCCAACATTGCCGATTTCCTCACTTCGGTCACGGTGATTACCGAACGTATTGTCCAACCAGGGCTGGAGGGGAAGGTTCCTAGTACTCCCGAGGAGTTTGAGTCTCGCTTTCTTGCAAGCGATATCAATACGCAGATGCTGGATGCTATTGAGCCACCGGAGAAACTTACGCACGAGAAGGACGACCTGGTCATGGCAGTGGCTAATGAGAAGAAGAAGAAACATCTTCCCCGGCCTCAGAGCGTGTACACGACGAGCCTCTGGGACCAGATCTATGCTTGTACAGTTCGGTAAGTTGGGCCCTTGAGGTATTTGGATCGATATATGGAAGCACAAAGCTGACTTAGACAAGGCAATTCCAAATAATGGCAGGTGATAAACTGTCTCTTGCCATTAAAGTTGTCTCGGCCATTCTGCAGGCACTTGTCTGTGGCAGTATTTTCTATAATCTGAAACTGGATAGTTCCTCTATCTTCCTTCGCCCTGGTACACTCTTCTTTCCATGTCTTTACTTCCTGTTGGAAGGTTTGTCGGAAACAACAGGTGCATTCATGGGTCGTCCTATTCTGTCCCGCCAAAAACGCTTTGGCTTCTACCGTCCAACTGCATTCTGCATTGCCAATGCCATCACAGATATACCGGTCGTGATCGTGCAAATTTCCTGCTTTTCGTTAATCTTGTACTTCATGTCTGCGTTGCAGATGGATGCAGGCAAGTTCTTTACCTACTGGATTATGCTGATCGCTCTTACTCTGTGTTACATGCAGCTCTTCCGGGCTGTCGGTGCGTTATGCAGGAAGTTTGGACTTGCATCCATGATCTCGGGATTCTTGTCGACAATCTTCTTCGTCTACGGGGGTATGTGCCTTCAGAACTTAGACTAAGAATGGTACTAACTGCCGCAGGTTATCTTATCCCATTTGAGAAAATGCACGTTTGGTTCCGCTGGATCTTCTACCTCAATCCTGGTTCATATGCTTTTGAGGCACTCATGGCAAACGAGTTCACTGGCTTGAAGCTTGACTGCATCGAACCTGACTATATCCCTTATGGGGCAGGTTATCCTGACTCGTCATCTGCCTATCGTGGCTGCTCCGTGCTTGGAAGTGATGAAAATGGACTCATTGATGGGGCCGCATATATTCGGGAACAGTACCACTATTCCCATGGTCATATCTGGCGCAGCTTCGGTGTCATCATTGGCATGTGGGCGTTTTTCATTTTCCTTACCTCTGTGGGTTTCGAAAAGCTCAACAGTCAGGGCGGGTCATCCGTGCTCCTATATAAACGCGGAAGTCAGAAGAAGCGCACTCCAGATATGGAAAAGGGTCAGCAGAATATGTCCCAGCCAGCAGCAAATACCGGTGCTCTTGCAAATACCGCCAAACAGTCAACTTTTACGTGGAACAATCTTGACTATCATGTCCCTTTCCATGGTGAGAAAAAGCAACTTCTGAATCAGGTGTTTGGTTATGTAAAGCCTGGAAACCTCGTCGCCCTCATGGGTTGCTCTGGTGCAGGAAAGACTACGTACGTATTCTGGTTCATTAATTTTTAGGCCCAGACTAATTTACCTTACAGGCTGCTCGACGTCTTGGCTCAACGCAAAGATAGCGGCGAGATCTACGGGTCCATCCTAATTGACGGCCGACCCCAAGGGATTAGCTTCCAGCGAACCACGGGTTATTGTGAGCAGATGGATGTCCACGAAGCAAGTGCGACGGTCCGGGAAGCACTGGAATTTTCTGCTCTTCTCCGTCAGCCTGCATCAGTTCCTCGCGAAGAAAAGCTGGCATACGTGGATCATATTATTGATTTGCTAGAGCTGAGCGACATCAGTGACGCTCTGATTGGCAGTACGTTGTCGTCCACAATCCTTGTATACTTTGCAGTTTACTAACTCCTGTAGTTCCCGGAGCTGGTCTCAGCATCGAGCAGCGGAAGAGAGTCACACTAGGTGTTGAATTGGTGGCTAAGCCGACTCTGCTATTCCTCGATGAGCCTACGTCAGGTCTAGACGGCCAATCAGCCTACAACATCATTCGATTTCTGAGGAAATTAGTGGATGGTGGTCAAGCAGTCTTGGTAGGTCTTCTCACAATTGCTATATACTTATAGCAACTAATAAACCATAGTGCACCATTCACCAACCCTCTGCTGTATTGTTTGACGCATTCGATTCGTTACTCCTCCTGGCTAAGGGTGGTAAAATGACATACTTCGGCGAGAGTAAGTCCTTTTATCCTTTTATAGTACGAGAAAATGGGTCTAATAGAGTGTAGCCGGCCAAGATTCCGCTAAGGTATTGGACTATTTCGCAAAGAACGGCGCTCCCTGCGAACCTGATGTCAACCCAGCCGAGCATATTGTCGAGGTCATTCAGGGCAATACTGAGAAGAAAATTGACTGGGTTGAAGTCTGGAACCAATCTGAGGAGCGCCAGCGAGCCATGACCGAATTGGAAGCTTTGAACAATGATCGGAAAGCGAACACACAGGAGGAGGAAGATCAGTCGGACTTCGCAACTTCTCACTGGTTCCAATTCAAGATGGTCTTGCGCCGTCTCATGATCCAATTGTGGCGGTCACCGGTGAGTTATTGCTCTTTGAACAACACCATGCAATGAAGACTGAACATTATCAAGGACTATATCTGGAGCAAGATCATTTTGCATGTCTTCGCAGCCCTGTTCAGCGGTTTCACATTTTGGAAAATGGGTAACGGCACGTTTGACCTCCAACTTCGGCTCTTCGCTATCTTCAACTTCGTTTTCGTCGCTCCGGCATGTATCAACCAGATGCAACCATTCTTCTTGCACAACCGCGATATTTTCGAGACCCGCGAAAAGAAGGTGGGTCATTTCTCATAGACAGTTTTACTTCCAGAGGTGACTTTTACTAACAAAAGCTAGTCCAAAACATACCATTGGCTCGCCTTTATCGGCGCTCAAGCCGTCTCGGAAATTCCGTACCTCATCATCTGTGCAACTCTGTACTTCGCATGCTGGTACTTCACTGCAGGCTTCCCTGTCGAGGCTAGCATCTCCGGCCATGTATATTTGCAGATGATCTGTTGGTCCCACTACTGCAAATTAAGAGACATTGAACTGACCCAATACAGTTTACGAATTCCTCTACACATCGATCGGCCAAGCCATTGCCGCATATGCACCAAACGAATACTTCGCCGCTATCATGAACCCCATCATTCTCGGTGCCGGCCTGGTCTCTTTCTGCGGCGTTGTCGTTCCCTACTCAGCGCTGCAGCCCTTCTGGCGCTACTGGATGTACTACCTGGATCCATTCACGTACCTAGTCGGTGGACTTCTGGGTGAGGTCCTCTGGGATGTGAAGGTGGAGTGTAAAGCGTCCGAGCTTGTGCATTTCAGCGCACCATCCGGCCAGACATGCGGCCAGTACATGGCCGACTTCCTTAGCGAGCAAGCGGGTTATCTTCTCGACCCGAATTCAACCTCTAGCTGCTCGTTCTGCCAGTACTCTACTGGAGCGGACTATGCCAAGACGTTCAACCTGAAGGAGAAGTACTATTCTTGGAGAGATGTAAGTCGATCGCTCGTTGGATTAACAAGGATACTGACTGTGGACGCAGACTGGAATTAGTGCACTTTTCTGTATCAGTTCTTACGCACTGGTGTTCTTGATGATGAAGTTGAGGAGTAAGAAGACTAAGAGTGCGAGGTCGGAGTAGTTTATTTCGCCTTGCATGGAAGCTATTAGACATAGACTTGCACATATTGCCTTCAATTGTGGATACAATATATAGATCGAGCGGTATATACAGATAGATATAGATCTTACTAGACTAATACATTGCCATTGAAAATTAATGTGGATTAACTTTAAGAAGATGGTAACCCTGCTTCTTTCGGGCTTTGTCGTTTGACTCCACTGCGGATAGAGGACCAGAAAGATTGTCCTTGGCTATATCAGTGCCACTCTATCTACAAAAGTTGCTATACTCTCAACTTTTTGGTCGCCTTTGGGTAGCTATCAGCAGTGAATATATCTTATATCCCACTCGACCAAAATGCCAATGACATCAAGGTTGCGCCTTGACTACCATATCCCCAACAATATATATCTTCACTCTATAGAAGGTGAATAATCATCGTCTTACCCCTTTCCCAAATTACACATAGTTATCGTTTGATTGAATTATCCCAAATACTACTAGTATGCCATGCGACGTCAATGAGATGACAAGGTCTGATCAGGTGATTAGCCTACCCTACTCTGCAAGGGGCATGCCAAAAGAAGAAATATATATGGCCAATTGTCATATTTCACCCACATAAAATAAGAAAGATGTATCTACCGAGCTGCCCACGTATATATGCCGAAAACCTTAGGCCTGGACGTGTACCAAGACTCTCGCTTATAAAAATCACGAAAATTCGTTGGGTGCTGATCAGTCAGAATGCGGGGAAGGTTTATGGGATCCGGGGGAAAACTTCGCCAAGACTTTTTCTCACGATCAGCATTTTAATTTTGTCTATCAACCACCTTTTCACTCAGATGACAGCGACTTACATTCACCAGAAACACCTCTATAGCTGACAGCTGTAGTAGGAAATGCTTTAGTCGCTCTTTTGTCTATCTTTACTCTATTTATTCACAATTCTGTCTGTTCTTTCTCCTTGTCTCAAACTCTCAACGCACCCAGCTGACTGAATATAGACGAGGTCTAATAAATTCCCCGCATAAGTTCATTGGTTTAGACACATGGCATACTTCGACTATCCACGGTTGGCAACGCCCATGATCTTTATGCTGGCGAATCTCGTGTCTCACAGCAGCTTCCTTTCAGCGGAGCGCTTCTTGGCAACTTGGCTCATGAAGAGCTTTGACGTTGGCCTCCCTACGATAGGCCGAATCTTCCGGAGTCAGCATCAGCTTGAATGATTCCGCCAACGGCCAAGAGCGCCACGAAACTTTGGAAGCTCCAACAGAAGGGATTGTTGACCTGGTTTAGTTCTCTTCCCAACATCCATTGCCGCGGCTCGCCTATCACCCCGGCTTAAGGAATGAATGCAATTACCATGCAGCTCGGCAATTCCATGAATGACATGGTACTGCATCTTCTGTCTTTTGGGAGCTAGTGACCCTTCCGGTTTAACTACCGTGAATTAAAGCCAAGTCCTTTGAAACGGACCAGTGAACATGTCGTATTCTAGGCCATGTGGTTGACGGCCTGAAGTTTGAGGCTCCCAGGTGTCCAATGCCCAGACTCTGGCAGCGAAAATCTGCTCAACCCCAGATCCTGCACACTTGCAATCATCCGAACCTCATTCCCGCACTGGCTTTCGGCAAATCCGACCTGTGTCTTGCATCCGACTGTCATCGGTGGATGTATTTTTTACTTTGTGTATAAATCCACCCCACATCCCCCTTACATGCCTACTGAACTGGGGAACATAGGAGGATGCATGGATAGCAGCATCGGCAACTGTTCACCTGACTACTGGTTCTTGAGCTCACTGTGATAAGATTAAGCTAGCATGGCGACCGAAAAGGGTGCCTTGGACGGTGTGGTGGATGAGAAGGCCGAAAATGCTCACGCTAGCAATGTCATCGCTGCGGCCGAACGTGGCCAGGCTGCGACTGATCAATATGGTCGCGTACTGATTGAGTTCGATCGTGCTGCTGAACGTCGCCTACGACTGAAGATCGATCTGTGCATTGTCCCGACTGTGGCATTGCTCTATCTATTTTGTTTTATTGACCGCGCCAATATCGGTAGGTCACCTCCATTGCGGGCTGATACGCGACGCAAAGCTATCTTATACTACATGTTACTAGTGTAGCCGGGCACTAACCAAGACTACATTGTAGGGAACGCCAAACTCGCCGGGCTAGAGAAAGATTTAGGCCTCACGGGGAACGATTACAATACCGTCTTATCTATATTCTACATTTCATACATTATCTTCGAGATTCCATGCAACATCGCTTGCAAATGGATGGGGCCAGGCTGGTTTCTTCCTACGACCACCTTATTATTCGGGGTTTGCTCCCTTGGAACGGCTTTCGTCCAGGATATCCACGCGGCATCCGGAGTCCGGTTCCTCCTTGGGATATTCGAAGCAGGCATGTTACCTGGAATTGCCTATTACCTTTCGCGCTGGTATCGGCGTAGTGAGCTTGCATTCCGCCTGGCGCTCTACATCGTCATGGCACCACTCGCCGGTGCTTTTGGCGGCCTCCTCGCATCGGCAATCTTAACGCTCGATTCTTTTGGCAGCCTGCACACCTGGCGCATGATCTTCGCGATCGAGGGCATCATCACGATTGGCCTCGGCCTCATCGCCTTTGTCACTCTAACTGACCGGCCTGAGACCGCACGCTGGTTGACACAGGAAGAGAAAGACCTTGCCATTGCCCGGTTGAAGGCGGAGCGTGTCTCGACCACGGAAGTGCTAGACAAGATGGATCGCACCAAGATGCTGCTTGGCATCTTTAATCCGGTCACATTGTCAACGTCGTTTATCTTTTTGCTCAATAACATCACCGTGCAGGGATTAGCATTCTTCGCTCCGACCATTGTCCGGACTATTTATCCGAACGCCAGCGTTGTTTCACAACAATTACACACCGTGCCCCCCTACGTGGTCGGCGCTTTCTTCACCGTTCTGTTCCCCTTCCTCAGCTGGCGCTTCGACAACCGCATGGTGTACTTTGTCATCGCACCTCCCCTCATGATTATCGGTTATATCATGTTTTTGGCCAGCACCGAGCCCATGGTGCGGTATGGTGCTACCTTCCTGATTGCATGCGGCGCGTTCTCATTTGGCGCCCTTTGCAATGCCCACGTTTCGAACAACGTAGTATCGGATACGGCGCGATCGTCGGCGATCGGAACGACCGTAATGTTCGGCAACCTGGGCGGACTGATTTCCACCTGGTCATTCTTACCGTTTGATGCACCAAATTATCATATCGGCAATGGCCTCAACCTGGCCACGTCAACATTGACTATGATCCTCGGGGCCTGCCTTTGGATGTGGATGAAATGGGATAACAAGAGGCGGGATAAGGTGGACATCGATCAGGCTCTGCGGGGCATGTCCCAGAAACAGATCCAGGATCTAGACTGGCGCAACCCGGCCTTCCGATGGCGGACGTAGAGTCGCGGACACGGGGTTTTTATTTTGGTCATTTCGCTTGTGCCTAATATAGGGAGGGAGGGGTTTCATTTATGTATCGATGCATGCATGGACCTGCATGATGTCAGGAGAGGGATGCATGGTATGTATTTATTCATTAGTCTGTAAATTTAAATCAATAAGAGTGGCCAGATTTAACTTGGAGCCTATGTTGCCGTCGATCGCAGCTTTATCTGAATCACACACGGGAAATGTTTACGCAGGAACTTGCCGGATAGCCGTAATATACGCCAATGAAGCCCCAACGGCCGAGTGGACAAACAGTCCGTATTATCCTTGTGGGCGGGTGAGAATAGCCACGGGTGCTAATGTGTGTTTACTACTCCTGGTAGTTGGACTTTATGGCGCGACAGGTCACGGTCTCGCCGAAACCCTACTCGGAGACAAATCCATCCAGCGCCTCCCAACAAATGACAAAATTTTTCGCGCTCTTTGACCTCCTGTCAATTGCCTATCAGTGCCACGGCTTCCCCATCATGTCTTCGGATCTCACCGATCCGTCGGGATTTGGGTTCCTGAGGGTTAAGCCAGTGTCTGCTTGGGCTATTTAGCTGTGGGCTGTTATGCCGTAATCGGCCACGTCGGTGTGAGTCCGGTCCAGATGACTAGCGCTGAGGCGACTGGAAAACGACTGGGTAGACCGAGGAAGACTAGCAAGGACCAGGAATCCTTCGCGGGGAGAGACCTGGGGGCGAACATGCATTTCTAATGAGTATAGACCGGGCTAGTCCACACAGTCGTGAGACCTTCGCTTCCTTTTTTAACAAGGGTGGGGATGAGTTAGTAATTTTTTCCCATTTATTTGCCGGATACGTTACATTTCTCCTAATTAGCTTCTAAGTTAGGGTTTTCGAGGTCCACTTTCCCCAGAAAGAGCCAAAGAAATCTTGGCCACCACATGTGGATCGGCAGAGTCCGTGCTGGAAGAGCCACTCATTCCGTGTGCTCTAATGTCCCCGGTCACCAGTCAGGAAGGTCGAACATTGCTCCTCAAGACCCCCACCTGCTACGCTATATCCCGCATTCCTCGTGACGTCCGGTAAACTCGTGGTGCCCTCCCTTTCCCCAGGTCTGCCAAGCAGTCCGGCCGGAGAATTTTCTCGCGTTTGGGCCCGGGTGACGCCAGATGCTTTTCGGACGTTGACCGAAATCGTCCCAGAGCCTAAGTATTACCGACATTGCTCCTGCTAGATTAGACTAGATGTGATCCAGATCCGAAGCCGGGGAAAGATCCTTTTTTTTTTTTTTCGGCCGTAAAACAACTGGGTCCATGTGATTACTTAGTTGTGCATGGCAGGGATATGTAGGAAAGTGCAGCAACTAGTACGGAGATGATGCATCAGCAGATTGGCCCTTGTTTAAAACTTTTCTACGATTTCTTTGTTTCATTCCTGTTTCTTTTCGTGGCTATTGCGGCTGGAAAAGTAGGATATTACGGCTTGGAAAAAAGGGCTGCTACACAATGAGCACAACGCCGAGGATGAGTTAAGAGCTAATAAGCTCATCTCGAGGCTTCGGAACCTGACCGATGGAAGACACGCACCCAAGGCTTGCGCCCTACCTGTACCCCGGGCTTAAGCACCCTTGGCGACATCCAGCTCTTGGCCAACGCAGGCCCACCGCGCAAAGTTTCCTGTTATGGTGAATGGTAAACCCATTGACATTGTTTTTTCTAGCTTTAGGGTTAGGAGTGTATGGATTTTACCTTTGGGTAATCGTCAGTTATTCCGACGAGTCTCCCCACGCTTTGTATCATCCCCCGCATTGTTAGATGTCACCACCATGTGAGAAAAAAAAATCCCCCAATGGGTGGGATCGTCTGGGGTATATAATAACCTGGTCATCCGGCCTCCCTGTCCGTGTCACCATTGCGTTGTCACCCCTCTTCTCTTTAACACTCGCGTGCTTGGTCTCCTTACTTGACTCTCACGCCAAAACGGCACTGGAGACAACGCAAGTCTTCCCTCTACCACAATGGCGGGCGCAAAGAAACCCGTCAATATTTTCCAGCTCAAAAACCTGGGCGATCCCAAACAGGTCTACAACTGGAGACTATGGCTTGCTGTCATCTCTTTCGGGCTCATGGGCGCTGCTCGAGGTGTGGATGAGGGCTTGATCTCCGGTGCCTTCAACTCCAAGGACTTCCAGAGAACCATCCACTACGATTCGTACAGTAAAGTCGAGCAGACCAACATCAAGGCCAATGTCTCGGCCATGGTCCAGATTGGCTCTGTCGGCGGTGCTCTCTTGTAAGGATAACCATATCTCTGGCGATACTCTCCATACCTCAATACTAACTCTTTGTTTCCCAGTGCCTTCTTAGTTTGCGATCGCATCGGCCGTCTCTGGGCTACCCGTCAGCTCTGTGTCCTGTGGATCGTTGGTATTGCTATCTTCATGGGAGCTAATGGTAACCTGGGTGCTATCTATGCTGGCCGTTTTGTTGCCGGTTTGGGTGTCGGTCAGACAGTTGTGGTTGGCCCTGTGTATCTTGCAGAAATCGTAAGTGAAGCACATTCTTCTATGAAGAGATCGTCGGCTCACCATCATAGGCCCCCGCATCAGTCCGTGGTCTCTGTACCTGTGTGTTCACAGGCTTTGTCTACCTCGGTATCGTCCTTGCCTACTTCACCAACTATGGCTGCCAAGTGAACCTTGGAGACAACACACACAAGCGTTGGGTTAGTGCATTTCATCCCTGACAACGGTCGCTAGATATCCTAACTCCTCAATAGGAAGTGCCCACCAGTTTGCACATCATCTTCGCCGGCCTTATCTTCCTCCTTTCCTTCACCCAGTACGAGTCCCCTCGCTACCTGGTCAAGAAAGGAAAGTATGATGAGGCCTTGAGGAATTTGTCGCGTGTCAGACATCTTCCGGAGGACCACGAGTACGTCGTCGAGGAAATGACCGCCATCCGGACCTCACATGAGGCCGAGATGGAAGCTACAATGGGATCTGGTCCTATAGGAGTGATCAAAGAAGCCTTCCTGGTTCCCAGCAACCTGTACCGTCTATACCTCGCCCTGATGGCTCAGCTCCTTTCCCAGTGGTCTGGTGCCGGTTCGATCACCCTGTATGCCCCCGATCTGTTCGCCCTGCTCGGCATCACTGGGTCGAACGAATCGCTCCTGATCACCGGTATCTTCGGTATTGTCAAGTTGGTTGCTGCTATCATTTGCGCCTTATTCCTGGTCGACGTGATCGGCCGCAAGCGCTCGTTGCTTATCGGTATCACATTCCAGGCGATCTCCATGATCTACGTGGCTGGCTTCCTCACTAGTGTCCCGGAGATGGGCGTCGTGGACGACTTCGTGCTCCCAGAAAACAAGCTCGGTCCCAGCCGAGGCGCCATTGCAATGATCTACATTTCCGGATTCGGCTGGGCCCTCGGCTGGAACTCCATGCAGTATCTCCTCACAGCTGAGCTGTTCCCCCTCCGTATCCGTGCGCTGGCGACTTCCCTGGCGATGACCCTGCACTTCGTCAACCAGTACGGTAACTCGCGTGCCGTGCCTAACATGCTCCTCGGCACGGACCACGGCGGTATTACCCCCATGGGTACCTTCTGGTTCTTCTCCGCGGTGACCGTCATCGGCTGGTTCTGGGTGCTATTCACCGTTCCCGAGACGGCGGGCCGTAGTCTGGAGACCATTGACCGATTGTTCGAGCTGCCCTGGTACAAGATCGGTCTGTACGGTGCTCGGGATGCCGAGCACCGCGACATGGTCATGTCGGATAAGGCGCAGATCGCGGAACAGTCCAGCCACGTAGAGAACGTGGGGAGCAGGGACAACACTACAAGGGTCTAGATGAGCAGTTATGATGATATTCCTCTATTATGTTATATGTACAATGAGATGAGCCAACATCCGTTGAACGGATATAATTCCTAGTATCAACGAACTTACGAAGCTTACTTACGAAGCTAAGAATACAAATAAATTATAACATCAGAATCCTTATTCATTATCCATGACCCATACATAACATCTAATCATCACATCACAAATTACACAATATCTACCCCAACTTCCCAGGCAAAGGAATAACAACAATCCTCGCCTTCCTCGCCGCATCCTCCCTCACCCTCTCCCCCTCCCTCGACGCCCCAAACCCCGGAATTCCCCTTCTCCTCTCCAAAACATCCATCATCTCCATCTCCTCCACCTCCTCAAACGGCAAATCAACCCGAATCAAAACCCCCCTGGGCTCAAAAAACCCCCCATTCCACCGCTCAATAACATCCCTCAACTCCCCACTCCCAACAATCATATTCCTCTCCTCCCGACTCCGCTGCGCCCGTCTCGCCACATAATACGCCGGTATGGCCCCTAGAAACCCAACCATGAGGCCCCCGACCACCATCACCCCCAGCCCCTTCCCGATGGCTGTGGTCCATTGCTTGCGGCTTAGTTTTGCGGTGGTGATTACCTCGGAGGTGAAGTTTTCCCAGTCGGTGGGGGTGATGTTGTATTGGGCGAGGAGGGGCGGGTATGTGAAGCCGGAGGTTGGGTAGGCGGATTTCGAGGGGATTTGGAAACCGCGAGTGAGGAGGGTTTCTGGGGCGAGGTTTTGGGGGGTTATTGTTGGTGATGTAGAGGTTGAAGGTGAGGGTGAGGGTGAGGTGGGAGTGTAGGGTGGTGGTGCTGTGTCCATTTTGATATTGATATTGTTGGTTTGTGTGGATATATTGAATGACTTTAGTATACTGAAGTAATTATACTTCTTTGTAATGCAACACCCTAACAAAATCGAGAATGAAAATGTATATCCGAGAATGATAATACACAGAAGCTACACCTAATCCACCAGATATATACCCACGAACCCTCCCTAAAACTAAATCACTGTATGATAACGATGACGCACAAATCCCCCAGGCATCCACGAAGCCTACGGCATCCCTCTTCCTCAAAACTCCAATACTACGTAGTCACAACCCATCGCGTACTGTCTATACCCAATCCGTCCCCCGAATAGGCAATCATGAAGCTTAGTTGATCTTGACAGCGCGGCTGAGCCGCCCCGACACCCCTGCTCCGCTCGTTCTAGAACGGGCTATGACCTCATCAGGATCGCACTAGGCAGTGATATTAACTGTTATCTTAATAGGTGAGTCAGGGATCTACGGGAGTTTTAATTGATTTGGTTGTTGGGGTTTAGAGTTCTGGGCAGGGCCGAGGTAGGTGTCGTGTCATCCGGGAGTGAGTGACTCAGGCTGCCATCAGTCTTGGTTTGTTGTTTTGAGGGCTTTTTTGGTCACTTGGTGGGGGCTTTGTTATTGGTTGGTTTGGGGGAGTGGCAGGGGTTCTCGTGATACGGAGCTCGTGATTTGGGGGATACGAGGGGTTATTGATGTGGAGACCTAACTAGCTAGTTAACTGTTCTAGAGACTGGAACTGAACATGGACTTGGCTTACAGACTTTTGTTTTGATTAGTTGTCGATTATAAACACATTCTTCTCTTGATTCTCTTCTCGTTGATCTCTCCTGTCATAGAAAGGGTTATTGGCCACTTTGTATTAGACTTGACCATCACAGTATACTCTAAGCGATCCATAGGAACTATGTCTACTCTACCTTGGTAGAAGCTATTCCTTCACGTCAATTAAGTTTCCAGTATTGTTATAGGAAGGTAGAGCCTGCATAGTTAGCAGCTCTGACACCTATTAAGACATTAATCGTCAAAATCCACCTTTGACAATTCAGCGACTGCCTACAGCAGAACAGTGCCGTTTCCGGTAAATACCCCTTAGTTGGAAATCAAATCCTCTTCTATTATTTCCACCTAGTAGTTATGCAAGGAGTGTTTGGACTCGCGTTTCCTCCGGCCTGTGATTTGTATACGCTTGTCTTCAATTCTGCCCAACTGACAACTTCTTCGGATCTATCCGATCTAGTTATCTTCTAGGTTTGAGCGATGACCGAGTTCATGCACTTATCAAAGAATGGTCACAAGCGACAAAATCACTACCTCAAGTGGTGCTTCTGGTTTCGACCAATGCCTTCCCAATAACAAGCTATAATCACAACTGAATATGCAGCTGTGCGGTGGACACGGTCTGATGAACCAGATATATCTGAGGGTCCACCAGATCTGCAGCGGATGGAGACTGGTTCCGAATAGACCATCAGTCTCCGCCCCCTTGCATGGTCGGGCACTTCTGGAGCGTTGGAAGAGGCCGTGTGCTTTTACGATCCATGGTAATTCGTGAGACAGACTCAAACATTCAAAAGTGGAAAAGGCCCGAAAGGTTCTGGGTTCATTCAAATGCCACGTATATACGACTATAGGTCACGTCCGTGACCAGTCAGGTTAATTCCAGCCTGTTCGTCGTATAGACTGGTTTAGAATCCTTACAGCTACGGCCTCCGACATGACATTCTGTCACACCGACAATTGACGCCACTTATAAAAGAACAGAGAGAATGAAGGGAGTGGCATTGAGGGATCTGATTTGACAGATCTTATCTCCGCGTCACGACACAATCTGGCCACATGACCCAAACTATAGATTTAATACCGAAGCTAAACCAGATGTGGGGAAGAGCAAACAAGCTCCCTTGAGACTTGATCTTCTCCTCATCCTCCATCCCCCACACTCGACAGCTCCCCATACACTCTCGATCATTCCTCCTATAACACCTTATAATCATGACGACCCGTTATCGCGTTGAATGTGAGTTCCGACTTGACCCTGTTGTGAATTGTGGACGCTCCGCTAACGAATCCTACTGATGCTCTTAAGGTATGACGCAAACTGGCCCCGCGGTCCATGGCGCTAACTCGACCAGTCGCATCGTCGCGACCAGCTGATAGAATGGATCAAAGGCCTTCTGGCTGTTCCATTTGTCCTGCATTCACAACCTACGGCGGTCTACCAAGAGCACGGCGAGAATCTGGTCGCCATTGCGGCGGATACCCACCAACGTTATGCGGAGATCTTCCGGGATGTTGAGAATCTCATGCGCGATCATAGTACTCCTCTCCCCTGACTCACATCAGCCAAATTCGCTTCACTAACTCAGAACAATCCAGTCCACCACATAAAAACAGGCGCCCCCGGTAAATCGAAGCTCAATCACCTCGTGCCAACCGTAGGCTCCTTCTTCACGCCCCTCCCGCTCGAAGACGCTTTCAAATACCAGGACAGCCAACGCTTCATCAGCCGGCGTCGCTTTGTTGCCCCGTCCTTCAATGACATCCGCCTCATCCTGAACTCGGCTCAGCTTTTGGGCCTCTTTCGCACCTCCGGTCTCGACCTCGTAACCTTCGACGGAGATGTCACCCTATACGATGACGGCGCTTGCCTCACCGACGACAACCCCGTCATACCCCGCCTCATCCGTCTCCTCCAACAAGGCCGCAAAATCGGCATCGTCACCGCCGCCGGCTACACCGAGGCACCCAAGTATTACGAACGTCTAAAGGGTCTCCTCGACGCTGTGCACAGCTCCGACGTCCTCACCCCGGCCAATCGCAACGGTCTCGTCGTCATGGGCGGTGAAAGCAACTTCCTCTTCCGCTACGACCACACCTCCCCGGATAAGCTTACCTACGTCCCCCGTGAACAATGGTTGCTCGAAGAGATGCACTCCTGGCAAGAATCGGACATCACACAGCTTCTGGACATCGCTGAATCCTCCCTCCGCGCTTGTGCCAAGAATTTGAATCTCCCCGTCGCAGTACTGAGAAAGGATCGTGCTGTTGGCGTTTACCCCCTCGATCGGACAAAGGTTACTCGAGAACAATGGGAAGAAACGGTCCTAGTGGTTCAAAACACTGTCGAGCGATCGGTCGTCGGCACTAGATTGCCCTTCTGTGCGTTCAATGGTACTATATCACAACCCCTCCTCGTCACACACTACAGACCTGACTAATATTACTGATAAAGGTGGAAATGACGTCTTCGTCGACATCGGCGATAAATCCTGGGGTGTGCGCGCCTGTCAGCAGTATTTCGGCGGCATCGACCGTTCCCGTACTCTCCACATTGGCGACCAGTTCTTGTCCGCTGGCGCCAATGATTTTAAGGTTTGTTAACAGCCCCTCTCCTTCATTCCTATTACAACCTGCAATGTAATTATACTCATATGTGGATCTTAGGCACGCCTGGCTTCGACCACAGCCTGGATCGCTAACCCGGCTGAAACGGTGCAGCTTTTGGATGAGTTGGCGATTATCGAGAAATAATCTACCTTTACTCATGACTTCTATTTTCGTTTTCTCTTCGATTCTCCGTTTTCGATTATAAGTATTACAATTTACTAGTCTTGTTGTCACTGTTATCGGTTTCGGGGTCATTGAGCGAGTGCGGGTTTGTCTAGGGAGTGTCTTGCATGATTTGGTGAAGATGTATTACATGAGATACGCTATGAGTTCAGATATGACGTTTAATAATGCATATAGGTATGAAGAGCGATTTGAATAAGGGAGATCATAATTTTCATTCAATAATTCCTGTCTGTCATGATACATACGTAGCAGCCATCACTGCATCTCAAGTTTCGTTTTGTTCTTGCCGGCCTAGTATGTGAAAGGGAAAACGACCAGTCTTCCCGCCGGTCACGGATTCTAACCACCCAACTCTCATTAACGCCTTTAACAGTGCAAGTTGTTGTTCTTATGCCAACGTTTAACAGTTTTCGTAGCAAGACCAGCCCGTCTTGCCCTCGCCGAAGCTGGCGCGACCGGACAAAATGTTGACGGTGCTCTGCAAGTCGAGCCAGAATTCGTCCTTCGGGCGACGACGGGCCCAGTCGGTCTCGGTCGCTTCCAGGCCGTTGGGACCGCCCATCTGGGAGAAGAGTACCTGGGATCCCTTGACACCGATGACGGTCGCAGAAAGCTCGTCGGCGGCAATCTCGTCGGCGGACTTGCCGGAGAAGGTTTCGATGTGCTGCATGCATCGGATGGCCATGCGCAGGGCACGGATTCGGTCCATCGGAGAGGGCTTGCCACCCTGTTGGAAGTGACCAGGGACCGCCGCACGCGACTCAAAGCGGCCCTTGGCTTCTTCCTTGATCATGTCGGCAATGACTTGTGTGGTGTAGGTGCTGGAAGCGGTCTCGTTGCGCAGGATGATCTTTCCGGCACGGTTGGCACCCTTGTCGTGAGCGAAGTTGTTGCGCAGGAAATCGATATCGCGTGCCAGCATCTTGATATCGATGCCTTCCTCCGGGATGTAGACGGCCGAGGCACCTACCGCGAGACCAGCGGTCGTAGCGACGTAACCGGACTTACCACCCTGGGTTTCGACGACGAAGACACGGCGGCGGGAGGACGACGCGGATTGACGGATAGCGTCACAGAAGTCGATCAAAGTGTTCAAGCAGGTGTCGCTGCCGAGGGAGTATTCGGTACCCGGGACGTTGTTTGAAATGGTGGCCGGCAAGACCACCATGGGGATCTTGAAGGCTGGATATTTCTCGCGGGCCTGGCGCAATTGGCTAACAGCAGTGAAAGCCTCGAAACCACCAACCACGAACAAACCATCGAACTTAAACTTCTCAAAACACTTGGCAGTGGTCTCGAAGTCCTCGGACGGCAGGCTTCGGTTGGTTCCGATGTCTGAACCACCTTCGTTGACCCAGGTGTCCTGCTCCTCCCAACTGACCTCGCGCACAGAGCTAACGGGGGTGTCTGCATGATGCCGGCAGAGGCCGGGGAAACCGTTGTGAACGGCAAGGGCCGTGTGTCCACGAGTCTGGCAGTAGGCGACGGCAGCACGGGTGGCTTGGTTCATACCTCCGGCAGGTGCACCGACGTGTATAATGGCAATGCGCATCCGCTAGAGGACATTAGCTTTATTTTAACGCAGACTTAGAATTCGACATACCTTGTTTTCTGGGAGGATCAACTTGGGGTGGTCGGGGGTAGCAGTGTTCTTGTAGGCGAAATGGTACTCCTTGAATTCAGAGTCGCGCAGATGCATAGCCTCATCGAACTTGCGCTCATGAATGAGGTCGGCGACTTCCTTGGTGGCCTTCACTGCATCCATCAACGGCGTGCGCAGCAACTTGTTCTCGCGGACGGTGATGACAGGGGACGGAGATTCGGGTGTCATATCCAAAACGGCACGGACGGCTTCCACGCCCTGTAGGGTCGAGAGGGTACGGTCATAGGCACATGCTGCTCCTCCTCGTTGAGTGTGGCCTAGGACGGTCACCCTAGTGTCCAGATCAAGTCGGTTGGTCAAAATATCCTTAATCTTGCTGCTCGTGATCTTGTTGAGTTGGCGGTCATGAGCGCCCTCGGCCACAATGACAATCGTTCTCCGCTTGCCTCGTTCCTGACGGTTCTGTGGGACATACGGTTAGCACGCAGATGAACCGGCTAATTCCATGATTTCAGTATCGCTTACCTTGGTGATGATATCGCACATGTCATCTTCCCAGCCCTCGCGGGGTGGCATCTCGGGGATGAAAAGCCAGTCGGCGCCAGTGCTGATAGCCGACATCAAGGCCAGCCAGCCACAATGGCGTCCCATGACTTCAATAACGAAGCCTCTCTGGTGCGAATAAGCGGTATCGAAAACGTCGTCGACCGCATCACAGATGCGGGTAAGGGAGGAATAACAGCCGATGGTAGCGTCTGTGCCGGACATGTCGTTATCAATCGAGCCCACCAGACCAACAATGTTCAACACCTTGTAAGGGACAATCTGTTCCTCAGTCAATTCGCCCGTCTTGACCAGCTCTTCCAGCAAGCCAGGCCATTCAGAACGGAAGAGGTCGGCACCAGTCAAACTTCCATCACCACCGCAAACCACCAGGGCATCAATACCCCGGACAATCATGTTCTTAGCGGCCTTCAGACGACCGGCACGTTCCCGGAAAGCCATGCTACGAGCTGAACCGATTAAGGTACCACCCCTGGAGAGCCAGCCACGGACATCTTCCCAGTGTACCTGACGGATCATATCTCCGCCATGGACCAGACCCTCGTAGCCTTCGTATACGGCATAGGCTTCACATCCGGAGTAAATAGCCATCCGAACGACAGCCCGGACGGCGCCGTTCATACCGGGAGCATCACCACCAGAGGTCAAGACACCGATACGGCGGCGCTTGGGAGGCTCCGCGGGGGCGTGCGTCGTAGCCATCATGCAGATGACAATCTATTAAAGAACTATAGGTGAACAATAAGAAGTAAGGTCAATGATTAGATCTAAGGAGTGACAAACAAAGGGGGTCTGAATGGATAGTGGAACAGTTGAGGTTTAGATAACTTGTGTGACGGTGGGGGGGAAAGAATTCCGGTGAGAAAAAGCGGGAGTGGGCAACGGTACGTCACTGACTGGAACTTGATAAGAAAGTGAAACTAAAGTCGATAGTCGTCTCAGGAGCAGTTCGAGTGTTATATCACCGAGTGCGGGATCCCCCTGCAAGTGAAACTGTCAGACAGTGTACCTATATTGTTGATCTCCGCGGATTTCCCGTCAACTTAAGCAATTCCTGCCAGTTGCTGCGGGATTGAGGAAGTCTGAAATGCAAGTGAAGAAAAAAGACTATCATCGCTGATGTCACTGACATTGCCCGTTCGGGGCAAGCGTCCGGAGCTATCACGTGACAACCCCTCTAGGGCAGGGCTTGGGCCAGCACGTGTGGCGGCGGACTGTTCTCCGTGGTGGAGTGTGACGCCATCTAACGGTCAGCATGGAACCCTCAGAGTATCAGAGATCCGGACATCTCCTCATGTTTTACGGTTTCTGGTTGGCTATACTAGTTTCCCTCTCTTCAATCGTTTCAACCTTGACCCGGTGAACTGCTCCTATGGCTCCAGTTTTATGATATCAGGCCACAGGGGTCATCCTTGTCTTCCCATATGGCTCGACAGGGCTCCGCCGATTGTGAGAGAAACAAGAACCAACTCCTTTCTTAAAACTGGACAGGCAATCAGTGGTCCATGATATACGACTCACATAGCATACAGTTCTCCCAAGGCGAGTCGATCTAATATATGCAACTAGACCGTCAAACACTCCGATGTAATATCAATTAAAGCTCTTCTCCCGGGAGCTCCATAGTTCAGGAGCTGTTTTGTCTACCGGTCAAGAGCTCCACTTCCTCACTATGCCTCTTTGGGCCACCATTCGTAGAGTAAACAATAAGCATGCCATTATGCCACCTGGAAAGGGAAAAAGGTTTGTATACACTGGTAAGCTAGGTGAAGCAAAGATCATCCAGAATCATCTAGTACGATATTAGTAGTTGCTGGGCTAGTTATACTTAGCCAAAGTCACATATGCTGTTGAATAATACAGAGTATGCGTTTACTACTGAGGATATATATTCCCGTACAAACGGTGATAGGTAATAGTTTACTCTTCCACCATGATATAGTGACAAACAATTCAATGATATTACTTCAATTGTCCGTTAAACAAGATGTTCCGATTGTTTTAAAAAAGTATACCACCAATGAAATTGCTGTTTTAAGGGCTACACAGCAATGTGACGGCGTTGACCAAGTAGGATCACGTGCCGACTCACCGCGTTGCGGCCGTGCAATCTAACACCAGCCCTGACAAAGTCAATCTTCAGTACTCCGTCTTTCTGATCCAAGCTCTGCCGCAGCAGGGTGACAACCGACGTTATGTCCGACTCCTTCAACCTCCCTCTTCGTCCCTTAACAGAGAAGCGCGAACGTCCAGATCCGCTTCCCGTGGAGATCGCTCAGATTAATGCTCAGTATGGTTCCTTTCGCGATGTCACCGAGGACAGCCTCCGGGCCAAGATCGAAGCCGACAAAAACAAAGATCCATGGTTCGACAAAGAGGAAAACGACAACGCATCTGCCGATGAGGATACGACGGAGCGTCTAGATCAGCTGTATAAGCGTCGGGCAGCCATTACCCAATTCGCCCTGTAAGCTTGATCCATACGGAGGATTCTCGTGCGCTAATCGCTTGCAGCCAGGCCCATATGGAAGCCATGTTCGCCCTCGACTTTGTCTCCCTTCTGCTCTCGAAGCATACGCCTCGTCAAGCCGAAATGTCCATGTCTGCATACCTGAAACAAGTTGCGCCCCTCGGATCACTAAATTCGGAAATTGTCAATCCACCACCAAAGCCCGAGTCCGCGGCTAGAGACACCAAGAACGTTTCGCGTGGGTGGAGGCTGCAAAATTTTAACTCCGCGGCGAGCAAACTACTCGACTCCGCTACTAGACTCGAAGCTGAAGTTGCATCGGAGACCAGGTATTGGGATGAGGTGCTGGCGGTGAAGGAAAAAGGTTGGAAGGTGTCCAGGTTGCCCAGGGAAAGACAGGCCCTTGGGGTACAGTATGGCTTTTTAGAAGGTGAGATAGATTCGTTTCAGTATTGTCCGTATACTGACAGCTGTAGCTACTCCAATCTTCCGCGACCGGGGCTTAGCGGCTCTGCGACGAACCAACGACGGAAGCTTGATACTCGACAAAGGTTTAATTCCACTCAAGGCGCGAACAGTGCGTGTGCGTGTGAGGAGTCGTGGTCAAATCACAGGGTGCTCGAAGAACCAACCGGCGTCGGATAACACTGAGTCAATCGAGAGTCGTATCCTGCAGGCGCGTGATACGGTATACGAAGAGGAACTGTTTCACGAGCTGGTACGTGAGGCAAGAATACTCGGTAGCCAGGGAGTCACGACACGCCAGAATCTAGTTCAATTCCCAGTGTCGGAGGAGCAAGAGGTCTTGTTGGATCTCATCGACAGCGATCAGATATCGCCTGAAAATGATGTAGTGTCCTCCAACGAGCACGCCGTGGTGGCAGACGCTCTTGCCCATGCAATTCGTATCCTGCTCGCCTACGCCCATCGCCAAAACCTACGCAGAAGGACCCAGCTCCCAACACCACTAACCCCAAAGCGCCGCCAAACCCCAGAATACCAGCTCCTCCGACCGGTAATGGCCTACCTGCAGCATAGCTCCCATGTGCGATGGCTGGAGTCGTTGTTGAATGATATAAACCAGATTTTGAAATCTGCTGGAATCACGTGTGATTTTACAGCGACTCCCTTCTCGTCTCTGAGTCTCAGGCGCACCATCAGTGGGCTCCCAAAGGTAGAGGCTTTGGTTCAAGAGTTTTTGTTGCCCTACGAGTCGACCTTTTCTGCGCAATTGGTCACCCCTCAAAGCTCGTTCCGGGTCAAGGTTCGCACTAACGTCACAACACCGCCGCTCGGCACTCACTACGAAATCTCAGTCAACATGCCTCAGTATCCCGATGTTCGCCCGCCGAACCGCATCGGCTTGCAGGATGAGGCAGCCTCTATACTCACGCATTTTGTGCTACTAGACATCCTTACGGCCATCACCCACGCCAAGGGCTCATCCGTGAAAGGTATCAAGCAAGAGACAGGGCACCTGTTGACATGGCAAGCAGCGTATCCGCACAATGGCGAGCTACTCGCCCTCTCCAGCACCGGCCAGCACAAGAAAATGAAAGTGAGCTTATCAAGACATGAGCTAACCGTGCGAGTATACTCGATAAGGGGGATTGACGGGTTTGGCAAGCCGGCTGTGGACAAAACGCCGGCCATGCGCTCGCAAACATGGAAGTGCGATGGCACTCCCGACCAGCCTAACCTGAT
This sequence comes from Aspergillus oryzae RIB40, assembly GCF_000184455.2. Lineage (NCBI taxonomy): Eukaryota > Fungi > Ascomycota > Eurotiomycetes > Eurotiales > Aspergillaceae > Aspergillus > Aspergillus oryzae. The sequence goes on from NC_036436.1 coordinate 5,856,746, forward strand.
GGACTTTATAGCTGAAGTATCCAAGGAGTAATGCGGAAATACCACTTGACCCAAGTCAGAGAGGATGAACGATCGGACATAAAAAGGGTGAATCAAGTGTATTCTGTTCATTGCATGGGCTAAGCACAGACAATTGGCTGGCATATTAATATATACAGACCTGCTTCAGCACCTCCATCCCAAGATGACATGCATTTAGTGATTTGGAATGTCGCTGCCATGTATATCTGCATCAGGCATCTAAATCGAAGGATTTGATGGCATGGTCCACTGTCAGTGGCTCTTTCAGCCGTCTTTCATGAATACCGTATGCCTTTGGCAACCACGCGCTCACGTCTGTTCCCATCATCATCTTTGCCAAAGCTTCTCCGGACAGCAAGCAGTTGGCCATGCCATATCCGTTAAATGCAGCCGCAACGTATTCCCCCTCGCCCTGTCGCCCTGTCATTGAGGCTTGCGCACGTCCGACAACGGGAAGCCCGTCTGCGGAGAAGCCCATAATTCCACTCCACCCGCTGGCTAACCTCCATTGTTCCGCTCCGTTGTGACCAAGGAAATGTGGCAGCTTCTCTTGTAGATGCTTTATGGAGCCTTCCTCGACCAGACTGTCGTCCGCTGATAAACAATTATCGATTCGCGTGTCCTCCCCGCCGAAAAAGAAATAACCTGTTTTCGTATTCTGCATGAGATAGTACAGGCCAGCAGCATATCGACCGGACTGCTTATCATACATAACCGGATAATGGAAACCCCATGAAAGATCACCACCGCGATTGGGCATGATATTGCCTGCGTCTTGCACCGTCATCGTTCCCTTGAAGGGATAGATTGGGCCGCGGAGTCCAGGGAGCAAATGTCCTGCATGGCCATTGGTACAGTGCGCTATCTGAGTTGCGCGCAGACCTCCTCGTGGTGTATGCAGGATATACGGCCAGGAAGGGCTCGTCGCATCGAAAGCGATAGAAGTAACGGGGGTCTGCGTTTCGATATTCAACCTATGCCCGTATCTCTCCAGGAGAGAGGCAAAAATCTTGGTCACGAGCCGGTAAGGCCAGACAGTCCCAGCGGGAAGCAGAGCACCCCCAGCGCCGTCCAGGTGATACTCCCTCTAGACATATTAGCCGTAATGAAGATTATACCAACACTCAATCAAATCAAATACATACCTTCAACACCTCCCTATTAAGAGTTGTATAAATCCCCTTAAAACCTGGCAGATCCCTCTCCAAAGCCTCCACGCTTCCCTTAAACCTCTCGAACCCATCGTCCTCCAGAAAAACCCTCACTTTAACCACCTCTTCCACCTCACTCTCCTCCACCGCAAACCTCCGCACTAACTCCCTCATCCTGCGTAAATTCTCAAACGTAAACCTGACAACCTCCCCTGCACCCTCCCTCCCAAACTCTTCCACCAAATGCAGATACTCCTCCCCAGCATTCGCAGCCAATTGACCCCCATTCCGGCCCGTCGCACCCGAACATAGCGACCTAGCCTCTAAAACCGTGATATTAAGATCAGGATGATCATCTAGGAGAGTAAGCAGGACCGAGAGACCGGTTATCCCAGAACCAATGATCACGACATCGGTTTGAGGGGGTAGAGAAGGAGATTGAGTATCACTGAGGGGGTGTGGTGGGGTTTGCCAGTATGAAGACGTTGGATTGGGCTTCGGGAGACCTGGGTCTTGGGTTATGAGTGTTCTGAGAGCAGGAGTTTGCATTTTGGGGCTGGTTGCTGGATTGGTTCTATTTGGTTGTTCTGTTTGGTGTGTGAGTTGTGTTGAGAGGTTACTGTGTCATGGTTATCCGAAGAGGGGGTGTGGGGTTGAGTTTATTGATACGATAAAGCTATGCGGGGAATTATACTGATATGATACCGGATATCGGGTCTTGGATTGTTGATAGAGATGGGTGGGTTTGATGATATCTGGTGTTCATTCTGTAAGGATACCTGGGAAGTTTGTAGGGCACGTGTCTCTCCATAACCCTGAAAGATGGACATGGATGAGTTGTGATCTCTGCTTCTATCGTGGTTCTAGGCTGTGTTGGGGATACATGATATGCCGTGGCTTTACCCTGGTGGAAATGATTGGCCAGGACAGGGGTGATTGGGTGCTACTCTCAGAAGTTAAGCACTTTGGTTAAGTTGTAAGATTTTGATATTGTGAGTGAGAATACTGTCAGAACCCTGCGTAGACTAGAACCCAGCATAAAAGACAAGATACCTCGCTGAGGCTCGAAAGCTATAGACTGAACGGTTTGGCCTACGAAATTAACTTAGTTCCATAACCATTTGGTGGAAAATGATTGGTCCGTTCGAATATCCGAGGTTAAACATCGACGGTCCAACGTCAGCTACAATACAGTCATACATACTCACGACGCTAGACAGGAGTACAACAAGGAAAACAACATATAAAATGCTCCCCCGACGCACTTCATTCAGACCACTCACGCAAACTCTTCTACCAAATAGAGCCAACCTCTCCACCCGCACCAAACCCCAAAAAAGTCTCCCAGCGGCCTACTACCGCGGCGGAACCTCCCGAGCCGTCATCTTCAAAAAAGAAGACCTCCCAACGGACCGCTCAGCATGGGATGAGATCTTCCGCCGCGTAATCGGCAGTCCGGACCCGAATGGCCGACAACTTGATGGGCTTGGCGGCGGCATATCAAGCTTATCCAAGATATGCGTGGTGAGCAAATCAACGACCCCTGACGTCGACATCGACTATACATTCGTTTCTCTAGGTGTCAAGAACACGCACGTCGATTACTCCAGTAACTGTGGAAATATGATTAGTGCAATTGGACCCTTTGCGGTCGATTCGAGACTCTTCCCTGTCAACTCTGACGGATATGAGGATGTCGAACTACGCATATTAAACACCAACACGGGAAAGGTCATCCGATCCCGATTCCCCGTGGTAGAGGGCGAAGCTGCAGCCTCAGGCGATTTTGCCATCGACGGGGTTGCTGGGACGGCAGCGAAGATTCAGTTAGATTTTCTGGATCCCGCCGGGTCGAAGACAGGAAAGTTATTCCCTACGGGAAAGGTAGTTGATGAGTTTGACGGTGTACGCACGACATGTATTGACGTGAGTAACCCGTGCTGCTTTGTTCTTGCGTCCGAGCTAGGCGTGGAGGGGAATATCACGCCCGAGGAAATCGAGGCACATCCCACGCTATTGGATCGATTGGATTCTATCCGGCGACAGGCTGGTGTTGCCATGGGTCTTGCTGAAACGGCTGAGTCTGTGCCCGGGAGTGTACCTAAGATCGGGCTTGTTGCTTCTCCGGCATCTAATGCGAGAGCGTTGGAGCAGGGACAGACTGAGGCGGACGTGGATTTGCTTGTTAGGGCGCTGTCGGTGGGTCAGCCGCATAAGGCGGTGCCTATTACTGTTGCTTTGGCGTTGGCTGCTGCTGCTAGAGTGCCGGGGAGTGTTGTGGCTGGGGTGACGAGTGGGGAGTTGGTTGATCCGGCTGGGATTACGCTGGGTCATGCTAGTGGGAAGTTGGTTGTTGGGGCTGAGTTTGGGGTGGATGGGAGCTTGAGCCATGCCACTGTTTTTAGGACGGCGAGGAGGTTGATGGAGGGGAAGGTGTTTTGGAAGAGTTAGGGTTCGGTTGTGGTGTTACTTTTGGGCATGAGGGGGATGCTGCATTCTGTAAATTAACATACGTGTGGTGAGGTTGGTTCTTGTTCTTTTGGACTGTTGGTAAGGGAGAAATGTTTTGAAATTGCTGAAGTAGAGGCTTTCACAAGGCTATTGACTACATGGTTTATCTCTCGTTATTATGCTGTATGTAAGATAGAGTCCCATTCGGGTTCAAACTTTCGTCTCACGAAACAGCCCAGCTAAACAACTAGGGAAAGAAAGAATTACACAGACAGGCAACAGATAAAAGCAAAGAAGTGGTAAAGTGAAACAAAAACTGCAATCTGTCAATGGGAATGGGCATATAGATGAACAAATGTAGCACGACACGTTGCGTGAAAACGTCAGGGTGAGCACAACACGCAACCGATGACTTGCAAGATGCTATTCCCCCTGTTGAGTGAGGCCAATGATATTTGGCAGTTGAAACATGACAATTTGGATCAGACCGAACACAACAAAGAGATCTGTTACATGTTCAGCATTGCAAGACCTGACTGAAACAGCATCAAAGAAAAGTCCGAAATAGAAAGTACCTCATTGATGTCCTGTATTAGGAGTGACCTCGTCAAAACTATCTATCTTCCTGTCAGAGGGAAGCTTGCCATCATTCACCAGTTCATCGCGAAGATGCTGCGTATGCTTCATGCGCTCCGTCGATCTCTTGCAATTTCGGATTGCGCAATCTTGCCATGACTCCGGATCTAGATCCTCGTGCTTCCAGTCATCCTTCTGCTTTTTCAAATACTTTCCATAGCTATCGTTCTTATTATCTAGATCACACAGTAACTGTTCCCAGATACCTGTATACTGGGCATTCTCTCCATAGTAAGCAACGATTTGTTCAATGGCCGTAAAGAAAGCCGGGGCATTATTGCGGTTGAGATTGAGACACAATCGGAGAATCAAAGACTCAGTATGCCGTGCTAATGTGAGTATTCTCGCCGTCCTTTTTCTGTTCACGCAGAGGGTTCCTTGGTGATTACCAGATGAGCCATCACTGGAACAGTTTGGCAGACGCTCATCAGTCACAAGTACATAGTTAGAGTCACCAGAATTTGGGTTATTTGGTATTTCGGTATCCAAGTCTGTAAGAACGGTTGGCATTCGGTGAAGACTGATAGTTGTCTCCCCAGACTTAGACCCGTCCTCAATGTGACAATGGTAGTCAGGCTGAGGCTCTGGACAACATTCTGCATTGTCACACTGGGCCACAGAATATTTCGCGCAGATATGTCTGAACGCAGCATCTATCCTATGTTCGGAAACCGCTATTTCCACAACTCTTGGTCCGTCACGCTGTCACCCATTAATATTTAAAACACCTCTTATATCTGGATGGCGTTGACCACTTACAGGAGAGGAGCGGAGCCCTAGATGGTAAAGATGGGCGGTTTGACCCCATAACAAGTTGGGGATGTCAAGCCCATCGAGATGGCTGGCAATCTCCTCAGCGATTTCGCGCGTATCCATTTTGGACAATTAGGTATGAACCTCTGTTTGCAAATTGACTGGCAGATAGGAGACGACTGGTTTCGTCTGAAGTCATGGTGGATTGAACGACTTTAAGTAGTATTTTAGACCTGAATCCTGGCTCTGCTAAGGATTATCATGTTTCATCTCTGTCGGAAAATTGATAGGACTTTTAGCAATGTGTCAGTCTTTGTAGAAATTGTCACCGGCAATGGTTTCATGTCCAAAGCCCCGGGGGTCACCAAAGCGAGTAGGAGATTTCCTTTGTCCAGTTTCGTGACGCCAAAGGAAATCGTCACAGAGATGGGTAGGTAAACAACGAAAGATATAGGATACTATGATCCAATTCCAGAGAATAACAGGGAACTGTATTAGATTTGTAACAGGCTTGTGAATCTGGTCGTTGTATATCTCCTAGTAGAGGAAAAACGAAGATAGGGCTTTACCTGCCGACAGACATGGTGTAAGCTCCAAAAGACAGCCTGTGAGGAAATGACTTAAACGAAGTGGAAGTCCACTTTTTCGCTGACCTGCTATTTGGTGCTCCTGATAAAGAAACTGAGAAATTTTGCTAAGGCTTCTGTAGAATTCATCATATCTCGGCTTAATGGCTTTGGAATTCATTGTGCTAGACGCGTTTGCCTCCAATTTCCTCCATATATTCATAAACCTACTTAACATAATCGTTCAATTCTAAGAAGGTCTTTCCTCACTTACCGGCAACAGAGAATTGGTGAACCTCCGATCCAAACCACTACATACGTCCCAGGTTGGGTATTTTTCTCTGATCTTGGTGATATAGTAATCCCAATACTCTTCTAGGTCTGAAGATGGATGGAGTGCGTCATTAAATACGTCCCTCACGATGTGAGACTAAACTTAAGAATGGCTTATCCTATGTGTGGATGTCTAGAGTATAAGGTCATTTCCTATCCATGTACTATTTAATCTACGTATACTACCTGTATGACTGAATAGAAGCCGTGGATTTGCCACGCGAAGTAGGAAGTTTTTGGATGTAGGGAAATACCACAAAGAGTGCGGGGGCAAACAGGAGGGCTAATTTATCTCACCTGGCAACTTACGGGCAAAATAGAATGAACCAACTGGTCTGGGGGTTTGAATCGGTAGTTTACTTGAAGAAGTGTACAGGTTAAACTAGACACAAAGTAAATGGAACACTTTCTTAGTGCTGCACACTGTACCCAAGTATTTTTGGATAAACGATGGTACTTTATACAGGCTTCGTGAATAGCCTGGTTATCGCTAGGTCACGCCGCTATAGTGCTCTAACAAAGGTCGGGTGTCCGTTTAATTATTCTATTTCGACTGACATGGTAGGAGGCATACCTTCCTATAGCGTGAAATGCAGGATGTACTGATATTTATCTGAAAGTTAACCATCTACGCTGTGCATTTTGAAGGTAGGAAAGTCATATTCAGGTAAGATATTAGGGCATAGTCTTTAATAGCAACAAGTTGAACGCGAGAACCAAGTCAAAACCCCTTTCCACATCATTACTGCGCCCACTCGCCTCAGCTTAAAAAGAGACCATATCAACGTAAATCAGAAGACGGACTTGGCTCTCATCTGCTTCTTCTCTCACCCAAAAACTTCGTAACATCCGTCAGGCACTTCTCGAACTTGACCTTATTGCCTTTCTTGTCTGTGTCATCGGTGACCAGGTACTTATACTTCCAATCGACAAGCCAAGGTACCAAGTTCTGATCGACACCCCTCATTATCTGGTTCCAGGATAGTTTATGTCCCCATTTGTAGTCATTTTGGTGGTGACGGTACAACCAGACGATGGCATTTAGGTAAACAAACCAAAGCCACGCGTCATCGATGGAAGCATCCCGTTTCGATTCAAGGTTGCGTATGACTCCGTCATCTTTGGCGCGGTGAATAGCTCTATCAATCTTGTAAATATACTTGACAGCGTGGTAAAATTGATAGGACCAGGATGATATTGATCGAGCGAGCGTTGGAGCTGGCACCGCATAAAAGTTAACTCGACGACCACATGTTGGGCCCAGAGAGTCCTTGAATTGTGGTAGCGTTTCAATGAGAGGTGCATATTGAAAGACTGGCCTGTCCCCCAAATCAGGCACCTTCCAGTCCGACAAGAGCATGTAGTTTCTATCCTCGGAAGATAGATCTCCAACAACCGGTTGAGGTAGGAACTTGAAATGTGTCGTATGCTTGTAAAGGTCAACGCGACCAACACCCCCTGCGTAGTGTAGGTGGGCGTCAGGTATAGGTCTGCTTCCAGTCGAGAACTCCGCTTGACAAGCTCTTATACTATCGCAATCCAAAAACCCAGCGCGTTTGAGGGCTTTCCATGCATCTTTCAGTTGATTGTCAGGGACCACTATCTCTGAATTCTGTTTGAGGTTAGTAACCAATACAAGCGATATATTGCATGAAAGCCTGATTGCTCACCTGAGACATTGGTGCAAGGTAGTGACAACTGAGTATATCTGCATGGGATACATAGCAGGCGATACCGCTGTGTTTGAGTGTGTCTACTATGTAAGGGTCTGAGCTGAGCTTGCGCCTCTCGACCCAGTTCATCCTAATCTCTTTCCGCGGTCTCCTCAGTTTGTGAGTCTCCATCTTGGAATTGCAGAAGGGGAACGTGATGGGTTGATAGTGTTTAATGCGACGGAGAGATGGAGCTCCATTATATACAAATCTTTCGTGGACTGACCGAAGAAGTGCACACAGAGGTCTCACGCATCTAGCGGTGGCTTTTTGGATATTACCAGCTCTACGCAAAGTGCCGTTCATAGCTGCTGATACAGTTCCGGGATTAGTCGTGGGATGCAGCGATAAGAGGGCGTTCTCCTCTGAACACAACAGAAGTGTTATGTTTACAACTGCCAGTCAAAATTCAAATATAGTAATATTCCCTTCTTCAAGACGAATACTAATGGAAATAGCCTTAAGACTATACAAGGATTCGATGATGTACACATATTTTACGCAGTCCCTTCACGGACTTTCATAGCTCATTAAAACGATTTATTGTTGAACCCGTTCCCCTGAAAGAAAACTTGCCATCTACATGCATGAAGTCAATAACATACGCATGGTGTATTTTCCGGATGAGCCGTTGCTGGTCTTTGTCTTCTTTGGGCCTATGGGCTTAGAACTAACTACATAGCTCTGGTAGCTGTCAAATCTTGTTTGTTTAGTGCGTTACCAGCACAAGCAACGCTGTTCCTTGAATCAATAATGTTGACCATCTAGTATACATACCGGAAATTCGAGTGCTCCTTGCCAGTCATATCCTCCAATGCCCCGGGCAAATGTTTCAAGTTGGAAGCATCTTCGTTTATCCTTTGGCTCGCATCTCTCTTTGTGTTCTCGCCCTCAAATAAACCCATAATAAGACCACACAAACGACCTCCAAAATGTGCGAAACAACCATGCTCCATAGTGTAAGTGAGTAAGTGGGCTTCTGACTTTCTTTATAGAAGAAGGGGCCGGCAATGTTACCCGCACAATAACCAATAAAGAGGAAACCGAATGACTTAATTGACTGGGGTAAAGGAGAAGAGGCAGTGGGAATATGATGTCGAATGAGGCTCCTCGTCAACGTGAGAGCTACTTGATGTTCTCAAACCTGTGATAAAAAATAAAGGTTGAGAAGGCTGGTTTTGTAGCAGCATTCAAATGTTACCATATTTCTGCTGGGCATCTAGAGCAAGAAATGGCTTCGCGAAATACGACCACAAAAAGCCTCGTAAGATAGAAGGATAATACGTGAATGCTTAAGTGGCACTCAATCTATATTGCATAAAGTTCTCATCTAACTAAGTGAATAAGGCAGAATCTACGACAGATCTTGAAAGCAAAAGAATCATCACCAGAGCGGTGCCCAGGCATCCACGAATCTCTTGATTAAGCCAGTATGAATCAATTCCATACCACCTTTCAACCAAGGGCTCGCGCTTTCCGTCTTCTCCATGGCAAATGTTAGTCCTGAACGACCAGGGGCGTCGTTATCATATTTTTCAGCGAAGAAGCCCAGCAATTTAATCGTTGGGTTTTTCTGTGGAACCTGCTCGGATTCACGCAGACGTTGCACCCACTCTCTCTTGGGAAGGATATCAAACTTCAAGCCCGCCTGCCGTAGGGCGGGCAAGAGATCCTCTGTCCAGCGGAAAGTTTTGGAATTCTGAGCATGATAGACTACGCTGGGGTCATGAGCAAGAGCCTTGGCCTTTTCGTTGGAGACGATGCCACTTAGTTCTAAAATGGATCTCGCAACTACATCAACAAGAAGCCATGCCGGAGTCTCATCTAACGCCGGCAATGCTCCCAATGTCTTGGCAGTCCGGAGCATAAGTGGAATTGCCTCAGTTGGGTTCCAATACCCAGTAGCAGTGTCTCCAACAATTTGTCCAATTCTGAGAACTTTGAATGCAAGACAAATTTCAAAACTTGAGTTGAGGTTGCCAATGTGGCACATCCATTTGAGGAGGTCTAGGGCTAGTTAACAATCGATGTAGTGTATGTATGCGGAGGTTTAAGGTTCGTAGTCAGAGTGGGTAAAGCTCTCCAGCAAATACATGTATGATATTCGGTCAAGCAGTCTTCACCCTGTTTTCCAGGTGAGTGATTGATGCACAGACTCATGAATTGATTGGCACCTCCTTTTCCTAGCGCGGACAACCTCGGATCGATGGACTTATCCGTCTTCTGCGGGGCATCTTCGGATATGCACTAGAGCCTTTCAATCCTTGGAAAACTACTGGCCTTGTCTTTCTTTGGGCCAATCGCTTACCCCATGGGGAACCTTTGCTTACCCCAGAGATTTGAACCACAAAGCTTGGTCATGCCCAGCAACTTTAAATTGGTTGCCTTGGTCTGCTCTTTGGGGATTTCCCATCCCGCCAATTTTCTTGGAAGTTGAAGTCTCTTGGTTCTCTCTTCCTTTTGTATATTCTGACTTGAACTAAAAGCTACAATCCTAAGTTATGGACGGTACCAAGGACTCCGGAACTGATCACGTCGAGCAATATGTCGAAAATCCCAAGGACCAAGACCTGAGGTCGGTACCAACAGCCTTGCTCGATTGGTCCCCCGAAGAGAGAAGGCAACGCGAAAAAGCGCTGGTCAGGAAAATTGACACCCGATTACTAATAATCATGTTGGTTATGTACATCCTCAACTACCTGGATCGCAACAACATTGCAGCGGCAAAGTCGGCCGGACTGCAAGATGACCTAAATCTCAAGGGGGAAGAATACCAGGTAAGATAACTTCAGCGGAACGAGGACTGAGATTCATTTCAAGTTCTGACCGCTATTCCAAGGTCTGTGTTAGTATCTTGTTTGTCGGATACCTCCTGATGCAAGGTAACCCTAAGTTTTTACGACCTTGTGGCCATGACAAGGGCTAATTACAGTAGTGCCGTCGAACATGATTCTCAACAGGTCCGGTAAACCTTCGATTTACTTGCCAGGCTGTATGGTAGTATGGGGTATCATCTCGTGTTTGACTGCTGTCACAAAGGACTTCGGGGGCTTGCTAGCCGTCCGATTCTCCCTTGGATTTGTTGAGGCGGCGTATTTTGTGAGGAAATAATGGCTCCCGCTGGCAGATCACTCTACGTTACTAGTATCCTCTAGCCCGGCTGCCTCTATTTCCTGTCAGCATGGTATACAAGAAAAGAATTAGTTGAACGGACCGCACTTCTATACGTGGGATCATTAATTTCAGGTGCATTCTCAGGCTTAATCTCAGCTGGTATTACAAGCGGCTTGAACGGCGCCCGAGGTATCGCAGCATGGAGATGGCTCTTCATTATAGAGGGCTCACTGACGGTATATATCGCTATTATATCCGCGGAGCCAATATTGGTACTGATTTTATCAGACTTTTGTGGCTTTACTCGCTTGCTTTATTGTCCCTGATCTTCCCCGAACTACAAGCTGGTTAAGTAATGATGAGAAAGTGCTTGCGGCCTGGAGACTAGAAGAAGATATCGGCGAAGATGACTGGGTGGATAGTGAGCATCAAAGCATGTTCCATGGTGCAAAGCTTGCTATCTTGTAAGCTCAATCGCTTATCCTGGACCTTCGCTGTTAAACCAACTCTGTTTAATCAGGGACCCAAAAGCCTGGCTACTGCTTGGCGTTATCTACGGCTGTACATCATCCGGTGCCGTAACCACTTTTTTTCCAAGGTAAGAGATCCTCTCCTGAAAAACTTCATAGCCCTTTGTATGGACATTGAAATTTCTTCAAGTGTGATGGCTGGACTTGGCAAGGATAACATTGACACTTTACTCCTGACGACCCCACCGTGTCTTATAGGTACGATTATTGTGTTGATCCATGCCTGGGATGCAGACGGTACAGGAGAACGATACCTTCATCTTTGCCTTCCACCTACTTTTGCTATTGCATCTTTCATTCTATATATGGCAGGAAACAATTTTGCCGCGCGTTATGTGTAAGTCCGCACAATATCTGATACAATTGAGCAGGTATTAACGAAGACCTAAAGCGCAATGAGCATCATGCCAGGTAGCATTTATGCCAGCTATGTTGTCGCCCTCGGATACATTTCGAACAGTAATGGTTTTTTTTTTTTCCTTGCGATACTGCAATTGACCGACTGAATATTAATAAATTTAGTCCTGCCGCGCCCCGCCGCAAAACGTGCAGCTGCTTTGGCCTTTATAAATGCTGTCAGTAACGTGGCCCAAATCTACACGCCGTACCATTACCCGGGTAGGGTCCCCAGTTAAGAAGCCGACCATATGTAGGCGATTGCTAACCACTATATGCAAAGATACGGCCGCGCCTCGATATATTACCGCTTTCAGTGTCAATATCGGGATGTGCCGTATGAAGGCCTGGACTCGGAGCTTTTAGCTATGCTCGGCTTATTTGGTAGATAGTCGTCGGAAAGCAACAAAGAAATATAAGTTGCCGAGGATCCAGCAATGAATCAGGATTGAAAAAACCCCTTTTGCGGTGTTGCCATTGAATTATTGGTAGAAAAGAAGCGGTACTTCACAGTTAGGGTACACCCTCACATACCCTCACTCTGTTGTGATTCGGAACAAAACTGAATGAATGCATTCAATGTTCAGGTTCGGTAATCACCATGTTAATTTCCACTAATGACGGAGCAAAAAAGGAATAAATTACGGTAATTCAACATACCAGACCCACCGATGAAGATCATCCGAGGAATGTTGCCTGCGCCGATTGTTTTCCTGTGATTCATTGCTTGTCACTCCTTGCGCCGCGAAAACAACCATCGAAGTACCATGGCTGGCTGCAAACATCACCAGTTCAAAGATTATCCGGAGCCCAGAAAAGGGTGAGCTCCCGTCTGACCTTCTCCTTGGCAATAAATAGGGATATTAACCGTATTTATCGACAGGCCTGATCTGCCGCCCAATTATGACCGGAAGCCCAACCCGGCACTTCGCGGGGTTATCTTAAGTGTTGGCGCATGGCTGTATGTTACTCTTAGTAGAGGCATTGTCTGTGTATCCAGCGTAGTATATGAACTGATCTTCGATAGGCTGGACTGGTTGTGGTTCTTGCCGCAGATAATCTGGTCGAACGCGGGTTTTGGATCTCTCCGGACGATCCGGTCCCACCTGGATTACATCGAGCCTCGTTATGACCCAACTGTTGTCCCTCTGAAGGGCAACAGTGATGAAAATCCCGATGGTTCTGTCGCGGACACGGTGTCGGCACCTCCAGTCAAATATCCTACTAAATACTACTCGGTCGCGGATTACCATGCGCTCTACAAATCGGGAGAATTGACACCCATTGCGGTCGTCAAGGGACTCCTCCCGTTGATCCGACGCGGTTTGTCCACTCCTGGTAAACATTCAGTTGCATTTGTCGACAGCCGAGTCGACTTGGTTCTTGCTGCAGCTGAGGAGTCTACCCGTCGTTACAGAGAAGGGCGACCGCTCGGCTTGTTCGACGGTGTTCCTGCCGCGGTGAAAGATGAGTTCGATCTCGATGGCTACCGGACTAACATGGGCTCATTGAATGACTACACCCTTGAGCCAAAATCGGACGATCCGTCCATCACCAATTGGTGCATTAGACAGCTGGAGAAAGCTGGAGCGATCGTAGTGGGAAAGGTCTCAATGCATGAGTTCGGACTTGGTACGGATTTCGCACCTCATCGTCGTTGCATACTAAGACCGGATTAGATACTACTGGAAATAATATTCACTATGGCACTCCGCCAAACCCATATCATCCGGACTACTACACCGGTGGAAGTTCCTCCGGATGTGCTTACGCCGTGAGCACAGGTTTAGTTCCCATTGCGCTAGGCACGGATGGTGGAGGAAGTGTCCGTATCCCGTCGTCCTTCTGCTCCGTCGTGGGATTAAAGCCGACTCATAACCGACTGTCGCATTACCCAAGCGTCAACTACGCCAGTACGACCAGCGTGATTGGACCTCTCGCCGCAGACATTCGCTCTCTCGCTGAAGCATACCGCGTTTTCGCCACACCGGGTCCAGATACACCATTCCCAGCCCCAGGCCCCCTCTCACTCACCCCATCAACTAGAGGAAAGAAAATCCTCGGTATCCCAGAAGTATGGTTCTCCCGATCAACCCCAGATGTGCAACGTCTCTGCCGTTCCCTTCTAGACAAACTCGTCACCGAGAAAGACTACACCATTGTTCCAATCGACATCCCCTTCCTCGTCGAAGGCCAGACAGCCCACGCCATGACCATCTTAGCCGACGGTGCTGCTCTACTCCCCGATACGACTAACATCACCGCCCCCAACCGCATTCTCCTGACCCTGGGCCGCACCACTCCCGCCACTGATTACCTTCTCGCGCAGAAACTTCGTCGACTTCTGATGCAGCATCTGGCTGCCCTTTGGCAGGAATTTCCGGGTATGATCATCGTGACGCCGACTACTGCGTGTGCGGGTTGGCCCGTTGTATCCAAGTCGGAGTTGAAATGGGGACTTAGTGATGGGGACCGTACGTTGAAGGCTATGGAGTATGTTTGGTTGGCGAACTTTACTGGCATTCCTGCGATTAGTGTCCCGGCGGGATATGCGGATCCAGAGGGTAAGCATAGTACCGAGGGAACAGTTCCCGTGGGGCTAATGGGAAATGGAGAATGGGGTAGTGAAGAGCAGTTGTTGCAGTGGGGTTTGGAGGCCGAGGAACTTGGGGCGGACTTGCGCGAGAGGCCTCCGATCTGGGAGGATGTCATTCAGAGGGCTAAGTGGGTTGGTTCTAGCAGTGGGTCTCAAGAAACTGCATGAGTAGAGGTATAGATAGATTTTAGATCCCCTGAATGAGTCATTAGATACGTTGTAGGTGTATGTTCGCACCATAAACTGTAGTTTACTAAGTCATTTATGTTTCAACTTTCCTTAGTAACCCCTCTGTCAGGCTCTTCTACTCTATACCCTTGTCCCTCCTCCTTTGCTGTCCTCCACACGATCCCCGTCGTCCACAGAACCAACGCAATCGAGCACCCGATCATCGCCCACATTCCCCGAGTAAACCGCGGCGCCAAATTCGCCGAATAGAAAATAATACTCCACCAGGCATTGACCGCATTATTACCCATATTCATACTAGCGATGACCACCGACCGCTGCCGCGCATCCTGCGCTCGCATGGCATCGTTACACCAGGCGAAGAACGTAGCCTGACATGCATACACGGCTCCGGCCCAGTAATACGCCCCGAACACGGTTGCTGTTGAGTCGAAACGGGTCAAGATCAAGACTGAAGTAACAACACCAGTGATACCGATGAAGTAGCTGACTAGGTATCGCTTTCCTTGGAGGATATCTGTGAGCGTGGCCCAGAAGAGAGTGGAGATGATGCCGACTGCTGGGACGCCGGTCGGGTAGTTGTTTAACTGGGACACGGAATAGTGGATTGTCGGGTGGGCTTTCATGTACAAGGCTAGGAGAGAGTTTGAGGAGAAGGATTCCGTCTCTCCGGCGATGACCCATAGGATCACGAATCCCCACCAGTACCACGTGGTGAAGAGTCGTTTGATGAAGGCCCGGTTCACGGGTGCTCGGTTTGCATTCACCGTGGGCAGACGTGACACTGCCAGCTCCTTTTCTGCTGCCGTTAGGTAGGGAGCCGTTGTGGTGGTTGGGGTGTCGGGGAATAGTAGTAGGCCGTAGATGGCTATGGGGAGGGTGATTAAGCCATCAATCTGGTTGATGTGAACATGCTTTCTTGGTCAAGGATGGAAACGAAGGTACTTACGATGAAGAGCCATCGCCAGCCTGATAGGCCCCTGACACCATCCAAGGACGAATGAATGCCGGTTTGAATGAACCCGCCGAACATCGTTCCCGCGAGCCCCGAGGCTGTAAAGATGCCGCTGCGTTTGCCCAGTTCCCGCTCAGTATACCATGAGCCGAGGATATAATGAGTTCCCGAGAAGGTGCTAGCTTCGGCTAGTCCAAGGAAGAATCGAATAGCCATGATGCCCTGGGGATTATGTACAGCTGCGGTCACCATAGTCAAGGCACCCCAGAACAGGACCATGGCGGGAAAGAAGATCCGCGGGCGGAAGTACGTCAAGGCCAAGTTGGATGGGACCTGGCCTATGATGTATCCCACCGTGAAGACGGTATTGATCACATTGAGTTGATTGCCATGAAAGGCTAACTCCTCTTTCATACCCGAGACATAGGCATTGGAAAGATTGGACCGATCTAGGTAGTTAAAGAAATATGTCACGCAGCAGAATGATAGAATGAAGAAGTCAATCTTCACCACTAGCTTCCTTTCTGGGTCTTTGATTCCCCACATGCTTGACCGGGGTAGAGATGGGAAGGATCACCCCGCGGTTATGCAGGGTCTGATCGCTATCTCATTCCGTTGAGAATGAGGTCGATTCCAAGCAGTTCTTTTTTTTGATATCGACGTTGATTGGTGAACGGACGAAGGCGCTAGACCGCTTCTAATGGCAATTTGTCGATGCCTCAGGTTGTATTTCACGAGGACATGGGTGTCACGGGTTACGCAAGCCCTTGAAAGTTGAAGGCTTAAACATGAAGATTAAGGTTCAGTAGACTCGAACGGGTCAGAAAGTAAGGTGACAATGGGCGATGCAACTCCACTATGAGCATCTTGTTTGATCCAATGGGTGTCTGGCTATAGCGAAAACTTTTCACGGCTTGGCATCAACACAGCCCCCATAATGCTCACCGCTAGCGACAATTAACCACTGAGAGTCTGTCCGATACCCTGCATGCAGGCTTAGCTCAGGCGTGTATTCTGCCGGCAGAAAACCACAGAACAGCGGTGACAGGTTGGCTCATCCCCTACATAACGTTTTATCCCACATATTCTGCCCGTTTTGTCCAACAATTTTGGGTTTCCAACCGCCCATTGCAAGACACGTCAGGATGGTGTACGGCCTATCGGTGAATTTACAGCTCACATGCTCACCTGCACAAGCTCTGCTGCCTCTTGAGTAAACATGGGTCTGGTGGCAGACATCCACCTGGACGGCGCTCCTGGCGAGCGCCCAGATGTCAGCCCATGTATAGAAGACCTTCCAGTCCCGGGTCCCGACGCCAACGGACTGGATGAAGTTGATGAATTCAAAGACCGAAAGATGTCTTTCTACGATGATAGAGGCGCCGCGCCTGCGACACAGTTCAGCTTCTTTACATCGCAGCTGGATTCTGTCATCCATTCGTCCACCATCCAGTCCTTGCGGTCGTTCTATAAGCCCTTTGACACGCTGCTGGACACCACAGAACATTCTGGGCTATGGTGGCTCGATGTAACCGCTCCCTCGGATGATGACATCGAGACACTCTCGCGGATCTTCGACATCCATCCGCTGACTACCGAGGATATCAAAATGCGAGAGTCGCGAGAGAAGATCGAATTGTTCGACCGGTATTACTTTCTTTCCCTGCAGCCGGCCCGGCAAGTCGAGGCGGTTGATGGCACTCGTTCCTCGTCTCCGAACGTGTACGCTATCGTCTTCCGTGAGGGTGTTCTCAGCTTCAATTTCGGCAACAGTCCCCATGGCGGTCATGTCCGAAATCGGATCAAGGAGCACCGGAGCCATCTAGCACTGACCAGTGACTGGATCTCTTACGCCCTCATGTACGTTTACCTTATTGTGACATCAATGTCTGACTCAACAGGCTAACCTTCTCAGCGATGACATCGTCGACGGCTTCGCACCTTTTATCAATCGCGTCCAAGCCGGCGTTGAACTGATCGAAGACGATGTATCCATAACCCGACCGGACGATATCGGTCTAGCGCTCCAACGCATCCACCGCTATCGCAAAGAGGTCTTGCAAATCCGCCAACTGATGAACGACAAGACCGACGTCATCCGCTGCTTCGATCGCCACTGCGGCTCGTTTGGTCCCTCGACAATGGATGTCACTCTGTATCTCGGCGACATTTGTGACCACGTGCTTTCCATGGTGGCCGATCTGTACAATGCGGAGCAGATGTTGTCGCGAGCACAGGAGAAATATCTGAGTCAGCTGGCGTTCGATTCGACGCGTATGCGAAATGAAATTGCGGCAACTCTTAGCCGGATGACGGTCGTTGGTGGGATTCTTGTGCCAATGCAGTTTCTCATCGGTCTCTTTGGTATGAATGTCACAGTTCCTGGCCAGACTCCGGAGGATGTGGACTCTCCACCAGTTAATTGGTGGTATGGTATCCTGGGTGTGATTTTGGGTTTGATTTGTCTGGGCTTGGTTACTGCGAAACGGCTTCGATTTATTTGAAGCTTCAACCTTGACTGCGTAGATATGTGATTCAGGATTTAGACTGTTTGGTAAAGGATATTTATATAGATTAAAACAATAAATGACTTGACTACTACATCCTTAGGAGCTGTATTGGCATCCTGCATCGTGTGCCATTATTGTAGTAGCAATCAATAGCTCGTCTTCAACGCCCTCTCCCCTAGTGATGTTGTAACTCAATGTCTTTCGCTTTGATACCATCCTAAAACATAATATAGCGGACGTAGATAGAACAGCAGGCCATTCTCACTAGCCATTAGTTCCTCCTCGCTATCATGACTAATCCATACAAGATAGTAGGCGACTTTTCTGTGATCATTTGTCCGGTATTCGGGAGTTTTATCTTTTTCCTCCGCGTAGTTGAGACGAGAACGTCTTCTTTAGAAAGAGGTCTCTACTTACCCTCCGAACCACGCGATGATAAATGACGGTTGGGGAAGTTCGCTAGTTGCGTATTAGAGGTTCTTGGTAAATCATGGATCCGTAGAAGCAGACCCTATGGGGTATGGTGTGATAATCCTATTACCAATCTACCATGATATGCACCACCCTTGTTGTAGCAGTGTGGCTGTGACGGTCAGCTAAAGATATGCTGATGATGGTCTACTGAAAGCAAGGCTTGCCTGAACTCGTCGTGAAGAGGCAGTCATAGTAATGTCGCCCTCCCTGTACAGTAATCGCATTCGTCAACTACCAGGCCATTAGGGTAGACTAATGCAAGGCTACACGGACTAAGTTCGCCTAACTCATGCTACCCACGGTGGACCACCAAAGTCTCTTCAGAGATTCTGCAGTCTTCAATGCAGATCTAGGATTGGTCGTATATCATTCGTTCTAGATGCATTTATTGCTGTGAGGTCGGTTAAGCGATGGTGATAACTGCCGATCGGTCGCCGTTGCTTGGATGACAGAGGTCATTCATGTGAGGTCAAAGCGTCCTTCACATTGTAGATCTTGAGGGGAAATCTAGGAATCGGCCAACGATATGGCTTATGATAACCTGCTTCTTCACTGGTGGAAGCGAAATCAAAGCATAAATGAGTCTCCTCCCCTGCCCCTCTCTTGCATAGCTGGGTGTGTTTCTCTTGCCCATGTTCTTACCCAGAAGAAGTTGATCCAGGACACAAAGATGTGAGTTTGGGATATTAAACAGCTTCCTTGCGTTATTGATTCTTCGCGTCATATATGAGTATTATCGCGACCGTCGCCTCCCTCCCGGCCCAAGACGTCTACCATTGATCGGCAACATCCACCAGGTACCGCAAGTGTTGCCCTGGCGCACCTTCCATCAATGGAGCAAGAAATATATCCGTGTAGTGGTGGAAGAGAGTCTCCGTTGGCGGTCCATTGTGCCCGGAGGCGTACCTCATGCTGCCAGGAAGGACGACACGTATATGAGCTACCATATTCCTAAGGGCGCAACGATAGTTCCATTACATTGGTCTATGAGCCTTGATGAACAACACTTTGATAACCCGCTCGAGTTCCGTCCAGAGCGTTGGCTAGCAGAGCCCGATGACGACCGATTCACCAACTTCTTCGGACACGGGCGGCGGATTTGTCCTGGAAGGCATATTGCGCGGAATTCCTTATTTATCCTGGTAGCGCGCATTCTTTGGGGCTTTGAAGTACGACCTCCTACTGGACCGGACTATCAACCTAAAATTGTGGAGGATATGGATTTTGGGTCTGCTTTTGTATCCGTGCCAGCGCCGTTTGAAGCAATCTTTCAACCGCGCAGTGAGAATGCTCGCAGGGTTATAGAGAGTGAATGGGAGTCCACAGAGAAGGATATCATTGCTCTCATGGATTCGATCAAGGAGAAATAAAAGTCTATCGGGCTTGATGTGAAAGGTTAAAACCAATGAAAATGAAGGATTGGTATGCCGTAAATCAGATAACTTTAGCAGGGCTGGAGTTTAGCATACCTTTCTCATGGTTGAATCACAATCTGAGCTTCTTTATAATGCTTTCACTCAGGGCCACTAAGCTTGGAAGATTATTCAAATCCCTCTAACACCAAACCCCTGATTTATTCAAGTGGCTAAACTCCATGCACAATCATATACCTAACAACGTCATTGCAAAGAACTACCAGTCAAACTTACCTGTTGGTGGAAACATTCGCATATGAAAAGCTTAGCAAAGAAGAGAGCAGGAGCCTTTCACTTACTATTGCCGCGGGCACATGACCTTCAAATAAGCACCCATAAATCATCATACAAGCCCTCACTCACCTCACACCCCCAGCTCATATCGTAATCACCGCAACGCCCCTCACACATTTCAGCCAAGATCACAATGACAACCACAGCTGACAAAAATTACCCAACACCAAACACGCCAATCCAAACAATCGGCCTCCAAGAGATATGCGAGGTAAACTGCCATCACTTCAAAATAATAAGGTGGCCAAGAAGACTGGATCGAGTACTCACCAGAAAACACCCCACTACCACCCACACAACCCTCACCACTCTACCTCTCTCTTATCCACGAAAACCAAGGTCCAGATGAACCTCTCCACTGGTCCCTATTCGTGGCCCGCGAGAATGAACCCGGCTGGTTATACCAAGTTACCGGTGATGCAGAACATATGATTTATGAGCCCTCGGATGGCAAAGTCGCTATCACGAGTTCAGAGTCGTTTTTGACGTTGTATCAACTGGCTTCTGTGACTGAGGGGCAGGCAATGGTGGTGAAGAGTATTGCGGATCAGGAAACGCCGCCATATGCTGTTAATCGACGAGAGGTTAAGGAGAATTGTCAGGGGTGGGTGGTGCGTGTTATTGGGAGGTTGGTTGAGGAGGGGATTGTTTCTGATTCTAAGCTTGAGATGGCTAGGAAGATGATGCAACCTCTTTAAGGTGGATGGGGCAGGTGTGGAGTTGGATGGGCAAAGTAGGAAGAGGGTACTGGTGTTGGGTCTGTGGGTGCTATATGTTCTACTTCGACTGGTCTCTCGCTGTTGTGGGTTGGACGAATGTTTCGCCCGTCTACAAGTGGTGGCTTGTTCACTCGTTATTCTCCCCTCAGCATTGCCGTAATCTATAACTTTCAGACTACAGCTTAGCGCGCAACAGGAGTTCTACTTTTAAAGTATTCCTGTAACCCTTGTGGACTGGAATTGATACTTGAAAGGCAGTAGTTGTTATGCCTTAAGGTCAGGATTAATTATTCAGTCTATGTACTTTCTCCCCAAGGGGAGTTATTTGTCGAATCATGACACGCCGACCACAGAGAGAAACAGACAAAGAAAGATATCTAATCTAGGAAACACACGGTCGATAGATCAAGCTACACTGCTAAGCAAGATAAGCTCATCAAGTCAACCAGCCTAATTAGGCATACCCCAGCGAGGCGCATTTACGATAATGCCGACCAAACAGCCGGAGATGATGCCAGCGCAAGGGAGGGTGATAATCCAGCCCATGTAGATCCATGCAACCATTCTCCAGTTGATCGTTCTCCAGGTACCGTTGCAAAGACCAACACCAACTGTAGAGCCGGTGATACACTGGGTGGTGGAGACGGGAAGCTCTGTAGACACGAGATGTTAGCGAGCGGCGATTGGGGAGGGTTTCAGAGGTGACATACTAAGCCGGGTAGCGATAATCACAGCGATGGCCGCGCCAAGCTCCATAGTGAACCCACGGGAGGGAGAGTGCAGGGTCAGACGGTTACCCAGGAAGCTCATGATATGATAGCCATAGGTCCAGATACCGATGGCGATAGCAGCACCACCGAATACACTGGGGAATATGGGTTAGCTTGGAAGCTCTCAGTCAATCACTTATTGAGACTTACAGAATCCAGATGGGGACAGGGGTCTCAGCGCCGTCGAGAGCACCACTTTGCCAAATAGCATAAATGGTGGCATATGGGCCAACAGCACTAGGGATGATTAGTATTGGCCTGTTGGCGGTCCAAAGTCGAGAAAGCTCACTTAGAAACATCATTGGCACCATGGGTGAAGGCAGCGGTACAGGCCGTCAGAATCTGCAGAAACGAAAACATGTACTCTGCTTCGTTATCATAGTGAGTGGAGTGTGCGTGGGTCTTTTCAAGGTCACCCGCAAGCTTGCTGTCCTTTTTCTGAGCGCTAACAATGTCCTGCTCCAGACCACGGAAGAGGGCCTTCTTGAACAGCCAGAATATAACTACAGGGTTATACCAGATTCCCTCAGGCCGGGGACCGCAGAGGTTGATAACATCACGATTCGTAGGACCTGCATCATTGCTGGAGCTCGAAGTAACGTGGGACTCTTTCCGTGGATCGGAGGACGAATGTTCACTGCTGTTTTCGACATCGCCAGATCGATCGGCTTGCAGTTCCTCCAGGGTCTTGTGGCCTTCGTAGAAGTTGCGGACGGCTTGCACATGCGCAGGGCGCGGAGGCACTTCACCACGGCGCAGGAGAAGAGGGCCTTGGATGATATGCCAGGGCTTGAGCTGCCAGTCGCTCAGGATGACCCGACGGTAGAGCCAGGGGCAAAGGAAAACAGCAGAGATGAGAGAGACACCAGCACCAACACCAAGCACAGTGCCAGCAATCTCACCACCCTCCAGGTCGATTCTGCTGCTACCACCCTTCCAGACGATAAGCACTATGACTTGTCAGAAGTCTGGAGAAAAGGCTCTAAGGGTAAGGGGCAAACATACTAGTAAGGAGGGCGGAGGTCAAGAGGAAGTAGAATGGAACAGTATACAACGCCTTGAGTGCAGAGTTCCCGCGCAGCAGGATACCATACTTAGTGATCAAGAAGATCAACGAAGCAGCCACACCGGACAACAGAGGTGCGATAATCCAGGCGAGGAACACCTGGACAACTCCAGAATTGATATCACCACCCCACCAAATAACATTGTCGGCTCCTATAAGTGCGATGCCCATTCCCAGGATACCTCCGAGGATGGAGTGAGTGGTAGACACCGGAAGACCAATTCTCGTGCAGATACTGAGGTATATAGCTGAACCAACCACTGCACAGCACATTCCGAGCATCAGGAGGGGAGGATTGTGGGCAAACGAATCGACCTCGACGATTTTTGTCCGGATCGTATCAGAAACACTGTCTCCTACACCGACACTATAGATTCCTGTCGTTATTATGAGATCCAAGACTCAGAAGTCAACAGTAGGCCAGTGGCAAGCTTACGCTCCAGCAAACTCCATGATAGATCCCAGGATCAAGGCCTGCCAGAGTTTGATCGAACGCGACGAAACAGACGTCGCCCAAGAGTTAGCGGCATCATTGGCACCGATATTCCAGGCATCTAGAAAGGCGAATATTGTCCCGATGGCGAAAATGTAATCGTATTGATGAAGAGGCATCTTAACGGTTCAAGACTCCAACCCAAATCTTCGCTTGTCCGGGATGTTCCTTCCAGGGCAGAAAGAAAAAGACAACAATACGATCCGGATCAGGTCTTTATATGAGTCGTAGCATCAATATAGTCCTGCTGCGTCTCCTAAGCCAGTTCTACGTACAATGATGCCAAGATGCCAAGGCAGTCCAGCATAGCTCCGCCCAGCTGCCGAGCCTTCTTCCACCCTCCGCCGACAAATCCAACTCCGCATATCAGCACGTGTCCGACTGAGTCAAATTACCACTAGCAGTAATCCCAGGACTGCTTCCCAGTATCATCCCTCCAGATCCATGTAGGCCTCAATGACTCGCCGGCATGCGAACCACCCCGCAATTACGCTAATTTCCAACTAATGCTTGGAACGGTGCAGAAATGACCCATGTGGCCAATCTCACGGTTCCCATTTGGCACAATTGCAGTCTCCTGGCTACAATCTAAACTTTATTGCAAGTATAAAACCGTTTGCGACAGTCTTGCTGCGTGATACATCACCCAATTTGGTACTTGGCAGAATGGGTGTACTTGATTTCGCTTGCCATAGATGCCCTCCTATAGTCCCTAGCCAGCATCTGATGCTCGAATTCAGCCTTCCCATTGGCTTCATTTGAATCTACCGACAAGGAATCAAATACCACATCCTCTCGGCATTTGATGTTGGCATCAGGCATACTGTTCAACATGCTCAGCCACCGAGTCTACCTCTGATAATGTCGCGTGCCCAGAGTGACAAGACTCTCTCAGCTCCTCGACCTGTCCTTGGAGGTGTTGAATATACTCCACCGCTGTCTCAAGTAGCTTCGCCTGGTCAGGAACCTCCAAGTGAGCACATTTATCCGTTGCATCAGGGAATTGGCTGAGTCTTGCATTCACACCTTCGTGCCATTCGTTCCCTCATCCCCCACACCTCCCATCTTCATTATCTGCGCCATTTGGTGGAGTGCAACTTTCATACGATCGCGTTGGCATTTCTGGGCGTCAGCATGTTGCCTCTTCCGACATTTAGCCGAGTTAGGCACTGCTAGAATGTCTACCGAGCCTGCTTCAATGAACTCATGTTAGCCTGTTGATGTCCACAGATTCTCATATTGACATCCCACACATGTGCTCTAGGAGCCACGTACCTTTTGGTCGAATCTCGACCAGCTTTTGTTGTCTATTTCGGGGGTAAGGCACGCTCGTATGTTTCGAGCCAGCTGGGATGGGGTACCCACTTGCAAGCACGTGCGACATGGTTGGTATAGAGTAAGTATCAGCGCCAAGTTCGAATTTTTGAGAGCTCCTGAGCACGTCTGGCCCATTGGGACAGACAGCCGATATATATAGCTGCGACACAGATCGAGGAATATGTTCAACGAACTGTCTGTTCTTAGTCATCTTAGAGAGTTAGAGAGTCAGAGACGTAGGACAAGACACCTAAGATGCCGTCCCTGCACGGGGACCTATATTAGCTTAGTACTTTATCTAATCCTCACATTCTTTTCTGACAACCACGACGTAAAACACATTTCCTCTATCATGTGTCATGCTCAGCCCGTACACTGGCTAGTTCATTAACACTTTAAACCATATGAGACCTTATGTGGAGACCCGGAGACTTTGATATACACAAGCAGTTACCGTGTTCTTCAGCCTCCTGAAGTAGGACGCCTGTTCTTATTGATACCAGTTCACACAAATGAGTTATCAGTCTGTACTACCTTCAGATATATCATAATGCTTTGGATCTTATTAGAATATGAAAAGGGTTAATTGCGATTCACGGTTGAAGGGAGACATTTAGTTCTCCATATCCCTCTCAGGGTCTTATAATGAGCATTCTGGGATTAATACAATATAGTCACTTTAACACTCCAAGACAACCATGGAGAGCAACAAGTCACTGCAACCGATACCCAGGCATCATCCATGGCAAAAGGCTTAGATTTCCACTCAGCAATAATAACAGTACTGAGTGATAAAGAATCGACGTACAGGTCATCTAACACACCACCAGCTCTCTTAGTATCCTCCACTACAGAATGCTGCAAGAATCAATCATCTTTCAGTTTATTTATTCAGTCGGTCTGTTGCTCGGGTAAGGGGCAAATTTTAAGCGAAGATCTGTCATTTCTCTAGCCACCAGGAGCATTAGGTAAAAGGTAAAATTTCTGATCAGGTGAAAGCGGAGGGGAACAGTGGGATTTCAACATAAAACCTAGAAGACAATGAAACTGCGATTTCCCAGCCTCTCGTACTGCATACCAGGAACGCGTACATAGAGTGCCCGGAATAAGGTAAATCCAGGGTTTTGCAATCAGGTGAGCTTCAATGAGATATTCACTGGGTAACATGTGGTGAATTAAAATATATGTGGTCATCAATAAATCAGCGTTGACGCTCCTCCCGACATACATATCTCAACCTATATCCTACCTTGTCATGACTCACGAATCTCCATAAACAACATAGCCGTCGAGACACAATGGGGTAAGACTCAGTATCCTAGCCTAGCCATAACTATACTAACGTACTGTCTACTAATAGCTATACACACTACTGGACAGTCCAGGACATGCAGAGCGATGAATGGCAATCCGCATGGCCTCCTCTCGTTCAGGACGCAGGCCTGATCATCCACTACGCGAATATCCCGCTCACAGGCCCTACAGAACCGGATCAGGCTATAACTGAAAGAACTCCTCTCATTCTGGACGAGAAAAACGGAATCTTTCTAAATGGAGTCGGGGATGATGGATACGAGGATTTCTATATCAGCAAAATAGGGAACAATTTTTCGTTTGGCAAGACCAACTTTGCGTTTTGCAAGACCGGCAGAAGGCCGTATGATTTAGTCGTTTGCACGATCTTGCTAAGGGCATATGTACTGGCACCGAGTACTTTTGAGCTGAGCTCGGATGGTGATTGGGGTAATGATTGGGTGGAGGCTAGGGATCTTTATCATTGTATTTGGCCGGAGGAAAACATTCCGTGTCCGTGGGAGAAGGAGTGAATCTTAGCGTGGAGCATGTTTGCTGTATGGGATAGCTAGTTATCCATTTGCTGCAATCGAAATGACATCGGCCGGGCCTATCAAGACACCGGGGAATTGATCCATGATCACTCTATTCCAGGCTACATAGGCTTAGACCCCAGCACAAGCTTCGACGCCTATGGGCATTATTCCGGAACAAGCATGTACTGCGGGATGAATATACATCAATCTCCTTATTTTTATTGGATAACGTTCCTTATGCGTGGACCTTAAAGATGCCATTCTCTCGGTAGTAGAAAAGTGAAAATTTAATGAAGTTATAGCTACACGCTTGAAAAAGAACTCGACAGACTCTATTTTGAATGAGTAGAGAAATAAGACATCTTCATCGGAATCATGAAGTTCCATGGAAGAAGCAACAAGTGGGCAGACTCACCATGGGGAAAAGATCCGAAGACCGGAGAACGTGGCTTCGCTTTGAAATCAACTATCGGCTATGTCTACCGAGAGCACAGCGAGAGCATAACAGACGATAACAAGGCTGACAAGGACCCCCGGGGAACACCGGAGTATCCTAATCAATAGGAAACAGCGATATGCCGACACTAAATCATAAATGGAGCCGGCCAAGACGATTAGATCCTACTTGGCGTCGGGCTATCGCGACCACGATAAGAGTGTTATCACACAATTAAGAGTTGCCTATCTCGAGCATCGTGCTGGTGACTAATGCCAAACCCTCACTGTCATATAAAGAGGAAGATCGGCAGCATTCAAAATGAGGGTGACAGACTTAATTCTTCATGTTGCTTGGTACACTCCTCTCGCTGGCGGCCGTCGTTGCCGGCGCTGCCATCCCCAACGGCCAGACGCTTTCTCTCAATGAAATTCCTTACTATGTGAGCGGCATTCCTGTGTCCACTTTGCAAGGGTACAACGCCTCTGCATACGCCGCTTTGACAGAGGGAATAGATTTGGTGCCATTAACCGTCATTCCTGTAACTCCTACCACGAACTTGGAGTCGCTGCTATCGGACTATGTTGAACGCGATGATGTCTTCCAGCCTGCTTTTCTGCGTGCAGTCTATCTCACAGCTTCCAGTGCTGATGACATTGCCTCCCAAGTGAGCAATTCTGCGTCAATTCTCAAGTCTTCGGGCACCGACATGCTGCTGGTTGATTCGGAAGTACACACCGCTTCGTCAAATTCCACAATCGCAGCCCAGTTGACCAAAGAGCTGCCGAGTGGGCCTTATTTTGTCTCCTTGTATACTGGAGAGGTGTTTAAAGCGTACCGGTTGTACCCTGACGACAACCTAGCTTTCATTCAAGCAGGAATCAGTGACGAGAAGGGAGGCGTCCTGCCCCTACCAGCCGTGACAGAAAACGCGATGACCAAAGACGTTGCCGTGCCTTCACGTCTCTATTATACACCGACCGCAGAAAAACCATTGGCCGGTCTGAGATTGGGTGTCAAGGATATCTACCATGTTAAAGGTCTCAAGACGAGTGGCGGCAGTCGCTCCTATTATTATTTATACGGAACTCAAAATGTCACTGCCCCATCTGTTCAGAGGCTCTTGGACTTAGGCGCGGTCTTCGTCGGCAAAACTGGGACCGTTCAGTTTGCTAACGGTGATCGGCCTACTGCCGACTGGGTGGATTTCCACTGTCCGTTCAACCCACGCGGAGAAGGATATCAGGCACCTAGCGGTTCCTCCTCCGGCTCAGGTGCGGCTATTGCAGCCTACGACTGGTTGGACCTTGCTGTTGGTAGTGACACTGGCGGTTCGATGCGGTCCCCAGCTGCAGTTCAAGGAATCTATGGCAACAGGCCATCCACTGGCGCTATCTCTCTAGATCATGTCTTGCCTCTCTCACCGGCTCTGGATACAGCAGGTGTTTTTGCCCGAAGTGCCTCGCTATGGTCCCGTACTGTGCAAGCTTGGTATCCTCATTTTCGGCACAATTTTACGTCCTTCCCTCGGCAGCTGCTCCTAGCTGGCGGTGGATGGGATGGTAAAGGCATCAGTCCCGAGGCCCATCAGAGTCTTACAACATTCACACGTGGGCTCGAGGCATTCCTCGGAACGAACCATACCAATGTCGACGTGTCGCAGCGATGGCTTGACACACAATCTCCCACCACACCAAGCCTGGAGGAGATGCTTAACCTAACCTATGCCACACTTACTTCTGTGGATCAGTTCAACCACCTAGCCGTCCCTCTCTTTGCTAACTATAAAGCAGTCCACCGCGGTCGTCAGCCTTTCATTAACCCTGGCCCATTAGCGCGTTGGCAGTGGGGCCAGGCCAATGGCGGAAACACCTCGTACGAGGTGGCTCTGCGCAACATGACTACTTTCCGGAGCTGGTGGGAGAAGTCCGGATATGGTCAGTCCGATGATGCCTCCTGCTCCAAGTCGCTCTTTGTTAGTGTGTACTCGGTCGGCACAACTGACTACCGTAACCAATACTACGATGCGCCCACCACACCACCACTGGGATTCTCGATCGGACGCATCGCGGTATTAGGTGGCGCACCTGAGGTTGTTGTTCCTGTTGGAGAGTCTCCATACAACAGTACTATCTCGTTGCAGACCGAGTATTTGCCGGTCAGTGTTGCGCTGCAAATGGCGCGAGGATGTGACCATGTTCTGGCTTCCTTGGTCGCTGGCCTCGAGAAGAAGGGGGTCCTCCGACCTGTTAGTACCGGCTCTCGGCTGTATTCCTAACGAGAAATTTTGCTGAAGAGACGATTTTGAAGCTAGGGTGATGTATATAGTAGAATATGTCTGTTCAGAAAAGTTGAGCAGACGAGATATATATAATAGAATGATAATGACAATTTCGCGTTATATACTCACTATGAACGAGAAAAAAAAGGAAGTTTCTGCTAGACTGACTACTGAAGGCACCAAGCATGAATATAATCTCCTTAGTTAGAAACATATGTCCCACGATGAATAATATTCACCCAGCAATGAGTTGTATGACATTGCAAAAGTCTCTGCCTGAGGCCATGGGTACAAGGATGACGGCATTACTCGTCTGACCGCCTTGGCATTTTGTTCCCGTGGGGTCACGAGTTGTTTCCATCAATGCGATTTACTTGTTGAAGTCAACCGCCATTCGTCCCGTGGCCTGTCCTTTTCGCAGTTTCTCTACTGCTTCAGGCAATCGGTCAATTGGATAAACTTCGCAAATTTGTTGGAGCTTCCCCCGCCGAGCAAAGTCCAATGCCGCCGCTGTATCCTTCCGACTACCCACCAAGGTCCCCTTGACCGTCAGGTTCTTGAAGATAAAAGCATTGGGATCTCCCCCGATAGTCATTGCGCCAGTGGGACCTAATCCGATACACATGACAACCGCTCCAATGCGATTACCGACGTATGATAACGCCGTTCGATAGGCCGCAGGAGCTGTGACGAATACTCCATGCGCCCCTACACCATCTGTTGCCTTAATCACAGCTGCGGCAGGATCGGACGTTTCGATGAAATCCACGAAGACTTCTGCGCCCATCTCCAAAGCCAATGCTCTCTTTGACTCGCCTGCGTCCACCACAACTGGACGCATACCCATTGCCTTAGCGAGCTGCACGCCCTGAATACCCACCCCACCACCACCGCCAGGAAAGACTGCCCAGTTTCCCGGGTTCAGCCCGGATTCTGTTAGAGAGCGATAGATAGTGGATGCGCTGCACATAATAGGGGCTGCAATCTCATCAGGAATGCCGTCAGGGATGGGTGATGCATATCGGGCGGGAGAGACAATATATTGTTGATAGGTCCCTACTCTGTTAGTGTCCGATTTCGCGAAACAATGGAATAAGGCTATCAGGGAAGGGGCTGTGGTCTACCAGGTGCCATCAAGCCAGCGTGGATAGCGGTGGGGCAATACGTCTCCTTATCTCCCCAGCACAAATCGCACGTGCCGCACGTATCGAGGAGTGGTTTGATGCCCGCCCGATCGCCTAGTTTGAAGTTCTTCACATTTGCGCCGACTTTCACCACAACCCCGGCACCTTCGTGACCCGGAGAGCGAACGCCAAATGTTGACATCGGTGGGGTTCCCAAGTCGCCTTGCATCATATGGAGGTCTGAGGAGCAGATACCGGTGATGTTCAACCGGATTAGAATGTCATCGGGACCTGGAATAAAGGAATTATTATCGGCGCTCTCCCATTCGCGTTGCATACGGCTTACCTGGCTCCGGGACCGGCACCATCTCGACCTTGACCTCGAAGTTCGGACCTTCATTGACGACCACGCCTGCCTTACAGTGGGAGGGAATTTGGTAATCGTGAGACG
The DNA here is from genome assembly GCF_000184455.2 of Aspergillus oryzae RIB40. Taxonomy (NCBI): domain Eukaryota; kingdom Fungi; phylum Ascomycota; class Eurotiomycetes; order Eurotiales; family Aspergillaceae; genus Aspergillus; species Aspergillus oryzae. The sequence continues at coordinate 5,887,328 of NC_036436.1, forward strand.
ATACTTCGGCAGACATTTTTGCTGAAATTTGCGATGATCACTACAGCGTTGTTCGAACAAGATGTGATCGGATTACGGTAGCCGAACACCGAGCGATCAAAAGCACAGAAAGGCATATCGAGTACTGGGGCATATATCCTGTTCTACACAGCGGAATGTCGCCGCAATGTCCGGCTATGCCCCAGCTTCCCCGCACAGCTCGGTGGAGTTCTGCATATTATGCAGTACAGGTTGTGTTTAGCATATATCCGCATTTCCGAGTGCTACGAGTCAGGTTCTAATTCGCATGCCAAGACGTGTTTAGTTCAAACCATTTCCTCCAATGGGGTCGTTACGAGGACTTGTGTCGGTGACTACCAAACTTGTTGGGACGTAAAGATTTAACTCATATTTAAAGTGGTTTAAGGGAAACATTAACATCAGAAATGCTCGTCAACATATTCACTATCAGTGCAGTCACTGAGATGCTACTCATTTATTCCCCACCAAACCGTATAGAAGATCAGCATCGCCATCAGTATCGTCAGAATACCCGCCCCAGCCCGATTGGCCGTGCTGGTATCCGTTCGCCGGCTATGGGGTCGCGGGCCTCCTGATTCGGTTCCGGCACTAGGATCCCCCTTACTGGTACCCCCGTTGTCCTCTGTTACAGGGGGAGCCACGCCCCCTACGAGGGTTGCTTGCATCACCTCCAATACGGACATCTGGACGCCCACGTCGTCACTCTGATCCCACTGCCCTGAAGTCCATTTCATACCGCACGTGGAGTGATCGGACCCCCCGGTGCACGTTCGAGCGGCCGCACTAGCTGAAGTGCGTAGCTTGGGCATCACTTGGTCCAAGATAAACGGAGCGACTTGAGCGGATGCTGCCATCCACCTCGCCAGGTACCCCTTGAACGACCGTTGATCAACCCCACATGTATTTATCGGCTCACAAGCTCGCTCGTACAACACGTCGTTCTGGAAGTAAACCTTCGTGGCGTCAAGGATGCGTTGTGTTCGTTCTTTCCAGACAGGATCGCCATCAGTCTGACAAGTTAGCCGTGAGTTCTCATTATATAGTCAAAAGACATGCGTACCAGGTTATACATGCTCGCAGCACCGAATAGATACACCCCGGAGTTGTACGTCCACTGAAGGTAGTTGAACTCGGAACAGTTTTTCAGTTCGTCCGCTCCATCCAAGAACAGATAATCTTCGGTTATGAAGCCCACCGACTCCGTCCAGTCCCATACTCGAACGGCCCAGTCGGCGTATGTTTGATTCCCCGTGTACCTTGCCAAGCGCGCGGCCAAATTGAAAAAGCAGCCGTTGGCAATGGTGTTCTTGTAATGATATCCGTTATTGAAGCTGAATATTTGCCACCTTAAACCCCCGCCGCAGGTCTCAGTGTTCCATCGCGGAGCCTGGGTGTTGAACACTGCCTGGGCCATGGCCAACCACCCTGGCTGCCCATCCGGTGGATTGGGAAAGTTTCGCTCCGCGGCCGACATGGCAGCAAAGGCCCAGAAGGCTTGGTCGTCATTGCCCTCGGCGTGTGTCTGATTGGGAGGCATAAACGTACCATCGTCGCCGGCTTGCCAGGTCATGGCCTGCATGATTATGTCGTTCCACCTGTCGTCGCCCGTGTAAAACCAGTAATCAATCAGAGCATTGAACATGGCACCAGCCTCCCACCAATAATAAGGAGGAGGTAAGACGCCGGGTGTATCGCCTGCACACGTAGTGAACACGGGTCCAACCCGCCGCTTCTTGTCAATCTTGAAAAGTCCGTACGGTATAGGAACGTAGATTCACTGTACCTGGATTCATGCCAGTATAGTGAGAAAGCATGTTATTAGCGACCGCATAGCTGGCTCTTTTCACCGATTCTGCCCTGTGTTAGCGACATCCTGGCCTCATCAGTTTTGCAGCATCTCACCGGGATTGTCAACGTCTATATCAATGGCCTGGACGCCGGCAAGCAGTGCCAGGACGGCGCACCATGGTGTTCGCATTATCAATGGATTTTCAGATGAGAGAGCTGAAGGGCATAATCCGTCAAAGAATCCCTCGAGCCTGTCGAAGTTATTATACTGTTTGAATCGACATTCCAGTGATAGGAATGCAGTGGTTGCATGGAAACCACCGTCAGATGCCGATGCGACACATCATGGAAGTGAGCCAACCCCATGAAACCCGCCGACCATTGAAAACAATCCATATCAAGAGATCTACGACTTTATGGTCAATTTATATGTCATCCCCGCCCAATGAGCACAGGTGGTTCTCTACAAGCGTGGCTCGACGGAAAACATCAATTCACGAATAGGGCAAGGCTACATTCCAGCGGGACTTCTAAACAAAACAACCTTCAGCACCACGCGACAGGTGCCGATCTCATGTCTAACAATGCGCAGTTGCACGGATGATGTCCGCCGCACGCTCAGCTACCGCATATGTCGTCGCTTGAATGGTGCCCGACAGTTCGAGGGGAAAGATGCTGGCGTCGACCACTCGTAAATTGTGTGTGCCATGAACCTTCAGCTGGGTGTCCACTACTCCGCCTAGCTCTGCAGGCATCATCGCGCATGTACCCACTGGATGGCAGCAGTGGAACAGACGATCTTTCACCACCTCCTTAGCCGTGTCCAGATCTGCCAGATCCACCGCCGCCTTAGGTACCCGAGCGCCGGGTTTGAGTAACGAGCTAAAAGGCTCCGTACTAGCAATCTTGTCCAGGAACTGAGTGTGTCGGGCGAGGATCTCTAAATCTAACGGGTGAGATAGATACTTGGGGTCGTAGATAGGCTTGTCGCCGGCGTTGGCCGATTGGATATGTATAGATCCACGAGAGAAGGGATGGTTATGTAGAACCAAAATGTTGATGTAGTTCTCGGGCAAGTCCTTCGACAGCGCATAGCTCATGGTGTTCACCCCTTCCTTTGCATTGAATTGGGCTACGAGGAACATGTAGTCTGCAGAGCCCGTCTGGTCATCCCGGAGCATCTGTCGCAGGATCTTGTATTGCTGCTGCCGACCGAGCGAGATTTGTTTAACCTGGGGGCTGTCCAGATACTGAGCCAACAGATCGTCTATTTGTTCGCGCTGGACTTGTCCATTGTGGTCAACCAATGGTAAATAGGCCACACTGACGGGAATGCCGGTCATAGGACCAGTACGTGTCTTTTCATAGAGTTCGACCAGAGACTGGACGACCTTTGGATCCCGCGCGATGTCTGCGGAGGTCTGTGGGTCTGCCACTTCGAAGTTAACGGTTGACATGCAATGATCTTGGAGATTCTCTCCGACTGCAGGCAGGTCGAGCACCACAGGGATATTGTGTTTTTGCAACAGATCTGCGGCGCCAATACCAGACAGCTCAAGGAGTTGGGGTGAATTCAGACTTCCAGCGCTGACGATTACTTCACGCGTGGCAGACACTTCTAGTTGTTGACCGTTTTTGGTCCGAATCTGAATCCCCGTCGCAGTCACACGGCTATCGGCTTTCTTCAAAATCACTCGTTCAACCATTGTCTCAGTCAGCAGATGCAGGTTTTTGCGCTCTGCGACATCTTGGGTGTAGTAAGCGCCAGCATATCCCCTTTGTCCTGTCTTCCCGTCAACGGACAGTGGCGGCGTGAAAGATCCCACTTTGCGCCCTGCAATGGGGTCTGCGTGATTGTTCCAACCCAAGCGCGCAAATGTGTCATCCCAGGCCCGATTCCACGGGGTATAGATGTCCAAATGAGAGATGGGGAGAGGGCCTTGATCGCCCTGGTTCTCTGCATTCATGTACTTGTCCACAGAAAGCAAGGCACTAGTGGTCTCGCTCGGGGGGGTGTATGTATGGAATTTACGCAGATACGGAGCCATGGCATCAGGGCCCCACCCATCGTTGCCCAAGGATTCCCACGCCTCGAAATTCGCGCGTGATGGGTACATAACCAGAGAGAAATTCAATGCAGAAGAACCACCAACCATCCGGCCTCGTGGCTGGCCGAGTTGACGATTGTTGGCATAAACCTGTTAGAGCTTGTCAGTAAGCGCCACGGTCCAGACATGTCAAACAGGACTGACCTGTGGTTCCGTCAAGTAGTCCCAGTCGAAATCCGGATTTTCCATCATGGCGCCTAGCAAGCCCGGGGTTTCGACGCGCGGGTCTCCCATATGGTTAGGCCCTGCCTCGACAAGGAGAACAGTGGTGTTGGCATCTTCGCTGAGACGGGAGGCTAGGACTAGACCACCGACTCCTGCGCCGACGATGATATAGTCGTATGGTTGTTCGGTGATGGCCATGATGGTGGGGCGCTCGCTATCTCAGCAATGGAAATCGACCGGATTGAGAAGCTGACGGACAGCCCTTTGGGCAATATGGGCTATTTTATAACCGCACGAAACATGCGCGAAACTTGGTTGCCTCACTGTCAACTGCTAGCACTCTGCAAACGAAGGGGCCAATCAGATGAACGGGACCACGTCGTTTTTGCGTTGGGAGAAGTTGGCCCCCATCAGCGACTCACGGCAGATTCGTTCCATCGGCGGCATTTCATGATTCCGTCTGATCTAAATGGGCGCCACAGGACACCCGGTGCTAAACTAATTGACTAGCGGCGCCTTGGTTCTTAGTCGAGGCTTATTCAATTGTGGCCTGGAGACGTTCCTAAGGCTTTCGTCGAGTCTGACATGAGCACAAAAAGAATCAAGGTGAGGGGGTGAGTCGAGCTTCTATAAGCATGTATTGATTGTTACGATGGGTAGCGTTGAAAAATATGTACCACTATTACCCCACAGTTCATTAACGCCTGAGGAACTGTGACAAATCATTAAGGACCTGCAGCGTTGCAATAAATATATTTATGCGAATGTCTTGGCTAATACTACCTACCCAACGGCACTTTGACATGCAAAAATGGCGTTGTCTATGGTAACAGAATTACCTCCAGGCACGCGGGTACTATCGGCAGGATAGCCGATTCTCTATCCATGGTTCCATTGCTCTATCGGCATCGTGACATGCTCTTCGTAGCGTCACCGACGATCTCTCGGGATGACCCGAACACGATGTAACCATGCAGTGCACATGCATTGCTCCTTGTATGATTCAAGTGGACCGTGGTCGCTTTCTGAATGGGCTGTTTGTTAGCAAAAGTTTCGAAACTCGGAAATTGCCTAACAAGGATGTCTTGAACCTTATAAAATGCCAGCCCTTGCATACAGCCCCTTGCTCCAACACTTTCAGCTGTCTAATATCCTCAACCAACCTACGATATATGGGGTTTCTAAGGGAATATGTATCTACGGGGCATCCTCTCAGCACTCGCCGTGCTGCCATTCGGCATAGCTTCTGTCACTTCACCTGGTGACACAGCTGTGGTACCTGGATGGCATCTGCAGTCTGCCCTTCACGCACCAAGTAATTTGACCGATCTCTCCCTTCCGACTGCTCACAATGTGAGCGCCTGGTATCGGATCAGCTCTCGGGCTACTGTCATGGCAGGGCTGATTCAAAATCACGTTTACAACGACACACATCTGTTCTACTCGAATAATCTTGCAACTCTTGACCAAACTATCTTCCGTGCCCCATGGCTATATCGTGAGGAGCTCAGGCTTCTCGCACCTCCCAAGGGACAACATATGTTCCTCATCACTCACGGTATAACGTCCAAGGCGGACATATACTTCAACGGAAAACAAATTGCCTCCAATGCCACCCAACAGGGGTCATATGGTGGCCATCGTTATGACATCACGCCCTTTGTCCGGACTGGAAAAAATGTCTTGTTGATCCAGGCTCATCCAACGAATTATCTCCGTGACTTTGCTCAGGGCTTCGTGGACTGGAACCCGTACCCGCCTGATAACGGGACGGGAGTCTGGCGCGACGTAGAGCTCAAGCAGACGGGGCCTGTGTCTATGTCTTCGCCGCGGATTCTAACGGACTTTATTGGTGTACATACTGAGAATGTTACTGCCACTATCAAGGTGGACATTAAGAACCATGAGGACCGCATTGCCAATGGTGTTGTGCACGGTACCGTGCAGGCGCAGGATAAGGGATCGCAGACGGTCGCGTTTTCCAAGCAGTTCAAATTAGAACCATACAAAAATGCGACAGTTTCAATCGATGTTGTGCTAAAGAACCCCAAGATTTGGTGGCCTGCGACATGGGGTAAGCAGCCACTTTACACGGTTAAGGCTAAAACCACTGTCGGTCAAAATGAGATCTCGGATATCGCGCCACCAACACAGTTCGGAATCCGACACGTTACATCAAAGCTTAACTCGTATAACGACACTGAGTTCAGCGTCAATGGATACCCGTTCCATGTGAGAGGAGGTGGCTATAGTCCGGATATGTTCTTGCGATTCGACCTCGAGCATCTGCGGAACATCTTCCGTTACATGCTGGATATGGGTTTGAATACGGTACGCTTGGAAGGAAAGCAAGAACATCCCGAGTTATACGATCTTGCCGATCGCATGGGATTAATGGTGATGTCGGGTTGGGAGTGCTGCGATAAATGGGAGGGGTGGAAGGTAAGTCGGATCCTTTGCCTATCTGAACTGCAATGGCTAACTGGTGTAGTACAACAACGAAGCGAACGGAGTCAAGTGGACAGAGAAAGATTATCCAATTGCCGAAGCTACGATGCTCCATGAAGCGGAAATGATGCAGGCCCATCCCTCGATGCTGGCCTTCCTAATTGGATCGGATTTCTGGCCCGACGAGAAGGCCACAAATGTGTATGTCAACGCTTTGAATCGCATGGACTGGCCCAACCCGATTATTGCATCTGCAAGCAAGCGTGGATATCCCAAGCTCCTGGGCCCATCTGGCATGAAGATGGACGGGCCTTACGATTGGGTACCGCCTAACTACTGGTACCACGATAAGCTTGGGGCAGCATTTGGTTTCGGCTCGGAACAGGGGCCCGGTGTAGGAACGCCCGAGCTCGGCAGTTTGCAGCAGTTCATGTCAGCCCAGGAGTTAGAGAGTTTGTGGATGAAACCGGACCAGCCTCAATGGCACATGGCTAAGAATGACTCGCCCTTTGCGGACCGCTCCCTGTACAATGAGGGGCTTTTTGCGCGGTATGGGCCACCAACCGGGTTGGAGGACTATCTTCGCAAGTCACAGATGTCGGATTACGAAGGGACTCGGGCTGAATTTGAAGCATTCGCCATACGCCAGAACGCAAGTCGCCCGGCCACTGGGGTGGTTTACTGGATGTTGAACGGCGCCTGGCCTAGTCTCCATTGGCAGTTATTTGACTATTACTTACGACCGGCAGGGTCCTACTTCGGCACCAAGGTGGGTGCCCGTTTAGAGCATGTCGCTTATGACTACGAAACGCACACTGTTCATATAATCAATCATTCCCTGAAAAATTTCGGAAAGCGAAATGTCACTGTGGACTTGATTGATCTCAACGGCACATCTATGCACCATGAAAGCATCGCTACGTACACTACTCCAACCTCATCAAAGCAGGTAGCAACGGTGCACGAGATAAACAAAATCAAAGATGTCGGCTTCCTCAGATTGACCCTGAAAGACTCTGGAAAGGGCACCACCATCAGCCGTAATGTCTATTGGCTCCCACCCAACACGGAAACCCTAGACTGGGATAACTCTACCTTCTACACGACACCTGTTACTAAATACACCGATCTCACTCCATTGAACAAGATGGCCACTGCAAATGTGTCGACAAGCATGAAGATGACCGTGTCGAAGCACGGCTCCACATTTGGCGAGGTGACATTGGAGAATAAGTCCGATGTTCCGGCTTTCTTTATGCATTTGACGGTTAGCGATGAGAACGGGCACGAGTTGGCTCCGGTATACTGGTCTGATAATTATGTTACTCTTTTCCCGAGAGAGAAACTGATATTGACGGTGGAGTTTCAGGGGAGGAAGTGGGCAGCTACGTTGAGTGGGGCGAATGTAGAGAAGAGAGGAATTGGGCGGAGCTAGGCTATGATCTGTGATTAGTGAAATCTATATAGATAGAAGTTTGTATGGCGATCACTCGACTTGTTTGATTCATGTCCGCGTGTTGTCCAGATGCTCCCATACTTGGATACGGCACCTGTAGCTAGAACATTCATATTTAGCAGCAGATCTAATCAACACATATCAATGATATATAACTTAAATTGCTTCACACTCCGTTGTCCCCAGCACCCTGTATTAAAATGTACCAGAGAGACTAGCGATTCTAATTGATGTATTCTAATGCTGCTCCTGGCCCAACATCGATGCCACTCACTTACCCTTCAGGACACCCTCGATAACCTGAGTATGCTGCATCAGTAGCTCATCTTTCAATCTTCTCCCAATAAGCTGGATATGGCACGGAGCCCCTTCGACATCTTTAGGAGTATCTATATTTCATCAGCACGACTCAGTTCACACAAGCGAAGCATGTAGATGACATACACTCAGGAACATATCCCACGTCCCGAACAAACCCAGCATCAGCTACTTCGTCCGCAGTGCCAAAGGGAATAATGCACGCCGGATACTGCAAGTTATCAGCCTCAAATGCCCTCAACACACAGAGAAAAAGAAAGAAGAAAATATACATCAACCAAATTAGCCAACATCGTATAAATCGGCAAACCGAATGTATCATGCACAGGCGCACAAGTCTGATGTCCCGGCCCCAGTATCACATCGAGCTCGTTATTTAAGAAGACTTTCCTTATTGTAGCAGAAGTATCTGTCTTTTGAACATTGAGGTCATATAGCTGTCGCAGTGTCGGCTCGGGATCTGTTCCGTTGGGATTATAGGTATATTTCAAAGATGGAACCCAGGGTTCGTCGCTTGCTGCGAGGTGGCCAAGGGGTGTTCTGTCGGGATCCATTTGGAAGAAATGCATTGCGATATCGCTGAACTCTTTCATTGAGGGACATTTCCCGCTTAGATCGATGATTCTGTGGCCGGCTGCAGTCAGTTTCTCAACTGCTGTTGAAATGGTGCGTAGTATACTGGGATGATACGGCCTTGTCGGGTCCTCAGGGAGAAGACCTATCGTCAATGATTCCTTCGGCTCAATAGGACTCGACCACGGAAGACCAAGGATCTGATCATCCACGTCCTCGGGATGTGAATCGGCAATAACCTTGAAAAACAAGTCCGCATCGCGAACCGAATGACACAACGGTCCAGCTACAGGTGCTATCCCGGTGAGTCCGGGTCTAGCTGCACTCGTCTGTCCGGCATAAGGAACCCTCCCTCCACTGGGTTTAAACCCAAAAACCCCGCAACATAGGGCAGGGATACGAATTGAGCCCCCGATGTCAGTTCCAACACCTAATAGCGATCCTCTGAGCGCAACTAGCGCACCTTCTCCACCGGAACTACCACCGGCTGCCAGATTGATCCGGTAGGGGTTTAAAACTCTGCCGAAGATATTATTATGCGACTCGGCTGTCATTAAAGTCTGCGGGATATTAGTCTTGACGTATACCACCGCACCAGCAGCGAGTAGGATATTGACGAGCGCAGAGTTGCTAGTTGGGACTGGTCTATCTAGGAAGGAAACGAACCCCAACGTCGACGGGATACCAGCTACATTAAACGAATCTTTTAAACTTATTGGTAGACCATGTAGAGGACCGATTGTTTTGCCGGTCGTGGCGAGATGCTCATCTAACTGTTTCGCGCGGGCGAAAGCCTCATCGAAGAATGTCTCCGTGAGACAGTTGGTTAGTTGTTGGGCTATTGCGGCGCGTTTGCTGAATGCGGTTGTTACTTCTGCTGAGGTGTATTCCTTCTTAGAGATCTTGGCGAGGAGGGCTGTTGCGTCTCCGGTGTTGGTGATTTCGAGCTCGCGGGGTGTGAGGAGGTTGCTTTTCGCTGGAATGTCGAGGCAGTTTAGATTTGGGTTGTTGGTGAGGAGGGTTTGGATTGAGGGTGGGAGACGCCATTCTGGGGGGATTTTGGAGAGGGCGGTGGTTTGCTTTTTGTGGGCTTTTTCTTGCCAGGTTTGAATGGTCATTGTGTTGGTTTGAAGGGGATTGCTTTAGGGATTCTGGGGTTAGGATCGGTGCTAGAGGCTAGGATGATGGTGCTCGGCTTTATAAAGTGAGGCTGAATTTTCCCCTCATTTTAGCTGCATGATGAGGGGTTGGTGGAGCGTTTGCTGGTGATATGGACACTCATAGGTCAATCTAGTTCGTTCATGGGTGGTATCACGAGAAGCAGTATTTATCCCGAGGTTTAATCGTGAAATAGACTCAGATGTCATACTGTCTAGAGGGTATATCACCGGAATGGTCAGGCTGTAGCAATACCACTACATAACACCTTATCTTGCGTGTTGTATATCTACTGGAGCATTACAGAGAGGCGGAGCAACGTCGAGTAACATCTTGTTGCATAGCAAAACATAAAAGTAAAATGGCTAAGAGTGTCCAGACACCTTAGGTCCTTGTAAGAGAATTTATACGATATCTTGATTGACACATCGACGACGAGCATGTTCCCGGCGCTGTTACTAGTGCTAGATTTTCATCAGGCATTTCTCAGCCATGGATGCCGCTCGTGTCTTGATTATGTGGAAATCCCTCAAGTGATTTCGCATCCATTAGTACATGGAACCCTGGTGGCCTATAGAACTCCTGTAGCGGACGAAAATCCAGCTTTCCACTCATAGATGAGTGGCCGCTCATATATCGGTATTGAATTCATGAGGTCATCTCCTTTTCTGATAGAGCTCTAGCACCAGGGATCTTATAGCCTATGACTTCACAAGATCCGTCTTGCCTGTAGAACGCCAACCCGGTGATCAGTGCATATTGGTCATTCTCATAGAGGATAGATACCCCAACCTTCGCGAGTTCGGGAGATATATCCACGGTTTCGACCTTTGTCCCTGCTAAGCGTGTGCCGTGGCAATGCTGCAACGATCTACCGTGAAAGTTCAGGAAGGGTGTGTGCGCGGTTTCTTCTCGAAGGCATGCGTGTCTTATCCATCGGAAGGTCTCCCACAGTTTGACCATTTCATCAAACTTGTCGTTCCGAGGGAACGTGAATGTGCAGTGATACAAATGCTGCCAGTTAATGCCATCTCTTGTTTTATCAGAAGAGTCCCTTGAAGCACGATATAAAAAGCCCCTTTCCTCATTGATGTCGAGCCGTGACCACCAAAACCTAGGACTGAAGAAAATTCATTCATTGCACGGGAAACCGTCCGAAGGCGTAGGAAACTGCAGGTGTATAGTTGCTCCGCAATGATCTCTTTGACTTCAAGGGGCAGGACTCACTTAAGAATGGGCAAATACAATAGATTGCTACATAACCTATCTTAGGCTAGGCAACAATTGTATAGCACTGCTTAGCGGTCAGAAGATCCTGTATTGAGGGTGTATTCTGGGCTCATTCTCATTGATTTGTACAGTTGTTAACGGTCCGGTTCGGGTTCAAGACCCGCCCCATACCCGCGCAGATTAGGTCAATCCAACTTGCTGGGCAGCCGCGTTATTATTTAGGTATAGTACCTAGGCCCTATATCTCTCTCAATTCCCTATATGTCATATGAAAAACATAAGAAGAATCCTGGAACATCTAGATTTTCAATTATACGGTGCCAGGAAGAGCGCGACGGGCTTTATTGGTTCAGGATGAGTTTTGGCACTAGAACTGGAACCCGCTCCCGGGTTCCCATCTAGGACCTGTGTCCCGCTCCGGGAGCCAGGTCGGGGTGAGTTCGGGTCGGGTTCGGCGTGCAACCCGGCATCGCTTAATAATCAAGTTCAAGTTAAAATTATGTAAACGATGTTCATATAGTTATTTTTCATACACCAGTATCAATACCCCCTGAGCTATTAAAAACGTATTTAACACTTCCTCAGTCCTTAGAAAGTACTTAGAACTATAAGGAAACCGTATTATGATTGAAGTTATACCCCAACGATAACATAATCCAGCGAATTGTACTTATTAATGGCATTGGAAATCACATGTTTTAGGGTGGGGGTGGGGTCTCAGCTCCGAGGGGGTGGGATGACCTGTATACACCTCCCGTAACCTTCTACTTACCTATCTTCCCTCTATCATCTCAATCCGCACCCATAGGTGCACAGCAATATCTCTTACGAGAACTAGAGGTTTCAATGGTGATTGTATGAACTTTCCTACAAGTAAAGCGCTGCGAACTCCACTTTACGCGGAAGCCCTTACAGAAGAGCGGGGTTCTAAGTTGTGTCGCTTACAGGAGCCACGGCGCTAACTTGGGGTGTGCCTTGCGGGGTAACTACGGTTGATATTAGAAGTTCTAGGTGCCCTCACTTCAGCAGGAGGTATTTCCATCTACAATATTCCTGCTGCGGCCTTCCCCAGGGCAACACCTGACAGCAGACACCGGCATGGCGGATCCTCTCAGCATTGCCGCCTCGGCATTGGCTGTCATCACGGCTGCTATTCAATCCACAAAGTCACTTGTTGATACCGTCAAACGCTTTAAAGATCGGGACAAGACTTTACGTAGGCTTCAAGCTGAGCTTGAGGACCTTGCCAATATCTTGGATGCGTTGGCACATGTGACCGCGACTGAAAAATCGATGCTGGCGCTCCTTGGAGATCCTATAAAACGTTGCAGTCAAATATGCTGTGAATTTGAACAATCGATGAATGTTTTCAGTGAAAAGTCAAAGATGGGCTTTCGCGATTGGGCAAAGATGGAATTCAAGCGAGGTGATATCAATGACTTTATAGACACAATTGCAGGGTATAAGTCAACAATCTCAGTGGGTCTAGGCACCATAACGATGTTAGTCGCGATTCTTTACCCAGCTCTCACTCTTCTAATGTACTTCTATTAGGCAAACCACTAAAGTATCTCAGCACGTTCTCGAAGAGTACAACGAATTGGTCCAGGACACAGTATATAACCTTGAGGTCTATTTACGTCGTATTGATGAAAAATTGGCACGGATTCCTTTTGATACAACCGATAATACCCCGGGAATAAACCTGGACCTGAAGGACGAAAGAGCAGTAACCAAACAATGCCTAAGGATTTGTCAAGACGCAAAATCTTATATTGAATCATTGGCAAATCGAGAATCTGATCTACTGCAAGAGGCACCTCCTGACACTGCCAATGATGACACAGAAAGACTCTTTGACGCGCAGTTGTTAACACGTCAAGCTCTGGAAGCAAACCGGGACAGCTTCGCAGAGGTAATCGGTCACCTTGGCAGACGCCTACAAACTTTGGTACTGGACAGGAATCCAGAAAACGATAATGACCGGCAGCGATTACAGGAAGACATCAATATCTCCATGAAGTGTTTAGAGGTATGCAAGGTGGCTAGCGAGGTTTCCCGTCAGAAGATATACCGGGTTGGGGAAGCGGTGGCCGATGGTGACAGCGATCAAGTAGTGGTGACGACCTTGGCGGATTTATTTGATGTCAAGAAGGCGCTGTCTACAGGTAATTCAGCGCAGTTGGTTGGATCAATGACGGATGATGCTCTTTGTCATCTAGCGGACAAGCGTTATGGCAGTCGTTTTGGGGTCTCAGCTCACCCTACAGGAGCCACCACCACGAAGTCACCGCCGGCTTTTGAAACTCGAAGAAGCAAACACTCTTTCCCACCCCAATCCGGCAATGACGAGCGGTTCTCTAAACTGGAAACGAGACGCAACGAACCATCTCCCAATGAGATGAGAAAACGGGCGACGAGTGACAAAAAGGATCAAGATTATAATAAAAGAGAAGCCGGGATTTAAAGCTCCAGCTATTTAGAACTTTCTCTGTATTGGCCCAGAGTCATTGTTTTGCGTTGGATATCATCCGCTCGATGCCACCGAAGTAATATGCTATTACTCACCGTTGTCCTCCTGTACCAAGGCCTTTTTGGTCATAGTGAATGATATATCAGTACAAAGAAAAAATCCACCTTTTCATATTCACACGCGGAGGTCGAGAAAAGAAAAGAGATTATGCCAGATCAAGTACGACTCCTTCTTATGGCATGAGTCAGAATACTTAAATAATAATCTAGAAACCATGTACTAATAATTCCTGAGAGTATATTTACTTCGAGCAACTATAATACTAATTTATACTACCGGAATTGTGCATACCTCCATCCGCTACTAAAAGCTGGTAGGTGCCGTTTATGTAGTCCTAGACTTCGGGGTAAGCGTAAAACCTTGCCCATACCGCTCCCTGAATTCTTCCACAGAGGAAGCATCGCCATTACGATCACGAATCGTATTGGTATAATCTCGCACAGTTTGGCCGTCGGCTTCGATTATGCGAAAGTTGACATTGGTCATATCACGTGATAACTGTTGGACGGAGGCATCGCTGAGGTGGCCTCCAACCTGCCTCGATCTCCATCCCAGACCTCGGTTCGTACCATTAAGGGTCTTTCCGTTAGTCGAAACCATGAATTGCAAGGCGTCCCCGGTGCCGTAGTTATGGATATTGCTGATATTTTCCTTTAGGCGGGTATCGGCCTTGGAGCAGATGTCCATGCACTGGTGGGCGGTTTGCCACTCATCCTGTAGCCTTTTCAGGTCCAAAATGTCTTGCTCAGACGTCATAGCTGCTTTCGACTTGACTAGTAATCGGTCCGTCAGGGCTTGCATATGCTTTTCCAATTGGGTGATCGTGTCGGCGAGTTTAGTTTTACAGTCCTGCAAGCTCTCGTCGGTGACTCTTTCTGGGTAAACATCGGAACCCGATGATCCCCCGGAAGTGTCATTGCTCTTGGTTGAGAGCTGGATCTGAGCAATATGGTCGGATAACTGGTTACATATTTGAAGACATTTCACTGTGCTCAGGCGCTCTTCCTTGATTCGCCGCAGTTCCAGGGCATCTGAGTCTTCTGCGGTCACGGTTTGCCCCACAATGAGCTGCAGCTTGTCGTCGATGGCTTCCAGGTGGGCCTCAAGATCAGCTTTGGTCGTCTCTATGAGAGCCTTGTAGCTTTCAATGGCCTCGGCATTGGCGGAGCTTTTGCGGCTGGACGTCAGGTTAGCTAGGGGTGTTTTGAAAATGAATGGAAGCGTAGCAAAGGGGGAAAGGTGGAGGTGCCGAGACGGGGGGGAGGTTGGGGTTCGCACAGCGTCGTGGAGGGCAGCAAGAGGAATGGCCATGTTTATTATATACAAGACAACGGAGACTCACAGGTTTGCATCGGTAAGGGCAACATTGATGGTTAGTTTGTACCCGGATAGACTTCGTCTGAAGCCATCGATATCATCATCCCCCAGGTACCGTAACTTGGCCCAGTCTCGGAAGCTGGTTCGGTCAGCGGACCGTGATGAGTATTTGACTATTTCCTGTTCGAACTCGCTGCACGCATTGCCGCAGCGTCGTAGTGGTAGTTCGAGTGCAGATAGGCTCTCATCAGTGGTGGTATCTAACAGCTCCTGGAGCGGGGCGAGGACTTCGCTCAAAGCCTCCAGCTCCTCAATCAGGTCGCGTACGCGTTTTGTGTGAGACCGGAAGCTATTGATTGTCTCGTAAAGAGATAGGCTAGCCTTGAATGCAAAAGTTGCCAAAGCCAGTAGGCCAGAGGCTAGACCTACAGGTTCTGCCATTCTTTTCTTGTCTTGGGTGGTGGGGCGTTGAGGTGGGTTGGCTTGATTTTTCCCAGAGTAAAATATAACCAAAAATCTTGATCGAGGATTGTTGCTGGGACAAAGAGCAGAGGATGAAGGGGAGGTTTAATACTTTTGGTCTACAGTGGTGCTTGGTGATCGCCAGCAAGTGATCATGACATGTTTCATGTACGCGCGCTCATATGTATAGGTGGTGTGCCCGGCTCGTATTGAGTTTTCTTAGCAAGGCTGTTAGAGGGAAATGAACTCTTTGGCCAGTGACCCAGATGGCGCTGCGGAGGGACCCACGCGAATTCGCCAACTTTTGGCCAGGCTCGGCCAGGGTTTTAGGAGCGACCAGAAGAGAGGGCCAGAAGAGGAGTAAACGTCAAATCATCCTCGTGTCGAATCATCGAAGTGGAGGAGTTTTGTCTGTATGGTAGGTCATTGGTCGGTTAAGCGCTCATCCATGTGGGGACATCCCACCCTTTCCTATTGGTTGGGCTGAGTTGAAAAGGTTCATTTCAATTTATGAAATATACTAAATCGTGAGGGTCAAGTACTTCCCCCGAAGGAGTCAGAGATCAAGCATCACGAATGATACACCGGTTTTGGCTTATCTTATAAATCAAGTCGCATTTTCCCCACCCACGGTCAAACCGCTAGAGAAATACCGCCGTGTGAGGACGCATTTATATTGGCACTTGGAGTAGAACCATGATTCTGCTTGGATCAAACGAAAACCACTAGGTCAATGGTCGCTAATACTGCTCCATGTATTCGTACCCGATCCTCTTCCTTACCCCACCGAGAAGGACGGTTTAGCGGCGGCGAGGCTCCTCACAAGGGCGCCTAACAGGTTGGGGACTAAGCGCAAGGCTGAAGACATCAGCAACACAGTATTCGACTGGACTCCACTGCCACATGACGCAATAAAGGTAACCGCTGTTGAGAGGCTCTGAAACCCAGGAAGGGTGATCGAGCCCCTAAACGCCTTGTCATCTGTTTCCCAATAATAGCATCGTAGGCGCCCTGTTTGGGGTTTGAGAGGGAGATTGCTTTCTCATTCGAAAGTTAATATAGTACAGCATCCCCGTGCGGACCAAGACGGCCAATCATCCCAATGTCGTTGGCCTCGAACGTAGTAGCCGTAGCCGCTTTTACATTTGAGACCTAGTAAGTCTCGACCAAACAAATTGAAAGCTTCAACTCCTAGACTTAGGCTAGATTATTTAATTATAACCCAACTCTAATACTAGATTAGAGTCTTCGGCTCAAAACCTAATCCAGCCCAGGTTAGATCCGGGTTGGGTCCAGGTTATATTGGGTTGTGCGGAAGTCTACATCCTACTATTAGGTACGAATAGTGTTTAAAACAGTACTGATAGACTACTGTTTTTGGCCGGCATTTTACTGTCAACAAGTGTTGACATGTAAAGTAAAATATATGAACTATAGCTATTATCTATTAACTATATTAAATAATTCCACTTAATCAGCACAGCATTTACGATTTACGTTTGGCCTTGTAGTTTATCCTTGGAAATAATCGACAAATACCTGAAAGGACGTTGGAATCCAGAGGTGAAGATGTGTTAGCTCTAACTCCCTTCAAAAAGGGTAAAGCATCAGGCGAATTTCTCCTGCTTTTCCTTTTTTTTCTTTTTTTTCTTTTCCTTCTTACATCGTGACGATTATTTTCTAGCAGAACTCCGCCTTGCCATAATAGCCTGTTAATGGCAGCCCAGTGGCAAGCGGCGAAGAAGTATTGGCAGTCTCGAGTCTGTTGTTCAACTTCGTTGTTGGTAGGCTGAGCACTTACTACCAAAGTTGCTAATGTAAAGCGGCAGTCACTCCTATTCTACCCCCCCGGCATAAGAATCCTGAGAGAAATAGCAAGTCACAACTCTGCCCCTTGTGTCCGCCAACCAGGTATCCGGAAATTTCTTTACTTGATACTTTTCACTATATAGTGGGGACAATCAGTTGACCCAGCTGTTTGATATTTGTACTACGGAATCCACCATCGTGTGGCATTCTGGCCACGGACTAGAGTCCGGGCAATGGACATTCATCTGGCCCTAACAAGGAGAAGGATCCAAAGATTCTGGAGAGTACGACAGGTCCAGCTGTGTAAAGTTTCGCTCAGACTGGGGTAACAAGAGCCGGTGCACGCGAGGACTAAGCACCGATACTCGACTCCCATCGATTCCACACGGCATTGGTGTTTGCCCCTGCAGTACCTACAGCATGCGTAGCAACGTGGCGATGAAACCGGAGCTCGACCATGCAGCTGATCCTGACACCATTGTTGATTGCGCACTGTGGAACGCGGTTGGCATAAGGCTGTATTTCCGCGATAAATTCGATCAGGTATGCTGCTCTTTCTTCGGAAGAAGGGTCAGTTAACAAATGACAAAGGAAACCCGCGGCTACTTCTGTTGCGAAGGCCATATTCATACCAGACGCAGGATAGACTAGAGTCTCTGTAGACAATCAATACGTAGACAGACCGACCATAGAAATGCGAATTTGAGAGGTAAAGACACAAGCGGCCGCCGTGGTTTG
This sequence comes from Aspergillus oryzae RIB40, assembly GCF_000184455.2. Taxonomy (NCBI): domain Eukaryota; kingdom Fungi; phylum Ascomycota; class Eurotiomycetes; order Eurotiales; family Aspergillaceae; genus Aspergillus; species Aspergillus oryzae. The sequence goes on from NC_036436.1 coordinate 5,905,452, forward strand.
TAGCCCATGCGGGATAATGAGCGAGCACCGAAAGAGCATCCATGGAAGGTAAGTTACTGTGTAGCCCGCCATAGTTTCCGCGTGGAGGATTTGTTTTCTCGTACCTCTGCCATTGGAGAGGGTGTGTTATACTCTGTATACATTTTCAAGATTGACGTTGACCAAGAACATATCCGTGGATACCAAGGCACCCAGGCTTGTAGCACAACATGAGTCATTATGGCTCAAGATGATGCGCGAAGCTTTGCACTAAATTACCCACTTTTTTTTAGGTACCCACAGGAGCAATAGCCTCTACCCTTGCCGAACTGAGTCCCCGATAAATTAGGGCACGCTGACTAATCACCTGAATACTTGTACTTAAAGGTAGAACACTTGGCCATAACCCATTTAATTTACCATAGATTCATTCCTTAGGTATGTGGCTACAATGTTCGGTCAAATCTTCTCCAGTGTCTTCGCCTGGACGCTCATTGCAATCCTCGCCGGGTTATATCGCTTTACCACCAAACAGCGACCTATCTTTCCGGTAGTGAACGATTACCGGGGCGATTTCTTCCGTCGAAAAGCATACCGTGAATATAACCAGAATGCGAAAAAGTTAATCGTCGACGGTCTGGCCAAGCATGGTAGTCCTATCACGTTACGTGTGCCGGATGGCCTGAAAATCGTGTTGCCATCTGCCCTTAGCGAGTGGGTCAAGACAAACAGGGACCTCGACCATCAGGAATTGATCAGGGAAGAATACTTTGCAGGATTCCCAGGCTTCGAGGCTCAAGATACACTCCATGCCCCCGACGGAATGTTGATTAAGCTGCTTCGGACGAATTTATCCCAAAATGAAGAAATCGTCCCCACGGTCAACCGGCATATTGGACCGGCGTTACAACACTATTGGGGAGATAGTGGTATCTGGCATACTATCGATTGGGAAGACGACACCACTGGGATCATCTCTCGTGCGGCAGCGTCGATCTTCGTGGGTCCGGAGAAGGCCGCAGATGACGAGTGGCAGACGGTCGTTCAGGCGTATGTGCGCGAGTATTTCGCAGCCGTGAGTGAGCTTCATACATGGAGGGCTTCGTTACGACCGATCGTGCAGTGGTTTCTACCGCATGCCTCGGCTTGTCGGCGCCTTTTACACCAGTCTCGCGCAATTATGCAGGAAGTGGTTCGAAAGAGGGAACGAGAAGCTCAGGCTGCAGAGGACCAAGGTTTGGTCGCACCTCGATACAACGATGTTCTTGCGTGGACTATGCAAGTCCCCGACAACAAGCACCCGGCGGGCGATATACAGCTCGCCTTGGCCATGGCAGCACTGTTTACAACCACCGAACTTTTCAAGCAGATTCTCATCAACATTGCCCGACACCCCGAACTCGTCGAACCATTACGGAAGGAAATCAAAACGTCACTATTGGGGCACGGTCTGGGACTCACTGCGCTGGCGAAGATGGAACTACTCGATAGCGTGATGAAGGAGTCGCAAAGGCAGATTCCGGTTACAGGTAAGTCTCGATGGTCATAGCGACTACAGTGGAATCTGATGTTGGCCTGTAGTGGGATTGGAGCGCAAGGTCATTCGTGATACGTCTCTTCCGGATGGGACGAAATTACCCAAAGGGTCACATATCATGGTCGACGCAACCGACATGTGGAATCCAGAAGTTCATGTGAATCCCGAGGTATTCGATGGGTACCGATTCTTGAAGCGACGTCATGCAGGAGACAAAGCGAGTCAATTTGTGCAGTCGAGCCGAGAACATATTGTGTTTGGGGGTGGTAGACATATATGCCCCGGTCGCTTCTTTGCTGGTACCGAGCTGAAGCTATGCTTGGCCCACATTCTCTTGAAATATGATATTCGGTTAAAAGAAGGGTACTATCCGCAACCTATGGTACTCGGGGTTTATGCGATTGTTGACCCAATGACTCAATTGGAGGTTCGGCGGAGAGAGCACACCGAGGATTTAGTATTTTGAATTTGTGTGTTAATAAGCGTCTTGTTCATTTGTTCTCTTGCAGCGATCAAACTGATATAGAATAATAGGGAAATCCTTGAAAGCGTTCAAATCTCTGCATTTAACTACTGATGACTTGTTTTGCAGTTAGCCATCTAATTATCGTCGTTATGACTAGGAATGCAGTCTGGCCTATTTTTCCTTGTTCTAGGAAGGTCTTCATACCATGGCTTTTGTTTAATACGCGAAATAGAGAGATCCAACAGTACAAGGTGCATTGGCATCCATTATGCAGTTGGCCAATCAATACTGTGTGAAGATTGAGATCAATTATCTAGGTAGAATGATACGATTGGGTTATGTGGCCTTACCAGCCACCGTAGGTCTAAGCCTTTGAGAGAGAAGGTGAAATTAAACTTAAGGATGCACTTTGACTGTAAGAGGGTTGTGTGACTGCACCCCTGGCACCGCTCCTCCAGATAAAGGGAGAGCGAAGGTTGGCAAATCGTGCAATGCTCAACCCCTGTATCGAGCTTTCGATACCTATCAAGAGAGGACCAACAGTTGACTGTATGTTGCATACGTGATGTGCCTTATACAACTCACAGAATTTCGGATTGTCGATGTTGCGACAATCCTGCGCCAACTGGGTCAAAGCTCATCCCCTCAAAGTTTGGTTTCGCACTCCGAGTGAGGATTCCAACTCGATGCATTCCTTTCGTCAGCGCGCCAAGTCGCATACAGTCACAGCCTTCACAGCATTGTACGGAGCCGTTCTGTAGCTTTGAGTGGACATCATGCATGGAATCAATGACTCTTGCAATTGATCCTCGTCGAGAACCGTTAATTGCATCTAGAGTTGATAATGTTACTGTGAGTAGATGGAAAGATACTGAAGCCATATGTCGAGACTCACCTTGGATCGCTGATGGTACTGGGAGTCGTGTGAAGGCAATCACGCTTGTGCTCCTAGACTCTAGGTACTTGGAGGAAGCTAAGAATGACCGGGGACTGGTTAAACACCCAGGACACGAATAGCCATTTCTCGGCCTCATTCAGTGAACTGGGATCCCCAAGGTGGAAATTCAATCCACTCAGCCATGAGCGTGAGAACACTTCTACTGCGTCATGACACTCATAATAATCGACCAACCGCGCGACCTCCACCAACCTATCCAAGGAGGGCAGCCGAGGCACCACACGTGCTCGATGGTGGATAATCAACATCAGGATTAAAAATGGCCTCGCCTCCCAATCCCGTACGGGAAATGTTAGACAGCCTGTAGCTCTTAGCTCGGTTCCCTCCTGAAACCCATTTTGCAGTGTCCGTCCGAATTGTGGGCTGGCCAATGTCAGATGTTTTGATGATGCACGAATCTGAAGATGGCGCTGGGGAGGTACCAAAGAGCCCCACCGTGAGCCCTGACAGCGTGGAATAAAGGAGTTCCCACAGGTTGTCCGGTAAATCATCAGGCACGTCATCCAGAATGAGGGAAACGTCACCATTCGGGTCTAGCTCGTATACCAAGTCCTCATGGTGGCCAATGGTCTGTGAGGGACTGCTGATGAAGGGCGTGAATAGAGTACGAAAATATTACGCGTGTAGAGCGCACGTGGGGCTCCGCTAGCCACGATGGAAGGCCAGAACATTAGGCATTAAGGCCAAGCATCTATCAGGATCAGGACTCTACGATAGTCTCAGAGTAACAGTTTCTACTTGATACATCCCTTTATTACCTTTTCCCTTTTAGTCTAATTCTATTTCGTATTAGTACATTTCCCATGATACATACCATACATATTGCGTGAACCACAGCCATCATCCACTAATTATATAAAATGCCTCCCCTCAATCAGCCCCATGCTCATCATTAACCTTTGCACTGTATCGAGCAAAGGGACTGTTCTCCCTTAGACGCCTACCATGTTTCAGGAATATATACGGCGCCACGCAGTACACGGTTGCCACAGCAGCGATAATACTCGTCGCGACATTTGATCCAAGCCCCGAATACATCGGATACGCGAACAGAGGAAGACACCCGGAGGCCAACGCACGTAAGAAGCCCTGGACCGCCAATCCGGACGAGGCATAGATCGTATATGCGTCAGAAATATACCCACTCAGCGTATACGAGAACTCAGTCGCTGCAAAGCCGATGAGCACGAGGCCGAACATGGATGCGATCCAAGGGACATGGACGAGCGGTGGAACTGTCCAGCCGAAGATCCAGAGTCCAATGGCCAGTGCGGGCGCAGCAATCGCGAATCCGCCGATTTTATCTTCTGGCTCTGGACGCTGGCTGGCTTTCTGTCGGGATTTCAGCTGGTGGTAGTCCCATAGGCGGACGAATCCACTGAGAATAATCCCAGGAAATAGGGCAATGAATGGCAGGGAGGTCGCCCTGGAGCTCCAGCCAAATTCACTGTAGACTACGGTGAAGGACTCGGTGAAGAGGTACATCATACCCCAGGCTGATGCGCTGAGGATGGAGACCAAAATGAGTATAGGTTCCGAGACACCTATCTTGGCAGGTCGTACTAGAATTACCTGCATAAGCTCGCGGGTGCTGTTAATTCGGTCAGGGTTTGGTATATCCATGTCTACTGCTCCGACCTTTGATTGGAGGTTGTCAAAACGGCGCTGAAGCAGGGTTGTCGGCCGACTCTCCCGAACTGGTATAAGGAGGAAGAATGTTGCCGCACAGGTAATGGCGGAAATATGGTAGACCCAACGCCTACACATTGTACGGTCAGTACATCTGTATATTCACACACCACGGCCGCCTGGTATACTTACCAACCGATCGCATCAACTATATAGGACCCATAGATTGGGCCCACCGCGATACCGAGCATGGTGGAGCAATTCCAAAACCAGAGAAGCCAGAGCCTTGGGTGTTGGGAGTACAGATCCTCGATACTTCCAGCCAGAACGATCGCCGGCACAGACGAGGCGAAACCGGAGAAGAAGCGGCCGATGAAGACTCCGGCTGGTGAAGGAACAAGGCCGACCAGCAGAGAAGAAAGACAGTATGCACCAGCGGACACAAGGTAGGACTTCTGACGACCAAGAGCCTCAGAAAATGGAGGCATTATAAGCCCTCCCAATGCTTGCCCAGCGCCATACATGAACTGAAATCCGGTGAGCATCACGACCCTGCTCATTGCGTACTCAGACATGGCCTCTTCGGCAGCGGATGGCCCCGTCGTGCTCATGACGGTCGTATAGAACTCCAGGAAGAAGATGATGCAGGCATCGTAGAGCTTGCGCCGAAGAGGCCAATTGCGTGGGAAATCTCGGTGGTCTGTATCCCACCCGAGTGTCCTGGACCCCGTCTTTCTAAGCCCCCTGTGCGCGGCCTCGCGCTCGAGACTATCGTGGTGTCCACTTTGCTTTTCCTGGTGACTTTCGTCCATGTCGTGGGAATAGGTATGCAGCAAATGGCATCCCGCAAAAGGGCAACCATTTCGCCTGATATAAGGACTGTTCCTGGATAGGACCTAGCCATGATGCGAGTATTGCTTCACGATCAACATCTGCTCAAGCCTCACGATGCCCTAAGTGGGTCCGATGACGTATCGCATCTTGTCACGGTACGAAGGAGTAATGACCGTGATAGAGTATTCTGGAAGTAGAACTACGATTGGCATAAGTCATGAGCCTAGGATAGATATCAAGATAGACAAGATAGTCATGAGAAATACCCCTGTACGACCCATGGAATGTAAAATTTCGAACCAGGGCGATAAGAACGGGTGTTCATCTGTTCGCTCGGCTCCAGACCCACGGTTCATGCATTGCATCATTAGTACCCTGCTAGATCTGCGATCGACCTCAATAACCAGGATGCTGGTTCATCCTGCATAAATATGACGTGGGTTTATACTTTGACAAACGAACTCCAGTTCGATCGTGGAGCAAAGACAAGGAACCGGACCTCCAGCACAATGAGGACCCGATGCACTACTCCTTGGATAGATACATCTATAGAACCTAGTTTTATTAGTCAGTATTCCTCTTAAAGAGCCGATGCCAGGGAAAGAGAAGAAAACAAGAAACAAGCAGCAAAGATTGAGTCTACCATTAGTTGGCGTTGTGGTTGAGTCCGGTAGCCGTGGGCTGGAAATTGAAACTGTTTGAGTATAGATTATACTTCTGAATACAATTTTGAACTAAATATTTCGTCTAAAATGTGTACTTAGGGTTCTAACGCCGTATGCCAAGAAAATACAGGATCAAAGAGACATTTGATGCGATATACAAGCAGTGAAAAATGACAGATAGCTCCGCGGTGCTAGTGTTGGCCTGTGACAACACTTATTTCTTATCAAGGAAGCCAATGTTAACCAGAACATCTTCCAATGAGCCAGATTCGAAAGGGGGATAATCTGGTTCGCACTTTGTTCCAACAGCAGGAAGGGTACCGTTCGTCCAGTAATCCCTGATAATACTCGACGTGCATGAAGACCCGTGAGCCAAAGTAGCGTGCTATAATAACATGTTAGTCCAGGCACCACAAAGCTATATCCCACAAAGAAAAGGACCTACCCCCCAGCCACCATGCTCCAGCAGAACACTGCCCTCGAAGCTAGCACTGATATTCTGTGCCGACCGAAGTGGAGTGGCAGAGTCATAAGTATTGCCGATGACCATAATGGGATTCTTTGTCTTCGACTCGAAGTTTCCCTCGTAGCGTTCTTTGGCGTCGAACTTCCACTGGGTGCAGGTCATGGCAATGGCGTTTCCGACTTCACCAAGTAGTTTGCTCGTCTGTGATAAGGTATTAATATCAGGCATTATCTCGTCCAGGGCATGCTTTCCGGTTTTCTTGTCAGCGCAGGGAATGGCGAATGCCGCGTCATCGCCCGCCATTCCGGCCGCCAATAAACTACCCACTCGGGCGTCGGCCAGCTCCTTGAACCCTGTGACATTTCCATTTAATATGAAGTTGAAGGCAGCGGCCAGGCTGGGATAGGAGCTAGGCCCGTAGAGAGCGAATCGAATGTAAGTTTTCATATAGCTGTGGTCAATGATGGAGTGCTCATAGACGATAGGCTCGCGTTTCAAGTCATCCAGAAGCTGGTAGATGCTTTCCTCAAGCTGTTCGGCTGTTTGGTTTCGGCTAGCGAGGGCACATTGTTCTGGTGTCTTGAGGCACTGCTGGAAAAAGCTAGAAAAGACCTTGTCTGAATCTGCCCACAATTCCGTGTCACTGCAGGTTGGAAAGCTCGGTTAGAATCGCCCGTGCAAAGCAAAGGGATTATTAAACCATACTATGAATTGAAGTACTGGTGTGGATTCATAACACCATCTAGGATCATCTTATCCACCCGGTCTGGGAACATCGCAGCAACAGTGGATCCCAACGCGGTGCCGTATGAGAAACCTAGAGGAACGCAAATATTGTCAGCCTTTGGTACTGTCATGTATCTTCATGTGGATCTTGCTTACCCCAATACTTCAGCAGACCATCGTCCGTGACTGCATCCACAATTTGCATCAAATCCCTTGCCGTGAAGGCCGTGCCGAGGTATGCGCCATTTTCTTGCAATTCTCCCTCAGAGCAAAAATCGGCATACAATCCGCTACCAGCCCACTGCCTTCCTATCCCCATCGTGTCGGAGGGCAGTGGGAAGTCATTAAATCGGCTTTCCGTACGAACCGCGAGTTGCTCTGTGATGTTTCTAGAACAGTACGCAGTGAGGGTCTTTGCGGTTCCTCTAAATTGCGATACTCAGTTAGTTTCTCTGTAAGGAGAGTTACAGGTAGCGGAGAAATATACCTCGGATCATGAGCAACCAGGTCATAGTGGCCTCCAGTCAAACTGGACGTCCGTCAGCGTCATAGAATCCTAGATAACATTGTTGTCACGACAGTGGTATCTTACGCTTGTAATATATCGCCATCTCCAAACAGAGAAAGCCTTGCCTCGAGACCCGGTCCGCCGAAGTTGAACAGAATGGTTCCCTTCTTCGGTTCACGAGTAGCTGGGACTTTGAGAAGTTGAAGCTGGAGCGTTTTGCCTGAGTCAGGCTCGGTGTAGTCCAACGGCACAGTCAAGTTTCCGCATTGAGCTGGCGCAGTGACTCCTTCGTCTTCGCAATTGCCCCAGGCTATCTTCTCGGAGCGAGCGTGATTGTGAAGTGCAAGCGGTGTGGCATAAGAGCCAACCAAGAGAGATGTTAGAAGGAAAGTAGATTTCCAAGCCATTGTCGATGTGGTTGAAAGGCACTGGCTCGTTGTTTGTTGTTGACTGTGATAGAAGACATCTTCTCGACCAGGGCTTCACGTTCTTAAATCGTCAAGTGTGTCAGTGCGTGAGCAACCACATTATACCGAATGGAAGCGCTGGATATGGCCAATTTCAGATAATTTACGGCCAAGACAGTGATAGATTCCATGGCTACCACGGTGTTCCCCACTTAAGGCAGGGCTGAGTCGGACTTCCTCCAATGGTTACTCTCTATGGCATTCAGGCAACCAGAAGCTGGGGTACCCATCCACCTTGGTAAGCTTTGCTCAGCCTTAATCCTAATTGCCTTGGGTTGGCGTCGGGCTAAACACGTCGACACAGCCTCAGGCTCTAAGGTGTCGATATTACCCGGTTTGGTGATACGGAGCGCCGCCAAGAAAACACCGAAAAAGCAATGGTGAGCCAAGACTTCAACCTCGTATTGTCGTCTCTTTTCATACGTCCAACAAGAGCCTCGCTGGGCAATGACGATGATCATGGACATTGTTGGCATGTTTGGTCACATGATGCACTGGCATTGCCTTCTCGAGTCAGGACCAGGGCTGATGATCAAGGATTATAAGTCATATTCGACTCTTGTGGGTGCCTCGTGGTGATCGGAAGCCTTCATCTCGTGCTATATATAGTGCAAGGCAAAGATGACTGCGGGGGATGGTTTTCTCCTTACGGTAGCAAGGTTTGTGTACGGCATAGAGCTTTCTGTAGCAATTCAGGCTAAGGTTCTCTAGAGTATTCGTCAAGGTCATTATATATTTCCGTCTGCCCCTGCGGGCCGTCATGTAGGATCCATACAATATAAAAGCAAAAGGGTATATACAACAGTACATCATTCCATCGATAGAGCTAACCAATCAAGTGATCAAACTCTGTGCGTTCGCCTGGTCTCCTATATTTTCCGCCCCGCGACTCTTATATTCTCCGTAAACGCCATATCCTTCAGAGTTTGTCCAATCAAAGCAGCGGCATAGAAATCTGGTTATCGTAATCGATATTATCCCTGTAGCATTCGACCCGATCACCGCATGTGCCGAACACACGATCCCACAGACGGGTTTGTTTGCCGTAGTTTGCGCTCTTCTTCCATCCCCGGCGGTGGTGGATATCATGGTCTTCAATGATAAGTTCAGCGTTAAAGATCCGGAGGAACCAAGAGAGGGTGTTGGGCGGTACGGTGTGCAGGCGGAGGCCACTGTGGCCCGCGACCTCGGCGAAAACAACATACTGGTGGCAAATCCACCACTCGTAGAAACCCATAGGGAAACCCATGAGCTTCATGCTGAAGTAGGTCATGAGCGGGATACCAGCGATATCGAAAAACTCCTGTTCGGTATCGGCGTACAGTGTCAAGAGTGGATTGGGGTGCTTGGTCAGGTGGTGAGTCCGGTGGTATTTCCAGAGCCCGTTCATCTCGTGCATCAACCGGTGGTACCAATAAAACCAAAAGTCGAGAATGATTCCGTAGAGCCCGGCTTCGAGGGGGAGCCAGAGCCAATTCATAGTCGAAGGGGGTTGGCTGGCTCGATAGCTGAGGAACACGGTGAACATAGGGCGAAAGGTGGATGTCGAAACCAGGGAGTGGACGACCTTTTTCACGCCGACATCCGGCACCCCATCCCGCTCGTGTTGGTCGCCATCGAGGAATCCCAGGGTGTGGCCCAACCGCCGAAGGATGTGTATTTCATGAATGGCGATGGCCTTGAAGGCCGCGCTATAAAAGACGAAGGCGGCCAGGGGGCTTAGGTTGTGACCAGTATAGGATGTGTAGACGTGATGGATGGCGAGAGGGATGAATGCGTGGATGAGTACCCAGCAGTGCAGATGCCATTCCGGCATGTAGGGCACCTTCTCTTCCTTATTGTGGACAGGCACTTCTTTATCCAAAGCTATCGGATGGATGCCGAGTATCTCATAGAACCAGTGGAAGATGCTCCAGTCGGCGCGGTCTAGCCGACGCCATGTGGACTTCATGGAGTCCTTTGGGTTCAGATGGCCACTCATGAGGACTGTTTCTGCTATGTTATGATCGGTTAGGGAAAACGTTGCACCCCATGGGGAGGGGGGAAGGGCTTGCTATTTAATATCAGGAAGCTTCTGCCATGGCCACTACAACCTTTGGCCACGAAACGGCAAACTTTTAGACTGCCGTGGCATGTATTTCTAATACAGAAACTGCCGAGTCACCAATTATAAGGCGACAACACACTGCAATATGGCGTTTTGTACGGTAAAAAATGGTACGGGAGAAACCAGTAGTGCCCTAGCGCCTACCTAAATGCTTTCATTTTTGTGGTCAAGGAGTGTAGATCTTCGGGAGATCGAGACAGTCGGCATGTGAATGAGATTGTATTTTGGGTTGAGAAGGAAATGAGGGGCGTGGACTCACTGCAGATCAGGTCGAAAAAGGGGCCTCAGTAATGTGTTGGATGACTTCGGTTCGTGATTAGCGAGAGACTAAGCTACAGAAGGAAAGCAGTTCGCCATGGAACGGCTTCGACACTGCCTGTTTCACCATCCACATGATGTCAGTCATTAGTATTCCCCGCATGAATGTGCCTCGGACGTTCAAACTGTTGAGAATGGCCTGATACTTTGACTTTTAACACCGTTGCGATCTTCGATTAGGGTCTTCTGGATGATGCCTAGCCATCTTCTGAGACACACTAGACCCTTGTCAAAAGCTCCATAGTCGATGATGGATCGCACGATGATCCACGGCGCATGGAGGCGCTGTCTTGAATTCCCCGCGTCCACGATTTGGGTGCCATATAACCGTCAGTTCGAACCCCTTATCCGTTCCGTACTTTCTGGTGGGGCCTCTACCATGGAACATACTCCGTATGGATTAGTTAGGGTTGTTGGGCAACGCCTGAATAAGCAGACACAGTAGTGCGAAGGCGACAGGTTCGTCTGCCCTGATTATTTACTTCCATAATACTATTTTCTTGAGTAAGTGTAATTCGACAGAGGGGAACAGTGAGACCCTATCAGCAGTCTATGATCAGAGTGGACTTCAGTCTGGAACGAAATTTCCCCAACCGGGAAACGGGCGACGATCGCTCCACTTTGGCTGGTTACCGAGACGAGTAAGAGTTGCGAAATTCCCAGCCTAATGACGCCCCTGGCACACTTATTATGAAAATTATTACTTTTGTGTCAGTTTTCTTTGCTGCGAGCCAAGTGATGCCAAACCCAATGATCCGGATAACCATTTTGGGTAAGCGTTGCGATCTGATATACTCTCGGTTCACGCTCATTATAATGCATCAGTCATACCATTCTCCTATTACTCGTCAGGCTTCAGCATAACATCTGATAACCATGGCAGTTGCCGGGATTGCATGGCATAATTTTATCTGATCAAATTATTATTCCAGGCAGAAATATAGCGGGTGTGCGTGTTACCAGTCATGTTGAACAACAAACATGATATGTATACTGGCAGGCTTTAGACTGAAAAGCAAAGAGAGCTGAGGGTTTAAGGTTGTGTAATATTTCTAGATGAACTTGGCTCGCGTTCTACATGTCAAATATGGGTTACCGTGAACTAGTTTGCGTAATCCCTACCATATGCGAATCTCAAAGATGAATCACGACAGACTGGTATTTCTGCTAGGCGCAACGCTTATGCCTTATTCGTAGCTCTCGAGTTCTCGTCCAGTCCCATTCTGCCCGATATTAGGTGAACAATCTTGATATAGACTAAGGTTCGGCGTTGCTGTCGTGCATTCAAACACTATGATAGGTATCAATAAGGCCCAGCAGCCAAGTTGTCCAGTTTTAACTCGACACGAGAAAGGGTCTGTCTTCACATGGCTTCTGAAGATAGAGTCGCCACCGATACCTGTTTTATTCATGTCGACTTGTCCTTTCAATGAAGCCTCGGCCAAGTTTGGACATGATCACGTCTGCCACCGAAGAGCCTGGGAGTTATCGAAGCACATGAATGTCTATATGAAGTCCCAACGGGGCCACCAGCGAAGGCAGACACTTAACATCACCCAATGAGGATGTAACACGGGCGACGAATGGTCTCTGGATCACTGAAATGCATTCCCCTATGCGGAGCTACATTGCGTGGGTCTTTTACGCGTTATTTTGTCTTTTTCTTCGTCTGTACCACTTCTCTATGATGGCTTTTCAGAGCATTATTTTTTCGCCACTGTCTGTCATGGCCTCAATTGTGTCTGACTATAATAGCCAACGCTTTTTTTTTTTTTTTTTTTTTTGACAGTTTGAGTTCTAGTAAATCCATACGGCAGTCATGCCACAAAATTGGACTTGATGACTACATCATCCGTCTGGGACTGGTTACCACGTTGTCAAATGATCAATCAATCCCTATTTTGGGAAGGCTCAACAACGACCTTACCTGCGCTTGTATTCTTACACATGCGTTTCTCGACGAATGCGAGGGCTGGGCGTGCGGTGAGCTCCTACATCCCGAGTTTGGGCCGTATGTAGCTCTTTAGGACTCGGGCAGTCAACAGCCCATACTCACTTATTTGGTTCTTTCAAACATCTCCATGGTTCGTAATAATGGCGACTCCTACAATAATCATTGGAATCCTGCGATGGTAACAGAGACCTCCAGTCTCACACCACCTTTTATCGACAAGAACAATGTTTCCACGCAACAAAATAAATCGCCAAAAGGGTGTAGTCCTCAACAGTACGGAACCATACCTTAAGTTTATTATAGCTTGAATACTGCAGGGTTCTAATACGGACGACATTATTCGCAGCAAATGTGGGAGGTACCTTACCCTGGATTGCTCTTGCCTTTCGTAGCTTAAGGGGGTGCCTATCTAATTAACAAAATAGGCAGTGGCACCGTTATACCCAAGTCCAGGGCGGTTTCCGTGAAATCCCCATAGTAGTCTATAATTTTTCGCCTTCGTCCTTCTTCACTTATATGACTTGACATACTAGAGCTCGTCTTTTGTTACCGAATCCTCTATCTACTACTGTCGAGTATACCCACCCACCAACATGCCCCATCCGGTTCTCTTGCTATTGATTGCTCTGCACTGGTGTCTGATCCATACACTTGCCGTGCCGACATTCAACGGTCAGCCAGCCGTATCTGATGACTTGCTCCGTGACGGACGATTTGACTATGTTGTCGTCGGAGGCGGAACCGCAGGTATCGTCGTGGCCACTCGCCTAGCACAGAGATCCTATACCGTTGCGCTAATCGAAGCTGGTGGATTTTACGAGTACCAATCCCTTGCTGCTATTCCCTTGGGAGACATAATCCCTGTTGGATCAGATCCACGCAACAAGTTCAGCATCGATTGGGGATTTGTAACTGAAAATCAGCCCGGGGCAAACAATCGACCTATTCACTATGCCCGAGGAAAATGCCTCGGCGGATCGTATGTCATCTGATGCTCTTCCTACCTTGCTAACCAGCTAAACAAAGTTGAAGGTCGGCGCTGAACTTCATGATTTATCAACGGTATACTTCACACTTACCCTTGAGGATAACAGACATTAGCAGTCCAAATAGGCTAATACTTTGACCCATGCAAAGACCCACACGAGGTGCCATGGAGCGATGGGCTACTGCTGTAGGTGATAGCAGCTACACATTTGATCGCGTTCTGCCATATTTCAAGCGGAGTGTCCAGTTTACGCCTCCCAACCAGTTGACCCGATTCCCCAATTCGACACCATCGTTCGACCCAGCCGCTTACGATCCCCAAGGAGGGCCATTGCATGCGTCGTACCCTAACTACGCCATGCCATTCTCATCGTGGATGAGACTCGCAATGAACGCCATCGGAATCCCTGACCGGGATGAGTTCAACCTCGGGTCTTTGTTGGGGGGCCAGTATTGTACAAGCACCATCCGACCGCGGGACCAGAAAAGAAGCAGTTCCGAAAGCTCATTCCTTGAGACGAAACCTCCTCTTCTGACTACGTACACTTATGTATTGGCAAAGAAGATACTGTTCGACTCTCAAAAACACGCCACGGGCGTTTTGGCTAAGAGTAAACTCGGTGAGTTCAGGCTGCACGCCGACAAAGAGGTCATTGTGTCTGCGGGTGCATTCCAATCACCTCAGTTGCTCATGGTGTCTGGCATTGGCCCGGCAAAGACACTCGAAGATCATGGCATACCGGTTCTGGCCGACCGTCCTGGAGTCGGTCAGAATATGTGGGATCATCCACTGTTCGCCCTTTCGTACCGGGTTGGGATGCCAACGGCCTCGACGGTGGTGACGAGCATTTCATACCTTCTCAGGCAAGCGGCCAATGCTGCTATCTTCCGACAAGGACCCTTTACCAGCCCTATCACGGATTACTTAGGATGGGAAAAGATCCCCACTAGCCTGCGGGCTAACTTCTCCAGAGAAACTTTGCAGGATCTAGCACGCTTTCCCAATGACTGGCCAGAGGCAGAGGTATGTAGTTTCCGTCCTTGCCTCTGCTATACTACCCGTACATGGCGAGAATGATACTGTCTAATTCACGCTCATGTAGTACTTATCCGCGGCAGCATATGTCGGCGATGTTTCCAAGCCTGTCTTGATTCAACCCAGGGATGGCTATGATTACGCATCAATACTTGGTGTCCTTGTCGCTCCAACATCCCGAGGCAACGTAACAATCCGGTCAGCAGACACCTTCGACCTTCCGACTATCAATCCTAACTGGCTTTCCACCGAAACCGATCAGGAAGTGGCAATTGCCACATTCAAGCGAACACGGCAGGCCTTTGAAAGCGGTGCTATGGCGCCTATACTGATCGGAGATGAATACTATCCAGGGAATCGTGTGCAATCCAATGCAGAGATCCTGGAGTTTGTCAAAGATAACATGATGACCATCTGGCATGCCGCTTGCACTTGCAAGATGGGGACCGCGAAGGATGCAATGGCAGTGGTGGATTCTCACGCAAGGGTGTTTGGAGTTGACGGCTTGCGTGTTGTCGATGCGAGTGCATTCCCGCTTCTTCCTCCAGGTCACCCGCAATCAGTCGTGTGTAAGTCGTCGTAAAGCGTAGTTTCTTGCTTGAGTTGATCTGATATTTGCAGACATGCTTGCCGAGAAGATCTCCGATGCCATCGCTGCGGCTAACGGAACAACTGAAAGGCGTTAATACTCTGAGGCAACTATCTACGATGTATGTGCGTTGTATGATTTAAGATATATGATGTTAGGTAGGCCAGCAGGTATGGCTATGTGGCGATCTTCGGGGTGTTGATCATGGGATGAGGAAACAAAGGCTACATTCCGAAGCAAGATTGGTGATACCCTTCTTAGATACGGTAATCATAAGCAACTCCGCTGTAGGGAATTTACGCGTTGTAAGCAGTCCAACTGTGTATGTGAAATATAGTCCCATATAAAATTCCCTACAAACCCGATATAGGGGAACCTTCATAAAGTTATCTCTTTCTCCATGCAACATACCCTATCAGGGAGTAAAGTGGGTTCTTTTGTCTGAATAGTAGATGTTTTGCTTGTGCAGAAATAAACATATACTTTACAATGCTGTAGTTCCAAACCTTGCCTGTATAACAAAATATATATCGCTTCACTACACGATAAACTATATTAGGACACCATTTGCAACACAGATTTGCAATAAATAATTACATGATATATATCATATGGAGCCCTGAGGCATCTGGTAATACCTCGTTCATATAGAAATTTGACTACAGGCAAATCATATGGTTTTCCACAATTAACTGCTTGTATAGCAAGTGATGAGCCACAGCGGCGGAGGGCAGAAGTGCGCAGCCTTGCAGGAACACGTGGTTATTCTTATTACCCCTCCTTTCCCAGCCTGATGAAAAGTGGTTTTTTGCATTCTCCTGCCAGTTTGTGGCTCGCTGGTGCAAACGACAGTGAACTTGTTGTTTCAATCCTAGTTTCAACCCGCCATGGTATTATTGACGCACGATCAGTACACAATCGCGTGGATATGCGCCTTACCACTGGAGATGGCGGCGGCTTGCGCTATGCTGACCAAGGCTCACACTCCCCTGTCCAAAGCCTCCACAGATCCAAATGCCTATGAACTTGGCGAATTGAACGGATATTTCATCGTCATTGCGTGCCTACCAGCTGGGGTTTATGGAAAGGTGTCCGCCGCAACCCTCGTGTCTCGCATGCGCTCAACCTTTCCTCGGCTTCAGTTTGGACTGATGGTGGGCATTGGGGGCGGCGTCCCAAGCAACAGTAATGACATTCGATTAGGAGATGTGGTGGTCAGCAAACCGGTTGGAAAGTATACTGGGGTGATACAATATGATTACGGAAAGGCAGTTCAAGGTGGACAATTCGAGCCGACCGGTGCATTAAACAAACCACCACAGGCTCTTTTGGCACATATCAGTCGATTTGAAGCAAAGCAAATGACTGGGGGTGAGGAAGACCTTTCTAAGATAATATCAGAAGTCCTGGAACGGAATCCCGAGATGAAGAAAAGGTTTTCACCCCCAGAACAGGACACAGACGTTCTTTTTCATTCTTCCTATCATCATGGCAAAAAGGGAGATACCTGTGAAACCTGTGACAAGGAGCAATTGGTCAAACGACAAAGGCGTGATACTAGAGCCCCGTTCATCCACTACGGGTTGATTGCGTCGGGAGACCAGGTGATGAAGGACTCGGAAACACGAGATCGTCTGGCTCAACGACATGGGATACTCTGTTTTGAGATGGAAGCTGCAGGCCTCATGGATGATCTTTCGACCCTTGTGATTCGAGGGATATGCGACTATTGTGACTCGCATAAACAGAAAGACTGGCAAGGATATGCAGCTCTGACAGCCGCTGCCTATGCGAAATTGCTGTTATCTGTCGTACCTGCTTGCCCTATGGACGTTGACTCCCCGAAGAGCCATAAAGGACGGCATTGGGTGGTCTCACTGGCAAGGAATCCAAGATTTGTCGGTCGTCAGGATGAAATCGCGCAGCTCGAAGAATTACTCACAATGCAAGATGGGCCCAAGAGAATTGCCATCACCGGCTTGGGGGGGATTGGAAAGACACAAGTTGCCCTAGAGGTAGCATACCGCATACGGGACCGAGACAAGGAATGCTCGGTTTTCTGGGTTCCATGTACAAGCCATGGGATGATTGAGCAGACGTTCGTAAATATCGCACAGACACTAGGACTCCATGACGTGAAGCCAGCGGAGGTTAAAGAACAGATCAAAGTATGCCTCAGCTCTGAGCGTGCAGGAAAGTGGCTTCTCATTTTTGACAATGCAGACAATTCAGAGATGTGGCTCACGGGCAATGATACAACCCCAGCCCTCGAGGACTTCCTCCCTATGAGTGATCAAGGCCACATTCTATTCACTACCCGCAATGGGGAGCTTGCGGTTGATCTCACGGGATCCAATATTATTTCTGTTCCAGATGTGGATAAGGAAACTGCCTCAAGTATCCTGGAGAATTTATTGTTGCAGAAACACTTGCTTGAGGACCATATTACAACAGTTATCCTCCTAGAACAGCTGGCATTCCTTCCATTAGCAATCGCACAGGCCTCCGCATATATCAACAAAAAGCGCCTCACTCTATCTGCATACCTGACACTTTTGCAAGAAGAGGAAGATGACGCCGTGGAACTGCTTAGTGAAGACTTTAGGGATCCAGGGCGCTATAAGGATATCCAGAACCCCGTGATCACCACATGGTTGATATCGTTTAAACAGATTCAGCATCAAGACCAATTAGCAGCGGACTACCTATCTTTCATGGCCTGTATCAACCCACGGAATATTCCCCACTCCCTTCTTCCTCCCCAGAGCTCTAGTAAACGAACACTTGACGCTTTGGGACTCTTAAATGCATACTCATTCACCACTAGCCAAGGCCCGGATATAAGTATGCACAGACTTGTGCATATTGCAACTCGCAACTGGCTTAGAAAGAATGGACTGTTTTCTCACTGGGTTCGAAGAGTGGCTGATCGTATAGATAAGGCTTTCCCAAATGATCATTATACCAATCGAGCACTTTGGCGAGAGTACCTCCCTCATGGCTTGGCACTAGTGCATGATAGCGAATTTATTGTACAACGAGGAAGATACATCAATTTGGTTGGGAAGATTGCAGATTGCCTTACCAGTGATGCAAGATACCACGAAGCAGAGGCACTATATAAGACGCTGATAAGGATTAATCAGAACAGAGATGGCCTAGAACACACCACCACCCTGGTCAGCATAGCGAAACTGGCATCAACCTACCGCAGCCAGGGACGATGGCATGAAGCGGAACAGCTGGATATACAAGTGCTAGAGACATGTGAAATAGAGCTAGGGCCTATACATCCTTATACTCTGGCCAGCCTAGGGAATCTCGCATCAACCTACTGGGAGCAGGGACGATCGAATGAAGCCGAGAACCTGGAAGTACAGCTAATAAAGACATTTAAAAGATTTTTTGGGGTTGAGCATCCCAATACTCTGGTCAGCATGAGTAACCTAGCTTCGACCTACCGCAGCAAGGGACAATGGAATGAAGCAGAAAGGCTGGATATAGAAGTGCTGGAGACAATGAAGACAGTGCTTGGGACTGAGCATCCTAGTACTCTGACCAGTATGAATAACCTAGCATCAACCTACTGGAATCAGGGACGGTGGAATGAAGCGGAGGAGCTGTGGGTACAGGTAGTAGAGAAAAGAAAGGCAGTGCTGGGAGTTGAACACCATGACACGCTGACCGGTATAGGGAATCTGGCGGCAACCTACTGGGAACAGGGACGAGGGCATGAAGCGGAGAAGCTGGAGGTGCAAGTGATGGAAACAATGAAGATAGTGCTTGGAGCCGAGCATCCTGATACTTTGACCAGCATGGCCAACCTTGCTCATACCTGGGAGGCCCTTGGGAACCTTCAAGATGCTTTGGATCTAATAGGAAAATGTTCTGAGTTAAGCCGTGAAGTGCTAGGGCCTGACCATCCGGCTGCCAGATCCACATTTCGCTCTCTTGACAACTGGATAAATAAGTATGGTTTATACCCAAATTGTACAGCCCCAGCGGCACCAACTGAGATACAACGTTCGCAATATCTATAGGAAACTTCAAAGGGGTCTCCAGCAGATATAACAATCACTCAGTTGCTTCGTCAAGACCACATCAATCCAACTCTCAGCCAAAGACTGTCAGCTGCAACCCTATTTATTGGAAAACATCCCTTCGAGCTTTGGGTTCAACTCATTGGCAATGGTTTAGCCGAGGATGTAGATTTTTGAATAATGAAGTCATCCATCTGGCATAGAGACATGAATTAGGTTACGCTGTCTAGAATTGTTCTCAGGAGGACGTGAGGTAGTGTGGGTCATGGCTGTGCACATTTTAAATCATGCGACAGTGGGATTGTCACTAGGATCAGCTCCTTGAAGGCAACAAGCTCGGGGAAGAATACAAACTAAGTTCTCCTATATAATAAGGGTCGTGTTAAAAGGACCTCCAAGCCGACCCTATCGGACATTGAACCGACATACATAACCGAGGCAATGGATTGGCTTATCTTATCGGATAATCTTATCGGCTATCAACCACAGCGCATCAATAGTAACACTAGAGAAGTGTCAAGACAACCAACTCAACAAGGTCGTCAAACTTCCCCAAGACCTCCAAAATGTACAACCAACCCATCTACGCCGAGACAACACCAGAAATACTCTACCAATTCATCCGCGAACACCCCCTCGGCATCCTCACAACCGCAATCCCATCAACCCACTACCCCCTCCTCCAATCCACCCACATCCCCTGGATCCTCGACCCTCCAAACCAAATCCATGGATCCCCCAAAGCAAGACTCCGCGCCCACATCGCCCGCCAAAACCCACAATCCAAAGCCATAATTGACTCCCTCAAAGACTCCAACTCAACCTCCGGCTCCCAATTATCACAAGAAGTCATGATCCTCTTCACATCCCCGCATCACCACTACGTGACCCCGAAATTTTACACAGAGACGAAACCAGTGACCGGGAAAGTAGCGCCTACGTGGAATTACAGCACGGTGCAGGTTTATGGTACCGCGACTGTGTATTTTGATCCCGATGTGAAAGAGACGGGGGAGTTTCTGGATAAGCAATTACGGGATTTGTCAGATCATTGTGAGAGTGATATTATGGGGTTTACGGGGGAGGAGGGGAGGGAGGAGCCTTGGAGAGTGGATGAGGCGCCGGAGGGGTACTTGAGGGTTTTGAAGAGGAATATTGTCGGGTTGAGTGTGGAGGTTGAGA
Organism: Aspergillus oryzae RIB40; assembly: GCF_000184455.2. Classification (NCBI taxonomy): domain Eukaryota; kingdom Fungi; phylum Ascomycota; class Eurotiomycetes; order Eurotiales; family Aspergillaceae; genus Aspergillus; species Aspergillus oryzae. The sequence continues at coordinate 5,925,900 of NC_036436.1, forward strand.
GGATTGAGGGGAAGGTTAAGATGAGTCAGGAGAGGAAACGGGGGGATAGGGAGGGCGTTATAGAGGGGTTGGGGAGGTTGGGGACTGATACAGCGAGGGAGGTTGCGAGGTTAGTCAGGGTTAGGGGAGATATGAGGGATGGTCATGGTGTGGGGGGGTGATTCTTGCCGCTTTGTGGTGTATATCATGGTTTTTGGAACAGAGTAGATTAGGGTATTAGGGGGAGGCGATATTGGTCTGAACAGCTTCATATAACATGTAACGATATACTTCCAGCCCGAACCAAACCGGAAGATAAATGGGAGATGAATGCCATCCAGAATGAACACTAGGTCCGGTCTTCTCTCTTCACCTCCTCAGCCGTATCACTTATCGAAGGAGACGACGAGCTCTCATTTCCGACAGCTTCCTTCCTCCCGTTACCCACACACAACCCTCGATAAACCTGTGTAATCTGCTGAATACCCCCATCAAAGATAGGATAAAAGATAGCTACCAGCATGGTCACCCAAAGCCAAATAATAGCAACAACAACCCATGCCGAAAAGAACTGCAAAAGTCAGCTTCTCAACCGGCAAAACCCTCCAGGTAAAGATATAGATACATACCCCCTTCCCAAAAACATATTTCGACCCATACATCGGCAACGGCCAAATAACCCAATGACCAAGGAACGTCGCGATAGACCAAAATGCCGCAATACGACCCCATCGTTTCAATTCCTGGGGATAAAATGCAGAGGTATGTCGGGCACCTTCTTCCAATCTCTTCTCCTGTCGGTTAGTTTTATCGTGGCTGTGCACGGTCGTTAGATCACTCTCTAGTCGTTCTAGGGCAAGTTTCTCCTTCTTGAAGTCATTCCAGTCATAGTTCTGTGGACGGACTAGCGTGATAACGACGGAGTACAGAATGGGCGAGAATGCAGATGCGACGGTTCCGTACACACATGGTAATATCTGACCCGTCGCGGAAACAGAAACAGAGCCGTAGAAATGCTGGGCTGTTCCGAGCCAGACACCGATTCCGGTTGTCATACCTAGGACGGGGGAGAGAATAGCAGCTGCGGTGCTTTGGCGGCGCCAGAGGATGGTGAATGCCATTGGGAAGATACCGGGGCATGTTACGACTCCTGTGTCAATCAGCATATGTGCTACTTACCATGGCAAGGTAGTGTGGACGGTGTATTCTTGATACTAACCGAGCATATATAAAGTCCACCCAAGGTCAATCCCCACATAATGGAGCATAGTACTGAATCCGGCGGAGAACGCGGCGAAAAAGATCACACCAAAGTGACTTGACCGGATGATGTCGCGATCGGATGCATTTCGATTGAAATATTCGCGATATACATCGAAACTGAGAATGGAGCTGACTGCAATTACCTGTGCTGAAAGTGTTGACGTGACGGCCATGAATGTAATTAGGAGAATCGCAGCTGCTCCGCCTTTGCCTGCGATTGTCATTGCGGCATATGGTAGGACGAGCCCTCCGCTGACTTCGCTTGTGGTCATTCTCTGCATGTGATCAGTAGGACTGGGTAGTATGTTACAGTTTAGAAGTACCTACTCTGGGATATGTGGGGAAGGATGGTTGGTTTTCTAGTCCGATGGCTACGGAGCTCATGATGGTTCCTAGGGCCCATGGGATGGCGAAGTATGCGATGCCTCCGATTGTGTAGCCTGGAACTACCGAGGACGGGGCGGCGGAAAATGCTTTGATGAAATAGCTTGTATCCATCTGGTAGAGTTAGAACGTCCCCTACCAAGCATGGGTGATTACACCTACAATCACCAGACCAAAGTTCGAGCATATATGCAGGATCCCAAAGAGCATCGCCTAGAGCTAATGTCAGCGTCGCTGGTGTGGCGACATGCGACCGACCTACCCCTTTAGATGTCATGGTCAAGTATGTTCCCTCATGGTTTCCTGAAACTGGATGTCTTTGCGCGGCAGCTTGAACCAGGTCGTATAACCTGCCGATGGAACCGACTTCGTCAACTGTGAATGCTTTGATAGAGAAGTAGCACGCAATGATAAGGATGATGGCCGTGTGGAAGTAGTCGGTGAGGAATCTGCGACTCTATGTAAGTATGTATTGTCTGAGGGATTAAGCGTTTACTCACGTCGCCTTAATTCCACCAACAAAGGTATAGACGGTCACACCAACTGGTAGGAGAAATGTGGCAGCGATAATGTGCATACCTGTTCTTTTCAGGTGTTAGTGTTAGACTAAGAGACACTGCAGTAAGGACATCACTGACACAGCAGATATGACAGCAGCCGCTCCGAGAAGCATGTTAGCACAAGCGAAGATATTGTTAACCAAGCAGAGTGTCATGAAGACAATATGTGCAGTCCGACCTTGGAGAGTCAGCATTGCAGAGGAAACAGTGGTAGAATAAATCACACCATATCGGATTCTAACCACTTCAAGTGAAGTGTGTGCCTCTGGAATCTTGCGTTTGCAGGATATTCCGATGAGGGCAAAAAATACAATCATTGGACTGCATCCGGCAGCAAACCAGAATGGGCCCGCTACGCCATAGTCATATCCGACAAATGACGAGCCCAGCATGGCTGTTGTCCAAAGCCATGACTGTTTGTTTTAGTCAGAGTGTATTATTCGACGTCGAGTAGGGAAGACGTACGGATATCACGGCTGATGCTGTTAAGCCCGTTCGAACAGTTCGATTTGCCGTCATGAACCTGAGGGTAATTAGCGATATTAACGGAACATGGCAACTGAGACCCTACATTTCCGTCTTCTTATTGTCCTCTCCCGTTGTCTTCTTGAGAACCTTTGTGATAAGCATCATCACTAAGACGAAGTTAGCGACCCAAGTATATGCGCAATTGCAAAGGGTATAGAATGAGCATACCAAAAGCGATGATCAGGCCAATGACCACTACGATTACATATCCAACCGCCTGCGACAATGGTGGTTGGACAGAGTCATTGCCACCTCTGGCTGTCAGCTCTGTCATGGTCACTGCTGGATGGACCTCGCAATGTAGTGTAGAGACGACTCTTTTTTTCTATCCGATAAAAAGTTGATATCGTATAAAGGCGAGAGTGGTACGCTTCCGCTAGTATATAAGAAGTCCAATGCAATGGGGTCTGTGCAGAATAAGTATTTCCAAAGCTTTTACGGATCTCTGGACGGCTACAATTCCCACGAATAGACGTGTTCACCAAAACCCCAAACTGGTGGGTGATCGGCGCCCTTGCGGATATCAGGGACTATGAGAGAGTTAATGATATGACCTGGCTACTGGATGAGGTGATTTGGTTTCTACGTGCTGGGATTGGCCGATTCATTTATCAGATGGGCTGCTGGATGGGGTGGATAATCCAATATATGGTCCAAGAAACCGACGGTCTGGTAGCATGGAAAACTTAAAATAATTCTAATTGCACATAACCTGGTTTAGAACCCTACTGATGATATGGCCATCCATCGCAGGGAATCGTTCATCAGACTAGCTGCCACATCTTAGATGATGTCCAATCCGGATGATTGAGACAATTTCACGGGCGGTGTAGTAAGTATTTACTAGTAAGACTTTCGTGTGGTGCTCTCTCTCTCTCTTTTTTTGTTTTTTATCTAGGCTTTTGACCCGGGAAATGGTCGGGATGGATTGCGTGATGCTGGTGTTTGGTGACGAGCAGCGGCAGATCTTCTTGGTAGAGAAAATCCCGGTGACTGATTTTTGGATCTTCCCTTCGTGGTAACAACCCAACTCTTACAAGAAATGGAAATTGACACGGACATAGTGCCCTGAGTTATAAAAGATGTGATCGCTAATTTGTATGGCCGACCTCACAGATCCCGCATGGTGTCATCGCGACCCACTTTGATGCTATATAGGACAAGGACACCACCCCTCGATCCCTGTCAAGGCTGAGAATGAGGGGAATTCGGGTAATGGTGCTGGCTAATATTAATACTGATAGAGGGGCACTTCGTCATATAGGCTTTAATTTCTCCTTGCTCAGTTGTTTCCCGTAGACACTGGCGACTGGAATCTCATTGATATACTCTGTAGTGCTCTCACCTCTGCTAGAATTGAACTTCTTGTTTTTCATTTCGGTCTACCAACGAAGTCCAAATACCCTGCTATTTCCTAACCATGACTGTGACTAATGACTCATCGCCACCAAATGGCCCGCGCAAGTCACTTATCCTCAATGCCTTCGTTGAAATGTGTACGGCCGAACATCTACATGGCCAATTGATGCCATAAGTCTCGCTAATCACCAATATAGGCAGCGGCCACCAATCGCCAGGCTTATGGCGACACCCCGAGGACGAATCCCATCGGTTCAACGATATCGACCACTGGATTGAACTAGCAAAACTCCTCGAGTCGGCTAAATTCCACGGCATCTTCATCGCAGATGTACTAGGTAAGTTTACCGTGAATATCAAGCGAGGATGAGATTCTGATAATTACATAGGAGGCTATGATGTATACAAAGGTCCTAGGAACCTTGAGCCAGCGATTATTTCGGGAGCCCAGTGGCCGGTCAATGAGCCTTTGGCTGTGGTGCCTGCAATGGCGGCTGCCACTAAAAATATCGGGTTCGGAGTGACGGTCACGACGACTTATGAGCAGCCGTATCATTTGGCTAGACGGCTTTCGACTATTGATCATTTGACTAAGGGGCGGTAAGTTAGTCAGGGTTCTTGATTCTGAATGTGACTAATCTATTTCTATTTTGCAGTATTGGCTGGAATGTGAGTTTGACTTTACAGATTGACTTGGGAAATGTCTGACGCACAGTATCGTATAGATCGTCACCGGATATCTCGACTCTGCTGCCCGAAACCTCGGTCACACTCAACAGCCACAGGTAAACACATCCATATCCTACCCAAATATCATAAGTTCAATCTAACTAAAATAGCACGACGACCGCTACGCAATCGCCGAAGAATACATCAAAGTAACGTACAAACTCTGGGAGTCATCCTGGCGATCCGACGCCGTAGTCCTCGACCGCGAACGCGGAATCTACACCGACCCATCCCGAGTCCGAGAAATCAACCACGTCGGAAAATACTTCAGCGTCCCAGGCCCACACATCTGCCAACCCAGTCCACAGCGAACACCCGTTATTCTACAAGCCGGCACCTCCAAATCAGGAAAGGCCTTCGCAGCCCAACACGCCGAGGCCATCTTTGTCGCGGGACATAGTCCCGTGGTTGTGGCGAAGAATGTGGCCGAAATCCGCGAGCTAGCGAAGACGCAGTTCGGGCGCGATCCGCAGAGTATCAAGTTTTTGGCTCTTATTTGTCCAGTCTTGGGTCATACTGAGGAGGAGGCGCAGGAGAAATTCAAGTATTATCGCAGTCTAGGGTCGATAGATGGGGCTTTGGCGCTGTTTGGGGGGTGGACAGGGATTAATTTGGATACGTATGGCGATGATGAGGAGCTAAGGCATGTGGAGAGTAATGCTATTCGGTATGTATACGATCATATATGCCTTCCGAGGATTGTATGTCTAATTGTGTTTGCAGTTCTGCTGTCGAGGGATGGTCAAAGGCCACGCCTGGCGTCGATAAGTGGACTAAGTCCACCGTTGGACAACATATTACCGTGGGCGGCTTAGGGGCAACCCCGGTTGGGACCTCCGAACAAGTAGCCGACGAGATGGAGCGATGGGTGCGGGAAGCCGATGTGGATGGGTTCAACCTTGTAAGTTCTGAGCATGTCCCGGTTGCAACGTAAGCGTGCAAAGTACATCCTACTGATTGCGAGAAGGCATACGCCGTAAAGCCCGGTTCGTTCAAGGATATCATCGAGCTTCTGATTCCGGAACTTCGCCGTCGTGGTCTATTCTGGGACGACTATGCTGTCAACCACGGCACATATCGGGAGAACCTCTACGGGAAGCCGGGGCAAAGCGGGCCACCAGATGACCACCCGGCTGCGAAATACCGCTGGAATGCGGGTGTTGATGCAGAGGAACACAAAATTCCCGATAATTGATTTGACTTTTGTTAGGATGAGAGACGGGGGTATTTCTCGTTAAGTTAGCAATCAAATAAATAGATTTCAATATAGAAGAGTGTGTTCGCTGAGTAAATGATCACCATTGGTACAAACAAAATCACTTAGATCCCGAAATGCTGAAACTGATCATGCGTGCAGCTGTCATAATAAAATGAAGCAATTCGCGCCATAACATTGCCTCCAGATCTAATGTACGCGGCGAATATGCTCCAACAGATTATCCTGTCGGTTACACACCTTCCTGCATCCCCGGACCGGGCAGTCGTATGAACGTGGAGACACGTGCAGGACGTCGATATGTCGCATCAACTCGGCCTTCCGTCCGAATGTGCCTTCGTACTTGCAGTCTTTCCAGCCACAGCGAAGAGGGGGGGTACTGTTACTCCTGGGTCAAGGATATCATTAGAATATTCACGAATTTACCTTATATATGTGTGCCAAATGACTTACTGTGACTGGGGAGACTTCCGCTGGGATCGGGGATTCTGAGCCTTGAGTGAAGGTTTGGGTTTCACGGATTCTTCCAACGGCTGCTCAGTTGGGAAAACCGGTGTCATACCTTGTGGCTGGTACGTGTTGGAGAAGAATGGGCTGTCCAAGTTCATCACGAGTTGGTTATCATACCCTGTGTTGTGATTGGTCGGTGGGGCAATTAAACTATGTGGATCCAAGGTTGTGGCATCCACCATTGGGGCATCGGATTGCGAGTTACTCGATAAAGGATGATTTTGATTCGGTGGTTGCGGTACGTTACGGAAGATAGTTTCGAGATCTTCGAGCTCTTGTTGTATCCCCGGTGGAAGGTAGAAGTCATTCCAGTCAGTAGCTGCGGGAAACCAGGCCATGGTGGAGAGATTTGTCCGCAGGAGAATACGAAACAAAGAAGGAAAGAAAGAAACGATGGAGGGTTATGAGAAGGCCCGGCAGACACGCAAGACCTAGAGGACAAAGAAAGAAGGTAAGGGAGTCGAAACAGCGATGACCAGAGGATAAATGGATATTATATCTAATTATCGTTATTTTTCTGAGTCCAGAGAGAAGATTGCTTCATGTTCACGTTGCTCGGCGGTGTGTAATAGGAAAGTGTGTGGGACAAAAGTGATGATGGGTCTGCCTAACCATCGTACATTGTCTTTATGCAACTCCATCTGCCATGCGACGAAAATTCTCTTCTCCACGTATATCCTATGTGGGCTATGATCGTATAATGGACTGTGCACCATATCCTGCCCAACCATCGTACATCGTCTTTATGCAACTCCATCTGCCATGCGACGAAAATTCTCTTCTCCACGTATATTCTATGTGGGCTATGATCGTATAATGGACTGTGCACCATATCCTGCCCAATCATCGTACATCGTCTTTAAGCAACCACATCCAGTGCGCCTCACCAAGGTCATCGATCATGCTGCAGGTTTACGCCTTACCCGATGGGAACAATGTGTTGGTTGTGGGTCATGACCGAACGAGTAAGATTCTCATTGGTTACCTTAGCGTTTCGAGGTCCGTACTTACACCGGACTTTTCCGCGCTCTACGCCAAATGTCAGCTACCTCCTGAGATACCCTACGGAAATGCGTGCTTCAGGGCAAAATGCTCCGCATTGCCCTGTTCACGTGATAGCAAACCCCTCCCCCCACCCCAGGGACCTCATAGTACAATGTATGGTATTCCCAGTATCTAAGTAATTAAAACAGAGAGGAAGAAAGAAGGAGGGAAAGGAGGACTGGGAAGAACTTTGAAAATTGGCGAGATTCTAGTCGAGGAGGTTAAAGTAGGCGGCGAGTGCCTTGCTACTATTCTCTATCTCGCATTGGTTCAAGACTCTTTTAGGTTCTGTACTCGATATCAATCGCCACCCACAACGGTGATGAATATATCAAGATAACTAGCTGCCTAATGAATCCTATGTCTATAAGCGTATATCAGGCAAAGAAACAATCATTGATTTCATCGTTCATCGTACTACCCACCTGGACATAAGCACTACTGTGTGGGGGCTATTAATTTGCGTATCCGACAGGCTGAATTCAATCCTACCATGTACAGTCTACATAAGCTCATTGGCTACTACGTTTAGTGGGAGATGTACTCCGGAGTAATTGTAGGTGCCTAGAGGCCCTTTTTTTGCAACCACGTGGTCGTAGTCCAGTATAAAAGCCTTCCTTTGTTTAGTTTTTCAATAGCAATTCAAGAATCTTACCTTTCATTAAGGAACTCGTATTCTTCACCTCTTTACAGTAATTGATTAAATCCTCAAATCCCCAGGTCGAGGCTAATTTTCTTTACAGTTGTACATGACTATATATACTTGACTTTCCCAGCCTGACAAGATAAACTACCGTCGTCAACATTTTCATTACCTCTCCCAACACCAACGATATTCCAGCTACAAAAAATGGACACCCCCAAGCCAACAGTTCTCGTAATCTCCGGAGCATGGCACACCCCAAAGTCCTACACCAAACTCGCCAATGCCCTCAAAAAAGAGGGCTACGAAGTCCACGTCCCTCGCCTCCCCAGCATGAACGGCGCAAACCCACCCAACGCAGATCTAACAACCGACACAGACCTAATCCACAGCTACGTCGAAAGCCTCGCCTCCGCCGGTCGCACAATAGTAGTAATTATGCACTCCTACGGCGGCCAAGTCGGAACTAACGCCCTCCACAATCTTGGTCGAAACGAACGTAAGAAACAAGGACTGGTCGGCGGAATCAGCCATCTGATCTACATGTGCGCTTCTCTTTTCACAGAAGGGGCCTGTATATTAGATATCGCCAGGGAATTTGGTACCGCGGATCAGATTGCTAATGCATCTGATATTCTGGGTATGTTTCCGAAGGAAGAGTTGAAAAAGCTCATGGCTGGGCCTGGGGTGGATGATGCGGATGCTGAGGAGCTGGTTTCGTCGTTGACGAGGTGGAATGGGGATGCCATGTTTCAGCCTTTGGAGAGGTATGCTTGGAGGGAGATTCCGTCGACCTATATTCATACGACTAATGATCTTGCTGTGTCGTTGGAGTTTCAGAGGGTTATGGTTGAGAAGGCTAGGGCTGAGGGTGGGGTTTTTCAGACGGTGGAGTTGGAGGCTGGTCATGGTGTTCATTTGAGTATGACTGCGGAGGTGGTTAAGATTGTTGACGGCGTAGTGGCGAGAGGAGTCTAGTTCGACGTATGTTATTTCCTTAATTTGATGCAAGTTTGGGGTATTTTCGTTTGGTGAAGTGTTTCCCTCTTTAGGACCTGAACCAATGAGTAAAACATTAGGGATTATAACCTAATAACTTAGGGTATTTTTGTGATGCGCCAATAGCGACGGCTATTTTGAGCATTTTGGCTATATGCATTCAGATATCATAAACATCATATATGTACATACTTCACGCTTAAAAAGCGTCCATGGATGGGAATTCATCCCACTGCAACTCCTCCTCGGGGCACTCTTCCTCAGGAGGTTCCTCCGAGACACATCTATCACACTTGCAAACAAAGCGAAATGACCCTTGCAAATGGTCCCGTCGATCCTTAAGTTCGACCTTCTTTGACAGATCGAAGTACGATATACAGCACTCCTCGCCGGTGGCTATATCCTTTGAAGCGACAAAGACCATCCGACTTTGATCATCCGGTTTATGTATTATCTGCATAAATATTAGCTCACGAGGAAAATTAGGGAGTGGAAGATAATAGATCAGACATTCGGCGAGCAAGAGTGATTCGCTAGAGCTGCTGTCGGGTATACTCCGGCCGCGAACTGCTCTCCGCGATCGACTGCAAGCTCCGGGAGTGGAAAGGCCCCGGTCTCCCTAGGGTATAAGCCAAATGAGTTGGCTTCTTCTTGACATATTAAAACCAGCACTTCGCTGGACGTTAATCCATGTGGTAGGGATTGGCTGTTTCTCAAGTATTTCTTGACTAGCATGGTCCAATGTCGCACTTGGGAGTGAGTCCAGGAATCTTGGGACCCGCAGAATGAGCGGATAGCGTTCCAACCTGTTTCGAAAGAACTGGGTTTTGAATCTGAGCCAGTTTTGCTACCGCTAGTTTTGTCGCTTGAGGGCGTATTCCGGAATTCCACATGCCGACTGGCAAGGATGCGCACGATTAACCACAGCATACCGAAATCATACTCGCCCCATTTAGAGCGTATAGAGGTGGCATATTTCTTTAACCAGGTACATTCGAACTCATGGCGGAGGTTGTCGGCATCCCGACACGATGAATTGCACCAGACCACCTCGGCCGAGCATCGGTTCGGACAAGATACGCGCTCTACGGTCCGAGCAACACGTCTATGACAAGCAGGATTGCTACAGCGAACATCATCACTTTGCTCCGGATGATCCACGACGGGAATAAGTGCATAGGGCAGGTCAACCAGCAACAATTCACCCTTCTTCACCGGCTGAGAGACTCGGAGCTGACGGCCCTTGATCGGGTCCACGCTCTGGATTAAACGAGGGTGGATCCATGGCTGTTGACGATCGCTTAGGTTTTGATCCGGTCTGATAAGATGATCTGTTGTCGCGAGTAATCGCTCCGTGGCTATCGGTGATTGCATCTTATCTTAGCTTGTGTTTGGTGTGTTGGTGATGGGGGGGGGGGATTGCTGGAGGTCGCTTGGTGGCGCTGCGATTTCCCCCTTTTTTTTCTGTCCGTGTCTCATGCGCATTATCTCAGCTCCTGCTGGGTTCCACTGTGTTCCATAGTTATGCGAGGTTATCTGTGGGTGGTTAGCGAATTTATTTGCCATAGTGGGGATTGCGGCGGATAGCCAATTATTGGAGGTTATCGTGAAGAAAAGAAAAACTTGGCTTTCGAATTAGGGCTCCGAGGTTTCCGCGTATCACACCGAAGATCGAGGCACGTGGCTGGAATGTTACTGCATGATGAAGAGAGGAAAGAATACACAAACACACAGAGAGTGAGAGATACTGTATGTATGATAGAAATTGAACAAATTGAAAAATGCTCTGAAATATAATCAATGTAGTATACCCATGTCCGAAAGGGAAACCCGAGATTGTACGCAATGCAGCTCGGATATATATTTTCATAAAGTTAAAGTGATCGCGCAGCAGCTAAAATGCTCGTTGACACGGACGAATGAATAATAAGGTCGAATCCGTTGATTGTTGTACAGGACCTGGGGACTATCGCTTTCACTTGTAGGAGAGTTAATGTAGTTTGGCTGTGACTCGGTTGTGACTCCAGCTTAGTACCCACTAAGTAATAACATAGAAGCCGACGGTGATTCTGATGCTCTTTGAACAGTAGGATCTTCGTCGCTGATAACATGCTGTTAGCTCATGTAGCGGTGTCGCCGGCTCAACGACGAAATACCTCGAGAGTTGGTGGTTACGGTGGGGGATGTACCACTGTGCAGACCAATGTGCTACTAGAATCCACTGGAAGCTTGATATCAGAAAACGATATTGTCGAACTAAACGACAGTGATGGAAGAATTAACAATTAGAAGTAGTATCTTGGGCTTCACCATGACTGACAAGCATGATACTCCACTGTGTGCAAATGATGGATTGATGATCGAGCGATCATCGCCTATAGAACGAGGAAGACTGAAAACTTCATTTGTAACATATAACATTCATCATGTAACCAAAAAAATATACAGGGTATAAAGAAACATAAGAAATACGCTAAATCCAACACCGCCATATGAGAATTTATACAACAGGTGCCAGCTCGCGGTGACTATCGTAAGAATTAAGATGGAGATCGGAGCTTCCTTCCGACCGGGTGCGAACGCGCTGGAACCCCGGCTTAGCATCCAAGGATGGGTACTCCGTATGGAAGCGGACTGGGTACGCTGAAGCGCGGTTCTTGTCCTGTTTCACGAACAATTGGCGGAAGGAGCCGACACAGGCGATGATATTGGCTGGTTGGGTTGTAGTTAGTATAGAGGTAGCGAAGGATTGATCTTGAATGATAGAAGGCAAAACATACCGACAGTGGCTTCGATAAAACTCCACATCCACAGCCAGGACATATCGGCGTTTTTCTCCTTGGTAGCAACGACGGCGACTCGTACGATCGCTACGATGATGATGAGTACCGCCAAGGACAGGATACTTATCAGGATCATCTTGCGGCGGAGGGGAAGCCGCACGTTCCATAGTAGGGTGATTGGGAGGCTGATGACTATATTGGGGATCAATGGTCAGTAAATCAGGTTTTAAGGATGGTGAGAGTAGCCTTACTTGTCAGGTCAGTGAGGACATCTAACACCAGGTTGATAATAAATGTATTATATTGGAACAGAACAGCTTCCTTTTTCGGACAATTTTCTATCGAAGGCAAAGTCCATGAGTTAGCCAGGGCCATAGTAGAAGCAAAAGGTGTCTATTCTCGTGGACATACCCAGGATATAGGCTTGGTCTCTCAGCAGGCAGGGGTACTGGATGTCCCCCAAGCAGACGAAGTATGTGGCCGCGACGAAGCCAACGACACACCAGAACCAGATGAGCCAGGAGCGATCGGTACCTCCGATCCTCCGGAAAAAGATCAGAAACGAGGCTTTGATCGCCCACAGAGACGTGTAAAACAGGATGAGAATGGCACACTCGGCCCTCTCCAGTTGTGCCAGGCGTTTCAAGATCTCGGGTGTCGGCATGAGCTTGCCAGCGTCTAACTGAAAGAGGAGGTACATCGAGTCCACCTGGGTCATCCAGGTGATTGCCTGGACTAGGAGCATCAACCACGCGCCGATGGCGAAGGCATCGTCGAGCCAGAGATGTCGGAAGGCATAGATGCGAGCAAGTGTGCGAGCCAGAACGAAGAGAAACGAGAGCCCTGTTGCACCCCAAAGGACGCCCTATAGTACATCAAAGTGATAGGTTAGCTAGATGGAAACACACATGAGCGGGTCGCTCTGACTTACAATGAAAACCGGCCCTGTCACCTTGGCAGGAGTGTCTATCTGGTAGTTTGTCATGGTGAAATGCAGACAACAGTGGCGTTTCAACACTGGGAAGTCTAACGTGCTCTTCACATAAAGAAGATGACGAGCAGCTTGTGTAGCCCCGCAGCATCAGATGTATGTCACTTGGACTGGGGACGTCTGCGAAGAGGGCGGGGCCAGGTTAGATATGTCTGGAATCCATTAAATGAGTGACAGTGAAGGGGATCCAATCCCCTCCGGGAACGACCTCGGGAGGGGGGGCTGTACGCTCTGCAGCGCCATTGACAGGCATTATGTACAGCCTGATTAAACTGACAATGCCTTGGAAGCGATGTTTGGGGGCGATTACAAGACTGGTTCCGATCTTACTGCCCTTTACGAGTAAAATCGCCGCGCAACCCCGCTCCAGCGGTTGTCGAGTGGGCCATTTCACTGCAACATTGCTATTTTAAAATGCATGGAGTAAGCACTAAAGGACGAGCGGGTGGGTATCTCATCATAAGCGAGATATTTGTCAGGCTGACTCTCATCGGGCGGGGTTGCAGATGCGCTACCTTAGGGCTAATTGTCGCCATTTCCTTATTTCCGGTGAGGATCAGCGGCCCGGTCCTAATCTAATCCATCCTGCGTTTGCTATCACTCGCTTGGCGCGCTCATTTTTTTCACCACTGAGGTTAAAATGGCGGTGCTCTAGATCTACTCCATAAAGGAAAGCCGTATTTCTTCAAGCAGCGACCCACCAGACGACCGGGGGTGGAAATTACCACCCTAACCAACTCATGCTCCGTAGGCGCCAAATGGTCAGACCACTCGCTGTCATTGCTCCAAGTAAATTAAATGTATACGCTTGATTGGTGGGAAATGAGTTCCCTGCTGTATAGCTCGATTACTCTCGAGACATGCAGAGAGACTGCATCTATGATTACTATAATATTAGACTACTAGACTAGGCCAACACCCGTCTGGCCTCCCCCTCCGCCGGCCTCCCGCCTCTGATTTGCAACCTTCTTGGCATTAAGCCACTCCATCCCAGCGGTAAAAAGCACAGACGCACAAATACAGGCTAGTGCAAAAATCATGACATGCGAGACGGACGTGCACCAGATGCTGCGAAGCTCAATTAAAGCGTCGGCAGTGGGGGCGAGTACCTCGAGATTTGACGCGCCCCAAGACATCACTCGCTCGGGGGAAAGTTCGGGAATCTGTCGGGGTACCTCGCGGAGAATGTTGTTCAGGGAAATTGTTTGAGAGATGGCTATTGATAGGGCCCTAGTCCGAGTTATGAGCGACTCTACGAGCATGATCAGACCGGAAGATCCACTTACCCTCCTAGTTGCCATACAAACACAGCGATAGCTGAACAACGTGGTTAGCGTTAGCCGTAGATGGTCAATAGTAACGACAGCAAAATACGTACCATTTCCGGTCGGGACGTCGTCCTCGCTGCGAGAGTGGTAAGCCTATGTTGTTATTAGGTGCTTATGTACTTACTGTAGTACCACGTTCACAGCCGTGTAAGGCAGCTGCATTGCTAGTCCCATCCCCAGTCCATGAACAACCAAAGCGGCCGCCCAATATACAGTGGACGACTCAACCTTGAGCCTGGTGAGCAACACAGTTCCAGCAATGCAGATCAGCTCGCCGACGATCATGTACGGAACCTATACACATCTTGTGTAAGCTGGAAGTTCCCCCGGGGCTGGAGCCAAGTCATTCACATACATAATACCCCCATTGAGTGACAAGGGCAGAGGTCACAATTACGGCGAGCATCTGAGGTATAAACACCGCGATGAGGTCTACTCCACTGTGGACAGCATCCGCACCCTGCACGGCTTGGAAGTAATACGGCATGTAGTACGTGACCTGAACGAAGGTTAGCGGCGCTCGCGATAGTTTACATAGAGCTCACAGCGTAGGTGGCCGAGCCTAGGCAAAAGAGCACCCCTCCGCTCGTCCATATCGACCGCTGACGGAGGACACGTAGTGGAATTAACGCCCGTTCTTTCCGCCAAACTTGAATTCCGACGAAAAGTATTGACAGTAGGCCAAACCCGACAAAGAGCCCTATGATGGTGGCAGAGTGCCAAGGCTTCGTCTGTCCTCCCCATTGAAGTGCCAAAAGGAGACAGCAGACCGCGCCGATGAAGACTACGCAGCCGATAGGATCCATATGTTGCAACTTCACCTTTAGTGGCAGAGATCGGTTGTCATTCGCGGCATTACGAATTCGGAGGACGAATAAAAGCAAAATCAGTGTCACACCGCCGATGGGAACATTACTGGTGGAAGTCAGTGTAACCCTCAGGGCGTCGTCTGTAGCGTAAGAGGTAGAGATAGATATGCCTACATCCAGAAACACCAACGCCAGATACCGTGGGTGGTAAAGGCGCCACCCAATACAGGGCCAACACAGACGGAAATTACAAAGACGCTGATCACGATGCCCTGATAGAGCGGTCGCTTCTCCAAGACAACCGTTATCGCGATAATGCTCAGGGCACCTTGGAGGATACCAGCTGCCCCAGTGCCAGCAATAGCGCGACCGACGATGAACATGGCCGAGTTTGTGGCCGCAGCGCACAGGATTGAGCCCACTAGATCGCAACAACCTTAAGTGAGCATTGACCCCCTGATCGGCAATGCTTGACAAACCTTCAAACACCACAAGGCAAATTTGGAAGACGAGCTCCACTTTGAAGAACTTGTACATGCTTCCCATGAGTGGCTGAAAGGCCGTAATAGTGAGTAAATATGCACTGCCATACCAGGCAGCATCGTCCAGGGCGTGGAAATGAGACGAGATGGACGGGATAACCACTCCGATGATGCTCGTATCCAAGGAGACGACAAACACCCCAAGAAAGAGCGAGAAAATGACAGCGGCAAGCTGCCAGCCGGAGAGATAGCTATCTGGCGACTTTGCCGACACAGACGATGTTTCCACAACAGCTGATTTCTCTGCGTCCATCATAGGAGGTGTTGTCTGTGGCCAGCGATCAAGGTAGGGGAAAATGGAATCGCAATGATGGCGACAACGACCGCATTTTGTTTGATCTGGAGCAAGGCGCCGATCCCAGCTATGATGCCTACAAAGGTTGCATGGGGAATTTACCCCCCTTGGCGGCGTTAGTAGTATTCCAGGTTCGAGTTTCCTGCCTTCGAACCCCTGCTCTATGCTATACCTATGTAGGTAACCCCGAAGACACAGAAGAGATGGTGGAATTTGAGTTATATGAATAGCCCCCACCTGCTCTGCTTACAGTGAGCAATGCCCATTTCACGGACATTACAATACTAGTGGAATGTCCAGTGATCGTTGCCAAGTTATCCTGCACGCACTAGTGTTCGTGGACTGGATCCATTCGCGGAACAGGACTGATCCACTTCTGATTAGCGTGTAGCCGGGCTGAAAATCATGGCAATGACGGGACACTGGCTTTATCTAATGCGAGACAAGGCGCATTCGTTAGAAAGTCTCCGCGCTAATTATGGCCTGAGGTCAGCAATAGTGTCGCACCAGCCAACCATGCGAAGACAGAGTCTTGCTGGCCCCCATTCTCCGACGGGCTCACTGATACACTTCTTGCAGTATTTGTTATTCAGGCACATGTCACTGGTAAATACTCAAGACTAAGCGTGTTATATCCCGTAAGAGATTAGTGTGCTATTCCCCGCCCCCTACGGTTGCATGTGGACGCTACTATCCTATATCGCTAGCAAATGAGGCGGTGCCGAACGGAAATCTCATCACTCTTTCCGACCCCTGACGTCTGCGACTTCTGACATGCTCCAGCTGTCATGGATGTCGGCATGCCTTTAGTGCTTACTTGACCTTTCCCATGTAGTCTCCGAAGCTAATCAATTGGGGGCCGCTGTAACCCCTCTTCTTTACAATGAATACTATGACTACGTAGGATATGTGGCTAGCATGAGCCTTACGTACAAGGGTGCAAGGGTATAAACAAGACCGACTCCCTCGTGGGATCTCACGTCCGTAGGACAAGGGCACACAAGGAGTCAGAACATTAACTTGTGAAAATGCTTCAGGATTTAATAGCCACTCTCGCTTCCGGGGCCCAGATGTACTGGGCCTCCAGCGGTGTCTGGATGCGCGTGGTACTGACAGTGTCGGCGATCTGGATTTTCTGGCGGATATGGAGGTTTACAATCCTACCACTTTTCCGGCCTAACGAACCAGTTGAGCTACCATACTGGATCCCCTGTAAGGCCCCCTATGCTAAAATGGTTGAAGAACTATCGCTAACAAGCAGCAGACTTTGGTAAATCATTCAATGAATTGCTTTATCGGTTACAGTTTGCTGACATGCATGATGATCAGGACATGCGGGTGCGTTCTTCAAGGACTCGCACCAACTCATCAGAACGGCCCTGTGCGTATACTAGTCCCAAGGTTTAGATTATCCATTTGATGCGGGAAACTAACTACTACCATAGAAAACGCTTCGGGACACTGGAACCGTTCAGCATGATCATCGCCGGAGATCGATACTACGTCATCACCTCGCCGGAAGACACTCGCCCGTTCTTCGCCGACGTGAAAGCTATGACTACGGACGGATTCCTCGACCGAGCACTACTAGCGTTTGGCTGTGCTCCTGAGCGCCTGCACACGCTGTGGCAGCGAAACACGCCCACCAAAGTCAACCCGAAGGGCAAGAATCTCATCCATTTGACACAAGACTTGTTCAAGCACGACCTAGTTCCTGGACCGACACTTAATGTGCTATTGGAGAGATACCAAGGGGCTCTCGATGAACTACTATCTTGGGACCGCCTAGTGGGCGCCTATCCATCGCTAGTTAGCACGCAGACAGAGGCCATCTCGCTCTACGACATCTGCGCAGACTTTATTGCCAACGCCAACCAGATCGTCCTGTTTGACCGGGCGCTTCTGGCCATCGATCCAGACATGGCAGTCGAGATGCGGACCTTCACAGATGAGCTTTGGAAGCTCGTGCACCGGTCACGATTAGTTGACACCACGGAAGTCACTCGAATCCTGCGCCAGTATAGCTCCGCATTCAAGTCCTACCTGCAGCTGCCACCCGAGGCGCGCCCGAACGAAACGCCTGTGATCCGTACTTTGCTAGAGACATATGCCGAGCTAGGAATCCATGAGGACGACCGTGCCGCCATGCTGGTCATGATTTGCTGGGCGTAAGTACTCCGATCGCCCTCATCAAACAATAAATAGATCTAACTGGAGCAACAGCGGCGATGCCAATGCCTACAAAGCTGCGTACTGGGTCCTTGCATATATTCTGTACGACCCCCAGCTGCGGGAAATAATACGTCAGGAAACAGCACCCGCGGTCGGGCCAGACGGCAAGCTGGACTGGCCTTATCTCGCTAAGCGATGCCCACGACTCTCGTCGATCTATCACGAGGTCCTGCGGTTGACCAAGCGCGATGTCATTGTTCGACAGGTCGTCCGTGACACTGCCCTCGCGGGTAAGCGGTTACGGAAAGACAGCATTGCGGTGATACCGACCTGTCAGCTACATGATAACCCCGACACATACGGGGCAGATGCCGCGTCCTTCAATCCCGATCGCTTTCTGAAACAGCCCGGCCTGGCGCAAACCACATTTTTCCCGTATGGTGGGGGACGCCACTACTGCCCGGGTCGCTACTTTGTGGAGATGGAGATTTATGGTTTGGTGGCACTGATGCTAAATCGATATGAGATGGACCTGGCCTGGGCAGCACCCTTCCCGCGGCGCGACGAAAGCCTGGTCACGTTGGGCATTTCACGGCCGGTTCCGGGAGATGATCTTCATGTTACATTAAATTGGAAGGAGGGGAACAAAAATTAGACATGAGTAATGATAAATGAAATTGTACATACATTAGTTGAATTGAATTTGCGGTATAATTAATTGTGTACTGGGGCGTGGCGGTCGATTCGTGTTCTAGGGCCGGCCCGCATCCCATGACGCCCTGAGCCCCAACTGGACCGTGTCTTGTCTGCCTTGGCCCTTGAGGGGTTTGGCGTTTGCTTGGTTATTTTTAGCGCGCATTGACTCTTCCTTGGTGTTTGAGAGAGGAACAAAAAGCTCTGCCGCTGCTTGTAATATTTCCTGTGCTCTGACTCGTCGAACAAGGCGCCGATCGTTGCTGGATGCTCTCAACTTCTCCCACTCCGCCTCCGACTAAGCAGGGATTAAGATATTAGGGCTGCATTAGTGCTGACAGCCTCCATTGTTTCACCTCCAATTCTCGTTCCACTGGTGTTGTTGAATTGCTAACTCCTGACTTCCGTGCCTGTCAATCTCCTGGTCGTCGTCTTGGCGCATTTTTCTTTTTGGTTGCTTCTCTCTCCAGCCTTTCTTCCTTCCTTTCTGTCTTTCTTCTCTACCTCCCCCGCCACCACAATTGTCCGGCCATGTTGCTAATCATCGCAGTGGCCCTCCTGGGCTGGACCCTGTACAGCGTCTTCTGCCTGGTCGGGAACATCCGCCGTATCCAGAAAATCGGCATTCCTTACCACGTCATTCCCTGCAGCCCCGTCAATCCGCTCTGGATTCTGCTCGAGCCTCTCATCTTCTTCATTCTTGGTCTCCTCCCGTTTGAATTCGGTCGCATCAAACACTATGGTCGCCGTACCTGGCAGTTTACCGACAAGGCCCAGTCGCATATGCGAATGGGCGATGCCTGGGCGATCGCAACTCCCAACGAGATCTTTGTCTACATCTGCGACGCCGATGCTATTACCGACATTATTGCGCGTCGCGCGGATTTCGTGCGCCCAATTGAGCTCTTCAGTATGACCCAAGGATGAGTTTTAGAAGCTGCTTCACTGACCCCACTAGCCCTGCTCAATGTCTTCGGTCCAAATGTTGCAACGGTTGGTCTACTCCAATCCTGTCACTCAATGTGATTCTAACTTGCTGGTAGACCGAGGGCGCCGACTGGCAGCGCCACCGCAAGATCGTCGCCGCTCCCTTCAACGAAAGCTTGAACAGCTTCGTCTGGCGCGAAGCCCTCACTCAGGCGCAGAGCATGCTGACTACTCGAGCCACGGCCGGACCCTCCGGTGGACTGGGTACTGACACACGGACTCTGGCGCTCAATGTTCTCGCAGCAACCGGTTTCAAACGGTCAACGCGCTTCCAGAGCGCTCAAGAAGCGCAGTCAGAGGATCCGCGCTCCTACGCGCAGTCGCTGAAGACCGTCATGCTCAACACTTTCCTCATCATGCTGATTCCCCCCTCCGTGCTAAAATTCCCCATCTTCCCCAGCTGGTGCCGTCGCGCCGGTGAGGCCGTCGAGGACTTCAAGCAGCACATGCTCAACATGTTCAATACAGAGAAAACGCTCCTCGACCAGGGCAAACCAGGCACCGGCACGCTGATGTCGTCCTTCGTTCGCGAATCCACCGTCGATCCCAAGAGCAATAAGACTGTTCTTACCCTCGACGAAATCCTGGGCAATATCTACGTGATCAACTTCGCTGGCCACGATACAACAGCCGGCTCCCTTACCTACGTCCTATTCTTGCTTGCCGCCTACCCCAATATCCAGGAATGGATCGCAGAGGAGATCCGCACCGTCTTCCCCAACCCCGACCGCGACACATGGGATTACAAGGAAGCTTTCCCCCGACTAAAGCGGTGCCTCGCAGTAGTCGTAAGCACCCGGCCCAATCCCCCCTTATGAAGCCCATATACTGACCCGAAGCCACCCACCAGCTCGAAACCGTCCGTCTCTACCCCCCCATCCTGGCTTTACCCAAATCCGTCGCCCCGCAATCAACCAGCCTCCGCCTCCCAGAAAGCAACCGCACCATCGTCCTCCCCAAGGGAACCGTCGTCCTCCCCAGCCTCCTCGCCGCTCAAACACACCCGAAATACTGGCCCGACGAGCCCACCACCTGGAATCCCCGTCGCTGGATCGAAACTTCTAACCCAACCGACGCCACCACCAGCACACCGGAAGACCACCTCGCAGGCGAAGAAATCATGGAACCCCGCGCGGGCTCATACTTCCCCTGGTCGGCGGGTGTGCAGAACTGTGCAGGACGCAAGTTCGCGCAGGTGGAGATCGTGGCAGCCATGGCGGCGTGGTTTAGAGAGTATCGGGTGCGGCCGGTCAGAGAAGATGGAGAGGACTTTGAGAAGGCGCAGGCGCGGATCTTAGAGTCTACTAATGATAGTTATCAGTTGTTGGTTATGCAGATGAGGGATCCGGATAGTGCTAAGTTTGTTTGGGAGCAGGTTGAGTGAGTGATATCCTTGGGTTGCTGTGAGTGGAGGTAAGTGAAGGTGTGAGAGGTGTGTTGTTTCGATAAATTTGAGTTGACACTATACACTTGTTTCTATAATCTCTCCTCGGTGTTATCCTCAATGAGAAATGATTCTTATTTTATGTATTATGCCCAATTTCCTTGCTGGATTATTGAATCGCATTTCATGTTCAATGCTTCGTAGTATTGACATAGAAGTTACCCTGAAAGGCACTGAGGGAAAAGTCTTGACTCAAGACAAAGTAACATCGCATCTACACGTCCGAGGGATACTACCTCGGATGACTAAAAGTACAGAGTCCATAAAGGCTATATACCAGAATAGTTAAAGAAACCAGTGCGAGTGGCTCTCAACAGTGAGGGGAACCAGCAACCTCGGTCCGGGGTAAAGATCGCCGTCGCCTCACATCAACCAAACAACAACCTCATACATATACTCAGAATACCCACAGCATTCCCCCAAAACAATCCACCACTATACAGCACCCAAACACCCAAAATGGCTACAGCAAATTCAAACAACGCCTACGTCCTAGGCGTAGGAATGACCCAATTCCTCAAACCCCGCCGCACCCGCGAATACCCTGAACTCGGCTACGAAGCCGGCGTGAAAGCCATGATCGACGCCCAGATCAATTACGACGACGTCCAAACTGGAATCGCATGCTACTGCTATGGAGATAGCACCTCTGGTCAGCGGATCTTTTACCAGTTCGGCATGAAGGGTATCCCTATCTACAACACGAACAATGCCTGTGCGACGGGCTCGACGGGTCTACATCTGGCGCGGACGATGGTAAAGGGTGGTACCGCGGATTGTGTTCTAGTCGTAGGTTTTGAGCAGATGCGACCGGGGTCGATTAAGAGTGTTTGGGATGATCGACCCAGTGCGCATGGGCCGTCAACGAGGCTGATGGAGGAGGTGTATGGGAAGGATCCGGCGCCGAGGAATGCGCAATATTTTGGGAATGCGGGGAGGGAGTATATGACTAAGTGAGTTATTTTCCAATAGCGCTACGTCAAGTTGTGTGTCTAATGTGAGGCTCAGGTTCGGGGCAAAGGCAGAAGATTTCGCAGAGATCGCACGTATCTCGCATGAACATTCCCAGAGAAACCCATATGCTCAATTCCGGACCTCGTACACCCTCGAGCAGATCCAGAACTCGGGTACTATCTTTGCTCCGTTGACGAAATTGCAATGCAGTCCAACTAGTGACGGTGCCGCGGCTGCTGTTATCGTGTCGCAAAAGTTCCTAGATGCTAGGCCACACTTGAAATCCCAGGCTATTCTCATTGCAGGACAGCAGCTCATGACCGACGGACCGGAAGTATACTCACAAAGTGCGATCGACCTGGTAGGCTTCCAGATGAGCAAGCAAGCTGCGGAACGGGCGATGGCCGAAGCGGGTGTCACGCCCAAGGATATCAAGGTTTGCGAATTGCACGACTGCTTTTCGGCAAATGAACTTCTACTCCTCGATGCGCTTGGCTTTTCGGAGCCAGGCAAGGCTCATGAGCTGGTTCGTCGAGGCGATATTACATATGGTGGCCGGGGACCTGTTATTAATCCTTCTGGTGGACTTATTTCCAAAGGTCATCCCCTTGGAGCTACTGGTGTGGCGCAATGTGCCGAGCTCACTTGGCAGTTACGGGGGTGGGCAAATAATCGCTTGGTTAAGGGAACTAATGTTGCTTTGCAGCATAATTTGGGTCTTGGTGGTGCCGTCGTAGTGACGGTTTACAAGAGGGCTGATGGACAGAGTAACCCGGCACTTTCGGATGCAGAGGTACGACAGAAATCTGCATTGGGCTATAACCCCGCGGTAGAGGCGCGCTATGTTAGACCTGAGGATGGAGAGAAGGTTCGGAGTCGGACGAAGCGACATGACCATCCTCTGAAGGAGACGGTGGGGACTCTGTCGGCACGTATTTAGTGCTGAGTCTGAACTCCGGCTACTGATGTGGGGGTTCGACAGTACTAAGGATTTGTGGTGAGAATGATCATTGATTCTTCACTCGAATATACGGAATAAATGTTCATTGGCAGGTAGTTATGGAAATTGTATGACACAAAGGATATCAACATATAACAAACCAGACATTGACAAGACACTATATAACGCATATCGGTCGTAATCATGATTGAAACATTGCCACGCCGATCGGACAAGCTTAACCGTCTTTCGTAGAAAGACTACCACAATCAAGGAATTAGCCGACGACACCAGGACCGATCGGCCCCGCCAGGATTGCCTTGAGGAGGGTAAGGATCTCATCGCCCAAGGCTAGGAGAGCCTTAGGGTCAGCAAGACCAGTGACCGCAGTAGACTTAGTACATCCCTGTTGGACGGGCTTATTATTCATACGATCCATAATCCAGAGCAGACCGTCAGCAGACCCTGTGATCTCGAGCGATGCATGTTCAGAGAGCTCATCACGCTTATACTCGACACTGGCTCCAGCATTACAATAAGTCTCAACAAGAGCATCGGTGTCATTCACGGGGCTTATCTCATCCCCAACCGACTTGTACACCAAAAGAGGGATCTTGGGCACATGCTGTCCCATCGCATTGGCGTCCATTACTTTCACAGCCGCCGGCTGATCAAAGATATTCCGATCGTTCGTATAATCGTAGATATCCTGCCCGAGGTATTGAAGTATGTCTCCGGAAAGACACGGGTTCTGGGTCTTGTTAAAGTCTGCCCTCTTCGATGGTTTAAGCCCGTCATTAATAAGTTGCTGGATGTCGGGATACTCATTCGCCAGACCTTGGATGCCGGAGGGAACGAGTCCGACAAACAGACCTTTGTTGACCGCATCAATGACTGGTCGAATCTTGGGCACGGTACCGCCCAGTGCGGCTCCCACGATATTTAGCTCGGGGGCATAGGTAGGATGAAGCTCGGCGGCAAATCCACTGGCCAAACTTCCACCAGAGTAGCCCCATAGCGCGATAGTGGGATCCGAAGTGATGTTTGTAAAGCTCGAGGATGCCAAGGCAGCACGAATGTTGTCTAAAACGGCTTGGCCGGAGAGGTTGTTGGCCAGGAAGGCTGCCTTAGGTCCGAGATGATCTGGGACTGTCACCACCCAGCCTTTATTAAGGGCTGCGCCGAAGAACAACAGTTCCACTTGTGGGATCACCAGACCCAAAATCCCGTCGTGGGCTGCCTCAAGCTGTAAGGCGTACGAAGGCGCACAGTTTGGATCCGCTGCATCTTCAGCGACCTGGTAGGAGAGCAACTTGGAGTAATCAGCATTGTGGGGAATCAGGATGGTGGAGACTGTTGCAATGGCATTGCCAGAGGAGTCGCTTGTGCGGTACAAAATTTGATGTGCTGCCTGGATATTGACTTTCGCGAAGCCGAGCGCTGCAATTGGGTTTGGGGGAGTTCTGTGCCGAAGGATTGTTCCAGGTGCCGAGGACTCAAAGCCTTCGGGAGGGATATAAAAAGGGTCGTCCACTGGTAGTGCAGGTGCAGTGGCCCGCGCAGGCAGTTGGGCCGGGAAGGCCGAAACGAGCGGGAGCACGGCGAAGAGTGGTGCCAACAAAAGGCTTAGCCTGGCCATGTTGTGTTATCTTGAATGTGCAATTGACATCAGAGGCAGAGGACATACGGCGTATATATATCGCTTCATTCCCATATATCAGTCTAGCAATCCGTAGGCAGGCTACCATGCTATCACGATGAATGCGATTGGATAGGCTAGGATATAGCCAGTCATTTCTCAATTCTGGGCGTGATGTGACTAGAAGAGAATGGCACATGAATGGCACATTGTGGGAACACAGTACGAAGTCCAGTATGGATATTTGTCAACAACCGAGGTTTGTCAGGGCTGTTTTAATGAAGCGCATTAGGATGCTTAGCAACGAATCCTTGACGCATATTAGAAGGAGTCTAAAATGCGGGGCGGGTAGTATAGGGCTCAAATATGGGATCTACGCACCCTGGTCACGAATCCTATCACGCCTCCGAAAACAACCCGATGCATGGAGCTAGCCAATCCTCTCACTAGGAGTTATTATTTTCCTCCTATGTGAGATTAAGGGTCACTCAACAGTTTCGCCGATTCACTATATCTCTATCAGAAGAGCCTCGGCATTTTTGATACTCCACGTTTTGTTGGGAACATTTTTATGTGATTTCCCCCTTCTTGAAGGATTGCTCTAAATTAAATACGTGCCACTAATTCAAGCAGGGTCTATAATATCAAATGAGCTTGAGACTTCGACCAGAACCTGTTGGATCACCAGCTTAGTGTATATAACATACAAAATGCATGTGCCTTGGTACAGCTGATCCTTTCCCCTTCCGAATAGAAATGCAGCACTCACGTCGATCTCCTTGTGAAGAATATGGGGTAAATGCCTTGCCCTCGTATTCATCGTATTCACACGTGTATTTCCCCTTCATCACCTTTGATTTGAGCATGTGGGTCATACAACACACGGGCTACAGTGGAAGAGGTTGACTCTATTTTACGATTTCAATCGCTCGGAGGTGCAAGGGGTTCAAGTCTACAGACAATGCCCAAATTTTGGGCCTCTCCAGATTGTCGCCTAGTACGTATTTGAAACAACCCTGATTTTGGATCTGGGGTTGTCGTTCTAAATAACGACCCAGGACTATCGCCATAACCTTTACTAATAACGTGAGGAGCTCAGTGCTGAGCCTTCCATTTCTATTGCTGAAGATATTATTGCATAGCCAGCTTCATGACTCCTACTAGACCAGATGCATTGAAGATTCTATGTTGAGGTTTGTTGCACTCTCCAGCATCGCTTCTAGTAACTAACTTTGGCGTCTTCGGTTCGTCATCGCTGTCATTGGTACTTAGTGTGGCTAGTTCGTGGGAAATTCCATCCTTCGGGAGCCCTCCCAACTGCTGTAAGACACGGGCATTCAACCAGGCATCTTCTGCAATGGCTGTAAGTTCAGATCTTCCGGACTTTATCATGACAGCAAAAGCTCTAGGCTTAAGAGAGTATTCAATCTCGGTCACAGAAATGTTAAGAATTGCGGATCCAGATCCAACTGTTTCCATAAACGCGGGTCTATGGAGGCATTATCGACTTACTATTAGAAGAAAAATCTTGATACTATGAAGAGTTTGAATGACGGAGCGATGTAAGACTCATAAGGATTGACCAGTCTGAATCCTGCGATACATGTTGCATCTCCATGTTGATAGTGGTTAACGAATCAGGTTGGTATGTCTACATTGAAAATGTATCCTGTTTCTGTATATTTAAGGCTAGTTGGTTCCATTTCGATATTACTGTGATATTTGAGATTAATTACCTTGAAGCTTCCCTATATTTTAGTGGCAATTTGATCTAGTCGTTAATAGCAGCCCAGAATAAGGCATCTTTCTATGAATATATATAGCGGTATGCTGATCTCCTGCTTCCTGCTTGACTGGCAAGCTGATTCACGACGTATACATAACAGGGATTATAAGTTATTCATCACGTAGGCGCACGTAAATAGCTCCCCAGAATTACCCCTTAGCATGCTATGCGCAGAGTACTTCATGTCAAGACCGCAGTTATTTCCAAGTACGAACGGACAGTGAAGAATGTGTGCTCATCAGCCTTGGCAGTGACTGCCTTAAAGGGTATAGTGCGCCAAGAGAACGCGTGAAGCTATTCAAAATATTTTTCTCTGCTTGCCGACCTGCCTTGCGAGTTGCGACCGACTGACTTACGATGGCCGAATCAGCTAGGCCTGCTACTCCTGACCGTCAGAACTCTGCGCGTCTCGATCGAGACAATAGAATACGTATATTGACTCTACGGGACGCGGGGTTTACCTATCAAAAAATTGTCGACCAGCTGCCCGGTATAACATATCGGCAGGTGCAATATACATGCCAAGTCCAGACATACTCACCTAAAAAGGCTCGTGGCAAAACACCCAAGCTGAGTGCCGCCCAAGTGGATGATATAATCGCCTTTATATCGTCCTCTGAGCGGACGAAACGGTTACCATACAAGAAGGTAATTGAAGAGCTTGAGCTAAAGGTTTCCACGGTGGCTTTGGCTAGAGCTCTTCAGAAGCGAGGTATCTCACGTGGTGTCGTGAAATCTTAATGGGCTTCCTTTTTTCGTCTTTCCCCTTCTCTATTGAAGCACGACCTGCCGGTTTTCTCTCTGCATACCCCGACTGTGTGGTGGCCACTCACGGAGCCGCATACTCCAGACTCCAGTCATTATGCAAACCTCACGAAGATCTTCCCCGCTTTATCATTGCGAAGCACTGTCTCCATAGTCAATTTATTATACTACACCAGATTCGATTAGGGCAGATGGAGGGGCGGTTGATGATTGGTGGACGCCCCGAGGCTTATCGCCCGCGCCCGCATCCCGTGATCCGGCTATGACTTTCATGTCGGCCACACTCTCTCTCCTTGTATTCAAGCCATATGTGGCATCAATAGATTCAAATATACCTCTTCATGTCGTGTGGGAACAAGAGGTATCCCACTGGGTGAGAATTGTGCAATGCCAACCGATAAGAAGCGCGCCGCACGAGCGTAAGTCTGCAGCATCAAGCTATCAAGAATTACTTTAGAGACTAACGTTCTACCATACAGCTGCGACGAATGCCGGCGCTTGAAGGAGAAGTGTGAAGGTGGGATTCCCTGCAGTAGATGCTCCCACTTTCGTCGCTCGTGTGAATTTAAGAATCGCGTATCAAGGGTGCGCGAATTTCGTGCCTACGTCCCAAGGTATTTTGGCTCGATGCCTACTATTTATACGTCCCTAACGGGCTGTTAGAACCAGATCCCCTGCCGTAAGAGCAGATGTCCGAGAGTTAGCTGAGCGCTCAACGTATATGGAGCGGATATTAAGACACACGATGCAAGGAATCTCCCTTGATACGGATACTCTCTCCCAGATGGCAAATGCCCTCGCGTCGAATCAAGAGCATCCCAGGGAACCCCCTCTAGAACCCGAAGAGGTCGATGGACTCCCTATCGATGACGAAGCATGTACAATTGACCCGGTTGAAGATACTACAACTCGTTCGTGCCCTTCTATGACTGCTGTACTTATTAACCAAGCTAATGTATGCCAGATTATTCTGGGGAATTCTCATACTGGAACTTTTCCATGCGCATCAAACACCAGATTGAACATCAAACCCGGCGATCACTTGCTCAGGTACACACTACAAATGTCTCACAGGACGAACGCTAACTGAAGCAGCACACTCGTAATGCCGATCAGCGGGTCTTTGAGTACTGGCGAGCGCAACAACTACGTTCTGGCCAGAGTCACCTATCCGCCGCCATTTCCTCCTGTCCGCCACGACAAATAGCCAGGTTTCTGGCTAACACCTTTTTCAAGTACGCTGAAACACATTACTTTTTTGTCCAAAAGAGGTGGTTCTTCGAGAACCTCAACGTGCTTTATAGCGACCCTGGCAGCTTTGGTAGGAAGGGTGCTGCTGTCATAAGCATTTTGCTTACCGTATTCGCGGTTGGGACACAGTATGCGTACTTGGACTCGCCCAGTCACAATACAACGAGCGATGGAGACTTCTCGGAAGATGACATTGGTGCCAACTTCTATCAGAATGCGGTCCGACTATTACCTGAAATTATCGAATCGTCTTGTTTAGAAAGCGTTCAGGCATGCCTACTCTTCGGGTTTTACTCATTGCCAATTGATGCGTCCGGCCTCGGCTATATCTATATCAACCTCGCCGTGCGACTCGCTATGCAGAATGGTATGCATCGGAAGTGTAAAAGTGACGTGTTCAACCCAGATATGATTGAGACGCGGAATCGTGTTTGGTGGACGGCATATTCGCTGGAGAGGTAAGGCACAATGGTTGTATGGACTGAGTACAAAGCTGATCGCGGGTTCGCAGAAAAGTATCTATTTTCCACGGGCGACCTTTATCCGTTCTGCGATCAGATGTCGACACAGATGTCCCCGAGTATCGCGAAGGGATGCACATCGAACATCCTCCTTGGAATATTGCACGCGCTGTCACATCTGTCCAACTTATCCATTTTCTTGAAGACTTCTTCCATGAATTGTGAGCGCCGAATCCACCCGTTAGACTTAGTACTGCAAAACACTGACGTTGGGTCTAGATCTCTCCTGCGACATTGTGAAAAGAAAGCAGTACCGAATATCTTGGCTCGTTTGTGGGACAAGAAACGCGCTATGGCAGATTGGTGGGATTCAATGCCACAAGATGTACTTGGTGGCTCAAGTCAACCACAGAATCTAAGCCGCGCTGCAGTGCATCTGCGCCTTGAGTATTGTCTAGTCAATATGTTTATCGGACGGCCATTTCTCCTTAGAGACCGGACCACACAATCCCCCCGAAGCTCTCCAGCTGGACCAGAATTCACAAGTACAGGAGGCGAAAATGGCGAGGGCTCCAGTCCAAAGCAGACATCTAGTACACAGAGTCTCGTCAAGGACTGCACAGAGGCTGCAACGGAGGTGATTCGACTTTGTCAAATACTGCAAAACAATGGTCCGGGTCTCGCCAGAGCTTCCTACATTGAATACAGTTCGTGTCGGGCCTCACTACTAGTGTTGATCGCCTACTCCATCCAGAACCGTTCGGCGGAGTACCACAAAACACTACAAGACGGGCTGGATATGATCCGCGAAATGGCAGCCTCTGGGGACTCGGCACGATCGGAGGTGGCGCTAATTGAGGCGCTGGAACGAGCTCTTGCTCGTTTGCATTCCGAAGCACAACCTACACAGCCGAGTGATTTCCCCTCAGAGACAATACCTACGATGTCAGACTATGAAGCATTCAAGCAATGGGGATCATCCTGGAGGAGCGGTGGGGCACTGAATATGTGCGACAATGTTGCTGTCCCTGAAACAACTGCTGTAGTGTCAGCCGGCTCTGCACTGCCGCCTGTGAACTCGGATCCCAACTCGGTTGGTTATATGGAGCCTCTGAATCTCACTGCGTCATCAAATGAGTCCCGTCGAGATATGCAGATGGACGCCCTCAATGCGTGGGACCCGGTCAATGAGTTATCCATCTTTGGTGCCGGCAATCTAGCACTGTCATCGGCATGGCCGACACAGACAGAAACGCAAGTGCTTGAGCAATTCCTTGCCGTGCCCGAGGCTGGCTTCGTGCCTCGTCTTGAAGCCGATCGCCACGGTGGTTTCGCACAAATGTTTCCCTACCGAGCGTCCCAAGACGCCAGGACATCTCCACGCTGAGCAAGGCCATCGTTGGAACATTCTCATTGTATATTGCTGTAAATAGTACGTTATGATGACTGGATCAGCTTCAAGTTGTTGGTCTCACTGCAATGTGTATTCTTATTTATTAATACCTCAAAAACACTACCCCGAAACGGCAATAATCTTGTCCGCCATCTCAGGCAAAGAATCCTCCAACACCTCCAACTGGGTATCAAAGATCTCCGCACACGACTCCTTCTCATACAGCGTACAATAAGCTCCTCTGAACCCGACCTTAACCGCCGCCGAAACATCCCACATATGCGCCGCCGCAAACCACTTCACATCCTCCTCTGCAAATTTCCCCATCGCAGGCCTATACGCCGCAAGTGTCGGCTTAGCCACTCCCTGCGAATCACAACTAATAAAGTTCTCCAACGGCATATCCACCCCAGCCCGCTCAAAATACCCCCTCACACGCTTCGTATCCCCAGTCGTAAGACACCAAACCGTGAAACCCGCCTCTCGTAACTTCGCAAAGCACTCCCGGGTCCCGGGTCTCAGCTCCAGCTCCGAATATCCCTGGACACACTGATCCCTCTCAGCCTCCGTCGCAAACAACCTCGGGTCCTCGATTCCCGCCATGTGTAACGTCCGATAGAACAGCGCCGTAATAACCTCTTTATACGGTTTATACCGTTCCGAAATCGACAAAAAGGTAAATTCAAGCTCGGCGGCGGTCATCCAGCTGAAGCCGAAGAAACGGGGCGTGATGCATTGCGCGCGCAGCTTGTCGCCGATGACGCGGTCGATGCAGTTGTAGAAGGCGTCGAAGGAGACACAGGTGCCGACGACGTCGAAGACGACGTGTTTCTTTGGGGTCATTATTTCTTGTGTTTCTCTGTTGTGATTGTGGGATGTGGGGTTGGAATTATCGATGGGGTATCACGTTTGTTTGTAGATGGTTTTAGTGTGTTGCGTGCTGTTGATCTCTCTAGTCACTTATTTATACTCAATTGGCCTTTGAGTCATGTTCTCACCCTAGAATGACCGTCCACGTGGTAAATACCATGAGTCGAGGTTGTGCTGACACTGGAACCGATAACGGAGGAAGCTGTTTACCGGGATAGACCTTATCGAGAGCTTTCCCCGCTATCACTGATACTCTTGTTATCGTCGCCGGCATTTGCAATACCGGTCGGATATCGCTTACCTGGTTGGGTAGGTCCGGGCCGGTAAGTTGTGATTGGTTTGTTTTGCCGGTCGGCGGTCATGTGATGGATCTGATTAGACCAGATAAGATAATTGATAAGGCGGATAAGACAATCAACATCTGAATAATGGGGTTGAATTGGTGTAACATTGTTGTGATCATGATGATCCAATGGTATGATCGAGATGTATAATGTAAAATATTCTAAGTAGATGACGATCGTACGATGTAAATTCTCATGAAAAGTGTTCTCCACTTGAATATGAATTATCATTGTTGTTACTATAACTGGTATCTTCAAGGTATATATATATTCCCCAAGGTTCAAGGAATAACACTAAGACCACAAAATATTCAATCTCCTCCACCCCTTCTTCGGCTTCGGTTCCGGCTCCGGATTATTCTGATAATTCTCAATAAAAGGCCGAATCGGAATCTCCTCTAATGGAATAATCCTCGTCTTCTTGACGAACTTATAGCCCAGGTAGATAACCAAAATAAGCGGCCCGTTCAAATACGACGAGATAAACGTTTCCGTATCCCAATGTCCATGCATGAACGTCTTATAACCACCGGTAAAGAACAGAATGACTAACAGGATCAAAGAGAACCACGTACTCCAGGGCTGGAATGGCGCTGCCCACGGCAGTTCCTTATGACGGTCTATGCCTTGCTTCTTGCATCCGTAGTAGAAACGGAGGTAGACGATACAGATACAGACCCAGTTTACTAGCGTGGATATGGCGACGATATCTTGTAACCAAGTGAAGACTGTACTTGCCGAGTCGGAGAGGGTCATGTAGCCTAGGGCCACGAAGAGGCCGTATAGCGCGACGGAGATGTAAGGGACGCCGAAGCGGTTCATTCGTTTGAAGAATTTCGGGGCGTGGCCGTTGCAGGCCATGCCGTAGAGGATGCGGGAGCCGCCGAGCATGTTGGAATTTCCTGAGGACCAGGCGGAGGTGAGGACGACGGCGTTGATGATGGATGGTACTGCGGAGATGCCTGCGTTGCGGGCGGCGATGACGAAGGGGGAATGGGCTGCTGTGCTTGTTGAGCCGAGGAGATTGGGGTCGTTGGATGGGACGACTAGGCCGACCATGAAGATTGTTAGGATGTAGAAGAGGAAGATTCGAACGAAGATCCGGCGCGCGGCTTGGGGGATCGCGTGGCGGGGATTGCGTGTTTCAGCGGCAGCCACTGTGATGTTGTCGATGCCGGAGTATGCGTAAAGAGCGTTGTCGAATGTAGTCCAGAATCCCATGAACCGGCCTAATGAGCCCTCAACCCCGAGGTATTGGACGAAGGGCCCTGGGTTCTTCCAGTAACTGAATCCGATGGCTTTATGGTCGGGACCTCCTCCACATGTGATCACCAAGGCCATGATATTGATTCCAATGACTAGCATGATCTTCAGCATGGAGAAGCCGAATTCCAGCTCTCCATAGATACGGACGAAGAGGAGTGCTGTGATGAGCATGACGACACCGAACACAGTTATCCAAATTGCATTGTTGATTGTTACCCAGAACTGAACAATGACGGCCGCTGCGACAATCTCGGACGGAATTGATACCACGTAGGAGTATACATGGTTCCACCCAATGGCAAATGACAACGCAGGATCGCAGAAGAGTTCAAGGTATCGAATAGCACCACCTGTGAGAGGGGCCAGGGCGCCCATTTCACCAACGCCGAAGACAACGCTCGACACCGTGAGACCAATAATGGAGTATCCGAGAAAAGCTCCCAGAGGCCCCGCCGTTGCGATGGCTCGTCCAGAGCCCAGGAAAAGACCAGTTCCGATGGTACCAGCCAGCGCGATCATCTGAATATGGCGCTGGTGGAGGCCTTGCTTGAAGTCATGCACCTCCTCCAGCTGGCCGGCGGTGTTCTCCACATCGTACGATCCCACATTGTCGTGGAAGCCTTTTTTCTCTGCAATAGATGTCGGACCAGCTTCGTCAAACGAGGGGTATTCTGCGGTATGGGGAGGCATCTTGCTCGAAACTACAATTTAGTGTTAAACGAGAGATGGGAGATCGTGTGCTCAACCGGGGTGACATGTTCCCATTTTTGTATAAATTTTCGTATATCTATGTGCAGTTTTAGGTTCTTCATGGGGCTATTTCCCCCGCTTATCAGAAGCTAATGCAAAGCCAATATCAAATCCCATTTCCTTCATTGGCGGGACTTCTGCACATAAGTGGCTAAGATAAGAACTAAGTGAACCGGATGGATCCCGGCAAGTTTACCACGTTGGACCTGTCAAGGGGATGAGCTTGACGGCCAGATACAGAAGTAAGTTAATTGAACTACTGATAAACCGGAGACGTCTCTGGTGGAGACCGAACCGACCATGGATATCCGCCGGTTTAAATTAGGCAATTCCGGTCCGGTAGCGAGCTTTTAGTGATCCAAAGAATCGTACGCCGTACCGAGGCCGAGCGATAAGATAAGACCTCGGACGCATCACTTTTATAATTAACTCCGTGTCATCTTTTGCATAGTTACTCCAAGCTATAGGGCTCATAACTTCACATTTCCAAGACAAATATGCAACTGCCTGCTTCGAATGGGACTGTAGCTGCTTCTACAGCTGAAACACCACCTACAGGATGCTTTCCTGTTCCTAATCCTGGGGAATGTTTCTGGCAAACCCAGCCTCATCCGAAGAGTAACCATCGCTCGACGGAACAATTGCCCGAGCACAGTGACATTGTTATAATCGGCGCTGGCTACGCTGGTATCAGTACAGCCTACCATATCGTGAAGGACCATAAGGATTTCAACAAGTCAATCACAATTCTGGAAGCCAGGGGAGTGTGCTCGGGCGCAACAGGTCGCAACGGCGGTCATCTCCGGCCAGACTTCTACGGTCATATTCCCACATACATCGATCGCGCCGGTGCGCGTGCAGGGGCTGAGATAGCGGAGTTCGAGATAGCTCACCTTCCCGCACTCAAGAAAGTCATTGAGGAAGAGAAGATCGATTGTGACTTTACCTTGACAAGGACCATCGACGTCTGGTGCAACGGGGAAGCCGCAGCAAAGGCCAAGGCGACCTTCGACAGCGTAGTTGCGCAAAAGTTTGAATACATGAATGATGCTATCTTCTACACCGGCAAGGAGGTTGAAGGTGTAAGTGCTTGCTGACCCTTAGTTGAATCATAGGTGCTAATAGGAGGCAGATTTGTGGCGTCAAAGGTGCTGTTGCATGCGCTTCATACACGGCTGGTACCGTATGGCCATATAAATTTATCATGCACCTTACTGAGTCTCTCCTTGCGACGGGCAAGGTAAACCTTCAGGCATATACCCCGGCGACCTCAATTGCACCTGATTCAAATGGCGGGTATGTGATTGAGACTCCACGGGGAAAGATGCACGCGGACAACGTCATCCATGCGAATAATGCCTACGTCGCAGGCCTCCTCCCAGAGTATGAGAAAAACATTATTCCCTGCAAGGGTATTTGCTGTCGAATTACGGTGCCAGAGGGAACAACAGCACCCCTTCTTAACAACTCCTACATCAACCGAACAGAAGACAACACTCTATCATACTTGATCCCGCGAGCCGACGGCAGTATCATTGTCGGTGGCGCCGCCGCGAAGTTCCGGCCATTCCGGGAGCAATGGTACAACAACGTGAACGATAGTGTTCTCATCGATTCGGCAAAGGACTATTATACAGACTATATGCAACGGACGTATCGTGGGTGGGAGAACTCCGGGGCTAAAGTGGACAAGATTTGGACTGGAGTTATGGGCTACTCCTATGACTCGAATCCTCACGTTGGTGAAGTGCCTGCCAAGGATGGCCAGTTTATTATCGCTGGGTTTAATGGCCATGGTATGCCGGTCATCTGGTTGGCGGCTAAGGAGCTGGCAAAGATGGTTGCGCAGGGAACATCGTTCGAGGAGACGACTATGCCGAGGTTATTCAAGACGACACAACTCCGTATTGACCGGGCAAAGAATGGGAGCGAAGAGGATGGTGATATTTTAGGAACTGGTAATTTCCCGGCGACGAAACAGTAGTGCCTTTGTCATGGATATAAGAATGAATGCCTTGTACGATTTTAGCATTTGACATTGGTAGGACTGCCGAGGTACAGAATGTAAATATTTTCTGAACTTGGGAGCAACCCGACAGCGTAATGTCGTTTTGTGTATCTTTTTTTTTCTTTTCTTTTATTATTATTATCATCTCGTTGGGCAATTGCAGATCGCGTTGCAAGATAGAGTAGAAGAATTTAGAGCCCCGCAAGTAGTTCTAAGCATTTTAATGAATCACAAATCGGAAAAAAAACTGCATTGTATATCTTGATGGTCGCTCAACAGATATAATACTCCACAGCCCCCCAAAAACGTCAATTGCGAGAGACCAAATTGTCAACTGACAAATCCTTGACTTAATAGACCACTAAACCTGCAGTCCCATCTCACCCTAATCCGCTTAAACGGACTCACAGCACTTGAAGCAGCCCTATAATCATTGTCAGAAAGTCGTCTACCTACTATACCACGGTGTCTCGGCCTCGACGAGAAGGCAAGAGGTGTACATACAGGGCCTTCACGGTAAAGAGCCTATTGTCATGTTAGCGGTCAGGTATGCAAGAATCCGTGCTCAGCTATATGAACAACATACCTGGTGTTCAGCATCGCAGTACTGATTGGAACCAGCGCTGTAGGGATGACATTCCTCAAGACAGTTCTTGGGGTTCTGGCCCTGTGCCATGACGGCGGGAGTAAGGGCAACGATGGCGGCGAAGATGCTGAGGAAACGCATTGTGATTGTTCAAAGGTTCGTTAAGAGGTTGTCAGAAAGATAGAAGAAGAATTGTTGGTTGCTGTGTCTGGCTGAATGGTCTCTTGCTCAATGGAAGTTCGAACCCTTTTATACCCTTGCCTTATGATCTGAATGTAACGTTGTGTTCAACTCCGCTACAGTGGCAAACCCCATACGTGGAGTATTCCCTCGACCAGAGAACATACGCAGTGTATCCGAGTCAGTCGTTACATCATACTAACGGTGTAAGGTACTCGTTACTATTAATGGACCTAAATCAATGATCGTCATAATAGGCGAGATAGTATGTGGATCCGGGACCCGTCTATTCCCAAGTTTGGGCTGGACTGGACCGGGCATCTCAACCCCATTCTTGGTGAAACCAGGCCCCAGAACTGAAATATTGGAAGGTATCGGGTTTCTTATTGCCCCGTAAGCCCCGTTTTATTGCATATCCCCACAATATGTATGCAGTTGTTTCCATGGATTCTCCCGTCCCAACGGTCCGCTTGACGGAGTTAATCGTCTTGGACTTGTCTCAATAGTTGGAAATAGCCGTTGACGATTGAGGCTGAACATAATAGTTTCTGTGGTCGCTATTGGATGTCTTTGCTGGTACAGGAAGTGTGGAGAGTTCCGTTAGGATTTATTCTTCTCATAGAAACTTTCTATTATCGGATGTTGCTACTTCAGCATAAATTTAGATAGTAACGCATCAAGGGATACAAAAAACATCCCCTACGGAGGTCTAGCAATATTCACCACTCATTATTGACCAAGACCCTACGCTCCTTGGAAGGCCAACGACTGTGGCTGAAGAAATGTTGCCACTGTCAAGGGATGGCTCGGTGGGGTCTAACCGATCCACAAACCCCGATAATGAATGACGCCTAGACAGAGAAGCGGAGAAACTCGGTACTAAATTGACTTAGAAGAAGGAGCTAATATTCATTAATGAGTAGACAAAAACCATCTCCTAAGACATTCTAAAGCAGGCTAGGCTGCATATATCCCTTCCCGCACGATCATCGCAGAAACCCCGATCACAGTGTATACTTGAACAGGGGACTTTTCTCTCCCATTTCATTCAACTCCTCATCCGTATACCGGTCTCGGATCTCTGCTTCGCTTAACTGGGCCTTCTGTTTATTCAACCTAAAGAGACAGAACTCAAGTACCAGGCATGCTACCAAACCTGCCGACGCAAAGGCAAAGGAGTTTCCGTAGCCGGTGGGATAACGGGGCGCCTCTTTCTCCTGATAGATGAAACTGCCGATAATGCCTCCCGCATTACCCATACAGACCAGATAGCCAATGCCAATTGCCCGCTTCGTGGGGTTGGGAAGATTGGAGACGTTCCAGGCGTTTACGCCAGGTAGAATGGGGTACATCCTATATGAGACTGAGCTTTCAGGTGTGGGGTGGAAGGATTGTGTACTTACCCAAAACAAGCTAGACAGACTCCAAAGTAACACAGTGCTATGTTATCACGTATATCGGCTGCTTTGGTGAATAAGATGCTGAAGGCGACGACCTGTAGTAGTTGAGGGATAATGATAAAAGGCATGCGCCATGTGTAGCGATCGGCGAAAACCGAGAATATATAAGCTGAAAAAGCACCAACGGCGTAGGGTGGAATGGTTAACAACTGTGCTCTGGCGGAGGTGAATCCCATGCTTTGGATAATCTGGGGCATGGTGAACTTAAGGGCGTAGTTGGGTACGGCGTTAGACCAGTTGGCGAGGATTAGTAGGTAGATTTTCCAATCCGTCAAAACACTAATCAAGGCGCTCCAAGCTACTCCATCTTTATGGGCTCCTTGGGTGCTGTTCGCGATTTGCCGAACCTCCAGGAAGCGAACCTCATCGGACGTAAGCCACCCCGAGGAAAGTTGAGGCGAGTCAAGAAGCAAGAAGAAAGTAAGCACAGATAGGCAGATAGTAGCAAGACCTTCGATTATGAATATCTGAAGTTATATAGCGCGTTAGCTAGGATATGTGGGGTACAGTTAAGGAGCTGTGTTGGTGACGCACCCATCGCCAGCCTTCGTAGCCAGCAATACCATCCATCTTGGCAATGACAAAAGCGAGAAGCCCGGAGAATGCTCCTCCCGAGGCAGCCGATGTGTATAGGATAGCGATGCGTGTTTGGGTTTCGTTGGGAAGATACCATTTGGAGATGATCAAAACAGCGCCTGGAAGGAATCCTGCCCTGTCTTATGTTAGAGTCTAGAGGTAACAGCGTAGCTCGGCTGACATAAACCTACTCGAATAAGCCCAGGAGAAACCGGATGCCAACCAGGGAGCCAAAGTTCTGAACAAATCCTGTGCAGGTCATGATTATGCCCCAGACAAGAATCAAGGATCCCAGATACACAGAAGGTCGTTTAAAGTGGTTAAGGAATATGTTACTAGGAACCTCTTGTGTTGCGTGTTAGGAGTGATACTTTAGTTTGCGGAACAGAGTGAACGCACCGGCAAGAACATAAGGAATAAAGAAGACAGACAAGGCAATGTTGTATTGGTTGCCATTCATCCCCAAGGCGGGAAGAAGTCCTTCTATTTTCGCATTACCTAGACAAGTCCCATGTCAGCGGTATACCTAAAAGAGGCACACTGGAGTGTAGGATATACCAATGTTCGTTTTATCAATGTATGCAATCAGATATAGTAGAACGAGCATGGGGATCAGCCGCCACTGCGGGTGTATCTTAGCATTTCACTGGACAATAAGATCATGGAAAGAGAAAGCTGCGCACATCGACCTGGAAACACAATATGTTGTTAGCAATTCGCTGTATGTAATATCTAGGAAAGCGCATCGGACCTTTCTCAGCACCCTGGCCTTTGCCTCATCAGAGAAGTTGGCAAGGAATTCTTCGTCGTCAGAAGATAGGCCGCGAGGCTGATGCTCAAGATGCATAACAGCCTCCTTCTCCGAGGATAGGTTTTCCTCGTCAAACGTCCGATCGGTAGTCATGATGAGCACGCAGCACAAAGCCAAGACAAATTGATCGACAATGCCCCAGATCTAGGCTAGGACTGCATTTCTGGGGAATTAAACCCCGTGGGGAGAGGAGATATAAGAAGTCGAAGCGTAAAAAGATACACTAGATGGTGGAACTAGACATTGTGGGCCCGGAAATAGCACAACATAACAATGAGCTTGCAAAGCACATTGATGTAACAATCGAGAACCTGTATGACAGGCAGTTTCAGTCGATTCTGGGATTATTTTCTCCACCCGTGGAATCCGGATGTTAATGGTGGAGTGGCGGGTAGTAATCCGACATATCCGATTAAACCCAAGAACGGGATGTCAAACTAAGGTTTAAATCCCCACGCGATACGCGTCTCGGATATGCGTATGTATGCATGGAGGACGGTGGATAACTGAGTTTGGTAACAAACCTTATAACAGGATGCTGGGGGTATTATGTACAAAATTGCTATACGTGTGTAGGTAAATGAGCAAAGCTCGAGGTCCACAAAATACAGAGACAAGGTTACCACGTCGGTGAGATTCCTAGGTCATCTAGAGCCGAATAGAAAGCCTACTCACCTGTTAGCATGACGGTTATCATCTCTGATTAATTGTGGGTAACGTACAGAGGCATCTAGGTCCAGCCAGTCGACAGCTTGCCATGCGTCAAGCATGCTCGGAACGGTGTTCACAGGCCTATCTATCGAGGCTATGCACTCAAAGGACGCTTCCGCTAGTCCGGAACTATCAAAAACGTTGAGCTGCGAATTGGGTTGTGTCACACCCTCTACCATTCCTTGTCCAGAATCTGTATGAGTGTTATTGATTGTCTCACGTTGGGCCTCCAGGCGCAGTTCCTCCAAGATGGCTGCGTATCTTCGGCCGGGGGATGATGGCGAGCCGGTCCAAGCTAAATGAGCTCGACACTTCTCGGCGAGGTCAAAGAGCTTGACGTACGACGATTCATTCCCCAGCTGTTGGTCATTGCGTGCCTTGCACTGTATATTCCAAATATAGACCACGGCCAGTGCGCAAAAGGTCACGTAATGGGTCCACCAAAAAGAATGAAGCAAGTTTGTATCTTTCGCCATCGTGTTAACTAGTTCTAGAACCGCTTTCGCAGCGGAGATACATTCAGCGATTCGGTCTTTTGCTTCGGGCTCGTCCTCAGAACTAACTACATCGCCGAGTAGAAACGGGCGATTGACATGAATAAGTGCATGGGAATAGGCAAGGTGCAGTGCTGTAGCTTCTCTTCGGAAGCTTGGTATCAGCGTAGATAGCTTGATCGTACCCAGGTGTAAGGGGAGATTGGCCCGCCAAACGTGAAGCTCGTGAACGATAGAATATGCAGCCGCCTTTCGACCCTCACCAGCTGAACTACCCACTGAGTACACTTGTCGTGATATGCGACCGATGATGTGGGCGATCCTGATTGAATGTTAAGACTGCTAATAAAGATAATAGGGACCTCGATATGACTAGCGACACGTACTTGGCATGAAAAATAAGGGCATCGACATGACAATCCTCAGGATCCTCTACGCTTAGAAGACCA
The DNA here is from genome assembly GCF_000184455.2 of Aspergillus oryzae RIB40. Classification (NCBI taxonomy): domain Eukaryota; kingdom Fungi; phylum Ascomycota; class Eurotiomycetes; order Eurotiales; family Aspergillaceae; genus Aspergillus; species Aspergillus oryzae. Next base: position 5,966,852 of record NC_036436.1, read on the forward strand.
CTAGGCCCAATGTCCTCGTCGTTAACACTATCTGGAAAGTCCTGGTCGATGTCGTCATCATGCAGAAGCTGTGGCCGGCCCATAACTACGCTGAGATACTTGTCGATGGTATATGTGACCCAGAAGACTCGTTTCGCGCATTGAGCTTTGATATAATTTGAAAGACCATTTGAGGCAATGTTCTGTTTCCTTGAGCGCCGCCGATGAAGGCCCAGCGAAGAGACGATCTGATAGACGTTACCGAATACATACCAGGCCCTATTCACTCGAGATGTCTGGAGGAGATATAGCACTTGGATCAGTCTGGCCTGGGCTGATTCCAACCGCGGATATCCCTTCTCTGTCTCGGTCAGGTCCATTGCCGCACAAAACAAGGGATCGGTTTCTGTCAGCGCTGATGCCTCGTCATTGTTAGGAAATTTCCGTTCAATCTTGAAAGTGCGAAACCGTGCGATGGCCAATATCGTCAGGATAATGCTATATTTAGCATTCCCAATGGAGTGCGTGATTGGGCGATTTGTTCGCCGATTGTCCAATACAGCATCCAACCAACCTTCTACGGTCTGTCGGTGGAATATTCGATACGTAACAACACAGGATTCGAAGTAAAAGCATAATAAGCGGCGCGCCGTAGGGGGATCGGGAAACGGGTCAGAACTATGAGCGTCTTGGTAGAACGGTCGGTCTCCAGCAGAAACCAAGGGCTGGTTCATCTCCGCCTCACTCGATCTTGGGGATGCAATGTCTCTGTTTTGCATGGAGATCTTGCGCCATGCTTGATGGAAAGAAGTGAGGCCAGACGTTGGATCGGCATACTGTCCCTCGATAACGAGTTCTGGTGATGGCGCACCATCTCCGACGTTCACTGAAGAGCTAGTGGCCCGTTCGTCGATGTTGACCTGAGGTCGTTCATTGTCTTGCACATCTTCACTTATATTGGAGGTACTTCTGGAGCTTGTATGCTGCACATTAGGCCTTTGACCTGCGCTTATCGTTGCCCTCTCCCTGGATCCCGATAAGGGCGGAGGTGTAGGAGGCCGACCACGTGAGTATTTGCTGGCATAGGTACATGTCAAGCGCCTCCTGTTGCAGTGGTCACATGGTGCTGTGCCTGAGCATCGAATCTTCTTGACCTTGCACGAGTCGCAGGCGCGACTGACTTTCGGGTCTTTCCGGCGGTTCTCCGAGCCTGGATCGTAAGCATCCTCAAGTGGGTGTTTCCGACTAGAGGGAATAGGAGTCACGTTGCTAGTGGGGCTTGTGGCATGGTTTGGAGTTCCTGAGGTCATGATGCAGGTGAGCAAGGGTAGGAAGAGCAGCGTGTAGTGGGCACGGAAATCACGGATTCATATACGTAGGGGTGGCAATGCGGGGAATCTGGGGAAACCATCGCCCCCACGTTTTACACGCCGTCACTTTTCCTGTGGGACTCGCTTATTTTTCCCCGAACCTGCCTTGCGGCCTTTTCCTTCCCAAACAATAGGAAGATAATTATCATGATGACTGGTCAATAGAACGAAGTCCATTACTGTCCCATGTCTGGCAATTCGAACACGCCATCTAGTTAGGGCTATTGTGTCCTTTAGGGAAGATATTCTCTCCCCCAGTGCTAGTTGAACATGCCTCAACTTCATACGTCTCTTAACACGTATGCTGTAGATTTAAGCCCATTGACAAGCGAATGAAAGCTGAGAGCTCTCATGCTCAAGCCGTCACAAGACCAAGACAGTAGCTTGTGGATGAGGTCAGCTGTTATGCTAGACATTGGATACTAACAATGTCCGGATACTTAAGGCGTGATTGTAGGGTAATTTATAGGTATTTCCATGTTGGCAAATGGAATATATCTAGGTACTGGTGGCCTTGTTCTAAGTCTGAGAGTTCGACCAAGGTGGCTTTCAGCATGCACATCCTTATCTGTCAAAACACTAATGAATATGATCATAGATTATATGTACTGCTTCTAACATACGATTTTGCAAGTGATGAAGTTGGATCATGGTAGTAGGTAGCATCATAGTAAAATATACTTATCTAGGAGATTCCAGAAAGTGGATGAATAACCTGCATTATGTTGTTGGGCTCCATAGTACAAGGCAGAACTATCCTAGAAACAATAAGATTCTTTGCTTGTGGCCTACAGTAATCTGAACGGTAGAGCTACTCATCGAAGAAGAGATGATTGGGGAAATCAATCGGCATGTATCTATATCTAAACAAGTACGTACATTATTCTCGCTTTCCAATCTCTTTCGTTTAACCCTGCAACTCCTTATCTATGCAACTCTGGCCAGACTAGCTGCACTAATAGCTGCATGAATTTCCTGTTCTGCGCCAGGCTCAAGAGGCAAAAGAGGCGATCGAACGGTCGCATGCTTCAGTATACCACGAGCAACGAGAGCGTGTTTAAGGGCGACCGTGCCCTCCATATGAGAGCCTCGATGATAAACACTCTTCGTGACTGGTAGGAGTTGATCATGGATTTCGCGAGCCTTCTTGTAATCCTTGGCCTTTCCAGCTTTGATCAACTCGATCAATGGCTCCGGAGCGATGTTACCATAACCGACAAGGAAACCGTCCACATCAAATGATGTATGCAAGAGATACTCGTCGTGGCAACTCAAGATCTGCAGCTCGGGCCGTTCGCGACGAATCACTGGAATCTCCGTATCCCAACGGCGCATGTTACGGACGCCGTTCTTCATAGCAAAGACACCGGGTTGTGCTGAAATATCAAGCATGGTCTTCAGACTGTAGGTCGCCTTCGTGTTGTCTGGGTACTGGAAGAGGATCAAAGGAAGCCCACTGACTTCGTAGACTCGTCGATAGCGGTCCTGGGGTGCGCCGTCCTGGTATCCAAAGCGCAACCATCCGTGAGATGGGTAGAGTAGACCAGCCGCTGCACCAGCGCCCTTTGCGCGCTTCGCTTCGAGTGCGGCCACCTCGGTACCCTCTCCTGTGATTCCTGCGATAATGGGGATCTTATTGTCGACGGACTGGACGAATGCCTTGATCACGGATATTTGCTCCTCGGCTGTGAGGAAGGTTCCTTCTCCTGCGTGACCCAAAACAACCAGGCCTTTCACACCGTCGATGCTACCAAGCCAGCTACCCAGGCGTTGGATGGCCTCGTAATCGACGTCACCTGATTCAGTGAACGGTGTCACTGGAGCAGGAGTCAAACCGCGCATGTCAAAGCCGACCATTTTGGATGATTGTTAGGAGTCTGTTGAATTGAGAAATAACTTGGGGGTTTTCGGATGTGCCTTTGTAAAGTTGATGATCTCAAAAGTACAATTTGGAAGATCTCCATTACTTATAGATATATCCAAGGAGGCAGTTTTATTCACACCTCACCTGGAGGTCGGATGGAATCCCCAGATACTCATCGGAGGTCTCCATGACGGATTCTCGGAAACCTGAACTCTCTATGGACATGTCTACTATAGCAAACTCTAGGATCATACCCCATACTGCAAGAGTCCGGGGTATGCTAAGCACCGTAAACGGAATCCGTGGTATCCGCAGATCAACCCCGGATTAATCGGGTGGAGTGGGTCCACGAAAGGAAATCAGTCTACACTATGTCAGCGAATTCTCCGTAGCTCAAGCCTCGTACGAAGACGAGCTAAGCCATTTTTATAAAGACCTCCAAGTAATCTTGAAAAGCCTACTGTATATTTCAATACTGGTGACGCTTTGCGTGCCCTGATCGAAGGCGGACAGACAAGGCAGAATATCACGATGGCGGTACATTACAGTTTGAACTGTGGCTGTGTTCCGTGGCTATGGTCCTTGGCTATGCTTTGTACCAGGTCTCATAAAGGGAGGGAAACACCCATTATTTGCGAATCATTTTACTACTATCTACACTCAACGAAATTATTCCTGAGAAATCAAATTCTCCTATACTAGTCCGTGAAACAATATGACATCAGTACTCAGGGGGTTGCGATTGGGTCGAGAGGAGCCATCGACACATCAGCACTCATGGAAGATAAGCCCAACCAGTTTGGCTCCCGCAAGTTCTAGGGAAGAGGAAGTACAGATTCCGGACCCAGCGATATTCAGAGGAATTTCTATCCCTCCTAGTCACACACCCAGTGCTCTCGATGCCTCAGACATAGACAAATTCGACTTTCTATACCCATCAACGAATCACCTTGCAATGCATTTATGCCTCATTGAATGCTTCTATAAGCTGAGGAACTACGTCATGAATTCTAGGGAACTGGACACTGTCATTGGACCATTGGTCTCAGCAGAAAATACTCAAAGCTCCAAGACACGCCTTACGGCTGCAGATGCGGATATGGTCCGTACAAGCCAGATAAGGAAATGGGAACTATTTGTAAAAGCAGCCGTTGGCCGTTTTGACATCTGGTGGCAGAATGTCGACAAGGCAATACGACATGCAAAAGCATACACTACCCCTGCCGTAGCGCAGCTGGAGACTAGTACTCTCTCCAAAGACTATCTTCCTCCACTAGATGTGCTTCTAGTGTGGTACAGCTATATTCTCCATCCCTCCTACTCGTCTGACTGTGAAAGATTTGGTAAACAAAGTGCATTTATGCTTTGTTTTCCGTGGCACGCCCTCTACGAAGTCATTGATCGGAAAACACTTGTCTACAACTTGCCGACGGCGGCAGCGAATATGTTCAAAACCATGTCGTCACAGTCTGAAGACCTTATTACTTGTCTTGCGTCTCCACCTCCGTATACCGCGTCGATGGGCGCCCAGTACTCAGTTGACCTTGAGCACGCAGTCGCCATGCAAGACAGCTTTGTTAATGACACACATGAGCTTCTCTGGCTCCGCTCACCAGCCTGCTCCGGATCATTAACCCGCTGCATGGAGAGATATAAACGGTTTCAACTTCTTGTGCATCTGTATCCAGACAGACGTGCTAGTTTGAGACCAACATGGGATATTGAACTCGCCTTGAGAACCCATCAACTTTATGCAGATAATTTTCACACGTTCGCTAGCCAGCTTGTTGGAGGACACTTGAATTACGCAAAGGCTCCAAGGGCCTTGGAGACGGAAAAACCTATGGCGAATACTATGACAGATACCAACACTGCTGAGTTATGGGAGAAGCAGTTTAGAGAGCCATATACCAGTTGTCCGTGTTGGGCTTGCGAGTGCATCAAGGATGCCATTGGCGCAAGTGGAATGGAGCTATCTACGAAATGCCTCTCCCCGAAGCAAATAAAAGAAATCCAGAAAGCGCTCCAATTCTACGCTTCAGTTGAGAGCGCACGGGAGTCTGGACAGCGGCTCCCGGCTGCTCCTCGTCAAGACAAAAAGAAGGACGAAAAGTGGGAACTAGACTGGGGTCACGGTTGGCGAGAAGTGGCTGTCAAAGGCAAATTTGATGAACATGGGAATGTTGTTAAGAGGATTGTGAGAGAGAAGCCGTACACTTCGCAGATTAACTGGATGCTGGGAGTATAGTATGGGATATAATCCAATGCTTCTGGATTTTTGTTTTGAGAAAATGCACTTCGGGTTGTTCCCCTTCGAAGTGTATTGCTTGCTTGCATATTACAGTGATTTTCTAACGCTGCGTCAGGCATTTTTCGATTTCTACATTCGCCAAAACGAGCGTGTTTATCGTACTATACCTGAGACTTCGGGTCTCTTTGTAGGAATCGCGAAATCCTCAAATACACACCTCTCCACACAGTTTTGAGTCAGCCGATATACCGTGGAGAACGCTGCATGAGATCCATTGCCGCTTCTTGTAATGACCAAGAGCCACCCAGGACAGAGCTAGGGCAAAAAAGGTAATTAAGGAACCTCCTTCATCTATTATTAGGAACAATTGACTCCTTGTAAAAGATTGCCTGGGTCGGGCCGCCTCTTACCCCGCTTCACCTACCCCCACTTCCACCTGGTCCAAGTTGTTCAGCTCTTGTACTGCTTTTCCCTATTTATTCGTTTAGGGGTGTAAGCCCAAGCAGCTACAAGCCTTTGAAGTATGGACGAAGTAATCTATACTCTCGATCCGGAAGGAGACATTGTCCTGGTTCTGGATAATGTTTCTGAGAATCTCCCAGGGAACCTGTCGGATATTGATGATTCCACACTTGCTGGGTTTCCATCCATGCACCCTGAACCACTACCTGAATCTCCAGAGGATATCATAAACCCAGGAGAAGAACCACCACCCGAACCCCCTGAGGATGTCGGTAGCTTAGAAGACGAGAACAGGACTGTCGAGGTCCCCTATCGTGAGGATACGGACCAATCTCTCGATCCCCTCCAAGACCACCAACATGTCGAGAAATGCCTCCAGATCCGTGCATCCTCTAAACACCTCACGCTCGCTTGTCCACAGTTCAAACGTACACTACAACATGGGTTTCAGGAAGGAAATGAGCTTAAGTCTAAGGGCTATCTGAGAATACCCGTGCAAGACTGGCCGCCTTTGCCATTTCTGATCTTGACAATGATAATCCACGGGCGAACACGGACAGTACCACGAAAGGTATCTCTAGAAAGACTTGCGGAGATAGCTATAATAATGGATTACTACGAATGCTATGAAGCAGTGGAAGTGTTTTCAGATATGTGGATTAACGCCCTAGCCGAGAGACCCTTGGAATCGGTATCCGATGCAGAGAAATGGCTGTTCATATCCTGGGTTTTCCAACAAGATACGATTTTTGAGAGGTCATCTAAGTATCTACAGCTCAGATACACAACGACTATGGCGACCATCCCATTCCCAATCCCCTCCAGTGTGCGAGGTCAGTCCACATCGATGCCTACTATACTTTTCCTATAATTCTAGAGAGCTGACCTGAATTCAGATGCGATCGATATGTCACGAGAGAAAGCCATTCAAAGGGCTATTGAGTGCATGCATGATCTCTTGTCGAGGCTGCAGAGTAGCACCGTTCAATGTTCTTACGAATGTAATTGCATGCTACTCGGGGCATTAACGATAAAAATGGATCGGATGCAGATACTCTCCCCAAGGCCAAAATCTGATTTTCCGGGAATGTGCTTTGTTGGGTTGGCAAGTGAATGCCGGAATATCGAGATTCCTCGATGGTACGGTAGGAAAACCTCCACAGCTCATAGTTGCGGTTTATCGTCAAGTCTGCCCTCCCTAGTAGAAAGCCTGGAAGATTCGTTGACTGGTCTGCGTATTTCATCGTTTGTCCAACTTCGTGGACCTTAACACCCAAAACAATGAACTGCTTCTTCTATACGCCTCTTTTTTTTTTTTTTTTTTTTTTTTTTTTTTGAGATTTTTTACTCAATCATATGCTAAGAAAATAAGCGCGATAGAATGCACAATGCCGTTAAGCAATGGTGGTAGAGGAAAAAAAAAATTAGAAAAGAAAGAAAAGAAAAGCATCCTGCCGATTGCCAATAGATCGGATAAAACACTAGACGGAGAAACAAATTGTATCCGCCTATTTAGCAGGACTCTTGGGCTTCCGACGTATATCGCGTACAATGATATCCGGGGGTGAGCCCTTTCGAAACGAGCGGCGGGAGGTTTCAAACAAAGACGAGGCAGTGATGAGATCGCTGAGCTTATGGTATCCATAAGTACGAGAGTCAAAATCAGGGTACCTTTTTGTGAGCATTTGGCCCACCCGACAGAGCCTTGCCCAGCCATCGTCATTGGAGGCTCCTTCTACCGCTGTTCGCAACATACTTGCTAAGTGGTCATCTTTATGAGCCTGAGCCGATGAATGATTTTCAGGCACGACAACACTATTGGCGTGCGGCACAAGCCTATCGAGATGCACGAGGTTTTCCGTGTAGATAAATTTGCTACAGGCAGCGACGAAGGGCTTAGGCGTGTGATTCTCCCCAAATCCGTATACAATTAGTCCTGACTCGCGGATACGAGCAGCCAGTCGAGTGAAATCACTGTCACTTGAGACAAGGCAGAACCCATCATATCGGCTGGAGTACAGAAGGTCCATTGCATCTATAATCATAGCCGAGTCCGTTGCATTCTTGCCGTGGGTATACGCAAACTGTTGGATGGGTTGGATCGATTGTTTTAGAAGCTGGTCTTTCCAACCCTGTAGGTTGGTTCTAGTCCAGTCCCCATATGCTCGCTTTGCATGAGCTGTACCATATTTCGCGATCTCAGAGAGGAGGGGATCAACGACAGAGGACCGAGCATTGTCCGCGTCAATGAGAACCACAAGTTTAGGAATAGTATCACCGGTCATGGCCGTGAACGTGTATGAAGTGCGACAGTCGGGTCACGGTTAACATTCGAGGCGTGCCATTTGCGCAAAATATTTCCGAGTCTTACTACCATCATATGTATATATCGAGGAGTGCGTTCCGTATAGGCATAGTCATGATGGCGTATATACGCGATCAAAGATGAGGAGGTGGCGTGGGTAAAAGCATAATACTCTACGCAAGAAGCGATCTAGGTCGAATAGAACTTCAATGAACCAGAGTAGCACCAAATATGGATTAATTAAACTTGGAGACTGAGGTTCGAGGATTACAGATATGTCCACCCTCCATCTTGCTACTGCACCACAAATACCGTATAAGATAAACTTTGAATATTACGAAATTCGTTTGGCTCCACGAGCAATTCTAGACCATCCCTAGAGTATAGGCTCTGGAATGGCAAAATTTGGCAGTTCATGCGTGCAAGCTTCATAACATAGAAGCTTATTCTATTAAATGATATGTTCCTGGGTATTAACAGTGTCTGTCGCAGGAAATAGTTTTCCGGTGTGCTATGACAATTGTTGTTAATTATATCCCAACGCTCAGTGACAGTACTTTTATATCAGCAGACTAATGCCCATGGCGAGAGATTTTCCGCGGTGTTGTTGTTTGGTTATATCCAGATTGTCTAACATCAGAGATCATACGACTTTTGCTAAAAGTGATAGAAATTTAACTTTGGGGGGGTCAATAGTGGCTTCACTGCTGGTATTTGGTGGCCTGATACGAGCTTTTGAAATGGCTTACCGCTGTCTACCTCGTGAATTTCTAGACATGTAGCCAGATGTAAGAGATATCGCCAGGGCCCGATATTCCACAAGGCCAAAAGGTCAAATAATTCTGAATCAACGATTCAGAATGCACTGGTCAAACCTATATAGCTTCCCGCCGTTACACCAGACATTGCGGCCAAAGTATCCAACGTCTTGTATCATACTCATCTATAGTTACCTTTGCTGGTGTTTAGAGTTGTAGTAGTTCTCTAGTTGCTTGATAAAAGTTGAGTCACTGGCTTTATGATTGGCTGTTTGGCTTTATATATTCTTGGTTTACTTTCTTGTATATCTATCTATTAATTCCACTAAATATGTAGCAGAGCAAAACGTTCCCGATATATACTATCAAGGGCTGTGGCTGTTATATACTTATAAAAAGGTGAGATATTTAATTCATTCCAAGGTTAGGATATTGTCTTGTTTGCCGCCCCTAATCCAACCAGACTTAGCAATCCTATATAACTAATCAGTAGAAGATACAAGAAATATGAGTAATGTATATACGAGTAACACAACAACCAGTTCGACATCCTTCGTTCTCCTAGTCTCGTCGGCTCCTTTTAGTATCGTGTTATCAAGCAGGGAAGCAAGTAATTCTGACAAAGGCGAGCGAACAATGAACTTAAGAAATCTTGCATCTGGGACATAAAAGAACGTAGAAATATCTATATCAGAGACTTTCCGCGATGCTTACTTAATAAAACATGATGGATTCATCGCTACTAGTTATACATGGTACATACAACTTGCTTCTATAATTCTCAAATCCTATCGTGCGCTCAATGACAGGCCTTCCCATATTTCTTCAGCCGTAGGTAATTATACGGCAACGGAGCCAGATAGCCAGCCGTCATTGACACAGCAGCTGCCATCCAGAAACTGGGGTCGTCCAGAGCCACAACACCGCCAGTCAGGTGATAGTCTACAGTATTCTCTGCCGCCTCCATTGCGACCATCGATACCATACTCATTCCCATAGCAGTGCGAAGGGCCACCGGCCAGGAGAGCTGGTCAGCTCCACGCCGGAGCAGGACTGTTTCAAGAATAATCGACGTGGTGATTCCGGACGCCACTGTTTCCGTTAGCATTTATGAAAATCGCTTCTCCACTCTTTTTAAGAGTTGAGGATCAAAGACTTACTAGATGCGGCCATGATAGTCCCCATCCCGAGCCCCGGATAGAACGTCTGGAGCATCCACAGGGCGGAGAAGTCACCTAGCGTACAGCCGACTAGGCAGCGTAACGTGTTTATCCCAGCGCGTTTCCATGTATGACGGCATTTCCAAAAGCTGAGTTGCCATGCTGATAATGACTGTTTGTTCGCTGTGATTGAGGCAGTCGCCGAGCCACAGTTCCCTTTTTGAGATTCGACAGTGCCCTTGTCCTGACTGGAATTACACGCCTGTGCGGGAGAGAAGCTCGAAAGGAACTTGTGGCAATGGGGGTTCGGCCGGAACACGCGGATTGGCTTCCACGGTAATAAGATGCGACCAGATAATTTATTCATCTTGCAGAGGAGCATGGAGAAGATTAAGAATGCAAATTTCTATCATCAGGGCGGTCCTGGGGTTTCTTAAATTGTTGTTGCCGCTACCCGGACAATAACGCAAAAAACGCGCATCGGCAATTCGGAGGCCGCGGGGACTTTTTAGGGAACGGCTCCACACGTGTTTTGAAGGGTAATCAGTAAATATGCCTGCACTCTATCAACATATTCGCTAGAATAATGAATATGTCCTTTAAACCTTTCACATGGTATACAAAGGTAACTTTCATTGGTACATGTTCAGCTGCCGAATGGACTGCTCTGCTATCCAGAAGACGCTCGCGCACACACCGCTAGAGGAGCAATACAAGAACACATGTTAGTAGTATATATCGACTCATATTCTAAGTCGCGAGGTATCAGCCCGGAAGAGCAAATTATTGTGTCATTGCTAAACGTTTGCGTTCATGTAACACCGCATTCAGCGTGATATATTAAAAAAAAAACGTCCAAAGTGATGAGACTGATGGAATGTCTCGATCATTCTGAGCAGGATAATAGTGATCATTGATGGGCTATACACCGTAGCGATGGAGTCATGTAATATAGACAGTGTAAGCCAGCCTAGTCGAGATTTTTCATCACCAGGGAGAGGGAGCTGGCGTTAATCCGTCATTCAATTAACGTGCGGCGCAGTATAAGCATCGAGCTCTATCCAATATCGTGGTACCAATCGAATTGCGCGAGGAAGGAACTGGCCGAAATATATGGCATGAGCTGTCGCATGGCGTTGAAGACCAGTCTTTATTGCCTTTAGTTGTATCAGCCGTCGCCAGAAGGTTTGCTCCTTCATGTCTTCATGTTGGTTGTGATCTCCTTTGAGACTGGTACATATCTATGGAAGAAAGACACAGCTGCGATTGTGGAGAGATATGTGCTTTCGTGATACCATGGCCGGCGTACGAAGGACACCAAACAATCCTGACAAGTTGGATTGCCACTCGGAGGAATGAATGGCATGAACACCGGATAAAAGCCCCATCAAAGTGAAGGCTATTATCAGCTAAGTGGAACACGATACTGTTTGTTTGCTGCGAGCGTCGATTTGACAACAGTGACGCCCGGTTTCAGCTAGTGCCCTCAACCGTGATCACGGTGTCATAAATCTGTGTAAAGCCTGAAGCGTCAAATCTGTATACCTTTGTGTAAGTCGACGTAGGCATCAACGGGATTTACTCGGGCTAGGGTTGCACGAAGCTCTGGAGGAAATGTACCTCCGCATTGCGGCGCCTAGTTCCAGAAAATTGGGTTGATGGGGACGCCGAATACTGGCAGAAACGGAGTGCCAAGAAGAGCCTTTCCTTATCGATAGCTGCTATGTGGAAGCTGATCCTCGGATGATCTGACTAGCTTATTGTTTGGAAGCAAGGCCAGTTTGATGATAGAATATGGAGGCGAGGCATACACCGGAATAAAGGAGACAGCGTTGATAGGCTGCTCTGAGAAGCAAATCTAGAATTCGAGTTAGGCCGAAATGTTGGCAGATGAGGCGCAAATAAATCTCGTATTCTTCGCGGGATGAACCCTGAAGTGGGACAATATCATTCGGACTACGCCACGCATGATTCAAGCAACATCCCTTGATCCGATGTAACGCTAACCACCTCTGTCTAAGCAACAGCTTCCGGTTGGGTGGGCCCTTTCGGACCTTGAGATTGCCTATCCCGATCTGGAGAACTCAGACGACCGGTATCTCCAGATTGGCCCGGGAATGAATGCCAAGGCACTCGGGTGGCTTGGTATGGGATTAGTTCGAAGGGCTAATGCATCCCCATTTGTGAAACCTGAATGAGCCTTGCGGCTGTATCCGACCCTGTCTTTATACAGCTTCATAAAATGGGGTTTATTAGCCGCCGAATCCCCTAGGTCCAACATTGTACGCACACATACGCCTTTACACATCCTCACGATGAAGACATTGACTACTCTTACGATTTCGTTAGTCGCCATTACGACCACAGCCGTTGCCAAGGAAGTCGGGTATTTCCAGTCGTCGGACTGTGTTGACTCATCGGGATTCGAATCATGTTACGAAGATGCGGATCAGAGATTTGCCAACTGTGTCAGCAACAATTGCGCTGGTGGAAGCAAGGGATGCGTGGAATCTTGCGGTGGGAACCCTGAATGCGTGCAATCGAAGTGTCCCAACTTGGGAATAGACTGTATCAATGTCTGTGATTGTGTAAAGAACATCGAATATATACAATGTGCCGCAACGAGTTGTTGGAATCAGGTACGCAAACTGTTCTCATCACAACAAACAATGCAATCCATTTCTTAACACGGGGGATTACCAGGTATATTCTTGCGAATACCAAAATACTGCCTACGACTTGCTTGATTCCTGCGTGAACACCGATATCGAATCCGTCCCTTTCTTCCCACCTCCTGATAATGCCCCCGGTGGCTGCTCTTGTAATCTCGGGAAAGTCGCTAAGGTACAAAGGGTGGCGGAAAATGCGATGCAAAAGTGTTACGACGACATGAAGCCAGATTGGCCTTATGAGCAGACAATGGTCTATGGGAGCACATGCGGGTGTTGCGGCCAAAGTTCTTATATCTCTTCGTACGTGCGGTAACCATATTGAGCCGTTGTCTCCCATTGCTAATCTTTCTGATTAAGGATATGGGACATATGCCCAAATACAATTCCTGCCTTGCTAGGGGCTGACGTCGTGTATAAGGCTCTCTTGGAGAATACGGACTGGGACAAGTGCGGGACATATCTTGATAATGACACTTGCATAGCGGACCTGGGCTTTAGCAACCTAACAAGGTTCCACGGCCCCGGGCAGCTTCCCGCGAATGGGACGGAAACACTGTATAATACTGGTGGTGTGATTTCGACGCCAGTGAGCGGAAACACGTTCACCTGGACGATCCACGACATTCCGCACCCTGTCACAGCTGCGGCCACAAACAAGGCTGTACCGACAAAATCAGAATCCGGTGGTAAGAGTGCGACAGCCACTGCGGAGTCTGGGGGACGACATGAATTTAGACTTTCCCTGTGGACTCTGGTCAGCACTATCGGTGCCGGATATCTGCTTGTTCGATAGCCACCATATGCGACTTGGAGTCCATTATGGTCCTATGTGACTAGATCTTTAGTATAGTAATGCATGAAGAACTGGTTGAGTGACAGTCGTGATGCACAAGTACTGCGTATGGTCTCTTGAATGGGTAGTAGACTTATATAGAGCCATAGCGATAGGAGATTAACAGCTCCAAAGATAGTTCCGAAGGAGTGAGAACGCAGATACAAGGGGAGCGAGGGCGATGCCCGGGAGAAAACTGAATAGGTAAAGGGAGCGAAATGCGAAATTGAAAGATGAGAGTTCCAACAAAGAGCTGGAATGACAGAAGTTGATTGAGCAGGAGAGTAAAAGAAGTCCTGGGACCTCTGCATATGTCCTACTACTTCCTGGCAACGCGACGCGTCGCGTGTATCCAGCGAGGGAAGACAATTGAAGTGGACTGTAATGGCAGGACAGGTTGCTGTGGTTTACCGGACTGTTCAATATGGGGTGCACGGACAAAAAGTCTGAAACGGTCCATTTCCGAAGAGGCTATCATAGTAGGCAGAGCCTGAGAAAGCCCTCGGTCCCAGATCATACGGACACTCTCGATACAGTCAACAACCATGGTCTTCTCTACTCCGATCAGGGGAAGCTGCAGGAGGCATAGGATATGTACCAGCGAGCACTATGCAATTACATATAGTATCATAGATGCAGGAGGGCTAAGCCCAGGGAATCGAAATGTCTCTATGATACTCCAGATGCGGCTACTCCAGGAGAAAGTCCAGATACACTCATGTTCTGCCAGCGATAAGACTTTGTATTGTTGCTTAATTGGTGGTTTACTTGGCATTCTGATAGTATGCTTCGTACACCGGCAGCACCTCGATCTCGCTCCTGTCAATCTCGCTCCTCCCAATCACTTGCTACGTAATCATTCCATCTTCCCAGAAGCATGAACTAGCGGCGGTTGCATCTCGCGCCGCCCCTGTTGAGCTCACTTCGTAGTACCACTTGCCGGGTCTGCATTCCATGCCTCCTTTCCAGAAGCCTGGACTAGCGGCGATTGCATATCTTGCCGGTGCTGTTGAGCTCGCCCCACGCCACCATTTGCCACGTATTCACCCCACGCTTTCTTTCGCTATACAGCGGCACTGTCAGCAACTCCTAACACGATCGATATGTGTGGGCGAAATACCTCATGGTTTGCAGAATACAGTGCAGCACCCAGTGCAGCACCACCGAAAGAAGGGTCAGACTTCTTGTCTGGATTTGTTAACGGCTTCATCCACTGCGGATGTTTCTTTGAAGATTGGTTTGAAGACATGTTTGCTAATTCTTTTTTTGCGGGAGGGTTTCGCAGCAGAAGAGCTTGGATAATGATCGGAAATCCAGAACCTAGCTTTGTTGGGAGGGAGGGGGGTGGTGCTATATAACCCCAGTTCCACACGGCCTACTACTCGAGGGGTTGCATGAAGGGGTCACAAGGCAAGTCGAGCATAGCTTGATGAAGTTAAGTGCATGACTTGGCAATGCATGCGGAGTCTGTCACTCACAAGAATTTTGCCCATACATGCGGGTGACAGGGAACGTGGTCCCAATGACGGCGAAAAGGATTCCGGTTAGACGCTCGAGGGTCATTCGAGGTCAGTTAACTCGGTATCCTTCCCACCTGACAGCCGGCTGCTGGTGTCCGGCTCTCAGGATGAGACTGTGTGGCTCTGGGATACGGCCACGAGCACGCTGGAAGAGACCTTGCACGGCGGACCGCCTCCAGGTGGATTGGTTGGTTGATGTCATTTACCCTGACCCCTCGCAGTGGAAGGTTGGTTTACCCAACTAGGCCAAAATAGCAATCCGTACGTTGTTGGTATTGGGTGGGTGTCGGGGCTGGTTGGATGAGGTGAGGAGGAAAGATGACTGGTCGCGGTGGTGGCTTGGTAGGAGTTTCGGGGTCAGGTTCCGCTTGGTCCACGAGTGTAGGAGCTATTGGTGCCGGGTGGGGTTTATATCGCAATCAGACCAGGGGGTGAATCCTGCGGGGAGAGAGCCTGGTGGTTGAGAACCCATCTTTTTTCAACCTGATGCGGTGTGACGAGGTCGTCGATCTTACGGGAGGGCGGAAACCGACCTATTCTGCTCAGGAATGTGCAAGTGGGTAAATCTACTAAGTTCGTGACTTCTTGGAGTCAAACTCATAAGGCCATGGTCAAGGAAAGTTGGATTCCTATACATAGGATTATGGGGTCATTACATACAGATGGAGTGGGTGGCCCCAAGTAGACATCATTCATCGCGCATTCATACCAGTGGAGCCCACCCAACCCCCATTCCTAGTTGTCATTACCCCAGCCCATATCTGATACCAGTCGCCCAATCCTTGTGGCTGGCCGGGATCGGCGGCTGGGTTCATTATACACCGCAAGCTCGCAGGAGACCTCCATCTTCAGCAATTGGACGATCTCATCGAACCGGTCCCCTGATGCCCGACCACGCCTGGAGAGACCTGGGGCAAGCACCAGCCTCACAGTCAGCTCCTCATCCGTCTGGTGGGATTCAGCAGCTTCCATCGCCATATGGTCCGGATCAAATGGGCATGGTAAACGAACATCACTGTTCCAGGTGATGCTGGCAACCTGCCGGTTCAGCTCCTGATCCAACTCCAGACTTTGGGTGAAGAGGTCTTGCAATCTGGCCTCAATCACGTCCTTTGGGGATAGCGATAACGACGCCAGATATTTGCTCAGAACTTTCACATTCATTGTCACAAATTGTTGCCGATCATCGTAGGGCTTATCCCCTTCAAATATCATGCTGTCGAGCACCAAATTACTCGTGTTCGCTCGCCACATACTACACCTGCGACGTGCGTCAGGAACGACGTCCTTGGCCTGATCATTGAGCGGATCTGTGGAGTGTGTACGTTAGCTTCATCTTCAACAGGTTCAGGGAGCACGGTGCGGACCAAGAATTCGGTACAAGTTGTACATACGAGCCCCTGCCTCCAGCGTGGCCCAACGAAACTGGTCAAATACTTTCCTCAGGAGAAAGGCCCACAGCAAGGCCCGAACCAGGCTGGAACGCAGGGTCACCGAGTGTATATACGCCTCAAAATCCGTCTTGGATATGCCTAAGTACTGTTGGAAAAAGTCATACTCGGCAGTCATCTTTCGGTCGCGAAGCTGGGGGTGACTAAAGTGCTGAGCGGCGAATCCGGTTATGGTGAACCGTAATTGCGCTACGTGTTGGAGCAAGTCATCATCCGTCATCTGGTTGTAGCCGTGGCCCTGGCGTAGATACCGGTTCAATTCATTCGCAGTCTCTAGCCAAGACTTGCGCAACTCGCGTGCCTCCTGCTCTTTCTGTCTCAGATCCATCTTGGTCTGCTGATGTTGCTGTCTCTCTTCCTCAAGATCATGTTTTGCCTGGGCCAGACTCGTAGCGAGAACATCGGCTGGAACAGCGGTCGAGGGCCGTGAAGTCTGGATGGAGACAGCATCCAAGGCAGATGAATACACTTCATCGTTCTTCCCTCTGCCAGGAGGCGCCGTGTCTGCTGGAGAACCCATCAAAGTGGTTTTACCACGCAAAGGGTCCTGTGGGGGAATGGCAGTGGACATGTTTCTGACTTGGCTGAGCGATAACAGTGATGGGGAGTGAAGGCTAAGCCTCTCAGCGAAGGAGCGACGGGATGGGACATGGCCTGGTTAGTAGTAGCAAGCGCCGTACCCGCAGAAATGGAAGGCAGGCCCCCGTGCAACGAAAAGAGGGGGGGAGCGAGAACACGTAGCTCGTATCAGGTATGGAAATGGCTGTATAGACCAGGACTGCCCATGGAGCATTTTTGGTCTAGTCGTACTTTCACTGCATGTTGAATCGATAGCTTGGAGTCCGGTGTCCAATTAGGAGAGGTCTTTTCAGCCCCGGACTCACGCCACGTCTAAGCACACCCAAATGTTCCAGGGCATCCAACCCCAGGCAATCAGTCCCAAGGCATCGCTGCGCCCCATGCAGTAAGAGCGTGTATATGCGAGCGGCGAACCTGCAAGTGTGCTGCGGTCAGATCCAAATTCAGGTCGAAGTATTTCGTATGGAAGATGCGGATGGTTCTAAAACCGGAATTAAATGGGTATCCGGGCCACGCCCAAAGGTGCTTCATATTCTGTCTTATACATGGTGGTTTTGTTCCTTTTTTTGCCCCGACAGCGATTCTCTTAAGCTCCATTCCAAGCCTCACACCTATGCCATGCCGAGCTGGAAGACCTCATCGATCGCTGAAAGCGAGAGCGGCTTTCTGCGGAAAACCTCGGAGGTCCGCAACGAACGATGGGGCATGAAAGCGCTGGTGAACAAGATCAAGAAGAAGAAGAAATACGATCTGGATGATTTCCTTGTTATTGGGATTGATTTTGGAACGACGTTCGTGCCGGCACCGGATTGGCCCCGGATCGATTCATGCTAATGGTCGTGTAGGTACTCCGGCGCAGCATGGGCGACAGTGGATGATTTCGAGAGAGATGAAATTAATCTGATCACCAGCTGGCCTAATCACGGGAGGGAGGAAGGGAAAGCGCCCACCGAGCTGTTCTACGAGGATGGGAAGGTGATGTGGGGATACGATATCCCAAGCGATGCGGACCCCGTGCGGTGGTTCAAGTTGCTGCTTCTGCGCGAGGAAGACATGGCGGAGGAGCTGCGTCAGTCGGAATTTATTCTGCGTGGCCGCAAGATGATCCGAGAGACGGGCAAGTCGGCGATTGACTTAATTGCGGATTACCTCCGGGCGTTGTGGCAGCATACCCTAGACACCATCCACAAGGCACGTAGCAAGTCCGTCATCGCGGCCCTCACCTTCCAGGTGGTCATCACAGTGCCGGCGATCTGGAAAGACTATGCGCGCCAGGGCATGGAAGAGGCAGCAAGACGGGCTGGAATCCTCCAAGACCGTCCAGCGGGTCCCACCGTCCTTTCCTTTGCGCCGGAACCCGAGGCAGCGGCTCTGGCAACCCTCTGTGAGCGGGAGCGAGATATCGAGAGCGGTGACGTCTATGTCATTTGCGATGCGGGAGGCGGCACGGTGGTAAGTGGGCCGTAGTGGGAGTCGATGGGGCGTGGACTTGAACAGGACATGCTGATGGAAGATGCCCCGCGGCAGGATCTCATCACCTATCGGGTTGGAGACTTGGATCCGATCGAAATACACGAAGCCGTAATCGGAACGGGTAAGTGGCGGACTCCTCGCTGCATTGATTCCTGCCTCTAACAACGGATCGCTAACATACTGGGGCTAAGGGGGTCTCTGTGGTGGCATCTTTATCGACGAGGCCTTCGAGGCCATCTGTAGAGACCGCCTGGGCAGGCAGTGGAACAAGCTCAGCCAGACTGGTATCAAACACATCTTGAAAGAACAGTGGGAATATGGCATCAAGGCCAAATTCAAGCCGAAGAACACCGGTGAAGAGTTTCCTGTTGCTATTCCGGCCGAAGCCTTCCAGGGCTCCGACCTAAACGACCATTCTCGGAAACCATTCATCACGAATGGGCGAATTCACTTCTCCAGGTGCGTACCGTGTCCGGATTGGTGGACGTAATGGCTGATCCCTCCAGCTCGGATATCCAAAAGGCGTTCACCCCCATTTTCGCCGACATCGAGGGCCTCCTCAACGAGCAGATTGCCAAGTCCCGGAGTAAAAGCTTACCGGTCAAGGTGCGTAGTTATGGGCCACAGTTTGGATCGATGCTCATGATCACCAGAATATCATCCTGGTCGGCGGGCTTGGCTCCAGCCCCTACCTCTACGAACATTTATCGGAGAGGTACGAGCGAGACGGGATTGACATCATCCAATCCACCGGTATCAGACCGTACGCTTCTTCAATCTTCCCTTTCCTCTCCGAGTAGTATGCTGATTCAATCGACATGTCCATCAGGCGCACGGCCATCTGTCGTGGAGCCATAGTGAAGGGGTTCCTAGACGGGCCCAGTGCGGCTATGACCGGCACCCCGGTTCTGAGCGTCGTATCAACAATTGCACGACAAAGCCTAGGCGTCGCATACTCGCCTCTCTTTGACGAATCTAGGCATCTTGAGAAGGATAGAAATTGGGATGGCGATGAAGGCGTCTGGAGGGCTAGCAACCAGATGATGTGGTATTTGCGAAAGGTTTGTCGTCGATGCGATCTTACCACGGTCCATATTGACGTTCAGTGCAGGGAGACGATGTTTTCAAGGCGGAGCCCGTCCGACACGAGTTTTACCGTACCTACGCAGATAAGACTGAGTTTACGGACTCCCTCACGGAGACCATTCTCCAGTGCGATGATGATAAACCGCCATCTAGGCGCAATTCGAGTGTCAAGGAACTATGCAAAATACGTATCAACCGACGCCACGTTTCCTTCAACTCCCTCGAAGATTACATGGGGAAGAATGGTCAACATCTGAAGAAATGGGTGTACGACATCGAGATGGTGCCTTCCGGAGCTTCTAACGAATTCGCAGTTATTTATCAAGGAAAAAGACTGGGGTCCGAGAAGGCGGATATCGAGTTCCAGTGATTGAGGATCCGCAACCATGTCGGGGTCCTAAGCCCTAGTTAGGAGCGGCTTGTCCGTTCCCATGCGACTAACGCACCTATGTCCTAAGTGTCCTCCTACTGTAACTGACTTGATTGAAGTGTAGATAGTGGTTGACTAAGATACCTTTCTACCAATGGACCCCATTGCCACTTGCCTAGAAAAACTGCCCAGCGTTGAGGAGTCTTGTTTGAGGGCATTACACCGGATCTGACCGAGAGGGGAGATCAGATCGTTTTATATCAACGCTAGAACCCGCCCCCGCCCCAAACCCGAACCCACTCTATTCCTAAATAGCGCCTTTAGCTTTTAATATAGGAGATGCCTTACTAAATTAAGACAGTCATTCAGGCAAACGGGGGCCCTATGGAATACTTGATATACTACGGCGCTTTTTATTCTAGATAGATGATTTCTATGAAGCTGAATTCCTTCAATTTTATTGGATCCCTAAAAGCGGCAGAAAAATACGTAGCAAATTGACACAGGGATCAGCACGATATTTTCACACTCTGCCACAGTACCTTGTGAGCCCCCAGATCTCGTCCAGAGATCCTTTCAACCTACTCCATCCATATTTTACGAGCACTACATCAGCACCATTTCGCACGATTGGGCTAGATCGGAGAACTGAGAAATACAGTAATTATGCTCACCTTCATGTTTGTTCACCTATGTTCAGTATCTCCGTGCCGAGGAAAGATATGCAGCTGAACGTAACATCAAACATAAGCATTCCCCCTTTCTTCCACGGTTCTCATTCAGGATTTAGGTTCTGTCAGCCCCATAGCGTCATCTACTACGGTACAAATGTAGTTCTGTGCATCCCAGGGCAAGGCCTTTCCGGTATGGGATGGAGAGATAATCCTCGCCAATATCAGCAACAATCCGATCGCGCGCAGCGACGTCTGTGACAAGAGTTTCGCCGGATGTCATAATCCCGTAGCGTTTCGAAGATCGCGTTGAACCTCATCAGCCGTCTTATAGCGCTAATAGTCCGGCCCGGGGACGTGGTCGTATTAAGCTTGGAAGAGGCGGTCGTTGTCGAAGCCCCGGTGAGCTTAGCCAGGATTCTCCTTAGATCTCTTGCCCATGTTCGGGTACTATTCAGTATCTCCTGAAGGAAACCGGGCAGAAGTACTAGAAATATAGTTACGTTAATCGACCTCTATAGTAATAGATTTAGTGAACATAGGATCGTAGCGTTCTTTATCTTCTTGGTTAAGCATGAAAACATGGACTAAGTGTAGGAGTAGGGGTAGTCTATAAACAGTAAAGCTATCCTGCTAGCAAGAAGGACCTGGGGTAGTTAGTACTACTACCTAGATTACCAAGAAAAACGAGCCGGCTTGATAACCCAATAGTGTCACCGACACCAGTGTAAGGAAGCGAGAGGGAAGTCTGAGTTAATTGGTCTATCTAGAGAGAACATGAAGACGAAGATAGAGGACGAAAAGCAAGAAAGGCAAGGCCTATATGGACATGCCATAAAGAGACGCAAAGGATTGGTCCGGGAAAACACCAGAAGATCTGCAACATGCAACCCCACACGCAATCAATCGAGGTCTATGCAGAGGACGGAAGCACCAAACGACCAAGTGGTCGAGGTCAAGGGCGATCGAGTCATCACAGCCATCGTAGCCTTTGTCCTGGGACATCATGAATTAAACCACATTTTGGCCAGTCGTACTGCAGGATCCTAATCCACATCTAAGTCGTACCTCCATGGGCTCACATTAACATTCAACACGTTGCAGTCCCAGTAAAATGCGACACGGCCCTGACGGCCGTTTTTGAAGGCCCAGATTGCGTCAACCAATGTTAAAGTACCAAGAATCGTATATCCAAGAGATCCCACGCTTATACCACCGGCAATCCCATAATCATATAGAGCTAGTTTTTTTTCTCCATTTTCGAATACTTCCCCCTTTAATCATATATCAACGGGCATATGCCGATGACAAATATCATATGAAGCGCAGTCAAGGAAAGGCCCAACCAGGTACCAAGGAAATTCATGTAATCCTGCATGCATTGACGAGGAAAATGTAAAGATGTAGGATCCGAAAAGCGTCTGTTCGGAGGAGATTTGCTCTACTGAGCATGTCGAAGCTCCAGGTGCATCCATGACGAGACAGCGTGGGTTGAACAACTCGTATCGGTGATGGAACCAAGCGCCAAAGGCGTTTTTAGTGATGTCAATGGAGTCAATGTTGTCACGACGAGCCAAAGAAGGGGGAGGGAAAAACCAGACTAGAAGGCATTTACTCCGTTGAGACGCTTTAGATAGCCTCGCTGGAGGTTTAGACGGTGGCTTCCCGACGACGAGGCAACCCCTGTGGGTCTAATCGTCAGCGTTGGCTTTGCTGGTCTTATGCGCCCATTGAACAAACGACGGCCTCCGGGCTGATGATTGGCTCTGCCCACCGCACCTTTTTACTCCCGGACTAACCCTGTATGTAGAAGGCTTCCTGGCTGCTACTTCCAAACACCTTCAGCCACGCAACGCCTTCTTCGGATAGACAACTGGGGAACATCTTTCCCTCATACATTCTGACTATATTCGACTCTAGCTCAGGTGAGAGGGTCGGTGGGGCGTTCCTGTGACGTGGATGCACTGGATGGCCACCAGCGAATAAGAGGCACGTTCACCAAGTCAGCTTTCACTTATCAAACTTAGAAATACAGACCTGGCCGAATTAACGGTGTTTCATATCGGTTTTGAATGTTGAAACACAATCCCAGCAGGGGAATACTATAGTAAGTTGTTATGCGGGTTGGGGCTGAATTTATGTCTATATATGAGCGATGGGTGCTGGCTGGTCCTGCCCTCAATTCCCTTTCTCCCATCAGCCGTAACAGCAGGAGATTCGGCCCCCAAGCCTGTCTCTGCGCTAACAACGCATCTAGCAGTCCAGCATTGCGCTGTCGGAGGCTTGATCTCTTTTCCTAGAATCCTTCACTGGACCCGCCAATCAAAGAAGCGCAAAATTCGCTAGCCGACGCCAGGCCTGCAGCACTCCGAAGTAGGACCAACACCAGTTCGTGTCGCAAACCCCGGCCAAGCTCTCAGCCTCGTCAGATCGACCTGGCAACGATCAACCTAATATTATGACCTCCCCACGGGGTTGAGCCTGCTGAGGTTTCTTCGAAATGCAAGAGTCCTGACTCGGTGGAACGCTCCTGTCCCGCAGTTTTCAGGTCTCTTCCATTTTCTTGTTGCAAAGGTTCTTTTTTTTCTCGCAGGCAATAGTCTTTATCAAGACAGAATGCAACTGTAATCATAATGTCGAACTCGAGTTCGAATCACTTCACCTGCCCGTCCGGCGGCACCTGGTACGTGTGCCCGGACGCGCCGCACTTCGTCGGCTGCTGCTCCTCGGACCCATGCACAAACGTCGACGCAAACAGCACCACGCCATGCCCCAACCTCCATCCCGCCTCCTTTGACACCTCCATCTTCGACGAGATCCTGCCCAACTTGTGCATCGGCTCCGCCAACGCGCACTGGTATACCTGCAACACCACGGACCCACCCTTCCTCGGCTGCTGCTCGAGCCCTGCTTGTTCAAAGACGGGGTGTCCGGCCGATGATTTACTTGCCGCTGCGTGGAGCTCGTCCCGTCGGGGTCAATTCGCCCTGTTCCAGGACGAGGGCACCGGCGATGACGATAATAAGGGTAGCGGCGGAGGGGGTGGGTTATCCGGCGGCGCGATCGCGGGAATCGTGGTTGGGGTTGTTGCGGCGCTGGTGATTGTCGGCGCGCTCGTGTGGTTCTTCATGTGGAGAAGGAACAAGAAGGCTGCTGCGATGAGTGCACACCGGCACACGCCGTCTGTGGTCGAGGGCGAGTATCAGATGACGTATCAATCCCCGGCATCGCCGTACCATGGTATGTACTAGTCTTCTTCCGGATGGGATCTCTCCAAGTCCATGGGCTGATATGTATTGCGTTTGGTCAGGCTCCGAATTCTCCAGCCCCGCTGGCACGACAATCGGGACAGGAAAGGACCCGAAATACATGTCAACTTCCTCAGCAGGTATCAGCCTGCCCTCTCCCGGACTACCCTCAGAAGGTGGACGGCCAATTTCAGAACTCTACTCGAATAGTACCGGGAGCGAGGATATGTCGCAGCAGAAATGGACGCCGGGCCAGAGCTACGGGCTCGGTGTACAGGGAGCAGGAAAACCAGAACCGATACCGGAGTTAGACAGCAATGTGGCTGAGGTGCATGAGTTGGACGGACAGGGAGGAAATCGGCCGTGATGAGCCTCGACCGTGGGGGGTTGGATATATTGTCCATCGAGAGAAATTGTGAGTTAGTAATTTATATATCCGTGATTTACCTAATTCAAAAGTCATATTCGCATGGCTTGAACGAACCCAGAAACTACACCTTGTTCACAACAATAGTCGCAGGGTCTTGCCCTATTCCTGGATAAAGCTGAGGCTCTTCATTCGGCCGGTCACAACAACACATATACTGTAGCCATTCGTCGATATCGCCACTCGATGGCTCCTTTTTACCACGCTGGAAGCAGTCAGCATTTCCAAGTGTCCACAGCATAAGGGTTCCCAGCCCCTTTGTATCTCGTCAAGTACGGATACCTGCAATGTGCTCCCATGCAACACCCTCGACAGGATTGTGGTGGACAAACTTCGCGCCGGTCAGTCTGTCAGAGGCAAGACCATATATACAGTATACACACCTTGATGATTGGTTCTCAATGGGAATAAGCAATTCAGTCCGTGTACTTGGCGCCCTTTGCTCGGGGTTTGCGGGCCAGCCGTTTGAGACCAACAGTCTATATATTTCCATTTACCAGTAGAAGAAGGGGTGGCGGGTAAAGGATTACTCGGTCTTAGGAGGAAATGTATATTGTCAGTTATAACTACTAATTGACAATATTCTTTATTCTTTTATAAGTCCCAAATACGACCTGTTAAGAAAATAAAGGAATGGGAGATAAATAGTAGAAAATTTACCTATCGCTAACTATTTTTAAAGTACAGAGTAACTAGAGTTGTTAACGGGTCGGGTTTTGATGTGGATATAGATCGACCCGACTGCGGAGTGCCCGCTATAGGCCTCCGTACGCCGCACTAATTCTAGATCTCTGACCCGAACCCGACCCGTTAACAACTCTACTCTGGATAGACAGGCTGTCTGTTAACCGTATTCATGATAGCCGTATTCTACCGACTAGTATAGTCGACACTAGATATACTCCACCGTTGATATGATCAGGTGACTGTGGCGTCTCAGGCATGTCGTGCATCTGCTCCATGGCCACGAGTCGTTAGAACCAGCGATTCATGACCCTGAATGCTGTTGAGGATAACCCCAACGCCATAGATGTAGCGCATGCGGAGGTTTATCATGGGTGTCCTGTAAGGACAGTATATCGGATGAGTATAAGTCCGCATTTTTTCCAAGCTAACACGCACTGAGAAACTAGACTTCGGTCTTCGGACCACTTCACTTACCTTTTTCATCTTGACGCATAGCATGCCAAGAAGCGTCGTACAATGCTCTGCTCACTCCCACGGGAGCTCATTCTGCATGTGGCCGACTTTCTCCCCGATGCCAGTCTTGCGGCGTTGCGTCGGACCCAAAGGGGGATCGCACGACTGCTGACGCCATGTCTGTACAACAAAGTGGTCCATGAAACTCTGCCCATCGAAGCAGAGGACAACTCGGATTCTGACTTGGATGATTTTCGCAGTATTTCGGATACTTCAGAGGCTGAAATGCCATCTCTCCATTGGACCGAATGTGTCCCGCGCTGGCACTCGGAAGTCATAGTAAATTATCTTCAGTCGCAATCCCAGGGCGTGTTATCACGATGTGGAACTCCTAGATCGAGCCTCCTGCATCTCGCTGCTCAGGGGGGAATATCGATGTAGTCCAGATACTCATCTCCAAGGGGGTGGACATTGACCGGTGCCATAATGGATACAGCCCTCTCGCCAGCGCCGTGCAGTCCAGTCAGGAAGAAATGGCCCTCTGGCTGATCGGCCAAGGCGCCAATGTCACTGAATGGCGCATGGGAACCGGTTTAATCATCCTCAGCATAGCCGCTGGATTCTGTTCCGCAAATGTTGTCCGCAGAGTCGTCGACATTATTCGGGACAGGGTCGGTAACATCGGAGATATATTCTCCCCTGCGGATAATGTCCTCATCCTGCACCGTGCAATCTCGAAAGGAGATGCTGAATCCGTCCGCATTCTACTTGCAAATGGGGCTGACCCTTCCGGGTGGGATATACACGGTGTATCGGCATTGACACTGGCCACGGCAAGTGGCAACGAAGAGATAGTCACGATGCTTCTGGATTTGGGTGCAAACCCCTTACCTCATGACGCTGTGGAACGATCTGCCGTGGGGTGTGCTGCTAGCTCGACCAAACTGAGCTGGAAGACAGTAGAGCGGATTTTCCACGCGTATCGAAATGCAGGCGGAGATATCAACTGCACTTATGTTACCATTCCGGAGTTTGTTGGTGGAGCCCCTAGGCCTCTTCAGACACTGCCACTGCATCAGTTTGCTGCTGCCGGGTCGGTACCCGGGATAGAGTTACTCCTCCGCTATGGTGCGAAGGTCTCCACCAAGGGGCGCAATGGGATGACGGCACTCCACGCGGCTCTGTTCAGGTATCGGTATAATCGGGATACCTACCAAAACATTGACGAGATCTGCCAGGTGCTGGTTAAAGCTGCTATTCGATTGGGAGAAGATTCAAATAACCAATTGACCTCGTCTTCCTCCTTCATGCCAATGAGAGGTACCACGGCATTGCACCTAGCTGTGGTTTGTGAATTAGAGGAAATTGTCCGGTTGCTACTGGATCAAGGGGCTGATGTGAAGATAGTTGATGAGGAAGGGAAGACCGCCTTAGATCGCGCTAAAGGATTGGGCAACCAGCCAATCATTGATTTGCTCACGGCGAAGGACGTATGAAAATGTACAGAATGTTGTGCATAACTCTTGATCTTCTTCACGTATGCCATAATGGAACGATTCGAGCTGAATAGCCATGTCCTTGTGATCTGAAGCCCGTTCCACAGCACAGCCGTCTCTGCACCACTAACGCAGTGACATATCGTCTGGAGCCAATCATGAACTTTCCTGTCGACTTTCCTATCTGGGTTAGTACAAGGATTAGTGCGATTCTAGCAGTGAGGTTAGTATAGGTCACTTATTACTGTTAGTAGTATAGTCGACTGTAGTCAGTTGGGGGCGGTGGAAACGTCGGCCACGTCCGAGCTGTGGAATAGGTTCAGGCACCATCCATTGCTAATATTATTTCCTGGCAAGGCTGAGTGCGGGATTACCCGATGGCTTAGCCGTTCCTATTCAATCTAACCTGGCATTCCCATTGGCCACTTCGTTTACATGTTTCTTTAGTGCGATCAAAATACTTGATGGCTGTTGGGGGCCGAAAAAGAGCCTCAACACCAGACATTAACGTGGCTCGGTTGGTGATGCACCACTCAATCCTAGTGGGGATAGTAATTTCACGACTGCACAACTTTCGACAGCTCAGCCACGGTGGGGAACAGTGAGTAACCCGACACTGCCGAGCGGAAACCCGCCGAGTAACTTGTATATATATCTCAGTCTTCCTCCAGACTTCTCAATCAACCACTCTACGATCTTATCTCGTCAATTGTTTCTACAAGTCAATATACATTACCTTCCCCATATTCAGAATGCGCTTCACACTTTCCTCTCTTGCCCTCTTGGTCGCAGCTACGGCCGTGGCTGCTGACAACGTTGTCACATTGGCCGTGCCCGGTTCTAATGATAGCGAGGACAATGGGATGAGTGTCCTTTCGTCCCTCAGGTTCAAGATTGCTGGCATTGTACGATTCCCCGCAGCCTCTCATATGTAAAGCTATACCTCAATCAGGTACATACTAACAAACAAAAAACACAGAATGGTGCTACGACGTCGCTCCTACCCAACTGTACCGCAAGCGCTACCGCTACCACCACCGCCAGTACGAGCACTGCTACCGATGGCTTCAGTAATGGCCTGGTGAACTGCGAGATGACCATTGTTTCCGGCCCAAAGACCTTTTACGTGGCATATGAAGGGTAAGTACACATTATCCTTGACATACTGAGCCGGGGTGAAAAACGTCTAAACATGCCGAAACCTTCCAGCGAAACTGTCGAGCGATACGATATGGGCGATAAGAGCGCTACCGGCTATGTAACATGGACGACAACAAATGGAACATCGACCATGGAATCTGTCGAGTCGTCGGTAGTCCCTGTTACCTCAGCTGCATTCACCATCACAGGAACGGCTGCCTCTGTGACTCCCTTGGCTTCGGCCTCTGCTTCTGCTAAAGCTAGTGTTAGCGGATCTGCAAATGCTACATCTACCAGCGCGAGTGCGAGTGCGTCGCACACTGAGAATGCTGCTACGGGTCTCCCCACAGGCCACTCCCTCTTCGCTGCGGGGGGTGCAGCAATGGCGCTTGCTCTCGCTATTGCGTAGAGCATGGAACCATACTCAATGGTCTACGATTACTTGAAAAGGGGATGGCCTGGATTGGCGTGACGTTGGAGAATTTTCGTTTAAAAGCATAATGCAGCTATATTCATGTATTGTTATAGACTTATAGAGTCAAGTCCTGCTATAGAATGCGTTCCTTTTTACAGTCAATATGCAGCCTGCGGGCTATTAATATGAGCTTTGTCAACATCCAGTATCCCAAGTGATGAGTGAATTCGAAACAGCATATGGGGAAGACTATGGACTCTAAAGGACGAAAGAACCCTGAAGGACGATCTACTGTATACTGGTACATGTATCTAGGTAAATATATCCTCAACCTATAGTCCAATGCTAAGAACGTTTTGAATGTAGAACCCACGAGGAAGTTATATAGCGATGCATTGTATGTTCATTTCTGGAGGTTGCAGAGAAGATTCCTATTGATTTATATCTCTCGAGGCACTTCATCGAAGTCAAGTATAGTTCTTTTACGGAAAACAGGCTGGTAGAGTGAATTTATATATTTGATCCCTACGGCGGAAAAAGTCGTATAAGACGTTCACCGTACGTAAACATCGATACCTGAATGACTTCATACTATACCCTCTCATTATATTTATCCCTCCGCAACTCATTAACAGATACTCTATTCAACCCAAAGCGGCTATACCGCGGACTAAATTTATAATTTTTACCACCTTTACCAACGGCAACGCACTATTATCTAGCTAATTATATCTATTTATTCGGTCCCAATATATTTTCTACCAATTATAATAGCTAAAACCCTCGGACTATGGACTAGTCCGTCGTGGCTCTCTATAATCTCTCACTGTATTTCTTTCTTCAATCAAGCCACATACCCACTTCTTTAGATCCATCAACCTCCTGGGGTTCTAATATACTGATCGACTGAGATATCTTTTGCGGAGCCCCAGTCAAAGTATTACCTGTCACTACTAGTCGACCAAAACAAGCATATAGGTGCTGGCCTTGAACACTGTCCCCAACATCATCCTGGACATTTAAGAAGTTACTTAAGATACTTAAGTGGGGATTATACTCCTCTACCGCTATCTCTAAGGAAAGATTCATTTAACTCCAATGAGCAACTTCAGACATAACAGATTCAAAAGGAAGAAGGAATGATCCTCGCAGCTGCCATCCTATCAAATGCGACACGATATCCCTGGACGGTATCAATGCGCTCCGTGAATCCAATCGAGCGGGCAGCATCAAGCGTGTACTCTCGGTCGAAGTCAAATTCAACAAGCATGAAGTGAATGAAAGGCCAGTTCTGCGCCTCGAGCGAACCCTTTCTCAACCCATGCTTTTCAACCAACCCAGTCCAGGCGCCTCGATTCTCACGAACAAAGTCTTCGATTTTCTTCTGATCTCCTTGTGGTCCAGTTCCCACCAGCCCAAAATGCGAACAGATACCAGGCCAGACCTGTTCCCAGCTAACAACGTCACCGTTTGCAACATTGTACGCAGACCCGTTAGGGCACTTATCCCGATTCAGCGCGGCATATATCTCCATTTTAGACAGGATGTCGTGGAAGGTGTCGCTATGCGTGGAACGGTAGCCGTGCAGCATCCCGGGGAAGGGCACCTCTGCTGCCTGACCATGGACTTCGCGGTATAGTGTCAGGTACAACGCGGTATAGTGTCAGGTACAACGCGATACCTTGGGCTAGGTTCATTACATTGGTACCGGGGACAAAGCCGATAATTCCATCCGGACGAATCTCTGAGAATGACCACTTTTTGCCCTTTGACAGCTCAGACAGAGTATCATACTGCTCGTAATAGAAGACTTTGCTCCTCCAGGGCTCCGGAATCCGGGGCATGGATTCGTGAAGTGGGGGAGAGATCTTGAGCTCATTTGAGAATTCCAGTCCGTACCCTTTCCCACCGGTTTGTAAGATAACCGATTCTAGATTTGGAGCAATGCCACTGATTGCTTCAATAGCTGTGCGAAGGAGCCTGGTATTGACTTCCCTCCTTGATTCGAAATCATGAGCCTCGATGTAAGCTAGCAGTAAGTTAATTCCGTGGAAATTCACAATGGGACAAGCAAGGCTTACCACAGAAAAAGACAACCTCAACTGACTCCACATCATGAACCTTGGCCTTCAGTTGATCGGTGACCGATGACACTGATTGCATAAGATCGATTCCCGAAACAATGTCCAGTCGAGGGTCATCAGGAAGATATGCGTCTTTTTTTGAGAGGGGTCTATTGCAAAGACCAACAACGCGTCGAAAAGAAGAGGTCGTGGGGTAGCTAAGACACTGGTTCAAGAGAGACCATCCTGAAATCCCCGATGCTCCAAACACGAGAGCGTACCTTCCATTATGCGACATTCCGGCGGCAGTGATGTTTATAGCAATGAGTCAACTAGCGTACATGAAGATAAATGATGGCCAAATACAGCGAGACTTATGTATGTCCAAGGAAGTCCCTCGACGTCACCAGATGTTGATATTGATTTATAATCTACACGGAATTCATTTCCCGAATGCAGCCACGTGTTGGCCAAGGGTGGAAGATCATCCGGATTATCTGTCCAAGACAGATCTCGATAGTACGCTGGCCTGACTTTCGCCTAGGACATCCATATAACGCAGCCCTGATCGGTAGTAGCTTGCAGCCAGTATCATATGGATATCTATGGTCACTCGTAGGTCCTTGGTGTGGTATATTGGCCATGGGGGTCATTATAGCATCTATGCAGTACGAGATCGCACTGAGGAGTAGCTAATAGATCATTTTCACATGATATCCGAATAAGCCTTCGGGCCAAGTACAACAGACCTTTCATGAAGAATATGATCCGCTTAAGACAGGTTTGATGTGGTTACTGATTTCTATATGGACCACGGAGTGTATATCCGTAAATTGTGGGACGAACCATGACGAGACCAAACCGGACCTAAATCATGTAAGACCAGAATGCAACTCCACTGGTGATATCTTTTACAATTAATTCTGAAGTGATCGGTAGATAATACAGGACCTAGAGGTTCTAGATTTGAATCCTTGATATAACCCCTCTCTATAGTGTGTAGCAGATAGGGTAGAACTTTAGAAGAACTTTAGATGAAGGGATAGGTTATATCGTGCCACTCTAACTAGGATGTAAAGATCATACAACCTTCATCAAAGATGCTATGGGCTGCGACAACTCCGTCTCCAGGTCGCCCGAGCCTCCCACGGCACTACATTTGGTAGCATAATGAGGTTCCTCTCCATATGTACGCATCCCAAGACTAGTAGACCTCAATTCGTGTTCAGTTCCTCTACCTGCGTGATATCTTCAACAAACGTCGCTCCATACTCTCTCATTATCTGTATCTTCTCCCCCATATTCATCGCAAAACCTATTCTCCCAAAATCATGTGGCAGTTCCTCGGAACTTTCAAATCTTAGTACCCACACACCTCCATCCGTCGGCCAACCGTACACCATCACCTTCGCTTGTTCCTTCGTTCTCTTTCTAAAACCCGTCTCTACTTGGCGCCAATTCTGTTTATTTGGCCAGAGTGTCGCACCAGTCCGTCGCATAAGATTACAGAACCTATCTTCTTCGTCGGCACTGGGTGAGCACTGCGATGCATGAGAGCGCGGGAGCGATAGGAAAAGCATATCGACAAGATCAGCCTCTTTAATAAGAACCCCGCCAGTGGAGGGGTAGCCAAAGACTGTGCATCCCTGGTTGTGGAAGACGGTCCGGTCCGTTGCCGATAGAGAAGGGTTTGTGATGTATGGGATATCCCAGTCCAGTGTGTCAACCCATTCCTGTGGGTCTTCCCCGTCCTGTGGGTCGTCCATTACTCTCCGTTGATGAAACATAGGGAAACGGTCTATGTTGATGGGAATCAAGCGGCCTATGGTCTTTTGGCAGAGAGTCGATAAAAGGTTGAGGGTGATGGCGACGAACATGCTGCTAAGCGTCATGTTTCAACAATAAAGCTGTAAACAGGGAAAGACTGTGCTCTCGGGGTTATGTAGATGATCGTTTCAATGTGTAGGGTTATAGGAGAATCGCGAATATCCCATGGTTCATATGGTCGGTCAAAACTTTTGTCGCTTCACGTGGCGCTAGGCAGCCAGGTAAATTTATACCGCATTAGCAACTGCCACATATACAAAAGGGTAATATACTTACAAAACTTTTCTTCACTAGCTGCCATGCCGCTTTGTCGAATCTTCAAAATCACACTGTACGTCGGCTTTAAGCTGATGAACAAGATCGTTCAAAACCTTCTGTGGCGAGGCAATGGGATATAATACACTCTGTAGCTGCTTTAGGTTTAAGTAAGAAGAAGCGAATATACAAGGCCAGAGCTTTCTAAAGTTGTGCATCATTAAATTGGAAAAGCATACTGAAGAAGATCCTGTAGGCGTAACGAACGGCCCTTTTATCATTTTTGTGTACTTACAGTGTATGCCCCAGGCCAGTTTGATGCGTATCCATTTGAGATAAACTTCGATCAGCGGGTATAAGACCTAAACTCTGGACTAGGACAAATTTGGTATAAACTGCACAGACCGTGCAAGTGGCAGCCGCAATTCTTCTTCTAGACGCCATAGACAACCGTGTCATTTCCGTCATCACCCAAAGCTACTCCGTATAGGGTGCCCATGGCGGGGGCAGCAGCTATAGAGCGAGTAAACAACCTACATAGCACCAAAGGAAAAGTATATTTTTAGCCGTGGGCTTGGCGCTGCACGGGGAAGTATCCGCTTCTTCGTCACTGGTATGTTAGACCTACTGGCCATTGGCTAGTTAACTTCAAACTGGTTTTACAAGCTTAGGGTTTGTGTGTAGTCTGGAGTGTCTGGAAGAGGAAACTGCCGTATATACTATGCTATGTACACATTTATGTAGATGTGTCTGCTATATCTTCTTTTTACAGACTCCAGTATACCACCATATTTCAATATGTCAAAACCAGCGAGCGAGTCTGTGTAATAGACTTGGGAGGAAACTTCTCATAATAAACCTTTAGACTTACAATCGCGCCTTTAACCATGTTGCCATTTCGGTCCCTGACTGCAGAGCAGCATCAGATTAGTACAATGAATTATTGCGGCTTTCAGTTAGTCGGCAATTTAATCCATCACATTGCACGCAGCGAAAGACTAAACGATCCTATCTTCAGCATCTTCCCCGAATTGCAAAACGAAGTCAAAACAGCCTACATGGCTACTGGTAATGGCGAAGGTTTTGGGATCTTCGAGTTGCGCGATCCAAAGACGTATGTTCCGGAAACGTCGTTCGAGGATCATAGAGGGAGACATCTTCATGTATGAGTGACAGATTCAGACCCCGATTCCCTCCCTAGTAAGATGGTCCAAGCCGGAGATAAATGGATCGGGTCCACGGTTCACCCTGTGAGGGACGTGTCAGCTCCGGTGGGGTTCATAAAATTTCAACCACTCGTACGGAGTAATAATTTACCTATTGAATTTTACAAATTTTAGATCATTACTTGAATAAGTATACCGAATCTATATTCCCTGGGCATTGTAGATAACCTTAATGTGTGTTCTTACTAAATATTCAAGCTCGGCAGGCATATTGTAAAGGGCGTATTAACGCAAAGCACTAATATCCTAAATATCACCTAAAAGAAAAATATGACTTCCTGCCTTAGTTCCCATTAGTACACAATGTAGTATACTTATGTTAGCATTAAGGTACGTTAAGGTTTAAGGAAATGGGGCCCCTTGAGGGGCTTAGCTGAATATATGTTATAGTGTGGTTCAGGCGTTTTAACATCGGAGACTTTTTGACATAGAACTCTATATACATAGTTAGGACGATCGCTGTCAATACTCTTTTCTTTTGATTTTACATGAACAGTTTAGTCAAGATAGTCAGCAGTGTAATTATCCCAGGAGAAATTTCGTGCTTGGACTTCGGATACCTTAAACCTATGAGTGGAATAATTGGCCCACCCTTGCAACAGGTTGACCAGCTTTTCTGTTTCTATGCGATCACTGTTCTATATGTTCCTTACAGAGATCACTAACAGACGATGGCCACCAACCTCCTCAATTGCCGTCTTGATGATGCCTTGTAGACAAGCCATCCCTTGCGTCCGCGCGGTACCCATGCAAGGCAGATGATAACTAATAACCAGCTCATGATTGGAATGTCGACGCGTCAGGAATGCTGCGCATCGTCGAAATCGACGTCATTGTTTTTATTCCAACTAGAGCTCCTATGAATATCTTCAACTGGCCGTCTCAGATTGCAGTCTGCCATTGATTCACATAACACCTGTGTCCTCAACATGACATTAAGAAACCCTATCCTTGCCACATTTGTGGCCGTCAGTACATGTATGCTTGAGCTCCGTCCGATCGTCTAGAGACATATCTAACATTACTCGACCAGTGCTGTCCGTCTGCCACGCCCAAGCCCCTGAAGCAGTTGTTTATACCGATTCGGCGACAGGAATCACCTTCGATACATGGAACGTGCCCTCGAGCTCAAAGGCTGGTGGGCTAACCTTCGGCGTAGCGTTGCCTAGTGATGCACTCAAATCAGACGCTACTGATTTCATCGGATACCTAGTATGCCTCCCTTGTCTAAGCTTGGGCATGGTGTAGCTCAAACTGACCAAAACAGCGCTGCATAGCTACCGACAAGTCCGCAGCAGAGGGCTGGTGCGGTATAACACTAGGCGGCTCCATGACCGACGCCCTCTTATTCGTCGCGTACCCAGATGGCGACGCCGTGCGGACCTCCCTGCGCTTCACCTCAGAATACGCGATGCCGGGCGTGTACAGCGGCAACGCGACCGTGAAACCGATTTCCGCGACGGCCAACTCGACTGGTTTCTTATTAATCTTCCATTGCCAGGACTGTCTGCATTGGTCGCAGGGTGAGACTACTGGCAGTGCTTCTACCAGCAGTGGTCTCTTGGACTTGGGCTATGCGCAATCCGTCAAAGCTCCGAGCAACCCGTCCTGTGCGGCCGAGCTTAAGCTTGCTAGACACGATATACAGGGTACCTGGACGGCTATGCTTGATGATCATGCTGCAAGCGACTCCTATGACAAGTGGCGGGCTCTGGCGAAGGATGCAGTTCCTGAGAAGTGCTCCGCTTAGACATGTCATACTGTTTCCTCTGTTCTGTTCCGACATATCCGGGGCAGAATTCCCCAGGCTACAGCGGAGTCCGGTAGCATTGGTACGAATGTCAGCCTGGATATACGGTAGGACAGCAAGGAGCTAATGGAGGTTACTGTATTTGAACGGATATATCACTTTTCCGTTTAGCGTTTCACTCTAAATGAACACTCGGGGCATGACATATACAGTTTCATTTGTGGGGAGTATGTACATGGTCAAATGCAATATTACTTACTTGGACTATATTTACAATGAGCCAACGTTATGTATATGGTGCACGTCAGGGTTGACTTTTCTGAGTATTCCCACTATGATGTCAATAGATCTTGATGCCGAGACTGGGCTTCCCGAGCAGCGACAACAACAACAGTGGACTAAACATACACCATAGCTATACTTACTAGACGGCCTTTATCATAAGTGGATATATGCAGCATATAGATTGAGAGCCAATGTAGACGTAACTCATTGCTATGTTTGAATCAGCGTAGTAGGGTATCCGGAACCAAAGTCCACACGCAGATGAAGTGGTCTGTGCGGACGCGCGTTGTTTACATTACAGATTTGCCCCAAATGGACCTGTCACACAACCCCCCTATTCCACAACGACAAGTTAAAGCCTTTCCTGAACCTGTTCAACCCGTAGATCACATTATCTCCATTTTAAGCCATTCACTTGCTAAAGGTTATCTAAGTGTGTCCGGAAATCATGCCTCGTGCCGCCAAAAAAGCTTCGGCCCGGGCCCCTTTGGATGCCGCAGACCTCGTGTCTCAGCCCCAACCTCCAACCAGCACATCCCACATTCCTGACGTGAAGCCTGGCGATGAAAACCCGAGCCCGGTCGTTCTATCGCCTGATAAGTCCACTCAGTCCATGGTCTCTACGGCAGTGACAAAAACGGAAAGCCGACGCGTCAGAGCCCGAGGAAGTAGAGGAGATAGACGACGAAGACCCGCCTCTTGATATCCTAAAATGGAACTGCACCCAGGTCCGACGCAAAATCAAAAACTTCATTGAGTCGAAGGAGATGAAAATCGGCGAGTTCCAAGAAGCGATCGGGGTTTCGTCACGGAGCTACAATACATTCCTCAAAATGACTGGCGAGAAAGGGAGCGAGTCCAACACATACTTTCACGCGCACCGTTTCTTTCTCAAACGGGAGCTTCAGGGCATTAAAGAGCCCAAGAAGAAGCCAGCTAGCAAGCAGGCGAAACTGGACACCGAGAAGAAATACGATGTCAGCGGGATTCACCTTCCCGGGGAAGAGGAAGGCAAGGTACAGGTCTATGATACATGCGACGAGGTCCGAAAGAAGATCTATGCTCATCTGCGGGATCCGAACGTCACTAAAGCCGGCTTTCTCAGGGAGATTGTGAAGAGTTACACGCCAGAACAAGCGGTCAAGTTTCAAGGCAACTCTTTGACCCGGTTTCTGGATATGTCTGGTGCCAATGCGGGCAACACGAATGCTGTTTTCTACCCTGCATATGTTTTCTTTGAGAAGTTACGTATCTGTGATGGTCAGCCCAAGAACAAGTTTCGCGAAGAGATGGAAAAGATCTGGCGCTCTCATGGCGGATTCGGTATCGAAACTCCTCACCATAAAGGGTATTGGTGTCATGCTAGCGAATTCGTGTATGTCGATAAGTACGGTCAGACGGGGTTCGGCAAAAGGCGTTGATCCGTACCTGCGCTGAAATGCATGAGACGCAATACTTGGTTTTTTCTATACCTTCTTTTATGTACAATATGTTCGTGTTATGCTGTATCTAAGGATCTGTTGAATGCGTATGCTGCTATTCACTATAATCCTTGTTACCCTTCCGAACACTGTATGTGGTGCATCCTGACTAGATCTACAATGTTTAAAGCATGGATTAAGCAACCAAAATCCAGCGGTGTTCGATTGATCTTGGTCATAGCTTACACTGTCCGAACGAATATGTAGAAGCTCTGTTTGATGATTAGGCATCAAGAGATAAGAGTAGAAAAGAATGAACCTTGATTTGGGATTGAGTGGACTACATAGTATGTTTCACGAATGTAGTAGCCATAGGTTCTCACATCAACGGTCCTTTTGTCTTCATCCATGTTGGAATATATAGTGGCGGATGCGGAATCTTAGAAACAGCAACCGTCCCGGAAGATATTTTTTTATTTAGGTCAGTAAACGGCTGCAGACTAGCAGTCGAACTAATGATTCATTTAATTACCTTCAGCTACGTGTTTCATCTCCTCTTCTTGCCCAATTTTCACCAAGATATACGTGTAAGTCACATGAGATATGCAGAACAGGAAAAATTCCAGAATACTGCCCATTCGGAAAGATAACGAATGGTGCCTGAAGACGTTGCCTGAGGCGACTGTACTATAAC
Organism: Aspergillus oryzae RIB40; assembly: GCF_000184455.2. NCBI lineage: Eukaryota > Fungi > Ascomycota > Eurotiomycetes > Eurotiales > Aspergillaceae > Aspergillus > Aspergillus oryzae. Next base: position 6,005,042 of record NC_036436.1, read on the forward strand.
GACCTCAATTGTAGGTCTGGTAATGTTTTAGTCCGGCTGCAATGTTTCATGCTTGACAGAGACTTTCCATTTGGTCTCTGTCTTCATCCCGCAAGCATCAGGTCTTCACCGCATCTAGCTCAAAAAAACGTTTAATGTAGTCGAAGCTGGTGCAACCATAACCATGCCAACGTGCGCTCACCACGAGGGAAACATAACCGGTAGTGCCTCGAACAGAAGCGAGCTTTTACATGGATTAGAAAGATCGCTTGGATCGTGATCGCTCACCAAAGTTGGTGCCGAATTCAATTCTGATCCGAATCTAAATGATGTCCTATCTATGACTCTATACTCCGCGGATGAGCCCACGGAGCGAAGACTAGTGGAGTGTTTGGTAAAAGCCTCAGGTCCGAGGTGGAGTTGGATGTAATTTTTATTGATTAACACGAGTCGCTGGAGGGTCTTCACCTGCCATCCCGAGAAGTGGAGTTTGGGATCTACAACAATACGAGGTCTATCCGCTATTTACAGCACAATCTGCCCACCTCCTCGCCTTGGCAGACGCATTTTTCCCGTATAGACATGAAATGCCAAGGGTCCAACTGGGGAGTACTGGCATATACGAGGAGTCAATGGGTATCATGGATACCCGGAATGCTATAAATACTAGCGAGCTTTCCCATGCGAAAATAACCTGCCAGTGTCACTGGTCTTCTGAATTCCTACCGCTATACATTTAACATGGCTACCCATACTGGTGCTCGCAGGGCGGGCCGCTCTCCCTTGATTTTCTTCGCCATGCTGTCGTATTTGATGATGATACCAGGCGTCTTGGCGATGAACTTTGTCTCCCGTGCAGAGTGGAAGGCACGCGCGCCGAAGGAAGCCTATAAGCCAATGACAGATGCCAAGGGTGTGAAAGTGCACTATCTAGGGCCCCAATTCAGTGGAAAACAGCATTCAGAATGTGATGACTTCATGAGATCTGTGCAAAACCAGCACATGGATGAATCCCCAGAAGATTACTTTGACATCGCCTACAATCTTGCAGTGTGTGAACATGGCTACGTGTTTGATGGTCAAGGAAAAGGTCATCGCAGCGGTGCCAATGGAGATGTCCAGTTGAACTCGGATCATTATGCTGTTCTCGCCTTCCTGGGAAAGTCCGGTGTTACGGAGCCTACCAAAGAGCAGATTATTGGACTGCAAGATTCGATTGCGTATTTGCGTCGGGCCGGTGCTGGTGACGAGATTAAGGGTCACCGAGATGGATACAATACCGAGTGTCCTGGTGGCCCGCTATATAAGCTGGTTACTGATGGTAGCCTGGACCCTGGCAAACTTTGGGACGGCGGGTCTCATACAGTTCAAAAAGGGGAGGATCTGGATACTATTAGCGCCAAGTACAATGTGCCGAAGCAGTATATCATTACCGCGAACGATCTTCAGTCGCCCTACCGTCTTACTGTCAATCAGACGATAGAGGTTCCTGCTCGTGGGGTGCCACTCACTGAGAGTGGGAATTGATATCGAGTCTGTCCCATCACAAAGGTCTCTCGATTCTAGATCCCATGTACCTAATAAGGCAGCCGTTATGTCGGAGATGAAGCTAATTGATATCTGGGTTTATGTCTGTCAGAGCTAGACCGACGTAGATATTGACCTGAGAAATCATGATAGTGGGATGACTCTTATGGAGGGTGCTCTTGGGTTGGCGGTTAATGAACACGTTGAAGGCTAAGGCCGCGTTTGCATGTGTTTTGCGTCATGACTGAGATGTTCTACATTATATCGGCACTTTATCTACTTACACTCTAACTTAAATCTTTGTTCTTGCCACTCCCCTGAGTCCCTTCCCCAGGTAGCTTGCTATGCAACATAATGATCATGGGCATATGAAAGATCCCTCCCATCTTTCAGTTCCAGAGTAAAAAGATATTTGTGAAAGCGGAAATCTGTGAGTGGGTAGAAGATTCATGATAGGGCTATTCGTATTAGCCCCTTGTATGACCATGGCAACGCACGTATTGTAGCCCTAGCGAATGTCGATATTCCATGTGGGCTGAACAAATTGGTACTTTAATTAGTGATCAGCAATCACGAGGCAAGCTCATCCTCACAACTAAAGACTGATCTGTCGAAACACCAGGCGCAGTGAAATTCCCTTCAATGTAGAAGGCTTGATTGGTCGACTTTACGGACTTGAGCAGGGTTTGATTGGGGGGTGGTACCACTTGGCTGGACAGCCTCGCTTACTGATGTAGTTACGGTGGAGTGCGAGCCTGTACAATACCCTAGTCTCTTGGACCCTCCTAGGGGCTGGTCAGTTGATTCTCTCAGTTGTGCTATAGCCGCTTCCAATGTTTGATTTGAGTTCTCCTTCCCCTGAGCATTATGCTTGACCCTTGCAGTCCTACAAGATGAACCTAAAGGCCAGACTTTGCTGGGAACAAGATAATAGTGAAGGATTGAATGGCAAAACGGAGATCGCACGTTGTGTGGAAAGGTACATCAAGTGCAATACTATAGCAATGTATCATGTGCTCTATGAATGTTCCCATCATGTCAGCGAATAGAATATGCTCCGATGTCTCTCCACGTTGTAAATCGAACTAAGGTATTCGAGATTGGAGCTGTAGGGAAACGGTACTATGCGGGGCTGACCGGCTAGTTGTGCGACAGCCGACTAGGTCAAATACTACCCTCCATAAGCCGCAGTACACTAGGTAAACAATGAGAATTTCATCAGGTAATCTTGCCCTGCGCATGAGAAACACTTTCGTTGCATCATAACCTATTCCCCATAGCCACTCGATCCAGTGGTTCAGTGCGCTCCATATCTGCTCGCTGTAATCGTGACCAGTTGAACCAGAACACCAGGCTCCCTGAGCAGCATTAACAGTGCTTGATCGCGACATGCACAGCATGCATGAGACCCGGTGGCATCCTGCGCTGGCTTTTGTCGCCGGGGTACAAGCAATGACTCTCTTCACTCCTCGAGCGACAAGCCCTAGCAGTATTGACCCGAACTTGCCGTTTCCCATGCCTACAGAGCCTACCAACTATGGCTTTGCTCATGGTTATAAAACGTGGTATGGACCTGCAAGCGACTGCGGTTACTGGGGGGATCGTGGTGAGTGCAGAGTCGAAGGGTAGTTACTCTCTCGCATAATGCATACTGACAATGGCCTTGTCGATAGGGACCTACGGTTGTGACGACAACTTCGCCTGCCGATTCCATTCATCGAATGCCGACTACCCGGGGATGATGGGCTGCTGTCCCCAGGGCCCTGCTGGACCATGTAACGGATTCTTTAGCACTTGCTACGGCCACCACGAGATAACCAAAACTCCGTCATTGCTCTCTTCCACAGACGATTTCTTCGCTATGTTCTGCACCAAAGATGACTGGCCATACTGCTTACCCTGGACGTGGCCTGAGATCGGTGTTTCGGCTTTCGAATGTACCAATATCACTCTACGGAAAACGGCTACAGTACACACCCTTTCCACGTACACAAACGCCGCTTGGTTCGGTAGAACGGCTGTTTCCGCCGTCTCGATTTCATGGATCAAAGATCGCGAAATGATCACGCGCTTGAACTTTAAACCTACAAGAACTGCAACATCCCATTCATCTGAATCAACTGCCACAAAGATGTCCGAATCCTCTTCAGGGCCTTCTCCGACCCTGGTTGGTGCAGTAGTTGGCAGTGTGGTCGGAGGCCTTGTAGCACTTTCTGTCACAGTGCTCATTCTCTGGGTGTGGCGAAAGAGGAAACTATCTAAGGGTCACATTTTATTGAACCAAGAATCGTCACTTCGGGGGGTATCCAACCGCTCAGACTCAGGAGAACAACCCTTGGCTCTTGCAGAGCCAAAGCCCAGTGAGCTTGATGGTAACTCAGTACCCTCGTCCCCGCAGGCTGATCCTGATTCCCGTGGTATCGATGAATATGGTCATCTGCGTTGTAGTATCTGAGAAGTCCACCGAGAGTATGGAGCGTTGTTAGGAGGGGCGCTCCACCACCTTGTTGTCTTTGCTAGTTATAAGGATTGAGCAGTCACCCATGTAGACTGCTTGCTGACTATTTCTCAATGCTTGTTGGGGTCCTATTAGCTCCGGGTAAGCCTACAGCACCGCCAAAAAGCTATAGTTTAAGACAAAATAGCGCAGGAGTATGATATGCTTTGTGTCCCTATTAAGTACGACCTTGAGCCTAGGCTATAGTTTAAAGCGAGATATGTGGAGTAACCTTTGACGATAATTACTGTACTTTGCTCGCAACTGTATTAAAGAAAGTGGTCTTTTGCTGCACTGGTCATTGAAAATATGCTATAGGTAATACAAAGTGTGTAATTTATTCTGGACTACAAGTGTAAGACTATGGCAATATCGCATATAGAATATCCCTACAAAAAGCGAATAGCCTGCAATAGGTGTCGTGAGGCATATATCAATATATCAACTCATACATGAATGTCCTACAATTATACCACTACAGCAATGGATGCTCCAGAGCCAGCTTCCCAAAACCTCGTGCACCATCACCCAGGGCTTGCACCTGCTCCAGCGCGTTTTCAGCTGTCCCACTAACCACATCGACAGACGGGAACTGGAATCCGGCCCCATAGTTCGTAACCGCCCACTGCAGGGCCTGCCATGCACGGACATAGTCGGACGGTCGGGCTGGAATGGTAATCGGTCGAGGAGCCCCGTGAACCCGGATAGTGCAGTCCCTATTCGGGGTAGCAATTGGCATCTTGAACTTAGGATCACGCTGGACAACAACAGACACAAGACAGGCCTCTTCTGAAACACATTCCGCCATAAGCTGGGCCGAGCCGGTTCCTCCGTAACTTCCAACCGTGTCGAAAGCATAGTCTATGGAACTCCATTGTCCCTGTTCTAGCGCGGACTTGATTTGAGAAACCACATCTGGGGATCTGTAATCAAAACATTGCGTTGCCCCGAGCTCCAGCAGAAGCGGGTGTCTTTGTGGGGATGCAGTGACGAAGATCGGATAAATACCGCTTGCCCGGGCGAGCTGCACCGCGCAAAGACCAACGCTACTTGATGCGCCCCAGATCAGCACTGGCTTCCCTGTCTTCTCTGTGTCTTTGGTACCTGGTAGAGGAAACTTGAAGATGCTATAAAGTGTATCAGCCGCCGTCATAGTCACGACGCTAAGACATGCAGCATGATGTGGTGGAAGGTTTGCAGGAACATGAAAGGCCATGTCTTCTGGACAAACCAGGTATTGCTGATGAGTCCCATATCCAGCTGGTCTGTTGAGGCCGGTAGGAGTATACCCGGCAACAGTGTCACCTGGGCTAAAGGACGACTGGGGCGGTGCCTGGAGCACTTTTCCACAGAAGTCGTAGCCCAGCACAGCCGGGTAAATTCCAAGAAAAGTGGCATGTTTGACATCAGCCGGATTTGCGCCTGAGAACTGTGTCTCGATCAAGAGTTCTCCCTCTTCTGGCACAGGAAATTGTAGATCTCGGCGGACTCGGAAAATTGCATGTTCATCGGCATATAAACCGGTATTTGTGTTGGACTGGCTCATGATTGGTAGCTGCTGACTAGGAAGAAGATATAAAATAGGAATAATACTTCTAAAGAGGGGGTGACAAGATCGACGCCTCTTCTGGTCATATATAGACCACGTCTCACGGAGAAAGTTCGCAGTAAGTGCGGAGCATCGCGGAGACCTGGTCTGGATTGCAATTAAGCTTCCTTGCGGATGCTACAGATACTTCCGATTCCGCTTAATAACCCACTTTATCCCCACATTCTTGTGTGGGTCTGGATTTACGGCTTGTAGATCAGCCTCGGTCAGCTTTGTACCGGATGTATATATACCGATCATTGGATAGCTCAGTGTAGACATATATTCCTTCCTAGTTCAGTGTTTCTAACTGTTCATTTTTTGTCCCTCAAGCTGTTGTTAAACCCTCGCCGTCATTATGTCTGTAGAAGAGAAGCTCAAAGCTCAGTTTCCAGACACCGTCTACACGGCATTGGCACCACCAGACCGTCATCCCGGCTTCAACTACAAGGGTTTTCATCCAGGCCGGGTGACTCGACTCCCGAGAGGTCATGTGAAGGAACCTGGGTATCAGGCATTCCCAGTAGATGTGACTTGGGAAGAAGACCAAGCAATTCCCATGCGCGATGGCATAAAGCTCTATGCTGATATATTTCGCCCCGCTGATGAGAGCGAGAGGGTACCCGCAATCGTGCCCTGGAGTCCTTATGGGAAGGTTGGGACGAGTACCCTAAACTATGACAATATGGGGCCGTGGCGAATTGGCATTCCGTATCAGAATCTGAGCGGATATGAAACCTTTGAAGTGAGTATCGCCAGACCTCTTCCATCTCAATTAATAACGATAGCTGATTGTGCGAAGGGTCCTAACCCAGCAGAATGGTGTTCCCGGGGCTATGCTGTTATAGATGTGGATGCCAGAGGGTCTGGTCATTCGGAGGGAAACCTCATGTGCTGGGGCGAACAGGCAGGCCTAACATGTTCCAATGACGGTGAATGCTTTGACTAATGGGTCAATTAGGAAGCTGTCGACATCTATGATACCATCACCTGGATATCCGAGCAGCCATGGTGCAATGGATCAGTGGTTATGGCGTATGTTCTGTGAGATATGATTCTGGAAGTGATCTGACAACTTGAAAGGGGAAACTCCTGGTTGGCTATTTCACAGCTCAACTTTGCGTCGCGATTCCAGCATCCAAACCTGAAAGCAATTGCCCCTTGGGAAGGGTTGACGGATCTCTACGCTCATCAGATATGCCGTGGAGGAATCCCGAAACCAGCATTTTTTGAATTGATCCTCCATGGGTCTACAGGTGCGTTATATTCAACATCAAAGGCTCTCGTAAAAGTAGATATATGGAAGGCTTTTCTAATTTTGTGTAGGAGTTGGAAAGGCAGAGAATATCGGTGCCATGGTAAATTCTCGCCCATTGTTTGACGATTACTGGGAAGAAAAGAGAATCAAACCGGAAGATATCAAGGACATTCCGATGTATCTGACAGCGTCCTACTCGACCGGTCTACACTGTGAAGGCTCCTTCAGAGCATTTGAACTAGCACAGGCATCTAGAAAATGGCTCCGCGTGCACTCGACGCAAGAGTGGCATGATCTATACAGGCCAGAAGCTACAGATGATCTGCAGCGCTTCTATGATTACTACGCTAAAGGTATTCAAAACGGCTGGGAAGCGGAAACGCCCCGTGTGCGCCTGAGCCTATTAGGGTACGATGGTAGTATAACGAAAACAATTGTTGAGCGCCCTGAAGAGCAGTGGCCTCCAGCACGGCAACACATCCGTCGCTATTATTTGGACGCTGCAACTCAATCCTTTAGTGCAGTCAAGCCTGTTAACTCTGCCAGCATTACGCATGAAGGGCATTCATTGACGGCTTCCTCGGTATTGTTCCTAAAATTACCACCATGGGCGGTTCACTTGCTAATTCTAGGTCATGGTGTAGGATTTCACTCTCATCTTCGATAAATATACCGAACTATGCGGACGCCCCTTTGTGAAGCTATATATGTCTTGTAATGTGAAGGACGACTTTGATGTCGTGGTGCAGATCCGCAAGATCTCTGCATCAGGAGAGCTACTTGAATCGCTTAACTGGTCACCGATGCCCGCACCAGGGCCGAAGGTCCCTAATGTCAATGTCGCAAAGCATTTGGGGCAGCAGGGTATGCTCCGAGCCTCGCATCACGTGAGCCTCCAACCCCGGGCCAGCGAAGATGAAGTGCCGGTGTATGATCACCGCAGGCGCGAAGCGATCACTCCTGGAGATATCGTCCCTCTTCTGATCCCAATATGGCCCCTGGGCGTGGTCTTTGAGGCTGGTGAAGGCTTGGTGCTACGAATCTCGGGTCACGACATGTCACTCCCGGAAGCAGAGGCATTGAGATTGACAGCTCCAGGGGATGAAAATGAAGGGCAGCACACCGTGTACACAGGTGGGGAATATGAGAGCTATCTTGTTATTCCAGTCATCGAAGGATAGGCATTCTTGGTAACAGATATTGTTATAGTCAGTGATTGCGGGCCCTGTGGCTTGGGCCTTCGAGTCGACCATGGGGACACGGTTTTATATTTTGTATTACCTGTTGGACCTATACTAGTCAATAAGACTCATCGTTGCAAATTCTCCACGTCCCTTTTACATAGAACGTTTACACAGGAAGTCGACGGTCCTGACAAGAGGATGATGAGTCCAACCAATAAGAATCGTCTGCTGTAACTATTTTCGAAACTCCAAAACGGAACGGTCTGAATCGGAGGAAATTCACGGTTGAAATTCGTAAAGGCACTACTCATGGCTGGATTAGAAGACCTGGTCGTTTTATCCTGACCACGGAATGAAGGGTATACATGACAAATATATAACTAGTGTGTCGCCTAGAAGGAGTAGTGTGTTACACTCCAGCCTTTTATCATTTCCTGCATCATGCGGTAGAGAGTGAGAAATAAATACATTATTCATCAAATATAGAAAGCTTGTCTACTCCGGTACTCTGATTTGTTCATATGTCTGTTCTAAATATTCAGAAAAATGAGACATCTGGTTAGGGCATGCTTACTAAGCGATTCAGCCAACACTCCCAGGCAAGCGCTGGTTGCCTAAAAGGTGCCTGAAAGATGCCTAATTGACTAACTATATATCTTCCACTGATGTCTCTATTGGGTTGACTTTCTCACTCTAGGTTAGGTTGCTATAATCGGAACAACAGGTCTTCACAAAATATTGACCATGGCGAAACGCTCGTTGAGCCCTGACCCGGCGTCCGCAGAACGTCGCTTCAAGTCTATATCCACCGAAAAGAGACCATTCAGGATCATCAACCTCAGTGAAGGCGACCTAGTACACCAAACTTGTGTTGCGGTCCATGGCGAGTGCCCGGAGCTTGACGATGCCGCGGATACCGTCTTTGTGTCTGTCTCGTCGTCCCACATGTTCAACCAGGAGCCGCAGACAGTCAACCACTGGCCGTTGCACAAAGGCCAATGGAAGGCGCTCGTGATGCTAGCACCGGGCACCAATACACTCATCTTCAAACTGCATCACGCTCGGAGATTCTTAGCTTCCCTGCAGATTAACGTTAATTATATTCCCTTGCTACAGCTGCCTCCTCTCCATCTCGCGGTGCTTGTTGCAAAGGATTCACCGCTGCTCATCGATTGCCCCCCAGCCAAGTATGGGGGTATCTCAACTGCACACAGTACCATTGACGCAGCTATTTCTAAGCTCCGAATGTCAGCGTATATGTGGCAAGCTCTTACAGCAGAGGACTTTCGCCAAAAGGGATTGGGGAGACGCTCATTTCGCCTGGAGGAGGAGTGGTCCGCCAATACAACCGTGCAAGCGGGGCATCAAGCAACCACTGGTACCAAGAGCAGTATGGGATCTGTTGCAAAGGTCCACATTATCCGGTCGGATAGGAATGTCGCAGAGCTCAGGGACGCCGATGTTGCCCAGCAGAATCCTCGAGGTCGAGATCGGGACGCCTTGCACAGATATTTTGAGGCGGCTCTCGCCAAGTCAGGACCCCCTTTCGAGTCAAGCTGCCGTCCAGTGGTTGCCGGTTTGATTCTCGATGCGCATTACTCCAACGAGCAATCCATGATCATGGGGCATGCTGCATTGGGTTGTCATAAGCCCGATGGCATCTCCTTGGGCATATTTGGCAGTCATCTCACCTACTCTTGGCCGCGTTTCCTAGAGGAAGTCCCTGTCTGTCTGACGGATATGACGCCCACGGGTGACACCGTCGGTAATGATAACGGTGAATGCGACACCATGCGCGGCGCGTGTTTTGTCGGCCAAGGAGCTTTTCTGCATGAGGTGGGCCATGCGTTCGGCGCTGGACATACTACGGGGATCATGGCGAGAGGGTACAGCAAAGCCTGGGCGATGAACTTTGTCGCTCATGAGACAAATGGTACGGCAGAGAACGATGCTAAGTGGGATCTCCAAGATGCGCTGAAGTTCAAATCGTTGCCGCACTTTGCACTCCCTGGTGACAAGCTTGTGTCGAATGACTTTCGGCTTGCCCACGTCAGAATTGAGGTTGACTTCGGCTTGGATAACCCAGATATCATGAGTATGGAAGGGGAACACCCGGAGGGGCTCAAGGTGTCTTGTACAGCAGGCCTGGCGCAAGTGAGCATTGAGAATGGGGTAAAACCACCTATAATCCATGACTTTATAAATGCTGTCACTCGAAAGGGCGCTTGCACCAGACTTTCCATCGACGATGTTTGTGCAAAGTTTGATCAAACACAACCGCTGAAAGTTACCGCTCTGGGCATGAATGGTAAGGTGAGCGTCGTCAAGGACTTCTGGGCGATGCTCAAGGAAAGGCCCTACATCATCATCCCGGGTAGTAATGTCACTCTTCGCAAACAATCCGTTCGGTCTGAAGATCTAGATTCAAATGATCATGACCAGGAGTTCATTAAGTGGGCTATGCTCCTTCACCGCCGCGGTCGAGATGGCCAACTGCATCGTGCGACGTCGATCGACCTTCGGGTCGGATGTACCATGGATGGAGCAATAGTCTACTATGCCGATGGGCAGCAAGCGAATTGCGGTCCTGGACATCCTCATCGATTTGGCGGACACGCATCCCAAAGACATGACATCCCCGTTGAGGAGACCATCACCAAAGTCAGGGTTTGCAAAGATGACCACGGATGGAGGAGTTTGGCAGGTATCTGCATGACCCTGAGTAATGGAGATGAGTGGGGACATCTCAACCACAATGACCTTGACCATGACAGCGACAGTGACAATGACAATGGAAATGGTGAGGGCGGTAAATCCGTCGTCACTCTCGAGCCAGCTGAGGATGAGGTTATTGTCGGCTTCTACGGACAGAGTCACCCGATGAGTGGATACACATTTGAGTTCGGAATTTTGACGACTCCTCGAGGAGTTGACCTGCCAGGGAATGTTTATGATTTACCTGAATTTAGGAATAATTGATGGAAGGTGATCATGGTGACATATCTTACTCGGTTCAAGAATAAGATCATCAGAGATGGAGTGGTGGGAACTCACATGTAGAGGATGCCTAGTGGAAATCTGACTTACTGCATCAGGGATAATAACATGTACATTAATGACAAGAAGGACGGCTCTAGCCAATAAAGAATAGCTCGACGTCGGCAATCGTGATGTCTCAGGAACGGAATTGGTATAGACTATACAGTAAACCTAACAACATGATGGGAGGACTCTAGTCACTGCTATGCTATACTGTCTACAATTTGAAGTCTAGCGCGCAGAAAAGCGGTGGCCTGCGTGACTCTCTTGTCCAGATCGCGCGCCTCGCTGTCGAGCACCGAGCACCCGTTAGAGTCGCTCAAAGCCGGGTCAAGGAGAGCAGCGCAGCCATCGTGTTGAGTATATAATCCACCTTAGAGTCCGAGGACCCCGTCTACCCACCGTCGGACGACTGAGTCGTCGGAAGATGGTTTAACGATGATGGGATGAGCCATTCAGAAGGGGAACCGTCTGCCACCTTGCGCATCATGGCCACCCAGGCAGTATCATACGCGGCATGAAACCGTATCCAATCCATTGGGGTGGCTGTAACCGTCGGCCAGCCTCTGTAACATTGAAACTCAGACTCTACATTATTGACAGGGTAGCCCTTTCTTCCACTTATCCCAACTGTTTTGTTTTGTCTCCTCTTCTTTCTACGCTCCGCGCGGGGTGTGTCCCCCTCCCCTTGCCCACAAATAAACACCAAAAGAGACAACAAAGTAAGAAGAACATCCGTACGAGGAAGGTAAGCCACCTCCGCAGATGGCTTTGCCAGTTCGGTAATGGCATCCGTCGACGTGCCTTCGGAGGGGGATACCGCGAGTTGTTCCTGCTGTTGTTGATCCCTGTGTCCTTTGAGTTGTTGAGACTCCGGACCAAGGTTTAGAGCTGATGGAAATTGTCCAGTCGGACATGGTGAAATAAATATGGGATGGCGGGGTGACAGGAGCAGATGGAGGCTAAAAGGGGTTCTATAGCGTAGAAGAGGAGCGCCGGGGCGATGGAATCTGCAGTAGTTGACACCTACGTTAGGAAGCATTTTAGTGGTGGTTTAGGGTTGATAAGCCTACACGAATCTGGCTTGTCACCTTGAATGTACGCAATCTTCGAGATCCCCATCAAACTGGCGCTATGCTGGAATTTTAGCCCGGGTTACACGAGAATAAAAGGATAATCGGAGCTGAACTTACACAAATCCAATAAAGGATATGCCCACGGCCAGTCTCTTGCGGGCGACGAGATGCAGATTCCAGATGATCCGCTGTGGGAGGCAGGGGATCAGTACGTCGTGGATGGCATTCAGGATACCGGCGTAGTAGTGGAGTTCAAGACTTGAGTTGCAGTGGAAACTGCTGTACCACTTCGACCTGCAGGCAGAGGGGTGGCTCGGGCGATGGAAGGATCTAGAGACGTATGCAGTCTGGGTTAAGACGCCGCTACCGGTGAGGTTGCGGGTGATGGAGGGTGTCAATTGAACTTTGTTCGGGATCCTTTCGCGTTTTTAGGACCTGCGGAGATCTGAATGACTGGTAATAATAGCAACAACTAGCTACAAGAGATATTACCTGGAGCGTAGATTCTGCATTCAGGTTTTATCTTACTCCATTCCTATAAAAAAGGGGTTTCATGGTTATCAGGAAACTCGAAAAGATGTGATAGAGGGATCACTTGGCCTCCACTGATTCCTATGATTATCCAAGCTACAGGCAGAATTGTGTTTGTTTTATACGCTGCAAGGTTGAATCATCAACAGAGGAGTATATAAAGCAAATCTAAGAGCCAGTTATATATAGAAACAAATACTAATAGAGCCCTGCTCACAACCGGGCAGTAGAGCGTAAGTTGTATAGTGCCGGGGTCTAGGGTCATAACCTAATCCAAAGCTGGGCCGGGGGCAAATAACCCGCACAAGTCATGTCACACATAATTGCTGAGCACAATGCTATACATAGCGGACAGCCATATTTAGTCAAGAGTGTTACTTTTTAACCCGGCGGCTCTCTAGGTATGGAGCGACTGTGGGCCGGGCTTCGAAAGCTGCTTTGAACTTGACGAGTGGCTCCGGTAGCGAAGCCTTAAAAAGATTCCCCACAAGTAAGTGACGCGTGCAGATAAAGCAAGTCGGAAGCGGAACTTACAGGTAAGGTTCCAGTCTGCGAGTCGTTATCGATAGACTGGTAGACGAGAAAATCTGTATAAGTGATCCTCTCACCCAGAAGATAAGGGCCCTCCTGCTGAGCATAGAATCTGGCTAGTACATTATAATAGTTCGGAACAACTTCGTTCCTAAACTTGTCTGTGACGTTGCCAAGGTTGTTTACCCATTGGATCTAATATATGCATTAGTTAGAAGGCAAGTCTTTCCTTCGGTGCGTAAAGATATTCATGATGGCACGCGTACCCGCCAGTCATTATACACATCGGCAACCGCATCCAGGAAATACTTCTCGAGGCTCGTATTTCCGTCGTATTCGCCCAGCTCTCTGGCTAGGTACCTCAGAATTGCCAGATGCTGTCAAAGTGTCAGCTCGATTCAAATTGTATACGCCGCTGAATTACCTGTGTTAGGATTTTCCCTTCATACTCTAGTACCGGTACGTGGCCAGTTACCGATAATCCTTTTTCCTTGAGTACTGCGCTGGCTGCTGGCCAAGTATCGTCATACGGATATCGGACATCCTTGAACTCGACTCCGGCGTCTTTCAAGAATAGTCTAAGTGAGCACTTGTAAGCGAACACTCTTTCCTTTCAACACGGTCGCTCATACCGGATAACCTCCCCACGGCCCAGGCTACCGATATCGTGGTAATGGAGCGTAGGTTTGGTGGACGGCAGCTGCATTTCTCTTTCTGTCTTCAGATGTTTCTAACTAATTCCTTGCTATCAATATGAAGTAATCCCTGCGAGTGACTTTAGCTTGTGGGGCGCGTTAAGTATAAAAACAAAAGAGAGAGAGAAAGGAAAGGTGGCATTTCTGCGCAATGCGGGGTATAAAATGTCCATCGTCTCACGTCATGGTGGGATATTATTAATGGGATCCCTCTCTAAACCTTTCTAGGAAACAGAGATAGTGCACGTTATAGCGACTTAATAATCACCTTGGTAAGTTCTAGGCTCTAAACCACTACGTTCAGAGGCTAGCGCTAGTTAACCGACCCACAATTATAGAAATATAACCATGATTTTGATGTGCAGGGGGGATGATTAGTAGTGAACCTAAAGCCAAATAAAAATAATTACTTTCCCCAATAGACCATGTTACATATCTGATAGTTCTGTCTATTAACAAAAGCTCAGAGCTTTACTTAAGAACAAACTTATTTATAATATTCAATGAGCTTTTACATGAAAAACAAGATTGGAAAGTAATATACTTGGAGCAGCTCTAAAGAGTAACTATAGTAGATGATGTTGTAGACGACTATTTGGATCATATGTCTAACCCGGTAGAGATTGGCTTCGATAATATTAGATTAATAATAATTTAGCTGATGGGAGTGTTGTTAGTCCTAGTGTCTAGGCCACTGTCATGGTATTGTTTATGGTACTAATAATGAACTGCATACAAAATATGTCCGAAACCTTCTGTCCGTTCACTCGAACTGGCGAACACCCTCCCTTACATACTGCATGTCAATCAATTAGAATTTTAAATGTTAGAGGCTAGCTATGCTAGCTATATAGATACTTAATAATAGAGAATCTGTACTATATACGTCTGAAAGCCGCCAGTACCCATATTATACAGGTCGATAAGAGAAAACAGTATGGTAAATTAAGAGGTTAAACGCAGTGCTTGCAAAAGGAAATGAACGCAGTTGAAACCAAGTTTGCGATACAAGAAGAGCAAGCAATGGCTTTTAGAGTCTGTCAGGACTAGGTCATACATAAAAGCGAAGCACAAAACCAACCACTAACCAAATATACTTCCCGAAAAAGCAAATCCAATGAGTTGTCCATGAAAGGCTAGAAAACGGACATGGATATTTTCTCCCAGTCACAAAGGGACCTATAACATAGTACAGCGTGACTTCAAGAGCAGAACAACCAGTATCCATTGCCACCATTTCGAAAGATATCATGAAGGCCTGTCGACCTCGAAACCAAACCAGCGACCAGTGCCTCGCCCGTCGTGAGCTAGTCAGAGTTCCCAGGCACCTATGCTTCAACAGACAAGACGTGTAATGGTACTAGAAGAACCATCCTCTCGAACATACTTGATTTTCCATGTTTGCCGGTGCAATATCAGGCGGGCGGGCGCGGTCATTCGTCAAGTTTCTCTTTAACCTAAAGTGGCGGCAAGTTCATTGTCAGTATAAAGTGGCTTGAGGAACTTCGGAGCTCATACCACCATAAGGAGGGAGGCCTCGCAGCCAGTTTATTAAATCAATCAAGTTCAAAAGAAATCGTGGGAGGCGGGTGACGAGATCGGCGAGCTCAAGTAGCCTATCAGAAGTATTTCTTGTCGAAAAGTCCATGATCAAAGCTGCTATTTGCCAAAAGAATAGTCAATATTTGAGATGTACAATGATGTGGAGGTGATGGATAGCAAGAATCCGGGGCAAGGGCCAGTTATATATGTCTCGCCAGGCGAAAAGATTCCCTTTGGCTATTGCAGCTCACCATTCTGATGGCTTATCCCACTAGTTGCGATTAGGAATAGTGTGTTGAAGATACTTACTGTTCCTACCTATTCTGAAAAAGGTTGCTTGAGTGCTCTTGTGGGGAGCTTGTGTAGATTAGGGTTAAAAAGCTTTTACCATATCAGGGGCTGATGAAATAATGCAAGCTCTCATGAAGAGGCGGTAGGCAGCCACAATGTCTGAAATAAGCACAATTCGGGAAAAGAGAGCCGCGGAGTCGGCATACTAGAGCTCTTCCATAGGGACGGGGGAAACCGACTACTTACGAGCTTTACTCACATCCAGAATTATTTCAACAAGTCGGTGTGCGTCCGTACAAAACAAAAATGTGAATTGTGGTAAAAATACCAGCCTGGCTCCACTCACTTCAACACGTCATGGACGAATACAAGACGGTGGTACGTCGTTGGGGACTGAAAGTACATTACCATGAAGAGAGACAGAGAAGCGTTGTCAATCCTCTCAAACAAGAGATTAAAGACTCGTTTTGTATCGGGCTAGTAAATCAACCAAGTTGGCCATCAAATAAAACATTTGCCAATAGCATATTCCTCCTCAGAAGATGTCACCAGGGAGGCTGAATACGGAATACGGACGTGTGTGTGAAAGGATTGAATATAGTTTGAGACGCCATGCAGCCACCATGCAGCTTTTCTGTACTCAATTGTTTTGGTCTTAATTCTCCAGTTTAAAGTTTTGCTTTTACCCTATCTGGTTTGTGTTCTTCTTGTTAATTCTCCCCATGGCGTACCTGCAGGGTGAGTTCCGGACACCGGCGATCAAAGATTGTCGCACAGTGTTGTGGCTTGGACTAGGCACCGCTCCGCCCGGACCTAATTCATTCAACTTAAAACAAGATCATTGTGGTTCGAGGCACTATACCCCATAGGCCTGTGGTTTACGTTTATCTTTGGTATTCTTGTTCTTGACCATGGGAGCAACTCACTCATAGCATAGACATGACCAGAATGAATTTTCCCTGACCGTTGGTCAATATCTCAGTGACCAACGTTGGTATATCAATTTCTTGTTCTTTCCCTTCCAAAGCCTGGGCTAGCATCAATTAGATTTGCTGCCATTAGCTTTTTGTTACTCCCCCTCGGCACCGGCCGGACATGTCCTCCTGAGCCACAGATGATGCTCGTTTATGGAGAGTCAATGTTCCTGGTTCCATGGCTGTGTCTCCACAGTGCGGTGGGTCCGCAATACGTCAGTTGATGGATTGGTGCATGTCGTGCGCAGGAGACATCAGATACCGCTGTCCACCTAGTAAAGATCTACCATGAAATTAAGACTGGCCTTGAAAAAAAAAATGTTGGGGCCGGGTCCCAACCGAGATGATTATGGGCTCGGACCCTGCTAGCCTTCGCCGATTCCCCCCCCTGCCCGCCAGTAAGAGCGGTGAATTACCTCCGATCCGGAAAATAGTCTAGGAACAAGTTCCACGGGGCCCATGTCAATCCGGTGGAGGTTACGCAGCGCCTGTTCATCTTAAGTCATCTTCTTTAAGGTTCGGGTACAGATCCTATCTGGACAGGCTTGGACTTAGAACCACCCACACGTGGGGGATACAGCAATGATCCTCTCCTACTCATGTATGCCATTAGACAGTTCCTTTCCAGTAGAGAAGAAATACAGATAATCACACACATGAAGTAGGTGGCTTCGCGCCTCGCCAGCGGGTAGGCCTCGTGTAATCATTCGGTGTCCCTGCGCCAACGGAGTACTTCGGACTACCCATTCTAGAGGTTGTATTTGCGTTCTTATTCTTGACCGTAGCCGTTTTAGATGTGTAGAAGTTGAAACTGACACCAAATTGAGTGATACGTATTTACGTGGTGTTGTCCAAAGCAAGCCGGTATGGCTGCGCGGACTGCGCATTACTTTGCTATTCTCAAGGATTCGCACGAGACGCCAACAAATTTCGGCTCACTATTGGTTCAGGTTCGGGGAACCTTTCGACCTGCACACAAAAGTACCAAATCAAGAGATGTGAAATGAGAGGCGGGCGTACCTTTGCGGTTCATGTATGCATGAATAGGGAGGATTGCATGAGTTGGGGACCAATTCCATCATCCGGGGGTCTGAGTTGAGACCAAAGCACTGCTCCGCCTCACCTCGCTTCCGCTTTTGAAAAAAAAACGAACAAAAGTACACAGTTGCCTTTGGACAGGGATGGTCCGTGTCTTTTCAAAAGCAACGAAGATTTTACCGTATCTCCAAAGACTGCACAGCCTGTGCCTGCTCGTCTGACCGTTTAGCGGCTATAGCATACCCACTTAATTAGCTGGGCCTCCCTACGGATTGTGAACCATAACGAGTTCCACTGATCTGAGGAAAGATGCCCCTAATTATTTTAGTTCAACATGATGCTTAATATAATGTCTTCCAGGAACCGGCATATTCAATTTCGATATTTGGAAAGGATAAATTAGTCGAAACGTACTTTAATTACATCCCCAGTCTATCCTACAAACCAGATGAGAACAGGGACAAGGATAAAAATTCTGGAATAAGATTAAAATCAAAATGCAGCTTCTGGGTTGTCTTCTACCTTCACGTGGTTGGCCTAGTAGAATAAATAAACTACCTATGGTTCAGATCCCGTAGCGCATCGCCTCAGCTGTGCAGCCTCAGGAATCAGGAAGATGAAGACAGACCAACAAATCGGCCTTTTTTCATTGCTTATTGGACCACTTTTTCTTATAATTTCCTTTATCGACCGGATCCACGGTGGGTATCTGATCTTTTTGCCCGCATAAAATGGAATATAATACAATCAAATTAATTCTCCACAAGTACTCCGGACCTCCGTCGCCTGCGACTGTGGACCCGGCCCCTAGCCCAATGCGTTAGGTACTCTGCCTGAAATCAAAATTGAGCATAGAATGGCTCAATGTATAAAACCCGTTGTAATAAGCTCGTGCATATCCCGAGGTCTATCCCGTGACCCCTTCATGATATTCTCAACAAAAGAGATTTCATTTTCCATTCGCGGACGAACAAATCCTTGTCCTGGTCATGATCATGACTTGCTCGACTGGACCCATGATACACGAGTCAGCCACAGAGAAAATGATTTATTCCTTTTCAAGCTATGTTCAATTTCCGACTCCCCCGGTCCGAGTATGAGGACGGACGCCCCATGTAGCCGCGTAACTCCATGAACTGTTCATAATACGAGTCCGTTCCTCAACCTGGATGAGGGATGAATCCCTAGATTGATGAGAACCATATGTCCATGATTTTTAGTTTTGCCAGACACACCGAGATACTTGCTGTCTCCGAAAAAGAAGAGAGCAATAGGAGGGAATGTGAAAGAAGGGTAAGGAACTTTGCGCCAAGGATGTTTAGCACAGCCCAACGAAATCTCTTCAGCATGGCAATCTCCTGAGGTGCAGCCTATCAGAACTGCGTCTCTTGGCTCATGACTCATTCCCTCGCTCGCTAGGATCTCAGGGTAAACAAAAGGGGTTCTACGCACCTGCAAACTCTGGGATCTACATCAGCATCAGATGATCTTCTCAGTTGAAAAAATAAAGAGTGGGTTCCTCGGATTCTTCATTTGACAGTTACGCTTTTTGGTATTTTCGACTTCTTGCTTTTCTCTTTCCAAAAATGGTCTAGTACCAACATAATAATATCTCTAAAATAGTTTTTATCAAATCATGATCATCACAACTATCGCCGAAGCACTAAAATATTACCTTTGTCTTCCACCATTGCCCAGAGCAACCGCAGCGTCGGCCTTCCCCCTAACTTAGTGGTGGTAAAGGGGGTGTCTCACCTTACTAAAGTCCTAGGTAAACCTTCAGGGGTCTTTAAATTCGTCCTCAGGTTATGGCTTAGCATACTATTGACCTTTTTCTTTTTCTTTTCCTTTTTTATTTTTTTTATTTTTTTTTTGTTTTGAGACCTTCGTCCAACCAGTTGCAACATTGCATCTTTATTATGGCCATGCTTAGCTAAGTCGAAGAAGGAAAATTGCAGAAATAGAGATCGAAACAAAGGAGGGTCTATTCTATGGGTTTAATTATTTTTTGACGGCAAGATAGAGAGCTTAACCATATAGAGCACCCAAACACTGTTCACGGCGAAGATCCCAGTGGATAGTTTCCGGGGATAACAGTTGTGACTCGCACTCTAAATCTGTACTGCATAGTCTAATAAAGTCAAAAAACCATTCCTCACTGTTGAAAGGCTCTACAAGCGAGCCGAACCGTTGTTTCAGGTGGAGCATCATAGCGCAATGGTGCCTACCACTAGGCAGACGTGTCTCAGCATACTTGTAACCCCAATGGCGTCAAGGATATTTATTACGTATGAATGGCTTATCCTGTTGTATATTTCTGGAACTATTATTGTTTTTATTTTATTTTATTTGTCTGCATTTCATTTCATTACATTACATTGCATTGCATCACATTTCATCCCATTGTGTCTTAAATTGTCTCCTTTCATCTTCACTTTTGTTCTTCTCTTCTTTTCATCCGTTCATTGACCATTCCTTTCCTTTCTTTTTACTCGGTTAGATATAGGGTGGGATTGCGTTTTCCGGAAATCTGTGCTGATGTCCGCACAGAAAAACGTCATGCTATATCCACGGTCAACAATGGCCATCGAAAATATTTACTTCTTGAGTGACGCCCTTACGGTGATGCAGAGGGTGCCACCAAGTATTTAACCCATAGGATGGTGAGAAATTTAGGAGTGAAGGATGCCAGTAGAATATTATTAGCGAAGTCGTCACGCCTGATTGCCCACCTGTCGAATGATGGAAGCCAAAGTGTTGATCTTGGACGGACAAGTACTCCTTGCAAAGGAGGGTATTTGACCCTGGTTGTCAAGAGCTGAATAATTATGGTATTCAGCCGTAGATACCTATCTTTCGCTGTACTTTGTAGCTGAGCGAAGGACCTGCATGAAACCTTTGCATCTCATGTATATTAAGCTACGGCTGCCAGCCTGCCAGGCACTTGTAGCCTTCACTTTTAAGTTCTTGATTATTGAATAGAACACTAGGTCCTTAGAATATATTCTTCTGTAGTAATAGTATAGAAAGGTTATTTAAACTGGTCATATTATATAGCATAACACTGGATCTTCTTTTACTGTTGTTACTGTTGTTATTGTCATTATTGTCGTTATTGTTATTGTTGCTATTGTTGTTATTGTTGTTATTGTTGTTGTTGTTGTTGTAGGAGTGATAGAAATATATATCCCGAGCAACTATAGTCGCTAGCTAAGCTTAGGGGACGCAGCACCTAGAAACGAAGTGGTCAATATCTTCGGAACCTGCACTAGCCAATAATCCAAATACCATGATTGGTACCCAATATGGCGGGGCAAAATAAATGGATCCCATTGGTTGATATATGGGGTATAGTGTGTTCCTATTGGTAAACTCAGGGACAATTCGAGGTTAGTGCTCGGAATTGAACCAGTCGATGTTCCGAGGGCTCAGATGATTATAATTGGTACAAAATGAAGTGGGATCTAGTAAATAGATTCAATTAGGTGATAGAATGATATGTTACTGTGGGTAGACTCGGTAAACTGAACTAGACTCATCGCTGTATCCCCGCGCAAGGATTTCCCCCGCTCATCCACTCTACTGCACGGCACTTCAATTAATACACTTAAATGTAACCACAGATTCCACCCTTGCACGTTTTCTACCTCTATTCGTTCCCTTTTTTCAGCTGAACCTGTCACGGTTAAGCCACTCACTGTGACAATGCCGAAAGATGATGCACCGGAACTCCTCCTGGTCTTCCTTCCTTTGCCGGAGCCAAAAGAAGCGATTGACTCCATTCGCCAGCAATTTCCTACTATAGAGGTGGCATTCGTCGAGATTCCCCATGGTACCTTGGAGATCACTGATGATGTTATTCCTTCTGGTTAGAGCATCTCTTAGGCACATAGATTACAATTACAACTAACTGGAAGAGTTAGATCTACTTCAGAGGGCAACTATTATGACCACAGCTTTTGGCGTTATTCCGCATCCTGACCAGACGCCTCAGTAAGCCACTATAATTCACGTGAAAGCCTTGCTAGACACCCGCTGATAATGATCCCTAGACTGAAGTATTTGCACTCCTTCTCAGCTGGAGTGGATCACCTGGTCAATCACCCTATCTTTCGCGACACCAACATACGCATGTCCACAAGCTCGGGTATCCACGGACCGCCGATCGCGGAATGGGTGGTCATGAATTGGCTTGTCTACTCAAGAATGTACACTAAGATTTTAGAAGCCAAAAATCAGCAGCGCTGGCTGACATTCAAAGAAGTGAGACAATGGGAGGTGGATGACCATGTGGGCCAAACTGTTGGCATCCTAGGGTATGGTAGTATTGGCCGCCAAGGTAAGACATACATAGGAACCAATAATGTCTTCTCCGCTACCGCAACGAATTGTATCTCTTTTTCTAATTTAGGGACTAATGTCGTTTAGTTGCTCGCGCTGCATCTGGTCTGGGTATGAGAGTCTTGGTATACACAGCACAGCCAAGGCTGACGCCGGAGTCGAAAAGGGATACTGGATTTATAATCCCAGGGACCGGGGATCCAGATGGTCTGATACCTGAAGCCTGGTATAGCGGGCGAGACAAAGCATCACTTCATGATTTCTTGGCCCAGGGATTAGATCACCTTGTGGTCTCTCTTCCCTTGAACGCGGGAACCACCAAGCTCATAGGTAAAGAGGAGCTGGACATTTTTTCTGCACATTGCAACTCCACCACTCGGAAGCCCTTTTTAACGAACATATCGCGAGGCAAAGTAATCGACCAAGATGCCCTGCTATCCGCACTGCAGTCAGGTGCCTTGGGGGGTGCCGCGTTGGACGTGACTGACCCTGAGCCTCTGCCAGTGGGACACCCACTCTGGGAGCAACCAAATGTGCACATCGGTTCACACATGAGTGCATTTGGAAAGCGGTACTGGGAACGATCACTAGAGATCCTACGTCTGAATTTGACTCGTATACACGAGGGAAAGGAGTTGATCAATGAGTATCATAGGTGACGGTTTAGCAATTGAACCAGTCAGATATCTGCTCTACAATAGGATCTCTATCTCTGTCTTTGTGTGCTTCCAGCAAGATACTTGTGCTGGTATAATGTAATTGGTAATAGTAAACTTTAGGTTGGAGAGATATTTTGTTTAAAGAAAAAAAGATAGGGAGAGAGAAACGATAGCTTCTCTTACTTATATAAACTAGAGCATATCTACTAGTTTATATTATTATAGGAAGTTATGAATAACCTCTTTTCTCTAAATCTTTTTAACTGATATAATATCTGCTGTAGTAATTAATGAATGGTAATTCACGATCAACGACAGCAACCCTCTCCCAGCATACATTTCTTCGCATCTCGCATGAGCTGAACTGCAGAGAGCCTGGTGTACCACGTAAAGTGTCGAGGCGAGTCCTTCGCCCGCTCGTTTGTAATATAGACTATATTCAGAACAATAATAGCAAAGGCTTTATCCGCGGACATTACTAGTAGCATTATCCATATAAAGCTAGATAGATATGCATCCATGTCGATTCTCATGGTCCATTTTTCATGAACCAAAACGTACTGTATCACAAGATGATTCAGATACTACTAGTCCAGCTCCGCCAAAAGCTTGCACAAGTGCTCCACAGCATTTTGTTCATCCTCTCCCTCTGCTGTGATCGTGAGGGTGTTTCCCTGGCTAAGGGCAAGAGTTTGAAGTG
The DNA here is from genome assembly GCF_000184455.2 of Aspergillus oryzae RIB40. Classification (NCBI taxonomy): domain Eukaryota; kingdom Fungi; phylum Ascomycota; class Eurotiomycetes; order Eurotiales; family Aspergillaceae; genus Aspergillus; species Aspergillus oryzae. Next base: position 6,028,492 of record NC_036436.1, read on the forward strand.
GGAAAAGTTTTTTTCCATTGACTGTTTTGCGACCATCCGAGACAGTCACATTGGAGGTAAAGATGTTGGCTTCCTTGACAAATTGCGCAGCAGCTCGTGTGTGCAAACCATTTGGAGTCGTGATTGTTCCTTCCTGACTGAACATGATGAGGACAGGGCGAAATGCCAGGGGGCAATCAGGTGATCTGGGATCTTGATTCGAAAAAAGCTAATGTCTATTGTCAGCTTCTGTATTGTCAATGAAGTTACGATCTCCGTGTCAAATTGCTCACATAATGATTCGCGAAAAAAAAAAAAAAAAAAAAAAGGACGGACACCGACCGGTACGGTAGCTGTTAAGAAGAATTGTTGTAGTCTCAAATTTTGATCACGTCGGGAAATACCCTCTTCTTTAAATAATACTTCGGCTTGAACCGCATTCAGCCACATTAATCTTAGCTCGGCACAGGGAGAAAGAAAGGTGACCAGGGAGTACTAGCATCGAGAGCCAATTGGTCAGACAAAATCGAATTTCGCACGCATCTCGCAGATCTCATGCCCTTTTTGATCGTTTAATATCCTAGTTCGGACAAACGATGGTGGCTGAAGCTGAAGCTGATCATAGTCCCATTAAGGCGGGCGAATAAGAAGTCGAAAATCTGCTTTCAGCCTTAGCTGTTTGCGATTCTTAATTCTAATCTAATCGACGGCCTCCTGCTTTGACGAACATCGCGAACTTGAACAATACGAGGTGTTAGCTGCGACGGATTCAGGGCGGGCCTCGCAGCTTTCTAGGGCACTGCGGTATAGCTTGCATGTCTTTTGGATGACTAGCTTTGTCACCTCTCTGCCATAGCAGTTAACTCCGGTATCCGTAGAGCTAGGCTCCATCTTACCCGGTTGCTTTTACTGGATGCATATATACTGTCTGGGAAGCTGTTATACAAAAGCTCCTCCCAGGCATCACTCATTGACATTGAATGGGTCTTTGACGATACCTCCAATTATATATTGCACTCAATCAATCATGCAGTTAAGCTTAGTACATGGGAAATCTCTATGTCCTATTGTCCTCCCATACATAGCAGCGAAGGCCAAAAGCGGTGAGCCTTTTGGTGGTAAAAGGGTACGGGCCTAAGGCACCATATAATCCCTCTCCGAGGAGATAGATGAACCTTTCCCCATAACTCATTAGTAACGCGCAACCCTATCCGCAGTTTTGGCACCGAGATAGAGTTCACCACCGGCAACAAGAACCACATGATGTCATATCTGGATCATAGTAACAGGGAGGAAACAAAGCGCCGGTATGAACATGCGTTCATATTACGGCAGATTTATGTGTGTCATTCGGCAATTCGTAGTGGGCGGGCAGGGTATAATAGAGCCGCCATTGGTACAACTCACTCCCGTTCTCGCTGCGGTGACTATATCATTTATCCTTATACTGCACCACTACTAGATAACTCATCTTCGTGAATCGTATGTCAATGCAGCCATGCCGCTCACGAGCCAACCTGGTGCATCCTATCTAGAGATACTCAATGAGCCGGACTGGACGCGGACGCATAGTCATCGCGTCGGAACCCGAGATCGCGATGCGCGGTATATAGGGCTCACTCATGGTGGAGACGAGATACCGTATGATCTCGAGGAGGTTGCTGAGGAGAAGCTTAATGAGCTTCGGCAGAAGGTGGAAAGGGGAGAATTGGTTACCGTTCGAGACATCATGACCAAGCAGATCGTGAGTTGTCCCTAGACAATTGTATTATGCCAGCGGATGATAGGACTGACTGTGGTGGCAGGACTTTCATTTGCGGAGACCAGACGTGCATCCGAAGTTTTGGAGATATGTACTGCATACTACTGAGAGTTTTATAAAGCAGGAGCAACCGTGGCCTGTGAATGTGGCAAAGAGAGGGGGGGAAGAGAAGAGGAGGGCGAAGGAAGAAATAGAAGACCCAGGTCGAGGGAAGAAAGGTGATTCTGAAGAACAGTCGAAGGGCCAGGAAGAGGACGCACAAAAGGACGTTAAGCCTAAGATGTCATTTGAGGAAGCGGCACTGTTGAAATACCTGCAGCATGAACAGAAATATCGATCATCCATGAGGCAGAATGATGGGCGAGGTCGCTCCCCTTTTCACGACGAGGTACTTCCGGAGCAGATCGACGAGGCAGACCAGTTCTCTCCTGACAGTTGGGTCCCTCGAAGCAAGAGCTTGAAGCGTCTCACAGGGAAGCATCCTATGAATGCTGAAGCAGATCTAACAACTTTGTTCGACGCCGGCCTTATCACACCATCTCCGATCCACTATGTCCGTAATCACGGAGCCGTACCACATCTACTCTGGGAAAACCACAAGCTCGATGTGGTAGTCGACCGACCATTAACTTTTGGCATGGATGAGCTTATAAGTCGGTTCAACAGCATCAACATACCTATTTTCCTTGCCTGTGATGGTAGTCGTCGGAAAGAACTCAACATGATCAAACGGACACGCGGGTTCAACTTTACCACTGCCGCTGTGGGTTGCTCATATTGGAAAGGTGCCTCCTTCGCGATGTGCTTCTCGAAGCGGGTGCTGCAGAGCTCATGGAGAGAGAATCCGAGAAGTGCTTCTGGGTCCACTATAAGGGTGCCGATGAGTTGGGCGAGGGCAAATATGCAACCTGTGTTCCGCTATCATACGTCTTGGACCCCACTAATGATGTGTTGTTGGCATATGAGATGAATGACCATCCGATTCCACCTGACCATGGTTATCCACTGCGATTAATGCTTCCCGGATGGGTGGGGGCACGCTCTATCAAATGGTTGACGAAGGTCTGGGTCACGGAGTTCGAAAACGATAGCTATTACCACATTTATGACAACCGGCAGCTACCCAGCTTTGTCACAGACTCTGAATCGGAAATTGCAAAAATCATGTATCACCATCCTAGCACTCTGTGCACGCAACAGATGCTAAACTCGGTGATTGTGAAGCCGTCCCAGGAAGAGAAAATTAATTTGGCGGATATGAAGAAAGGTAAAACCTATCGTATCGAAGGTTATGCTTATAACGGAGGCGGGAATGAGATAGACAGGGTCGAGATTAGTTTGAATGGTGGTGATACCTGGCTTTACTGTGTGCGCAAGGTATGTGGTATTGCTCGGAACCATTCCTGCACAACTGGCTAAGGCCTCATAGTATCCTGAAGCACCGATCCGACATGGCAAGAAGTTCTGGACCTGGTTACATTGGCACATTGACCTCGACATAACAAAACTCGCTCGTGCAGAGAGCATCATCGTTCGTGCCTTTGATGAGCATAAGAACACACAACCTCCAAAGCCAGTGTGGAACCTTGAAGGGTAACACAATCCTGGTCTAATTCTTCTGCCGGTGGCTGTGCTAATTTTCCCGTAGGATGATGAACAACTGCTGGTATCGAGTCAGGCCTGAGATATACGATGATCCCGCTAACCCAGACGCGTACCTACTATTCAGACATCCCGTTGACCAAGGGAATGGCACCAATGGCTGGATGAAGGAATCCACCGAGGAGCGGATCGAAGACGTTAAGCGTAAGGCATCCGCTCCTGGGAAGCAGTTTACTCGAGATGAGATCGAGAAGCATCATACTGAAGGCGATTGTTGGATTGTGATAAACGGGAATGTGTATGATGCTACTAGTGTCTTGAGCTGGCACCCTGGTGGTAAAGGTGCGATTATGGCCCATGCTGGGGCCGTGCATATGGACACCACCGAAGAGTTTGAAAGTATCCATGATAATTATGCGCATGAGAAACTGAAAGGTCAGTATCAAAGGCGCCTGTCTCCTTTTGGCTATGTTACTCGAGGTGCTGAGGCTATAGTGCAGAGTGTATTATAGGACAGGTTACGGAGAAGGCGATGGCCCATATGCAAAAGGATGCTAATAGCAAGAAAGCGGAACTGTCGCACACCGATGGAGGGGATAGTAAGGCTGCTCTTAATGAGCACATGTAAGTTTGCATTTGCATAATATAAAGGTGGCGCGATTCTAACCTATGCGGAGGTGGACTCGTGCCAAGCTCGTCGAGACTACACGCCTATCACAGGATACTCAGCGATACACATTCGGCCTGTCACCCCCAGCTACAAAGCTCGGACTGGAAACAGGCCAGCATATTCAGATCGGCTTCCATTTCAAGGATAGCCTGGTCTTCCGTCCTTATACTCCAGTCAGACCCGTCCTCGATAAAGAAGAGGATGGGACCTTTGACCTCGTTGTCAAGACATATTTCCCTGATGAGAATCAGCCCGGTGGTACCATGAGCAATATTCTTGATTGTCTTCAGGAAGGGGAAGAGGTCGAAGTTAAAGGTCCATCCGGTGCGATTCGCTATCAGGGCCATGGCTGCTTCTCTGTGGATGATAAGACATACACCTTCGACAATGTTTCGTTGATTCTCGGAGGATCCGGCGTTACACCAGGCTACCAGATCATTGCGCGAGTTCTTGAAGATAAGACTGATAAGACTAAACTCAGAGTAATCGATGCCAATAAGTCTGAAGATGATATACTGCTGAAAGGAGAGCTTGAGCAACTGTCAAAAGAGCACGGGAACCAGTTTGAGATTGTCCACGTCCTATCCCATCCAGGGGACGGATGGGGTGGTCTCAAAGGACATGTAAACGAGGATATTATCAAGAAGCATGCCTTCGAGCCTAGTGATCGCACTGTGGCACTTCTCTGCGGGCCGCCCACCATGATCCAAAAGGCGGTTCTTCCCGTTCTACAAGCCTGGGGATACGACGAAGATAAGAACTTGTTCGGTTTCTGAGCCACACTAATTTTAAAGATCCCAGGACCATATAATCCATAAAAGCAAGGAAATAAGAATAGTCATTGAATAAAGGTACTTTACATTATTTCGCTAGGGTTCAGTTGGAGAAAGTCGCCAGGGAAAGAAAGTACGGGATGCATCTGACGAAGATCTTGCGTAGAGCTCTGTCATTTTCCGTACAGCCAGTGATTTTTCGGGACAGTATGCATTGGCACAGAAATATATCGCACTAGCTTACAATAGCCTGTACACAATCATACTGTAAAGTTAAGGAATATGTCGGAATACAGGTGTTTCCGTCAACGTATCCCCCCACTGAAGTCACTCATGTACCCATTAGCCTCGGAGTATCAATATTCCTTATTATCTCGTATTTGGCTGACTCATACCCTCCTGTTTTTTCCCTGAGGGCTGGGGTTAAGAGATGCCCACCTTCCCTCTCACCCATCAAGACACCCCCAACGACGAAATGCCCAAAACAGCTTTATTTGTGGTCGACACACAAGCCGGCCTTATCTCGATTCCCGACACTGCTATACCCCACAGCGCTCGCATCTGGGAAGTTGGGAACAAAATCCTAGACCGCGCACGAAACGTTGCCAGCACTGAGCTCGAGATCGTCATAGTTCAGCATTCAGACGATGCAGAAGACCCCAATGCGAGCCTTCTCCCTGGGACAAAAGAATGGGAGCTGTCATTGCCCATGAAAGTGGGCGCCGATAACGAGAGAATTGTTTCCAAAACGACTCGTGTGTACCACATTCACCTTTTACATCGTAGTCAATTGACTAATATACACAGGGGATACATTCAAGTCCAATCCATCACTGGCAGATGAGCTCAAGAGCCAGGGGATCACCACTATTGTAGCCTTTGGGATTCAAAGTGAGTGCTGCGTGCTCGAGACTTGTCGCGGGGCTGTGGAAGCGGGGTTTACGGTTGTTTTGCTTCAGGGAGCGCATTCGACTTATGATAACCAGGCTACTGGGCTTAGGGCAGAGCAGATTGAAAGGCAGGTTGAGCAGGAGTTATGCGCTATTGGTGTTCAGGTGGTGCCTTGGGAGCAATATGTGTTTTAGATTAAAGATATAGTCATTTGGCAACGTATTCAGTATCGACTTTGGATACTGGGTGGCCACGAAAGTCATTTGACCCCAAAGCTCGACGCAATATGGGAACAAAGTAACATTCTTCCGATCTGTATGCCTGCAAACTCGTCGCCCCCTCTACAGCCGCTCGATATTTGTCGTTTTGCGGTGATAAACCGCTCGTACGGGTTGGAGGGTTGAAATGCAAATACGGCTCGGGATCCTTTTGCCCAAACCGAGGCATTTGAATCAGAGACGATTTTTAAAAATAGCTTCGCAGCCGCTAGCTCAGTGCCCTGAATACGGGATATTTACTAGCCTAGCTTTCTCCATGTATCTACATTTTGCCCCAACTACTCCATATTCAGCTCTATTAATGATTATGTATATATACTTTCAGAAAAGGAGGCCTCGGATTTGCTACATGTGCAATCATAGTATCGGTGCCGGCCTTCAATCCTTGCTTTTTAGTCCTTAATTTGGGAAATGGACTTTAACAAGAAAAAACAAAAAGAAAGTGGAATGAAAAATGAACAAATAGTGAATACCTATATCTATACCCGCAACAAGATGCGGAACATAAGGTTTAAAACAATGATAGATCTCGTGCTATTGCTGTCCTATTACTATTAATATCTTGCAGTGGATGAGTATGGACTAGAGTAGCCAAAGCTTCCTGTCTAATTACTAAATACGGTATGTACATGCTGAAAGTGGGGTCATTGATTTCCTGTAATGTACTGTAATGTTACTTACGATTACATGGCTGATGTTTGGCAACTGTATGAACCATCCTTGGCTAAATCAAGAACCGAACACAAGCCAAACCACGAAAAGGTGGAGTCAAGGCCAGGTTATCATTCCATCCAGATTTTTTTGATTCTCATACTGGCTGAGTTCATTTGAGATGTTCCAGACGCTTTTTTTGGTTGCGAATTTTGATCCATATGCCTCGACAGCCTCTCCATCCTGCAGCGCCTCCAAGACAGGTACTATCAATAGAATATGATCTTCATCTTCTGCTGATTAAATTTCAAGATATAAACAATGATTAACCAGTGTCCCTTGAAGCTCTCGACCTACCAAGCGAGCTACACCTAGAGATCTTCAGCTACATCGATTATGCTGCTCGTTTAGCTCTATCACAAGCCAATTCCTTCAGATGTAGGATTGCGGCTGAAAGGCCTACAACACTAGAGCAAAGAAAATGTTTCTATTGGCAACAGAGCGATGGGCTAGGCAGAATTCTCGCCTCGGACTATTGTAGAGATAGGCCAGGTGGAAGGTAACTGTCCCTGTTGTCAAGGCTTTACGTGAACTTGTGACAATTAGTATGAAATTACTTCCTATAGGTAGGTATTCTAAATTTAAACACCCTAAGGCCCTTCCTGGCCCCTTGTATAAATAGATGCTATTCAACCTCTGCTGGATTGTATTCTCCTTCATCCACGCATTCGTTGCCTTCATCGTTGTTTCCTGTCTTCCTCCTCCTTACTACTTCACTGTCTACCTATTTTCTGATTCCTCTTTACCTCAGTGCCCTTCATGTGGTATGTTGGAATACCCATCCCATGTTGCTCCAACCTGCGGTGTGATGAATTACTTATAATTTTAGTGGAATCTTCGGTTACATCAACTACCTGGTCGACAGGGACCGCCAGTTCATCATCGATACACTTCTAAACGGCATGTGTTTCTTCTGGTTTGATTTTTCTCTTCCATTCTTTCTTTCGTCTTCTCTCTCTCACTTTCAGGGCATGTTCCTCGTCCACCGGCTGACTGACATCTCTTCCCTATTAGGTTTGTCGAGACTGGAGTATCGAGGCTATGATTCAGCTGGTATTGCCGTAGATGGTGACAAGAAAAATGAAGTTCGCGCTTTCAAGGAGGTCGGTAAGGTTGCCAACCTGCGTGAATGTATCGCCGAGGCCAAGCCCGATATGACCAAGAGCTTCGAGTCCCACGCTGCCATTTCTCAAACCCGCTGGGCTACTCACGGCTCACCTTCCCGCCAAAACTGCCATCCCCATCGGTATGTGACATTTGAACTATCCTCTTTTATATCCCAACCCGAATACTCATGAAGCTTTTCTATAGGTCGGACCCTACTTGGGAGTTCGCGGTTGTCCACAACGGGATCATTACCAACTACAAAGAATTAAAGGTCCTGCTGGAGAGCAAGGGCTTTCGCTTTGAAACCGAGACTGATACTGAGTGTATTGCTAAGCTCGCGAAATACCTCTATGATCAAAACCCGGACATCGAATTCCATGTCTTAGCCAAGGCTGTTATCAAAGAGCTACAGGGTGCCCTCGGATTGCTGATCAAGTCCGTTCATTATCCCCACGAGGTTATCGCCGCCCGAAAGGGTTCCCCGCTGGTTATCGGTGTACGGACTGCGCAGATGAAAGTCGATTTCGTCGATGTGGAGTACTCGGAAGAGGGTGGTGCTCTTCCTGCGGAGCAGGCCTCTCAGAATGCTGCAGCTAAGAAATCATCCACTAGTCTTCTATTAGCTCCTCCTGACAAGTCACTGTTACATCGTTCTCAATCGCGAGCATTCCTCTCCGACGACGGCACTCCTCAGCCAGCTGAATTCTTTCTATCGTCTGATCCTGCGGCTGTCATTGAACATACGAAGAAGGTACTCTATCTAGAGGATGATGATATAGCACATGTCCACGACGGTCAGATTAACATCCACCGTCTTACTAAAGATGACAGTCTATCCAACGTTCGCACTATCCAGACCATTGAACTAGAGCTGCAAGACATTATGAAGGGAGAGTTCGACCATTTTATGCAGAAAGAAATCTTCGAGCAGCCAGAATCAATTGTCAACACGATGCGTGGCCGCTTGGATCCTGTGAATAAGAAGGTTACTCTTGGCGGTCTTCGCCAATATATTTCTACTATTCGTCGCTGTCGCCGAATTATCTTCATTGCTTGCGGTACCAGCTACCATTCGTGTATGGCTGTCCGTGGTGTCTTTGAGGAGCTGACTGAAATCCCCATTGCCGTCGAGCTGGCCTCGGACTTCCTGGACCGACAGGCGCCTGTGTTCCGTGACGACACCTGTGTATTTGTCTCCCAGTCTGGAGAGACAGCTGACTCCCTGATGGCCCTCCGCTACTGCCTGGAACGCGGTGCTCTCACTGTCGGTGTAGTTAATGTTGTCGGATCATCTATTTCTTTGCTGACCCATTGCGGTGTTCACACCAACGCTGGCCCTGAGATTGGTGTCGCCTCTACTAAGGCGTATACCTCGCAGTTTGTGGCCATGATTATGTTTGCTCTGTCTCTCAGTGAAGACCGAGCTTCGAAGCAGAAGAGGCGCGAGGAAATCATCGAAGGACTTGGCCTTGTCTCGGAGCAATTGCGGGAGATACTTAAATTGAACGAGCCAATCAAGGACATGTGCGCCAAGTTCTTCAAGGATCAGAAGAGCCTGCTGCTGCTAGGCCGTGGTGCCCAGTTCCCCACTGCTTTGGAAGGTTTGTCTCTGACCACCCGGTCGTTCATCCTAGCGCTGTCATTAATAATTTCTCAATCCAGGTGCGCTCAAGATTAAAGAAATCTCGTACCTCCACTGTGAAGCGGTTATGTCTGGTGAATTGAAGCACGGTGTCCTAGCCCTCGTTGACGAGAACCTACCCATCATCATGATTCTCACCCGTGATAGCTTGTTCACCAAGTCTCTGAACGCTTATCAACAGGGTGAGTGACAGTTCCATTCTAGAAAATAGCCCCTTTACGCAGCAAAGTATCGTTGACTAACATGTCACATAGTCATTACTCGTGGTGGCCGTCCGATTGTGATCTGCAACCCTGATGATCCAGAGTTTTCGGCCGCACAGACCGAGAAGATCGTTGTCCCCAAGACTGTTGACTGCCTTCAAGGCCTGCTGAACGTCATTCCCTTGCAGCTGATTTCGTACTGGCTCGCGGTTGGCGAGGGTTTGAACGTGGATTTCCCGCGTAATCTGACCAAGTCGGTTACCGTCGAATAACCGCCGGTAGCAAGAGGGCTTCGGATTGGAGTAAACGATTGCACTGTCCTTGATATCTTTCGGTGTTCCTTAGCTTTGCTGTCTTTATTACAACTTATAATTAATACCTTAGTGCTCTAAGTGACGTGCCGGGTCCCAAGGAATTGCATCTTCATTAGTCCGTTATGCGTGTTCGCCTCCCGCGGGGCGTGCCCTTTACCCATCTTTTGGTCCCATTGGCGTTCAAAATGCTCGTCTTGGATGTGAATCCATGCACTTGGATATAGTCTGCATGCATACCTCGATTTAGACTAATTACAAAGCCGGTGGCATCGGCAGTAGACGTGAGGAAATGGCGGCTTGAGCCGTGTTGGTAGCAGGATGGCGTAGTGGGTGCCGAGGTAGGCATTCCAAGCGGGATAGCTAGTCTCAATGCATCGTCTAATAATACGCGTGAAGTATTTGCAATAGAAGTATCGAGGAATTTGAACCAGCAGGCTCAGATCCACCGAGTCGTAATATCCAACGAGTCGTATGGTTTTGGGAACACTAATACCGAGTGGGTCATCCTAAAATATCACGGACAAACATTTGGAGAAATATGGAGTTTAGTTTAACCCACATTGGGCCCTGTGGGTTTAACAGTGGGTACGTCCATGGATTTATTGGTGCAGAACTAATTTTAGCTGTTCAATTATCCTTTGACGTTATCTTTCAGACTCGAGATAAATTCCACGTATGCGAATTTTGATTGGATATTTATGGAGCACTTGTGGGACCACTTTCTATAATTAAAAAGTCTACATATCTTACAATACGTGACTATGCCGGGTGAGTCATGTGTAGTACATTATTTTGACACGAAACGACCAGACGCGAGACCGTCAGGTTGATGTTTAACCCGGATCTCTTAGACTTGTCAACTTGAATTCCCTGCGAATTGCTCACTCTGATCTCGTAACAGGATTGATTCTCGATCATGAGCGCGACAGCAGAAGTGACGTTGACCCCTTGGGATCCGCTATCCGAGTGTCATCGAACACTCCTCTTCAAACAGCGAGTGGAATGCTCGTGGGACATGGAGATGGTCCAAGAGATATGAAAAGACCAACAGATTCGAGGCGAGAAATGCATCTACTGGATCGTGAGTTCTACATACATAAATACCCTAGTATTTGATGTTCCGTTAGCTTGTGAACCCAGAGCAGGGTTAACAGGATTATAGGCCCTCTCTGCCAACGACTTCGGGGGAGGGAAACGCGAGAAGCTGATTGACACGGCCGTATCCATTTATGCAGCAACACGCCAGCCAACGCAAGCGGACTTCATCCCAATTGAACATATTTCTTTAGACTCAAAGAACAAGAAGGCTGAGAAATTGGACCTTGATATTCCGTCCGATAACGTCTTCTGGATTAAATCCTTCTTTATTCTGCATAATCTGCAGGGCAAAGGAATTGGAGGAGCAACCATGAATGAAATTGAGAGAATTGCTACCCAAGAGCCTCTATGCGCCAAGACTTTGATGCTAGACACCGTCGAGAGAGGAGATCAACTGCGAGAGGACTTTGCTAAGGTTACCTATGGAGGCGTTCCGAAGGTAAACTTGATCATGGGCAGCCAGCTTGATATTAACTTGACTAACAAATCGGCAGTTTACTAACCAGGATTGGTATAGTAGACGGGGCTATAGATCTCTTAAGATTGTGCAGAACTACTACGATTCCAAGGATAGGAATGGGAAGGTTTGGGACACCAAAACTATCTTCATGCGGAAGGACCTTCTATAATGAGTTATACCCAGTAGAACAGGGCGAATAGCTACATATATCCGTATCTGCAGCATTTAAAAGATTACTGCTGCAGATTGATTTTCACTTCTTTGTTCATGTATCGCCTACACTTTCCGACAAACATAAAACCACCAACTCTAAGTGATTATGAGAAGCATAATCACAATTTAGTTGCCCAAGGTACCGGAAACACGCTTCAAGCCTCTGTGAGCTGTACCCTTCCAGTGCGACCCTGACTTTGTCAGCCTTAAACGACATCGTTAAACACAAGTGGACTAAGCTAAGAGCAAAGACAGCTCGCAGAGATAGGAAACCATCACGTGTATACCTCTATACAGTAGTTGCCGCAGCTAGTTCCGGCGTTAACCGAACATACATTGATGTATCTGAATCTCATAAGAAAAGAGCAACCATGGTCACTTCATTTCCGCTTGACCCCAATCCACTTAATAATCCCCCTCATCCCGAACAAGGCGGTTGGGAGAGGCCATATTTTCCAGGAAACCCTTGGGACTATCCCATGCAAAGAACAACTCCCCGGCAGCCACACTCCGAGTAATCACGTCCTGCGCATAGGGAAACATCTCTTGCTCATATGCCATAACAGCTTCTTGAGTTATACCCCAGTCCCGTATCTTCTGAGCCAAAACCAACGCATTGCGCATGGCACAGTTGACTCCGTCTCCGACAAAGGGTGTAGTAACATGTGCCGCATCTCCAACCAAAGTCACACCTGGCGAAGTCTGCCAGTTCAGGTGCTCTACTGGGAAATAATACAAGGGCCAAGTTCGGAAGGGTCCAGTGGAGTTTCGAATGATTTCGTGGACAACTTCCGTAAAGCAACCGAAGTATTCCTCCCGAAGAAGGAGGTCTTTGACAGAATCCTCGTCCGATAGGTCGACCTCACCCGCACATGGGAAGTCTGCAGGCCCCTTCCATCCAAAGTCCATTCGGTAATGCCCATCACCTTGCCGTTGGATCCAGATCTTTTTGCCTTTCCCACAGAAGATCATCGGCCCCTGGCCGGCAAGCTGCTCCAGGGTGGAGTGATATGGATTACCGGGTTGGATAAATAACGTGAGGAATAGAATGCCCGCGTATTTTGGTTCTGCTTGTGTCACCTAGAAGGGGTTAACAACAAGACCTCTAACTGTCTATGATTAAGGAAGCTCACTAAGTGTCGGATCTTGCTGCGCAAGCCGTCAGCCCCGACAACAAGTTTGAATCCCGAGGCGATAGTGCCATCCTCAAACTCGAGAATAACGTCTCCGTTTTCATTCCTGGAAGAGCTTTTGACATAAGTCGACCAACGGACTTTCTCTTTTGCGATCGAGGAAAGCATGACTTGGCGCAACTGCGCGCGGTCAATCTCGGGCGAGTCGCGCCCTTCGCCGAACGTAGTGACCTTGTTCCCTTTATGATCAAACAGGCAGTGTATGGTGGCATAACCTCCTCGCGCATATTTCTTGAATTCTTCAAAGCACCCTGCTTTTTTGAGAACGATTTGGCCGCTACTGCGATGAATGTCTAAGCATCCGCCTCGAGGGGGAGTGTTCTCTGCACTGCGTTCATAGACAACGTAGTCGATACCCTGCTGTTCGAGCATGGCGGCAAGGGCAAGGCCACACGGGCCACCACCCACAATCGCGATATCGGGTGCCATCGTATAGCTTTATTGGCTTTGAGGTTGAAGCTCAGACGTGCGAATATGGAATCCACGGATCATGTGAGATTAACAGCGATATTCGCGGCAAAAATGAAGACGAAATGTCGGCTTTGGTCCGAATATTCAATGTGTAGCACCTTGATTCTAAGTAAGACGGCAGGTACTCAATTTCACTGAAACTGAAGCTTCTGGCTCGGCTCACTCGGATGGGCAATGTCGATGCATGTCTCAAAACTAGTGGCCGATGGATACATATTTCCGGTTAATACACGGTCTCCGCGTACAGCTGAAATATGGGCAATACCCAAAATCCGGGGAAATGACACAAACCCCGAGTCTTTGCTGATCTTCCCTAGTATAGGGTGGGTCATGAGACACCGATTATTAGTTGTAATTTCGTTTCCGGAGCCGATGGATGATCTACTGTTGCAACTAGCTTTATGTTACAATTATCTAGAATTCGATCGGCATATCACTCACAAGAAGCTCGGAGATAGCCAGCTGTTAGTTTACAATTTGAGACACTAGACTATTGTAGAATCAGATATCCTTGGCATTTGTTCGGCTTCATTAGCGCTTAAGAGTCCAAAGACGGCGTACTCCCTTCTATTAGAACTCGTGTGAAAACACAGGACAAGCACCAAGGTCGATGGATAATCTCACACCCAAGGACCAGCCACCGCACGATTCTGAGAATGGGATTCCTGCTCAAGAAAAATTCAAAAGCTCGCCACTACAATGGCCCCAATCCAAGAGAGTCGGGCACGTTGTCCTCGTTAGTGTCCTCACACTAGTAATGTACTTCATAAGAATCATCCTTTCTCATTTTCGTATTTCTTAGCCAATGAACAAACAGGAACCTCTCGTCGGCGATCTTTTCACCCGGAGCTAGGTACTTCGCAGAGGAGTACGGGATCACTAACCCCAGTCTACAAAGCCTCATAGTCAGCATTAATATGTTAGGGCTCGTGTGTGGCCCGCTTGCTGTTGCGCCTATTTCGGAACTTTATGGGCGTCTCATGCCGTACCATGTATGCAACCTCATATTCTTCGGTTTTACAATAGGCTGTGCCAAATCAACTGGCACTGTGATGTTCCTCGCGTTCAGGTTTCTGGCAGGATGCGCAGGCTCAGCACCGTTGACAATTGGGGTTGGAACCATTGCAGAAGTTATTCCAAAAGAGCAACGAGGCGTGGCAATGGGTATGTTCTCGTTGGGCCCGACACTGGAACCGTCGCTAGGGCCTATAATAGGCGGGTTTGTTGCAGAATATAAGGGATGGAGATGGACGTTCTGGGTGCTTTTGGTTTTGGTAAGTACGAATATCCAAAGAACGCAGGGTTGCACACAAAGTTCATTTGATTACCTTGTCTATTGGTAGCATGGATGCGTTGCATTGGCGTGCCTTGTGTTTTTATGCGAGAGACTTTTACAGGCATCCCTCAAGATAGCCAGGGCCTTGCTTCTGAAAAGAAAAAGCTCATGGCGAAAGAAATGCCAGCCCACTTCCTACGCGCGCTACTGACACCGATAAAGCTCCTCATATTCCACCCGGCAGTACTCCTCACCTCACTATCAGTTGCATACGCTTTCGGCTTATCCTTTCTGCTGTTTACAACTTCTCCGAGCGTTTTCCAAAAGCAATATGGCTTCTCGCTTGGCATTTCAGGTCTTTGCTACCTCGGGATGGGCACAGGAATGTTGATTGGCGTCTCCATATTCAGCCTGACAAGCGATAAATTGCAGTACTGGCACCGTCGGCGCAATTTCCACGAGCCAGAAAACAGACTGGCGCTTATGGCCATATTCTGCCCTGTGATACCAGTTGGGTATTTTTGGTATGGATGGTCGGCAGATAAAGTAACGCATTGGATTGTACCTATCATCGACACCTCGTTGATTGGGCTGGGTACCCTATTCATACTGGTTAGTGTACCTCGCCTTTCTTGCTATTATTGTTCGAGTACGGCTGACTTCATTTGATACAGATGCCAGTGCAGCTCTATTACCTCTTGCTGGCCAACCGTTATATGATAAACTTGGTTTTGGACGGGGAAATAGTCTACATGGATTCTTGGCTATCGTGTTTATACCTATTCCCTGGCTGCTTTATCGGTACGGGAGACAGCTACGTGAGTGGTCTGAGTCGAGGCACGGAGACTTGTGGACAAGGTTGAAACGAAATCATAGCTGCAAATCAATAAACCAACCATCTACCAATCAGATAGCAAAGGAAAGAAGCCATAGTGTCACAGTTCAACGCTATAATCTCACTACTTATATCTTCGATTATAGCGATAAATTGGGGGACCTATGATTAAAAGCACTGAATACTAGGACTCGTGGAGACATTTCCAAGCTATATAGAGTATCGCATAAACGTTCCAAGCAATCGGTTAGAATTTGATACCCAAAGGAGAGGTGAGCTAGAACAGATTTTGAGTTCCTGGCACATCGCTATCAGAAGTTCTACCAATACTAGCTATGGACAGAAAGAGGATGTATAGCTCATAATCATTCTTTGACCTCACTGTCTAAATCCCTCTAGATGCAGCCAATTTCCTTGTATCGGCTGGCTAAACACCTAAACACGGCCGACCAAACGCCTCCATGATTTCGGGGTTTTTCGTAACCAAAGCGCAGAGAAACCAATCATCCACAGCAGTGTCCGGGTCATCTGCACACCTCGTCTTCTCCCCGGTTTAACAGGCCTCGGATATGTGATTTAGTGCAGGGTTATTGTAGAGACCACGGATTTTGTGTATTGTATGTAATCTGACCGGAGTTTGGAAACGGACCCACTGACGACAAGGATATACGGTTGTCGGGTTTTGGGAAGCAGCCGAGACGTCCGAGCCGTGGAGAATGCTTCTTGGCACTCATCTAACTGTATATTGGGAAATATGAAGAGAACAGAGAGCCTGGCTTGAACAAGGCGCTTGTCAAAAGAGATCTCATCTTTCATCATTCTACCACTTGACTATTAATCAATTAAAAGACCCTTTGCCAGCGCATAAAAAGCATCATTGACGACAAAATGGGTGACTGCTGCTTAAAGGGCTTCCGCTGGAACGGCAAGCCTGCTGGCCGAGAAACCATACTGGCTGGCATGAGTTGCTACACGGTAGGAACAAATTCCAGCGTCGCCATCCTACTGCTCCACGACCTCTTTGGCTGGACATTTCCCAACACGCGACTCCTATCAGACCATCTGGCGGAGGAGGTTGGCTGTACAGTCTATGTACCCGACCTGTAAGTTGTGATATTAGCGCAATTCTTCCATAATGAACTGTACCTCATGAAATTTTGTTGGGACCAGGTTTGGAGGTGAGCGCCTCCCACCCGATGTTCTCCTCGACGAGAGCAGATGGAACGAACTCGACCTCCCCGGTTTCCTGAGCCGCAATACCAAGGCTATTCGAGAGACGGACATCTTCAACTGCGCCAAGGCTCTGCGAGGGGAGCATAAATACTCTTCTATCGGTGCGATTGGATTCTGCTTCGGTGGCTGGGCAGTTTTCCGTTTAGGCGCAAAGGATGTTCGGCTTGTCGACTGCATCTCTACCGCACATCCCACATTCCTTGAACAGAAGGAGATCAGTGATATCGGGGTTCCAGTTCAGATTATGGCGCCTGAACATGATCAACAGTTTACGGAGGAGCTAAAGGCTTTCAGTAATACGGTCATTCCTAAGCTTGGTGTGCCGTATGACTACCAGTATTTTCCCTTCTTAACGCATGGATTTGCGACACGGGGGAATCCAAACGATAAGGATGAGATCGCGGGCATGGAAAGGGCGAAAAATGCGGCGGTTCTCTGGTTTCGCCAGTGGTTGCACAAGACGAGCACAGCGAATTGAATATGTCATGTATCAAGCAACAATAATAGCAAACTAATGACTGATTCAAGAGAACAACACTATTCAGCTATAGAAGGAGACCATTTGGTGAAGTATATCAATGTTGGATGTATTGTAAGAACAGCTCTTCGTAGCTGGCTTCCGAGACACCGCTGGCGTCGAAGGTAGCTGTATCTTCAAACTGAAATTGTGATTCGAAGGCAGTGAGATCAACCTCACTCAATTCACTATCACCATTCCATGTTGAAAAATCAATCTGTCGGGGGCCTATGCTACATGGAAGTAGATTCTCAGTCGATCTAGTGGGTGTGTCTTCTGTGAACCGTGATTCACTCGACTTGGGAGGGTCCTGGTACTGGAACATTGTTAATGGTGAAAGCCCCCAAGACAAGGCGGACCCCCCACCCCCACTAGAGAGAAAGGGCAGTAGCATGCTGTCGTAGAAACTCCTAGCTCGCTCCATCTTTTCCTTCATGGATTCTTGCAGCCGATGGTATGGCGATTCAATGCCGAGCGTAGTAAATGATTCATAGCTCTGCTCGATAAGGGGCCATACACTTCTGACAAAATGTAGGTCATCACAAACTAGAATTTCAGCAAGAGATGTTGCAAGTGCTTGCCAAGGGAAGAAAAGCGGTGCAATCCACCGCCATGGCTCTGTTCTGGCACTGCTATATACTCGGCATCTTGAATCGAGGGCCTCTACGGCTAGCCTCAAAAGGTTGACATTGGTGTTTTGAGAATTGCACGAGGACGAGCTAGCTTCCACCGGGCGCAGGGCAAGGAGATGTAGGAAAATTCCGATTGAATGCGCAAGCTCCTTGGCGTAGCAATTCAAGTTATTCTGTTCCGTCTGACATCCGACAAATAGCTCATCTGTGCGTGTCTTGAACGATATTATCAGCTGTTGTCGCTGTTGAACAGATTCTGTATCAGACTTCACAGAGTTCGAAATGTTCAATTGTCGGGCTGTCTCTTGAGCGTAAGAAAGGACATGAAACATGGCAGTCTCTGCAACGTTTCTCCGTGGGGATATCTGTATCTCCAAATCTGTGCTAAATTCATCATCCTCCATATCACGAAATGGCTCGAACCTGAACCAGGTGGATTTAATCATTGGTTCTGAAGCGCTGCTTAGGGATGCCTGGACATCTAGCAATCCAATTGCGTGCCAAAGTCTTCGGCGCATTTCCTTTTCGAAAGGTTTGACCGGAAAAGGGGGGCTGGGATCATGGAGTGAAAGAGCTTGGGCAATGCGCAAGGCTAGGGCAAGCATCGTCCAGAAGCGTCGGGTTCGGTCATGACATCTCATCGCTATCTGTAGTCATTCAGCAAGTAAGACAACCAGATCAACATCCTTCACACTTACCAAAGATATCACAAAGGCTTGGAGGACAGTTAGATCATCCGTCAACAGGTAGTCCGCTCGTTCGAGAGCTGCAGTCGACTCCTTCTGATATTTTGAAATTAGGGACACTTTATCCATTCCAAAGCAGGAGAGACATGTATCTTGGTTGACAGTACAGCTGGCAGCGTAGTATATGGCAGATGCGAGAGCTGCAGGCGCCGGATGCCAGGGCTCGTAGTGCAGGTAGCATTCTCCTTCCAACAGATGCGCCTGAATGGATGGACGATGCAGAATCTTCACTAAAGGATCGACCTGTGTTAGATAGATATACAATAGCTGCTGGCGCTCGCCACAACTATTTAAATTTAAATCTCCCCTTCCCGCGGACATCATTCCATTCGGAATTAGCCGAGTACACTCGTCAACCATACAGGTGAGGTCATTGTGTTGGGGAGTATGGAATGTCACCCCTTCTGTGTGGTCCCGTTCCTCTATTGGAGTTATAACGCGGGCTAGGAAATAAGATCGAGTAGGATGAGCTTCCCGACCTCTCATAAAAGGCGCGATTATGTCTTGGGGTGTTGTCGAGCTCACCGGTATAGAAAGGGAGATCTTGAGTGGATAGTATATTAGGGGTTTGTACAGATGGTCCCGAAGATGGCCTTCCTTGTAAGAGTTGGATGAAGCCAGTTGGCATATTCTCATGGCTGTTACTTTGCTCCAAAGGGACTGGCGATGACAAATTCACAGATCTTCGAGATCGGCCGCGAGGAAGTCGCCTTCGCTCGACCGGAATACAAAGGATACCTGAATTCCGGCAGTTGGTACACGGTATAAGCCTGTCGCATTTCACTTTCCGCTTGGTGCACCCCTCGCAGCTCAATCTTGCCGTTGAAGCGATCTGGGTCCGCGATACGTTTCGGATACCGTTCGCATTCATGTCGGCCGGGTCACCGGGCGTTGAAAGGATGAGGCTAGAGTCTGGAAAGTTCCAGTTGGGATGGTAACGCTCCTGGTAGCACGATGTGGCGGATTCTGAATAGCGAAGTCGGGGGGAAATAAATGAATGAAAGAAAGAAGTATTTGGTAGAAAACAAAGCAGCATCTATACTAAAAGTTATCGGATTTAACCCAGCAAAACCCGACCTGCATTAAATCCGCCCCGCACATCAGATTTGGGAAATTATGTATGACTATCATAATCAAGTCTAGATAGCTTACCTAACTATCTCATATCCGGGTCAGGGATAGATCTGCATTCTTGCGTGAGAAACCGATTTGAGAACATGTCTTGGGGCTGGAGTCGGGTCGATTTTATATAAAGACGCTTCCTGCCCACCAGAAGATACTCGAACCATAGTCAGTGCCATCGGACTAGTCCTACGACGTTTTAAACTTCCCCCTTGTAGAACTGGACTCATGCATACTATAGAGCTAACAAACCCCAATTTTAAGAGGTCCATTTGAAATCGGAGATTGTCTTCCAGTATAGAGCATTCAAGCGATGGGCTCCTCCACCCGCAACATCTGGTCGAAACCCTCGTCGAGCGAGTTGCCGTGCCATGGTGGGCGACTTGATCAATTTGTGACCGATTCAAAATATCTCCTTCCCGTCTCAATCCGATGTTCTCGTAATTTATGCGGTTTATGTGGGACCATTGACTCTTATAGACATAAATGGTAAGTCCCCTCGGCATACGGTACATATAAGGTTGTCTGTTACAGGTCTTCGACAGTGACGTTAAATATAAACTATATGTAGTGCCCTAGACCAAACAGTGTGACCGTATGAGAGCTTTAGGTGATTATTAATCTCGATATACGCTTTATCTAATGCTTATGCGAGCTTTAGCTAATTATTCAAACCTAAACTCTACCTAAGTGGTATTAGATGCCACTAATTTTTCAAAACACATAATAGCTGGAGATAAGGGCAAATTCAGACTAATTTCCAATATTTAAAAGGGTCATTCCAGCTTTTGCCATATTGAGCTTTGAAAGTAACAACAGCTTCGTGGTTTTTTGTAAAGGTCAACACCGGTGAGAGAGCCGCACCAGCAGTCGTGAGGTCATCCAAAGTTTAGGGCCGGAAAACCGCTGACCACAGCCACGTGAAAAGTCTAGATCTATCCATAACCCACGAGGCGATACCGTGCCTTAGCAGTAATATCAAGAGCTCAGGATTGCAATAGGAGTCTTTGATTATCCCAGCGAGACGTGCATCCTACCATCATGGATCGCACTACATTCCCGGAGAATGGCAACATGCCACGGCCCAGGCCCGTTGTACAGCCTTTCGCCGGTAGAATCGGCGGCAACCAAGGGCTTGTAGTTGATCGCACTGACCCCGACAATGCGGATCTCTTGAAGAAGGTGCCTGATGCGGCACCGCTGATGACGTTTCGTGAGGGATTCGACCTGCGCGGATTTTGGGACATTGACCTCTGGAAGTTCGGCTTTATCGAATGCATGGGTGAGCGTTATGAAGTCACAAATTGAACCTCCAATTACAGAAAAGCTTACTTGAACCACCAGGTACCATGATGATGGTGTTCGTGACTTCTTGGATCGCAGTACGACCAGCTTCGGCTGCGACAAACGTCAGTGCTACTTCATCATCCGGCGTATTCTCAACCTCAACATTTCTGGGACCACTGTTCGGAGGGATTAGCAACTGGCTATTCCTGACTCTGTTCATCTTCTCCTTTTCAAATGTCAGTGGTAGTCACCTCAACCCGACCATTACGCTGGCTACCTTCTTCGCACGTTTGATATCACTCCCTCGAATGGTCATTTACCTTCTAGGTCAAACCCTTGGCGGTACCTTGGCTGGGCTTATTCTTCGAAGCGCGTATGGGTCCAGGGACTTCACGGTAGGAGGTTGCGCAGTGAA
The DNA here is from genome assembly GCF_000184455.2 of Aspergillus oryzae RIB40. Taxonomy (NCBI): domain Eukaryota; kingdom Fungi; phylum Ascomycota; class Eurotiomycetes; order Eurotiales; family Aspergillaceae; genus Aspergillus; species Aspergillus oryzae. Next base: position 6,049,922 of record NC_036436.1, read on the forward strand.
TACCCGCTTGGTGCCTGTAGATGAGGCATTCCTCCTGGAATTTATCTTCTGCCTGGTCCTGATTTTCCTCTCATTCGGAGTTGGTCTGGACCCAAGACAGAGTTCTATCTATGGAGCTGCGTTGTCTCCCTTTTTAGTAGGGATGACTCTAGGCGTTGTGAGCTGGGGCTCCTCTTTCACTCGTGCGGGCTACGCTGGAGCTTGTCAGTATATCCTAGACACATTACGATCTGGTGAAGTTGGGAGGACGTGGTTGCTAAATGATATGCTAACACATTATCCACATGACAGCATTAAGTCCGGCCCGATGCTTTGGCGTCTATGTAGCTACCAGCTTTCCGGGATACCATTGGATTCAATGGGTATGTACATTACAGAAGAGGAACGTATACGTGCATGTCTAACCATGTTTCCTTTAAAAGGTCGGTCCTCTCGCTGCCTCCATAGGGCATGGTATTGTCTACTTTGTCGCACCTCCTTGGGGGCATTGAAGGTCGCGTATAACGCTGCTGTGGCGGAGTGTTGAGCAATATAGTAATATAACATAGACGATGCGTATATACATTGTGTGACTGTGGTTGCTCGAGTCAAATGTATGTACAACTAGCAACATCAATAATCTACTCAGATATCAACAAGTAGCATCCCCATCGGTTGACAATCCTATTAAATCTTCTGGTACTTCGGCTTCCATTGGAGGAGCCCTAGCACAGCCAGAGCTAACGATATTCCCTGAGCACTATCATGCGAACTTCCCGCTTTCTGGGATAGGGAGATACGAACAACCTCTCCAATCACACGTATCCTACTTTTTGTCAGGTCTTCTGATTTACCAAAGATGAAAATTGGAGGTAAATAATGCTCACCTTATAAACCTTTGTCCCCCACCAACTGAAATGCGACGAAGCCCCAGAGAAAAAGATAGCAAAGAAGATGACAACTCCCGCCACAGAAACGGAGGAATCCAAGGCAGCGCTCAGAACAAAATTATACTTATACCACCACGCATACAGACGCTTCCTTATAATCCATCCAAAGGCCAATCCCACAAGAGCCCAACTTCCATATGTCGTTCCCGTGGCAGGCGGGAGATAGTTCAGTCCGCCAAGGAATAGGGGAACGTGGAATTTCTGTAAGATAACGTTCTTCGGATACCGACGTCTAGCGATGAACACTATAACGGGAAGGACAGCGCCGATGATAAAGAAGTATAGCAGTGAGTGATATCCGATCTTGTTGTTGAAGAAGCGACGCGGTCCGATAGCACCCCAGATCAGACTTGTGTTAAAATGTGTCCGGGAGAACGGACAGCTGAATCCGTTCACTGCGTCGGTTGTGCAGACGCCTTCGATGTTGCCCAGGCCCCAGTTGAGGACGCTTACGCTGCTTAATGTGCCGGCTATTATACCTCCGCATTGTGCAATGAAGAGTTTTCGTGGCGGGATCTGGTTGATTGGTTAGTTCGAGCTAATGATTTACACAGGGGTCACCAACGTTGAAATAGATTCCTAATTTCATATCCTGGCAGAAGTAGAGACCCTTGATTGTTGTCACGTATCCGAGGTTGAAGAACCAAATGTTAGCGAGTACACGGCCCTCGAAGACAAAGCCGGCTACAATCCGGCAGAAGATGTCGATGTTGATTTTCTGGTTCGCCGTTGCGTAGACCAGGGCAAGCTATTTTGAAATCATTGTTAGTGATTCATCCTGTGCAGGTCTGGTCCACAATTGTTGGTCACCTACCGGAGAGAAGAAAGACAGAGCAACAGCACACGCCAGCAATGCACCGTACCAACGCAGCTCTACATCCCAATACTCTACGGAAAAAATGGCGAGAAACAACGCCAACAATGTGGTACAAAGGTACCACCACATTGGCACTTCTGCATTGGGTGAATTGTCTGGGGCAAAAATCTCTTTTAGATTGCCCGTTACGAATTTGTGCTGTACCCGGCGCATGGCGTCCGCAATCTCTTGTCGCTTCTCGAGAAACATCCAGACCACAAGCGAGGTTAGGGTTGCAAAGGATAGACCAAACATATTCAACGCATAAGTCACGGGCATAAAGACCTATGGTAGTTAGCGAGACCGTCCCATAGTACAAAATCCGGTTATAGATAGAGTCATACTGGTGAGTACGCCTCATATTTAGCCACGTCTAACTGATATCTTGAAGCCTTGTTCACGATCTTGGAAGCGCTGTATGTGCTACCTGTGTTATCGAACACTATTATTGCAACATTAGTTAGCGGTATGTTTCGGGGCAATACCAATCATTGTACGCTTTATAAGGCGGATCATACCAGAAGAACTCTGGAAGGGAAGGTAGGCGGAGTACCACGTATTGGTATAGTAACAAGCAACAGCGACGATCCAGATCCAGAACACTAGTGCTCCGAAGACATTCACAATTGCCCAAGATGGGACCACGAGAGGAGATCCGACATAGGATATTTGACTCCCTATACAAGTGTCAGCGCTATGACATTAAACCTGAATCTGTGCACGTACAATCGAAAGTGAGTGGCAAGAGACCCATGCCGCTCTTCATCCCAAATAACTGGTTTACAACTGTGTTCTTTGGTGCGATCCAGCATGGAAATGCAAAGTAGCTCAGAGCGGGAAAGATGAAGTCCGGGAACCAGTACCAGCAGAATGAGATACAAAATACCAAGCTGAAAAAGGCATAACGGGATATCTTCCAGGTTGTGTAGCCGAAGCTTTCACTGCACTCGGTTAGGTAATTCACAGGTAGCATAAGACGCATTGCACTCACATCGCCTGAGCATCCTTCTTTTTCGATTCATGGAGCGTAGATGTGAGGGCTGAGGTACCCAGGAGTCCCGGCCACACGAGTTCATGAGGTAGAACGACGAGCGATCGAAATATTCCCGCCAGCGACAGCCCGACGAAGAAGCCCGCCAAGGTCATAGGGATTTGGAATCCCCACCCAGCTTTATAGCCGAAGAACATTTGTTGTTCGGTCAAGACATCTGCGCCGAGACGAACGTAGATACTTAAATTCGACATGACGTACACCAGGATATGCTCCTATTCGTATAGCTTAGGTCAGTATCGACAACTTCCAACTGATTCGCAAGTAGTTACCTTCTTATTAAACGGGCCCGGGTTCAGGTTGAAGGACCACGCGCCAAGCGGTACGTTCCAACTTGGTATGGCTTTCTCCCATAGCTTGCCGAGCGGATAAGCCAGCAAAAGCACGACTGCTGATGAGATAGTGATAGACGGGTTTCTCAAAGTATACAGTGTATTTAGACCGCTGACGACGATACAGAACCCAATTCCCAGCACCCACATCCGCAAAGTCAGTACGGCCTCGGTTGGATCATCGTCCTCCGTGTCAATGCCAGCTGCCCGTAAAATCTCACCGACCGAAGAGCCTGCAGCATTTGTTATGAGCACAAGAGTACATAAGTTTGTGTAGTGCAGTGCCTTACTGTCATCTTTCTCGGTAGCGTCTGACTTATCCCCCAACTCCGGCTCTGGCTCTGGGTTGGCAATCGCTTCCTTGCACTCGACAGCCATGGCTTAACTTTGTTTCTGAACCAGAAAAGAAGACATCGGCCGGATCAGATATGATTGATATATTTATCAGATAAGATCTAATCTGAACATGTGGCGGAATTGGAAAGGAGATGGAAAAACAATGATCGGAACTTCTCGGTGGAAAGGATCTATCCATTGCACAATTTGTCGGTCAGGTTCCGATGATTGCAGCCCTGTGGGACAACAGGCAGCTCTGGCCGGCCTCTCTCCTCCGAAATTAGGTAGCTGAGTGGGGCATCATATCGTCTTATGTCTTGCCTGGCACAAGGAATCAGATAAAGACGAGGTCCCTGCTATATTATGTCTCCTGCGGTACATAGAATATACAGCTTAGCTACTTAGAACATGCTCACTCCTTAGAATCTTTCTATGAATTATGCTCTTTTTACACACATTATCATACGAATCCGTCCAGAAGTGTTTTTTATAACCGGCTCAGCCCTATGCCGAACAAGACTCGGCTAAGCTTTGTAGGGCTGAGGGTTGATGGACGGGTTACCGCATTGGGACGGTTCCGTGGAGAACCAACAAGGAGAGCCTTCCAGGTGGATCCCAGAAAATTCTTCTGCCTAGAATGGAGGCCTTTATTCCCTCATACACAGACCGTGCATTGTGGGAGATATCATAGCCTGATAGCCGAAGAACATCCCATGGCGTTCATTATGGGGAAGTGGTTTCCACACGTTAGTCCTAGATAGGTGCTGAGCAGCGAGAAAGTCAGATGAAGAGCAAGATAAATTGGTACAGAAGAGGTGGGGCAATGAGTTGGAGGGACGGAATAAGAGTAAGCATACTTCTCGAACGGTGGCCACCAATAAATATCCATGTCAGCGTCGCTGATACGACCTTCGTTAGTACTATTCCTGCGTTACCCCAGAACTGGAAATAGACCCCGCCTTGGTTGTTTAAAGTAACACGGCTTATCAGATTGTTAGTATGTTCCCTATAAAGCAACCGAGCATTTGAAAGGGTAAATCAAGGTACCACAGACATACTGTGGCTCCATCTCCTTTCATTCCTAGGCTGCAACATAAGACTGGGTGCAGACAGGGGGAGGGGCTACTTGCTTATAACCCACATGAAGAAGTACCAAAGCAGTTCAGAGGGATGTTATTATTCTGACATGCGCAACTCTGCCCAGGGTTCTTTTCTCAGCCACAGCTAATATTCATCAACGAGCGTAAATCATGACACACTACGGATGAACGGAACATTGACGAAGAACTCACATAATCCTTACGATAGCACCTCATGTAAGACATCTGTCCCGCTAGACCTTGACGCTAGCGACCATATGTATCCAATTTCAATTTATGAGAGCTTCCCCAATAAAAGTCACACCCACGTTATAACCAAAATGGGATATTGTTGTCCACAATAGGCCCGCCGAGGTGACTACGATATACAAAGCAGCATTTATCTCGGAGACACGAAATTATACCAGACGCAAACTATATGAGCACGGACAACAGGTCGGTCCTGGTGATCCACCAAGAAAAAGGAATAAATATGATTACATCCGCGGATATTGGCAGCCGATCCAAGATATAAATAAGTAATACCTTAGAAAACCCAAGGTATTAAGAGCGCTACGTTACGGTGGTACGCTTCGCATTCTTCTCCAAGACTTCCTGTGAGAAGTGATTCGTCACTCAATCCGCTGTGGATACAAGACCAACGGCGCAAATATGAAGACCGCCATATTACTATAAACAGGGTCATGTAATAGTAGATCCCATACGGATCAGCCTACCTTTCCAGTGGCTAGTGTGTCTTTTATGCTAGATGCGAGCACCTTTCGGTGTAAGCCGTGTATCTGAAGGTTTTGATTGTTTCTGAGTCACGAGAACGAATATTCCAATTAGCTATGCTCAGCCATTGCATGTAATACCTTCAGCTGAGACAGGGAAACAAGTACCGTTATATTTATTGGACTTACCGAGTAACTTCAACCTAGAGAAGGAGGTATTACATATGACGAGTTTTCTTAGCGAACTGAACGACTCCTAGATCTCGAGAGATTCTTCTGAGTCAGTCGAGGAGGTCTCACGACTACGGCGTATTTCGCAGTATTGCGCATAACGAGCATCTAATGAGGGGCGAATCTAGGATATAAGCCTTAAATGATAACGCAGCATGTAGGACCAACATACCTCTAAGTTTGTGCGTCCGAATTGCATACGCTTGAATCTCTTCCTTAGAAAGATATCTAGAGACACGAACATAGCCTGAACGCTCCTCAGAACGTTCTCCCCCACGCTTCAAAGCCTCAGGATTAACAAGTCGCCGATCGAGATTCGTATAACGTCCGTCGGGTGAGATATTTTCTGTATTTGACGAAGATGGCAGCCCTTGTCTAAAAGGATATGGTTCCTCGAGAAATCGATATCGTGGCGGCTTCAATATCCCTTTTGGCGGAGAATTGGGATCCTCAGAGGTTATTTGCGAAGTAGCAGCTGGCATATCATCTTCTTGCCTACTGCCTTATTCCTCATATTTTCTCTCCTGTGGGTGGAGGCTGCTCTCATCGCGATCGAGTCTTTTCCACTTCTGGAAAGATGACTCCGGTCTCACGTTTTCCTGAGCAAGCATCAGCTTACCGCGAGAGTTGCGTATGCTCTCATTTGGCGGGACATCATTTGAATTACGATTGAAATTGCGCATTTTCCGGGTACTGGTAAATGTATCCTTGTCATAGGCTTGTGGATCTTTCGAATCATTTCCAGGCTACTCTCGAAGGCTCGTGTAAGGAAATGAATCGCCGTTTTTTGGAAGGTCACTTCTTTTCATAGACTCATACGAGGCCTCACTCAGATGATTGTAGTCCTCCTCTGGATCTGGTGATTTATGAGGGGACTGTGAATGCAGGGAGGCCGACCTGAACGTACTTAATCGCCGGGGGTTCACACGGTCCGGCGTCTCTGTAAGAAAAGAGTAGTTATCTGTATGGCTCCCGAAGAAGCCTAGTTTGCTCACTCCGCGATTCCAATCAGGTATCGCGCTTCCGTAAAGAGGCATTACTGTTGACTAAGTAGAATATAAGGTTTAGTTAGTAGTTAGGGAGCCGCCTGAGCCCGCTGAGGTAAGCGGCAATACTCAAATGCGTCTCGAAGCTTGTGCTTCAACTGGGATACACGACCACCGCAACCATCCGCTTGACCCACTATGTGGGGATTGTTCAGACAATCCCCGAGTACTCCGGAGTAGGTCTACCACTGTCACGGGGTCTCCATAGCCGACAGCTTGAGAATTCACAGTTAGACATTCTCGTCGTTTAGCGACTGTATTGCTTAGTCAGTCATTTTATGCGTCAACATGCGGTTTACATACAACATCTGAAGTTGACAGTGGTATATATACACAGATAACTTGAAATTCCATCGCTCAAAAAGGAAAATGCAAAGAAAATGCAAGGCAAACCGAAAACATATAATAATGTACCAAAAATCAACAAGGGAACAGGCAACGAATGATCACCGCTGATGTCGTGCATCCGTGGCAGGGGTGTAGGATGCTGCGCTATGTATTCATTCCCTCCCAAAAACCTCCCATGGAGGCACATAGACAGAACTCGTGTATATTCTCATTAGGACAGCATTGTGTGCCAGTCGAAGTAAGATCACTGAATTATGTGGCAGCTATTCCTAGCGTGTGACAGGCGGCGGTCGGTGATCTCACTCGTAGCAACGCGCTCGCGTATTAATCCGATATATGAACTCTCAATCACTGACAGCGATGCTCAGCAACGCTGGAATCCCTTCGCGTAGTAACTCTTATTCACCGAATGGAAAACGACGTGGTGTGGTAGGAACAGGGGTATTAGGATGTAAGGCTGGATTATTCGGAGATTCGTCGGGGGAAGCTGGCAAAAGAACGCGGTTTATAGATCGCCTTGATTCCACTTGTGAGCCGCCTTGGCTTCTGCAGCGTCTCTCTTCTTGTTGCGATAAAGGAAGTAGCAGCAGACTCCGACCGCGATCAGGAATAAACTAGGAAAGCGATTAGTCTCCCCTGAGGGCACACATGATTGGCAACACCACTGTACTTACACTCCCACAATGATTCCAGGGACACCACTCTTAGTGAAGTTACTCACAGGCTTCTCGCAGGAGTCCGCGGAGCTGTCGCTCTCACAGTCGCGAATCCACAAGGACGATGTTATTGGAGGCATCTTGAGGGCGGAAGCAGGGTGGATGGAATTGACGATCGGTTCGAGAACATGGGAAGAAGGAAGATTAAAAGGAAAGATCAGGGGCTGATCTGAGAACGAAAGCAGGCAGACAATTAGAAAATTAATTAGCGCTAGACACGGTAGGAGTCTAATCTTATTAGCGTCTGAGCCACTGTCCAATCCCCGAAGTAGTGTTTAAGGGGTTCTCCCACACTAGACGGAATGCGGATAAGAATTGTATCTAAAATTGACATTCTGAAACAAGGGCTTCCATTCCGAAAACGGCTTTCGATCAATCAACTGGCCCGTTGGGCAAGGTCTCTGGGTTTTGTTTATGGGGAATGGAGGATGGAGTACCGAGTACAATGCTGTCTTTGTTCTTCTTTTTTTCCCGATTTTTCTTATCTTGATTTCTTGTCCCTATCCTGACCCCTGATAAGCTATTCATGAGCACCTCGGTTACTAGTGGGTAGAAATCATTCTGTGCAAGCTCATAGAATACCCCTGACTTTCTATGAGCCCTTCGTTTCACATCTTCTTCAGAAGTAAATTCTCCCCGGCTTTATCCATTGACAAGAGCCCAAGGAATTGCTTGTTGGTCCAAAGAATCTGGGGAAATTTTCTGCGACACGCCAAGACCCCTGGAAAAATGCGACATTTTCCGCCTGAGGCTGATAGAAAATCAAAGAAAGGGGGTAGGAAATAAACATAGCAATACGTACATCTATGAATATAAATAAAATTATTTATAGTTTGTCTTTATCGTTAACACATATTTTGTGGACATGGTCACTTGTAGATGATATGACGTCGTCACAAATGTAGCCTCTGTGAGGAGAATAGTATTGCCTCGTATCTCCTGCAGACATTATACCAATGTTGATTCACCTACTTATACAGAGAAAACATCTGTTAGCACTGAGTTGTATTCATTTAATCGTTCTCTACTTTTCCCAGCACAAGGCTGACTCAGGGCTTCGATCGCACCTGACAGGGTTTGCGATGATTGATTGGTGGAGACATAACTGTCCAATGTCGAACCATCCCACAAAGCAACGGCGTTAATTGCAGGGTCAGAGGAACGGATGATCCAAAAGCGCTATTGCATATCGATGGAAAATTCTTTTACCAGTGAGCCACTGTCTTCTACCGTACGACGAGATCGACCAGCCATACTATGTAGGCTCTATCACGGAGTTCCAGCATGCGCACATGGTAGCAACGAACTACTCCCAGAGGTTGCGCATGTATCATTACTACTCAGACTGACGAAGGTCAGCATAAACTCTCAAGTTGGAATGTATGGCCTCCTGGAAGCACCCTTCATAGCCGGTGCGGGGAAAGGGATGATCTTAACTGATTTTGGATCTCCTGAAGATCCCATTATGCAAGAGGTGATTAATTGGCCGTGGAGTGGCAAGCATACAGATCGCAAGTGGTTTGATCAGATCAGCAAAGGGCATGACTGCAATGGACATTGAATTGGGAACATTCCTACAATGCATAGAGCAGTTTAAGACACCGATTCCCTTCTATGTGTATAGAAGCGTGGCGATTTTGAACCATCTTTAGTCACGAGCTATACTGTCAAATTGTTAATCTATGCATCTGTGCTTATTTCATGTACTTGTGTAGACCATTGGAATCTCCCTTTCTAATCGGCCATTTTGATAGTCGTTAGTTTGTTATCTACAAGCGTAATGAGACAAATTCAATTTTTCCATCTTCATATGGTTTCCTAAGAATTAGCGATCAATGTTTTTCATTATCCGACTATTTATTCACAGGTTTCAGGGTAATGTTATCCTTGGTTGTTATCCTAGACCCATGGAGATTATCCACAATACAAAGAACCAAAAGTTTTAAATGAACAAACATGTCAGATAACCCATCTTCATGTGCATGCCAAACAACTGCTTCTGACAGAGAAACAGCTACACGATAGGTACCCTCTCCTAGATTAACATGTGGCCCTCTTATCAACTACCCCTGCAGTATGTAGATACCAAACAGGAGCGAGTCTATTTTTCAAAACAAATCACCACACCACGGTGTACATCCACCCAGGCACCGCGATCCAGGAACGACCAAGTATTCTCGTCGTCCAATGTGACTTCGACCCGAGGTTGGTTCTGAAGGACGCGACAGATGGTATTATGGTGAAACTTGGTGAGCTGGGCGCTTGTTGCAAAGATCTTGCCGTCTTGTTCAAGATCTGAGTTGTCGAAGAGCTCTTCGATTGCATGTGGTCTGCCATCGGTTGCAACGGAGGCTTCGGCATGTCTGCCCGACCAGTCATTGGAAAGTTGGAGGGTCACGCTGTCTGACCAGCCATAATAGAAAGGAGTGGCGGAAGTAGAGGTGGTGAGAAGAGTGAAGAGAAGGCCAATGGTGGTTGTGATCTTCATATTGGATGATTGTTGGTAACGCTTATTGGTTGCTTGGTTTTGCGGTTTGAGGTTGAATGATCTAACTGCGTTGAAACTTGTTGTACTTGAATCACTAGCCAGTGTCTATGCGAGATTGTGAGCATTGTCATATATATAGCTTTTTTGTCGTTCTAAGTTCATAGATTCAGAGTCAATTGTATCATGAAGACGATATCACAACCATAGTTCCATGGATGAAAAACAGGATGGCTTGTACCGGTAGGTCATGTAACTGCATGCGGACGACATTCATATTAAACTCATCAAACCAATTATTGAAGTCCGAGCTTTCCGAAACAGATTGAACTTTATAGTAAAGCCGTAGTCCAATAGCTATAGGAGCCGCTCTTTACTATCATACATTTCTAATAGAGTCATGATATCTACGATTGTAATATACACTATCTCATGTCAACCAGAACTATCTACAGCTTTTCTAGCGCCGGGATAAAACGTTTACCGGAGGCTGAGCAACCTAATGCTTCGGAAAGAGCACCACGTTTTTGGGCGTCACAAACTCTATGTCTATTTTCTAGGTTGACCCATCGTACGTCTAGTAATAGTATGCACGCCCTTCACTTCGAATGTTAGTGAAGCGAACATAGACATGATGAAGTCACGATCAAGACCTACAACACGCAAAACATCAGCATGCAATTAATTCCCTTTAATGCTCAATACTATATAGACAGAGAGCAGGGGTTGGAAAAGGGGGATAAATCCTTATCCGGAAAGCCCAACACAATGGAAACTGGTGTTGATATTACAGTGCCACAACAACAAAGACATAACCACACGCATACAGAAGTCTTGTCATATTCTAGACGTCAATTAGAGTTATCTACCGGTTTATCCGTCCGGTCCCGCGGCCGCAACCGTCGACGACTGAACCATATCCACTTGCGCCGAAAGCTAAAATTGGTCTTGACGTAATGACATCGGAGTTGGTCCACTAATTGGTGAAGCATGCCATGTTAGAAGACAATTGTAGTCAATGAAATGTTTCCCCATGTCCTAGGTTTAGTTATTCAATCTGGTACCAATCTGCTGATGCAACGTCAGGTTTGGCAGATGCACCAGTCCGTAGAACCGGGTTGACGTCCACAAACCCGCTACAGTGAAGCTTAAAGAACAACCTTTTGCTTGGATGGTTAACAGCAAGCTCTAGCTCTGGGTCCATCTAGGATTCAATCAATCTAGGTCATACTTCGAGGTGACTATAAGTGTTTAGCCATAAACCCGCGCCTCAGCCCGAGAACCGTGACATGTCAATTAGAAAGTGATCGACCGCAAATTGGATTGAAAACAAAAAGTGAGTTATTCTTTACAAAGAGAGTATATTTTCTCCATGTAAGGAGTGTTTCATACTAAAGAAGTATTTGCACAAAAGTTATTCACAAATCGCTTAATACAATGAAGACGCACAAAGAGACATCGAGCCTTTATACAAGTCTCTGCGCCAAAGAACGAAACACTAAAGCACAAACTTAGTTGGCCCAGCAAGGCTTGGGCTCCTTGGTCCCAACGACGTGAGCAGCAATGCCAATGCAATCCTTGTTGCCACCCGGGTTAGCGACACCAGAGGAGGCCCAGATGCTGTAGCCGTCGGCACCGGGGCAGGCGATGAGGCTGGATCCGTCGAACTCGAGGTGGCCATCCTTGATGGCCCAGCCCTTGCGCTCGGCGTTCTTGGGAGCGGGCTCGACACCGACGGTGTAGCCAATCTTGCCCTGGCCTGTGATATTGTCAGCTTGTGGTGCACATTCTTGGGCTATGGGTGGAAGGCATCACGTACCCATGCCGGAGCGGTCAACGTAGATCTCCTGGGGACGAGCGGTGTCATCGTAGATGTTGAGAACACCGTCGTTGATATAGAAACTGGTCTCCTGGCAGCTGTTGCTCTTGTTCTGAAGGCCAGCGATCAGGCTACCCTTGGCGGCGCTGAAGCCAGCGTTCTGGACACCGCTACCGGAGTGAATGGCGATGACGCCGAAGAAGTGAGGGGCATCAGTGGCAGGGGTGGAAGACGGGGTCGCAGCAGGAGCGGAGGTGCTGTCAGCGGCCGGGGCAGCGGCGGCAGTAGCAACGATGGAGGCAGCGAGAGCAAGGTTCTTGAACTGCATTTTGAAAGTTTGATGGTAAACGAGTGGTTTTGGAGAAATCGAAGGTGTTTTAAACGATTGGATTGATGGATTGATTGATTGACTGATGAGTGGAATGATAGCAGAGAGAAGGGGAGTGAGAACAGCTTTATATGTTGGCAATGACAACCTAATCAAGTCGATGGAGTCTCTTCCAAGACATTGATGTCAACTATTAACCGCTAACTGTCAGCTCTCAAGATCGAAATCTTAGGTACAACGGGAGAATGCCGCGGTTCGACTGGTGCCATGTTGTCATCCTGCAGAGTAGGCTACCTAGAACTATAATTAGCCGGTCCACTCCCGCAGTCCGTTGATTTAGTTTCATTTCGGCCCAAGGTCAGCGATATAATTGGGGTCTTGACCATCACGTGGGGCGCTGTGCCCTCCTTTGCCACGCTCGGTAGCCCTCGGAATCGAGGGAGCAGCCAATCAGGGAATAGGAGTCGTTAATTTAATCATTAATTTTAGGAGAGACAGTTGTTTCGCAGAGATGAGATTCTAAACGGGTAGAAAAACAACCGCTGCTCCACACTACAGACATTGTCTCATTCTAGTGTCCGTCATTGGCTCCTTAGACTGGAGTTGATCCGGAGCAATGCCCTAAACATAGTAGATGGAGCGTCAATCTTCGATCAACATCCTTGTTGTCTCCTCACGCCACTGAAAATCCCCCGCCAGCGAGATGGGAGGACGGGTCACCGCGACTGTTGTCATGATGATGAGGTTTACTCCATTACGTCCTCTTGACTAGTGAAAAAGCTATGATTCTCTGGGCAAAACAATACCAGAGGGCAGGCTTTCTACAGCCTAAGACAGGGGTACAATGATTCGAGACAAAATTCGATAATGGGTGCAGATCCAACCCCATTTTCAGAAACCGTTAATTTGGATACGGGGCGAGATCCGGCTGTGGCGCAGTAACTATAACCACATTTCTAGAAGAAACGGACCCTCGGGAACAATCTGACGATTTCAACCGACTATGCATGATTGTAGGATCGATACACTGCAGAACTATTGCCCAGAACTGCATGTCTTAAGATTTGCGAGGCGCTGGAAAATGCCTCCATGCACATCGGTCAACCCGGTCCGCCCAACTTCGCATTCTTCTAACCATGCTAGACATCGCCTGCAGGTTCGGACGTACTTCGGCGATTATCCTAAAATAGATCCTTCCAATTTATGGGCTCTGCTACATTGTATCCAAGCATTCCCTCCAGCGATCAGTTCCAGATCGACGCGGTAATCATTCGTCCCACCTTTTGTACCTCACCTGAAAAGAACGGGTGCAACTGGCCGACATATCCATCCATCATGAGAGCATTCTCTTAGTGGCTATATGTCGGGGTCTACAAGGTCAATCAACTTTCACACAGGGCTTAATAATGAGACCGTTTTTTATTTTAGCTTCTCCGATCCACTACTACAATAAGAAATATATGGCATCAATAGAGTTCAGCTAGATCAGTCCTTCACCAGATCGACACGATGGAGGTGCGGTGGAACTATGAGAAGCCTGAGAGGTAATTCTTCCCCCTAGCTTAAGGTAATCTGCTCTACCTCCCGGATCAGGTTCATCCGTGGGCTATCAGGGGGCTCTACAGTTACCGTGGGTAAGATGCCTCTCTTGGCTGAGAGTTAAGGACTCATCTATCTGTCTAAATTTATATTATCTGTCTTAAACAACTTTCCTAGTGTAGAAGGCAAGCGCGACACTTGGCACCCCTCTTGGAGTCGAGATTTGGCTAGAGTCTATTAAAATTTGGTTAACATAGGGCAACAATGATGTGTTCATTTCGTGTTCATAGTATGAACAATATAGACAGTAGAGACGGTAGGAAACCTGTATAGTATGTGGAGTTCGAAAGTAAACCAAGGATGTCACAGGGAGCCCTTTGAATGAACTATAGGCCGGTCATACTCGTGTGTTTTCAAGATACATCCGAACAGGCGGGCATCCGCTGTGCAGTAGGTACATTGATTTATTTACTTCTAAGCACTTTCGGCGTAGAACAAATGCACCGCTCGAAGCTGACAGTTTTGCAGGAGGCTCTCAATTCTGTGATCTAGTTAAGCCTTCTGATGGCTTTTCTACATCTTTCTCTTTTTTGTGTTCCTTTCCTTGTTTACGTGCCCGATTTAATTCGGATCAGGTACATGGGTTCCAAGAACCAGGGTATGGCCTCCTGCAATATATATAGAGCATTTTCCATTGTTGCGATTATTCTTTGGATCTGCTATGATAAGTCAACGAGCCATGCTCATGCATATACTGGGAAGATCTGTAAATTAAGATAGCTCATGGGATATTTGGAGAACTTCGCAATAGATTTTCATGCACCGAGTCGAGGGTGTGTAGATACCGTCTTAACGCGAATGCCTCTACAGGAAGGTTATGTAGACAGGGGATAATAAATTATTATTTTGTGACTGAAGCCTATAAAGAAACCATTTTTTGTATGTTGATTGTGAACTCAATGAGGTTGAATTTCTTTAAATTCATACTATTAAGTGGAATATCGGGTGCTTGGGGTTCTACCTGTGTTGTATATATATATCCGCTCGGATTGTAGCACGATATGTGTACACTTTCACTTCAAGTGAACATGAACATTGAATCGCAGTTGACTGACTACAACTTTCTACACATACGATACTATGTTTTATTTATGAGGATTTGCTATCGCAGGTATGGAACAGCAATGGACTTGTGATGTATTCACCGCGGTGCAGCTGGGACTGACCAACCGTCGCGAGCTAGAAGAATGAATCATCGGCGATCCGGAGAATATAATGAACAAATGCATAAAGGGAAAGCATGAAAAGAACATACTTTGTGCCCCTTGAGTCCCTTGTGATAGGGAAACAATAACAAAGAGAAAGGCGAGGGAGAGAGAGCGGGAAAAAAAATGATAAATGGACTTGAGGGGAATTGAACCCCCGACTTCTCGCATGCGAAGCGAGCACTCTACCACTGAGTTACAAGCCCGAGTAACCAAAAGATGAGTAATCTCTATAGTATAAGTACGTTGCAATGCTGGAAATGAAAATGGCAGCTGCATGCGGCCTTGTGTCCCACATGTAACCCTAGACCCTCCGACCTGTTCACGGCCATAGATATGTCCTCGTGGACGACTGAATGCGTCAGCTATGTGAAGTGTTGATTAAAGCATATCCCTTGCCTCTCGCAGGATAAAACATACTGAGGAATCAGGGTGGCGCTGGACCGAACAGATAAGCTTGATTGGCAACTTGATGGGATGATAAATAGGAATTACACGCGCAAAATAGCCGCCCAAGACTTGCCAGTAACTAGGTTTCTTGTATAATCGGGAATGATTCCTATTTCAGCAACTTGCAGCCACCCTACGCGTCGTACCTCGACATGATGCATTGGGTAAGGGCGCCGCAAGGCAAATAAAGTATTATTAGACCTACTGGAATAGGCACAACCAACCATCGTGCCGGACTTCCGAGTGGCGTTGATAAGCAACATTTACTACCAGGAACCAGAATTGTATACGAAGTACAAAAGTACCGTCGCCATATCCGGGGAGTCAATGTTAAATCCGTGGGGTAGTGAAAAAAGTTTCCGCTCCGCCATACAGAGGAGGAAAGACGCACTCGTTGCCGCGGCACAACTCCGCCCAGCCCCGATTGTGGGAAAAGCGGATACGATAAGGGAGGCTGTTGGTAGATTCAGAGCTGTAAGTGGATTATCTGGGTGGCCGATCAATGCGGCCACGGTAGGTCGGCACTCCAGCTATAATTTGTTTGGCAGCCGCGATTTGCCACTGAAAAAGCGAAAACTCAGCCAAATCTACCCGCGCAGTATCAGCTCAGCTCACCATCCGAGGTCATGAGTGTCTTCCAGAAGCTCCAGCAAACAACTAGTGGCGCATCGCCGTCGCGCTAAAGTTGTTAGCGGGATAGATGGCGTGCGCCCTCGAAGCATATGGATTTCTCAACACGGGAGGTCTGGAACCAGGATTGGGTCAGATGACCCTCGAAAGTTGCTGGCAACAAAGGAATTGCTGACACTTGTTCCACTCTGGGCAGCGACGCAGTGATTGAGAATGGTGTGGTTTGAGAACATCACCCAATCTTCGCTTGCAAGTGTAGACGTGTCAATTGTCCGAGGTGGTCACATTAACCCTATAATGGAGAACCCCGGATTTTAGTTCTGTTGCATCAAACTGGATATCTCGAGTAATTGAGTCGGAAAACTTTAATAATCGATCTAAATTTTGGCAGAAAAGATCTCAAAAAGAAAAAGGGAGCTACCCCTGGCGAATTAAATTATTAATAAGCCCCCGTTATTAGCATCGTGGGTTTGGTGAGTCGGGGAGCCATGGGACACGATCTCCGGGCGGTGAGGGAGGGTTTTTAGAGCTACAATACAAATTAGGATAGTGAAATGTAAAAGAAATCGCGACATTCAACCAGAACAATCGCCCAGACCCGCTCTCAACGCTATTTTGCATTGAAGAGGGGGATGACCTGGCAACTTTCGAGGAGATGGCGGTCAGGATGATCATCGCTAAGAGTTTTCTGGCATTCTCCTATCATGGTTGTCTATTTATTGCCCCATCCTCTTCTCCACTGTGGACCCCCTGAACCATTTATTCTGGAATCCAGGCACAGAACTTTTCCCTTCTTTCTCTTTTATCTATTCAAACGCCTCTCCGTCTCACGTCCGATTCCCAAACGTCCGATTCACCTCTCCCTTCACCATGGCGTACGATTGTTACTGCGCAATCTGCGGTGTTAGCTTCACCGGCATGCACATCGAGTCCCCGTCGGAAACCGCGATCGAACGACGAAGACGGTGGATTGAGAAGAGATGTCGGGCGCTCGAGGCCGGCCAGGACATCAGCCAAATTCCTACCGAAGAAAATGATGCCCCCGTGCGCAGCTACGACCCTCGTTTAGTCGACACCGATAACATCTCCTGGCTCTACAAGGCATACTGCCTGGGATCGAATCCTCCCTCCGGTACTTCGAAGACGAACAAGTACGTTCTTGGATACGTTTCCGGCGAGCCAATTGCGGTCTAACACGGTTGCAGAGCGTTTATTGCTGGTCCGGGATATTATGCGGATATTGTAGGCGACCCCCGAATATACTTTGAAGCAAGCCACAGTTCGAGAAGCTTACACGCCACTTTGACAGGGAGAACTAGTGGTGAAACCCGGCAATGGTATGCGTTACACGAGGCTGCCGAATTGCATAAGCGTGGCTAATTTTATCTTAAGATCAATATCAGCCGTCGTCCCGGAAAACCTTCATGTGGTCGGTTTTGACCTCTCCGATCCCTCTCCCTCGAAGGGAGAAAAATAAACACCTCATCGCTAACTCTTTTGCAGTTATGACGAGGGAACTGAAGACGCAGCCGGCCCAGTCCTCCCATTCCATTGGAGCTGTTTCGAAATCTTGACCCGAGTCCTCACGGGTTCCACCGAGATCAGCCGTGTCAACCTCAACGCTCTTTACGGTGTCATGTCCGCTTTGACCAACCATTCCTCGTTGCATCTGAGCTACGGAAACGATATTTCACGGTCGCAGGGCCGTTACTGGGAATGCATTCCTGGTGCAGAGGTAAGCGTGATCACACCAGAGATTAGACTGCAATGCCCCTAACGTATTGCCATTTCTGCCATCAACAGTACTGTGCCAAGAACCCAACAGATACCCCCATGGTCGACGAGCTTTTCCAAAACCTGAGCACGGATAGTAAATTTAAGCGCCCTTCGCTAGAGATTGAGCTCCGGGAACGACGCCCCACCGATCCATTTGGCCAACTACCTCTCGAGATCGCACAGCAGATTTGCATGTTTTTGCCCGGAGATTCGCTGAAAGCTCTTGCTCAAGCTTCTCTCAGTGTTCAAATGATCACCCAGGATAACTCGTTCTGGAAGCGTTTTATGCAGTGGGACATGCCGTGGCTCTGGGAATTCCAGACGCTCCAGAATCAAAAGGACGTCAACTACAAATCACTTTACCTGTGGCTGAACAAAATGACCACTCCACGGTACGGCATGGACGATTTGAACCTCATGGGCGTTGCCAACCGCAGACGCGTCTGGGGCGTGTGCGAACAACTTGCAAGCCGGTACAACAAAACCACCGGCCAGGCGCCCGCTGAAGCGATGAAATGGGGTCGCGATTAAGCATCTGCGGAGATGAGATTTACGACATTGATTGCTATGTTTTGACTGCCGAGGTGAGTCTAGACCCCCGAGGTATATGGAGTCGCTCTATATTGAAGAGAGCTAATGTGGCAAATATACAGGGACTCTTGCGGGAAATTATTTCAGCCATATGATACCACAGCTCTATTACCTGGTTTCGACCTTTGCATTGCTTCGTTATTCATTCTTTGGAGTTCATCCGGCGTTGGGACTGGGTCGGTTGCCAATTCTCAACTTTCTGCCTTTATTAGCGTCAAGCATTATAGATATAGACCATCTTTTTTTTTTTTTTTTTATCTGACGAATCTATAATGAACCCAACGATTGACTTGATACCACACAATTGCGTTGCACCTACATATTCAACAGATTTATGTTATCTTCCTGTTTTGGAAGACGGGTCGATTGTTAGTAGCACACCATCTAATAAAGCTTCGCATCTAAATTTAGACAATGGCAGCAATCTGGTAGAAATCTTTACCGGCGAAACTGGTATTATTCTGTTACTATAGTATCAAACCAATCCAATCGATCTGTGGCAAATGTGGCAATCTTTGGTGGATCGGAATACGTTCGGAGCATTGTCGGAGGTATTGTGTTCGATTCTATCCCATTCCAGCGCCGCCGGCATCGCGACCGCACGTTAAATTTAGTATCACATTTGATGATAGTATTGTCGTTGCTCAGATGTATGTTGCGTTGCCTTGTCTCTGAATAGAAACTCCAAATTGCCTTGCTGTGGTTGGTGGCTGGGTTTGGAGTGACCTTTGTTCCTCGTAGTGCACTAAACCCTTCTGACGAAAAGATGTCTTTGAAGCTTCGATCGTTTCTATAGACGGGGTGTTCACCTTTTACGTACATCTACTCTGTAGATTGTGGTTTACTCCGTGGAGCGCCACGGGCAACCGGTTAGCAGTGAGAACCCGTGTTAAAGCCAACCCTAAGTTTGCCCAACGCCCTACTTAAGTGTAAAAGCTTCTAGTCTCACACATCTCCTGATTTAAACTACCCATTCCACTACAAGAGAGCAATTATCTACCGTACTCAACCCTAGGACAAAGGTCTTTGAGATTGATTCAAGTTGCGGAAAGCTCCATCCGCATTCCCGACGCCCTGAAACTGTGCTGAAACGTTATGCTTACGGTCTTGACGTTTCAATCCTCACATTTAGTTTAAAGAAGCCTTCTAGAATCCTTCACTGTAACCACTTGCATTGGGTCGGAACTTGCCGGACCACATCTGCCAAGCGAACGGTGAAGAGCTGGACCATTTCGTCAGTCTGACGCCAGCATTCCTTCAAAAGAGGTGTAACTCTTCGTATTTCTGCTGAGATTTGGTACATCATATTGGCAAGCCCATTAAGTACACTGTCAATCAACGATATAGAGGTACTGTCATCTAAATGAGCACACTTCAACCCCTCCTGCTGGCCGGTGGCCGGTCCTCGCGAATGGGCAGACGAAAGGAATTGCTACCCTTAGTACATGATATACCTATCTACATGCACCTATTGCGCACCTTGCAGCTCGCCTGTCCCCAGTCACCTATAGTCTATCTATCATTACGCAGTCGAGATTGTCTGCCAGATATACAGAATGACCCACGAGTGACGGAAGTGTCCCCAGACATGCTCTCCATAGAAATCGATGGCTCATCTACACTGGTACAAGTAATCTATGACCGCCCTAACGGTGATACTCTCGACACAGAGAATGATATGGGCCCAGCAGGCGGCCTCCTAGCTGCTCATCGCTTCGATCCGCAGGCTACGTGGCTGGTTGTCGCCTGCGATTACCCCTTCTTGTCCGTGTCCGACTTGCACCACCTGCAGCAAGAGATGGCTGGTCCCGTTACTTGTTTCCAAAATGCGGATGGATTCTGCGAGCCTCTCTTGGGAATTTGGAGTCCTGAAGCTATGCATGTGCTTGATCAGAATGTCCGGAAAGGGGATTGTGGGCCAAAGTCGGTCGTTCGTCAGTGCTCTGGGAAGACGATCCGACCGCGGGATGATAGGTGCTTGTTTAATATGAATACACCGGCCGACTTAGATATGGTGTTGAAATTGAAAGACGGCCTCGACAGTGGAATGTGACGCATTGCCGCTAGGATATATGTTATCGCAGGAGATGATATGCCAGGTCTCAACGCATCGGGTAAATGCCAACTGAGTCGCCTTCTCTGATCTCGGAAACACCATGTGGGATCCGGATCCAGCAGTTGGCCTCGAGGAATGGTTTGATCTTGCCAGGGCTATGATCCGATATGAGTTGGACCATGAGATCTTGGTCTGTGGAGCCGCAAAGTGTCCCTGGTCGAAACACGTCTTTCTCCATCGGCACAGTTGTGACTGGCTTACCGGACCCGAGTGGTATATCATGGTGACTACCAAGTTTGTCGTTCATAGTCATGATACGGGCTTTATATGGCTTCTCTTGCGGTTGCAGTCGGATGGTATTCAAGTAAGGCACTACTATAAAACGAAGACAAGCGGCGCTGGCGACTGGATTTCCCGGCAAGCCGAAAAAGGCCACCTCGCTATCCGGAGCAGTTTCGAGTCGAGGAAGCATGGAGAAAAGCACCGGATGCCCGGGCTTCATTTCTACCTTGTGAAAAACCGTTCGTGCCCGTAAGCGCTCAAGCACTGCGGGGATCAAATCGTAGCGACCGGCCGAGACAGCCCCAGAGCTGATGATCAAGTCATACCTGGATCCGTGAAGACCGCGCAAGAGGGCCTGTTCCAGGTCTTCAGTCTGATCGGGGATAACCCCCAAAAAGTCGACGATAGCGCCCCAGTCTTCCAGCGTTGCCGTCAGATACGGGCCATTGCTGTCGCTAATCCGATGAAGCTTAGTAGATTCTTCTTTTGCAAGTAATAGTTCAGATCCGGTCGAGAAGACCGCTATCCTCGGTTTGAGCAGCACAGAAAGCTCCGTGATACCGACCGATGCCATCGCCATTACCTGGTTCGGATGGATCAGCTCTCCCTCTTTGACAATCGCATTGTCTGTTTGGAAGTCTGTCGCGGCCAGCCGTCGATTTTGCTTCGGCTTGGCAGGCTTGGTCACTGTAACGAAGCGACGCCCCGATCGCTCTTCGACTATTACATCCTCATAGCGAACACAACAGTCGAAGTCTTCCTGCTCGACAGTCTTGGGAAATGGAGCTCCTGTCATGATCTCCACACAAGGCGGAATAGGCCCATCATGCTTGACCTCCGTGAAAGGTTCATCTCCGGCGGCCGTGATGCCCTTGACTTCGAACGTTCTGGGGTATTCCACGGTCGCATCCTTCGTCGCAGCGGAGCTCAATGCGTAGCCATCCATGGCAGACGTGTCGAACCTTGGTGTCGAGATTGGACTGTAAATGGTGTGTCGAGCAATGCGACCTCTTGCGGCATATATCGAGCACGTTTCGGCTCGAGACAAGAAGACATTTCGTTTGCGATATGCCTCGGCCTCGACCAGTCGTATTGCTTCTGTGTAGGACAGGCCCATAGTGTTTTCTATCTATTCTGGTTCGTGTTTATTATGTTCAGTCTGTTGTTGGCGTAGAAATATGAATAAAGGATTGTGGTCGTCGTAACCCTAATTTCATAATATTGGCGTCATCTTTGGTACCTTTTCCTTTGCGCCATATACTTGATTTCCGTAACTTTATTATTTTCCTGGATTTGTCGCGCGTCAACTAGCGACTATAACCCATATACCTCTTCCTATATGACGGAAAGGCATGAGTCGTCAATATGGCGGCGTCCACATACGAGACTCGCGACTCTATCCAGGATGTTTACGGTGACCGCACCCCGTACAAGCATGAGTGGCCGACGCGATATGACATGCGCGTCTTAGACACGCCGGATAAATGGGTACAGAGTGCATGTGTGCTGTGCAGGTAATCAAGGCTTTATTATTCTTGAATGATGTACGTTTGGTATGTTCATGCTAACGCAACGTTTGTACATAGTAATGGTTGCGGGCTGGATATCGGCGTCAAAGATGGCCGTGTGGTGGGAGTACGCGGTCGCGCGACCGACCGGGTGAATAAAGGACGTCTGGGTCCGAAGGGTTTACACGGGTGAGCATATTGAAAGCTTCTATAAAGTCGACAGACAGACAAATGGCTTATTTTGGACATTCACAGCTGGGAATCCATCCACCATCCGGACAGGTTGAAGCATCCACTCATCCGGCGCAATGGCAAGCTCGAGCAGGCGTCGTGGGACGAAGCGATGTCCCTGATTGTCGACAAGGCGAAGGAAATACGGGCACGTTTGACAAATCATGGCATTGGGTTCTATACCTCCGGTCAATTGTTCTTGGAGGAATATTATGTTCTAGCGATGATTGGCAAGGCCGGGTTGAATACCCTCCATATGGATGGCAATACCCGTTTGTGTACGGCCACTGCGGCGGCTAGCATGCGTGAGTCTTTTGGTAGTGATGGTCAGCCGGGGTCTTATGGGGATATTGACTATACGGAATGTCTGTTTATGGTCGGTCATAACGTGGCGAATACGCAGACGGTCTTGTGGTCTCGAATACTGGATCGTCTCGAAGGGGCGTATCCTCCGAAGCTCATCGTGGTTGATCCTCGACGGTCGGAAACGGCGAAGAAAGCCACGATCCACCTGGCACCTAAAATCGGGACAAATGTGGCTCTCCTCAATGGATTGCAGCATCTGTTATTCAAGAATGGCTGGGTTAACGAGGCGTTTGTCTCGAAGCATGTGGTGGGATTGCAGCAACTAGAGGCTGTAGTGGAGGAATACACCCCGGAGTATGTGATGCAAGTCACCGGCGTCCCTACGACATTACTAGAAGAAGCAGCCAGGATTATAGGAACTAGTAGTAGCCTGCTATCAACTGCGCTGCAGGGAGTTTACCAATCGAACCAAGCTACGGCAGCTGCCTGTCAGATCAACAATATCAACCTGCTGCTTGGACATATCGGTAAGCCTGGCAGCGGGATTCTGCAAATGAACGGCCAACCCACTGCTCAAAATAACAGGGAGGCCGGATGTGACGGTGAATATCCAGGGTTTCGAAATTTCCAGAACCAGAAGCATATGCAAGAGATCGCGGACCACTGGAACATTGACTTGATTCGAATGCCGCACTGGAATCAGCCGACGCATATTCAGAATATGCTTAATTACATCGAGAACGGCTCGATTGAGATGTTTTGGGTGTCGGGCACGAACCCGCTGGTCAGCCTACCCAATCTGCACCGTGTCCGAGACCTGTTTACCAAGCCCGACCTCTTCCTCGTAGTGCAAGATATCTTTCCTACCGAGACAACAGCTGTGGCAGATGTGGTGTTGCCAGCGGCTCAGTGGGCAGAGAAAACTGGATGTTTCACCAACGCTGATCGAACCATGCATCTCTCGCAGAAGGCCGTCGAACCACCGGGGGAGGCTAAATCTGACCTGGACATCTTCTTGGATTTCGGACGGCGGATGGGCTTTAAGAGCAAAGATGGAGGGCCCCTGATCCCATATACCACGCCGGAAGAAGTCTTCGATGCATGGAAAAAGATGTCATACGGCCGTCCTTGTGACTGTAGTGAGCTCACGTACGAGAAACTTACTGGCGGATCTGGTATTCAATGGCCTTGTACTAAGGAGTACCCGAATGGAAAAGAGCGCTTGTTCACCGATGGCAAATTCTTCACTGACCCAGACTACTGCGAAGACTTTGGGCATGATCTCGAAACTGGAGCGCCTTATACTCGAGCACAGTATCAAGCCATGAACCCTGCTGGACGAGCTATCCTCAAAGCAGCTCATCACAAGGCGCCCCTTGAAGCTCCTGATGATCAGTTTCCTTTACTCCTCTCAACAGGGCGCAACGTTTTCCATTTCCATACACGGACCAAGACAGGAAGGGCCAGACGGCTGCAGCAAGCCGATCCACAGCCATTTGTTCGTATATCTGAAGCGGATGCGAGAGCTCTCTATCTCACGGAGGGGGAAATGGTTGTAGTGAGGTCCCGGCGTGGTAGTGTAGAGCTCCCTGTGAGAATTGGTGAGATTAACAAAGGACATGTTTTTATCCCGTTCCACTTCGGTTATTTCGATTCAAAAGACCCGCGAGCGCGAGCCGCCAATGAGCTTACAGTTGGTGAGTGAATCATTGTCTCAATAGAGTTATTGTCATGAAGATTAACTATGTCTCGCTGATTATATAAGACGAATGGGATCCTGTTTCTAAGCAGCCCATGTTCAAGTCCGGTGCGGTTCGAATCGAGAAGTGCATCCAGAAGGAGGGTGGAAAGGAAAGTCACCCCAAGGAAGAACAGACTGCAGCGATCAGAAGCGTCGAACAGAAGAAAGGACAAGGAAAGGCGCCGGCCGCAAATGCGTTTAATAGCCAGAGTGGCGTCGAGCGTATCCGACGACTAGAACTTTGGCTAGGCGCCACACACCAGGCTCTGG
This sequence comes from Aspergillus oryzae RIB40, assembly GCF_000184455.2. Taxonomy (NCBI): domain Eukaryota; kingdom Fungi; phylum Ascomycota; class Eurotiomycetes; order Eurotiales; family Aspergillaceae; genus Aspergillus; species Aspergillus oryzae. Next base: position 6,074,857 of record NC_036436.1, read on the forward strand.
AAGTTCTCAACGATGTCTATATGGACCTGATTCCACGCCTAGTACACGATCTGGAGGTATACTCAGGGCTTGAGGTTATGCGTCGAATAACTCTGGACATTCTACGCAAGCTCAACCCGGTCATCTCGAGATACCATGAGAGTCGTCAGTACGGCCGGAAGGTTGCTACAAGCCTTAAGGATAGTCTTTTCCCGGTGGTCGAAGAAGGGAGTGACGCATACGAGGCATTAGTCGCCCTGCAGGCACTAGATGTCTTCCTTACATATATTGAAGGGCACCTAACCGCACTTTCACCTGCAAGTCAAGCGCTGTGGGACCTCGAGTTTGTTGATGCTGTCAAGTTCTCGCAACATGGCATTCAACGACAGAAGGCTTGGGTTACCCAGCATATCAAGGTCAAAAGCCCTCAGACTCTGCTTGTTCCAGTGGCAGCATTGGATGAACTACATTCCGATGAGTCGACTTTGTCGGGATATCTACGCTGCTGATGAGACTATTGTAGTCAATATGCCAATCTGACCACCGAGTTTGTCAGACATGCTCCTCTCGTTATGATTACAACATCACCTGGAAATTGAGATTAGGAGCTGGAGAGGATTGAGCTTGCATATAATAATAGCAACATGTTTCATTTGTGGTCTTTCCCCGTTGTACATACAGTTAAATGGATGGATATGCTATACGGATGAACTCCCCTACTGATTTGCTAGATCGCTCATGGAGGTGATATCATCCGGCGAAACTTCCAATTTTGGTTGGGAACAGTAAAATGTAGATATTCATAAGAGGCATGCATGCAGACACCTAAACTACTTTAAGAATATATGAATGGCCGAATATCTACCGGCTACTGGTGTATAATAAAAAGACTTTTCCAGAGCAAGGGACAACAGATCTTATGTGATGGGATAGGTCATCATATTGATGCGTAGGGAAAGAGGATCCGAGCCTCATACTCACATCAGAGTACCACTGAGCAGAGACTCAATCAGCCACAGATGTGCTCATCCTCTGTTAGGAAGACTAAGATTGAATCTCTTATGCGTGTATGAAACATTGTATTTGCGTATGAAAGGAGACTGGTCATAATACTAACATACAAGGGATCTAATTTGTCAGGTATGATATGACATGACCGGCGTAAAAATAGGATTGGGAAAGAGGAAAACAAAAGATGTGAGATGAGGGAAAAGAAATGCAAGTGACATAGATTCAGAAAGATTATCCACTGACAAGCCCTGGATCACAATGTAAGGGTATCTATCCGTGATTGAAAATCGTATCCGCAATAATAACAAATTCCTCGATGTCACGGTGCAGCGCCCAAACACTTTTAGTACAATATCTAAACAGTCGTATCCGATCCGCTATCCGAATCAGTAGTTTCATCCTCCTTGACCACGTACTGTCCACCGCGTCGCAGCATTAGTAGAGATGCTGGGATCTGCACGGCTGCGAAGGCAATCATTGCCTGATATTGGTGAGTATAGCTCTTCGCAAATACATCCCCGATTGCAGCCTGGAGCTGAGTAGGCAGGGTCTCCACTGTGCTGCTGTTTTCCAATAGTTGCTGTAGCTGCTCCGGCGAAAGTGTATCTGCTAGTTCGCTCTTCAAGTTCCCATACTGGATGTTAGCCGCAATCGCCAGGCCGATTGCACCTCCGAGAAAACGGCATTGGTTAAGAGTGCCCGTTGCTGTTGCTGTTAAGGTGTAAGCATGTTTAAACCGAGCAAAACCAGTAGAATTGGTGCCATACCTAGATCCCGCGTCTCGACAACATAAGGTACTGCTAGAACACAGATCCCGATAGTGACTCCAATGCCGGCGCCTGCGATAACTTCATATCCATACCCAGCACTGGGGAATGAGTTCGTCTGCGGAATAATGGAGAAGAGAGCCATTCCCACGGTTTGTAACAGGGAGCCGAAGAGAATGAGATACACAAAGGGGATACGGCCTCGAAGACATGCAAGATTAGCACCAGCGGTGCCCACAGTTGCAAGGGCCGAGTATGGGATCAGCCGGATCCCAGCATCTACAGGCGACAACCTTTCTAGGACTTGAAAGCGCTGTGCCAAGTACACAACTATCACGTTCCAAGGACAGCCACTAGCGAACGTGATTCTGTGATGGCAAGATAAACACGGTTAGACTAGAAATCAAGGCAAATTTCACAGCGTCATCCACTCACATAAGCATCCCCATCCAAGCTCGGTTGAATAGTAATCGTTTTGGGAATATGGGGTGATAGCCAGGGCATCCATCAATCACCCATTCCCAAGCAAAGAAGGCCATCCATGATACACCTCCCGCAACGAGTAGTCCAATTGCAGTCCCAGAAGCCCACTCAAACGACAGATTAGTTTCGTTCAAAACAGTGATGGGTAGTAAACAGGCACTGAGTAGTAGAACAGCACCGACGAGATCTAGGTCTTTAAAGAGTGCAATGCTCGGTTTTAAATAGGCGATAGATTTCGATGGCACCGAGCCATGGTTCGCTGGCATGGCGATAAGTAGCATCAATATGGCTACTGCTCCAGGAGGGAGGCTATTACCCGATAAATTTGTCAGTTACAATATCGCAAAGCTTGAGGAGAATATAGAACGAACGCACTTCACGTAAAAAACCCATCTCCACTCCGAATTCTGCGCCAGTACGCCTCCAATGAGAGGCCCTGTCAAGGCTGCGCATGCAATGGCTATCGCAAACAGGCCGCCCAACAGGGGAATCTTTGACTTAGGCACAGTCTCATAGGCGCACAAGAGGGTGAGCGGATAAACCCCAGCACCGCCAATTCCCTGGAATGACCGACATATAATGCTGTGATGTGTTTAGTGTAAGGCGGCCCGATTTTTCCAACGACTAGATAAAACCTACAGCGTGTTGACCGACGGGGATAGCCCGCACCCAAATGAAAATGCCAAGAAGGTCACCTCGGCAGCAAGCAAGGTTTTCTTTCTACCAATGATATCGCTGACCCTGGTCCAGATAGACATGAAACCTGCGGTACGGTTAGCAGAACCAGACAGAGAAAGTGACAGGAACTTCCGACCAGTGAATGTAATGAGGAACCCGGTGATGATCCAGCTTGTTTTGTTGAAACCATTCAGGTCACTAGTGATAGCGATGAGTGAAGTGCTGACAATAGTCACTTCCATATTGACCAAGTAAAGGCAGATCATGAGCCTAGGATCAAAGTTTGATTTAGCGAAAAAAGTGCTAGATGATTCAGGGATCGCGAGTATGACATACCCAAGTATAACAAAACAGAGTCTCCACCCATGTGGAAACACAATCTGAGACTCGGTAGGCTTGTCAGCCACCGTGTTGATCGTCTCTTGGCTCGCTCTCTCTATTTCCTCACGCTCTGGTTTAGACATGATGGCTAATTCTACTGATCCTTTTCTACGAAGACCGTCTGTAATACTCAGCTTTTATATGCAAGCTAGGGAGATTGTAGTACCCTCTGAACTCTATGCCAACCTAAATAGGAAGTAGCCTCAGCTATTATCGTACCCACAGAATTCCTCTAGATGGAGTATTATTATGTGGCCATTGACGTATCTTGGCTACTATGCAAGTAACAACGTCCCTACAGCGTGGCACGCTCTTGGCGTCAAAGTCTTACCCTGTATTATTCTTGCTCGTCGTGTCCTTTCTTTGCACATATTCCGCCACAATAACTTTCTTTCCCTCTTCGACGCAGAGCATAGATGCCAATCTTAGGATTTCTCTTCGTAAGTGGATAGTCCGAAGGGCGTGGGCCAAGGAGGCTGGCGTTGGGCGTGAAACAATGAGTACATGGTGTTATGAGTGGCAGGTAGTATGAGCCAGTACTGGCAATATACCTCATTCCCTACACAGCACCATGGCTTTTAGTTCTTCTGTGGCAAGGGGATAGATCGTCACATTGCTTATTAGTATACATAGTACATTGGCTCTGCGGTGAACCCTCTCTGTTGCCATTCGCGCCCAAGTGAGATTAATCGAGTATAAAGTGAACATTGTATTGTTCGAGTATGTCGGATAAACTGATCCGTGCTCAATAAACTGCTCTATCGGCGTAATTTAAGTATGCAGTGGCCAAAGTTTAGGGCACTACGTCAGATCCCTGATCCTGGGGTCACATGACTGGGCCACGCCCGCAGGTGTCCCAGCTCTTGTTCCCTTTTTCTTTCTCTCCCTGCTTGTACCGATTATGTTAAAGGCTTGACCCTGAAACCGCAGGGCATCCGGTTACACCAAGTTTAGGTTTGTATTCGGGGTAAATTTCGGGCGAGGGCCAGGATATTGCCGTGTTGGACACGGAATGCTTCATGGTTCGACCTCAACCAATTTACTGCCAAACACCTTGGGTTATTCTTGATTGGTAAGGCTGTATCTCTTGCGCTAACATGATATATACCCGATCGGGAAATAGGTCTGTTGACATAAGATCTTCCTGTGCAATGAGTAGACGGAGTAATTAAACAAGATATGCCTTTGATGGCTTGAGAGCTCCACATATAAAGAGGCCCCTGATAGGGCATAAAAGCCTCAAGGCTCTCCATGACGTCCCAAGCTCTGTTCAGGAGTGACAATATATCGTCCCTCTTAGCATGGTTGATCGATAATGACCTTGAGATGGAAGCAGTCTGGGTTCTTTGGTTCAGATGGAGCGCCGAGGCTTGGCTTGAGTCACCGCTCGACGATAGAGAGCTTGTGGGACACAACTCTGGAGGCAGCTCCCAATGTTATCATAGCTTCGACACGAATCTGGATCTCAAGCGGACGAATGGGAGTAATCCTGGGAAAATAATCAGCGAGGGCCGTTTCGACCGGGCACCCGATGAGGGTTTGGTGTCGGAGTCCGCGGACCGCGAGCAATCGATTCACTGCCACTCTTCGTGTTGAATGACCATACATTGCAGTGAAGAAATTTCTGCCTAGATTCCAATGCGTCGCTTCTAATATTTGTATGAGATGATGGGTAGAGACCAAAAATAACCCTGTCAGTTACAACCTTGTTATTTGCAATATTCCGTTAGGGAGCCAAATTTATTCAAGTCCCGATACTTGGGACATGTAAAGATGAGATTGGTAGCTTTCCTAACTTGAAAAGCAGTAGAACACTGCAGAATTCATTTCGATATCATATCTATCTTCATACCGAGCACATAAATGCCAGAGATCTACCAAGTCCTTCCTTTCATCTCTTTGTCTAAAACAGTAACCCCTTTCAACTCACAGAAGGCGGCGAGTGACTTAACCAATAAGAACATTTTGCCATTAATTACAATACTCAGTTAGTTCAAAAACTCATACACGGGTTCTTTCTTTACAGCTATCGAGGTTTTGTGGTAATCTAATAATGAAAAAAGCGGAGTTCTTAGACCTTAAACCTAAACCGATGGATACCCTGTGAGCCCATCATGACGCCCCCATATAAATAACCCTATGCCTCTGTTTCCAGACGTTTGTAGGTCAGACATCTCATGAAAATGTTCGCCAGTACACAAGACATATTGCCAACATGACAGCTCAAGGGGATTCTCCCACGCCAACAAGGGATGGGACATCCGTTGCATCCGTAGAGGAAAAGCCGCCAAAGGCAGACACAAACAAGTCCACCAGTACACCAGAACATGCGGGTGGCTTGAGGAGCTATATCAGGATCTTCTCGTATGCTGATACTGTGGGCTGGGTGCTCAATGTCCTCGCCTTGATCGGAGCTATCGGTGCAGGCAGCGCTTTGCCACTGATGGATGTACTGTTTGGGAAAATGATCACGAACTTCAATAACTTCGCAACCGGTTCAGACTCCCCAGATCAGTTTCGGTCAGAACTGAATAAGTTCACGTAAGTGGTATCCAGTCCAGTGACACGTGTTTAAGACAGTGCTTGATATCAATAACCTTCTATAGGCTTTACTTTGTCTATCTTTTTATCGGCAAGTTTGTGCTAGTATATGCATGGACTGTATGTCTCACACCTTCTTTTGAGCGTGACCCGTGTTAATAGGCTTACTTCTCATTCGTAGTTATCATTGTCTGTCTCCGCTGTGCGAACTACCAAGTCCCTACGAATTGCCTTCTTGACGCACCTGCTGCGACAAGACATTGGCTTCTTCGATAGAAACGAGAGTGGCTCTTCCGTTGTGCAACTGACGACTAATGCCAACCTGGTTAATCAAGGAATCTCCGAGAAGCTGGGCTTCGCGGTGCAGGGTACAGCTACCTTCGTGGCGGCATTCATCGTAGCCTTTGTGGTGCAGTGGAAACTAACTCTGATTACAATCTGTATCGCCCCTGCCATCCTGATTGTGACATCCGTCTGTGCCGGTATACTCGTTAAACAGGAAAACCGAATTCTCCACGTGAACTCCATCGCCGGGTCTCTGGCTGAAGAGGTCCTCGCCAGCATGAAGACCGTGCATGCCTTTTCCGCCTTTTCCAAGTTGACGAGCAAATACGATGACCACGCAAAGGAAGCAAAACGTCTGGGCCTCACCCAATCTCTTAACATGGCCATATTATACTCGGCGGAATTTTTCTGTGTCTATGCTGGATATGGCCTGGCCTTCTGGCAGGGAGTCCGCATGTATGCGAGGGGTGAGATTAATGAGCCCGGAAAAATCATCACGTAGGTGTTTCTAGTATCTTTAGCTTGTTCGATATCCTTTGCTGACTGCTCTCTTCTCGGATGTTTTGCTAGCGTGATCTTTGCTGTCATCCTAGCTGCAACGGCAATGACACAGATCGCACCGCAGATTATTCAAGTCACCAAGGCAGCGTCGGCCGCGCAAAGTATGTGGGAAGTGATTGATCGTGATTCGCCAATTGATGGGCTGTCTCTGGATGGTCAACGGCCTGACAAGTGTGAGGGCAATATTGAATTCTCGAATGTCTCCTTTTCGTATCCCACCCGGCCCCAGATCCCAGTTCTCCATGATTTCACACTGTCAATCCCCGCCAACAAGACAACGGCGTTGGTTGGGCCTAGTGGCTCAGGTAAAAGTACAGTCACTGGACTGCTGGAGCGATGGTACAATACCCAGGATGGCATCATCACGCTTGACGGGGTTGACATACGACAACTCAGCATCCAGTGGCTGAGGACTCACATTCGCATTGTTCAACAGGTACGAAGCAGCCTTCTACGCCCCACCTCTTTATCCATCTGTCTTATCATCTGACTCTTATTTAGGAACCAACACTCTTCAATGCCACGATCTTTGAAAATGTAGCATATGGCCTAGCAGGAACGGATTATGCCAACGCGCCAAAGCAGGTCCAGATTGAGCGGGTCATTACAGCTTGCAAGGCTGCTTACGCCCATGACTTCATTGAGACATTGCCCGAAGTATGGTCTCATCTCACTAGCCCTTGGATTTACTTATCAACTACTAACATCCTTTATAGAAGTACGACACCCAGGTCGGAGAGCGCGCCACAATGCTTTCCGGCGGCCAGAAGCAGCGTATTGCCGTTGCCCGAAGTATCGTTTCTGATCCCAAGGTGTTAATCCTCGACGAAGCTACAAGTGCATTGGACCCACAGGCCGAAAAGATTGTGCAACAAGCCTTGGACAACGTTTCCGCATCACGAACGACTATCACGATCGCACATAAGCTGTCGACGATCAGGAAGGCAGACCAAATTGTGGTCCTGTCGCAGGGGCAGATCGTTGAGAAGGGAACACATGAAGAACTCCAGGCTGCAGGAGGAACTTACCATCGCCTTATAAAGGCCCAGGATCTTGGTACCGTCGACAACGATGGGCCGCTGCCTGAGAAGGAAAGAAATGAAGGAAGCACTGGTATCACCCCGGCCATTTCCAGACAACAAGACCATAGCAAAGAAACCCAGCTTGTTGAAAGATTGAAGGCTCCGTCTGGACGTGGCCGTAGTCTGATTCGGTGTCTGGCTATACTGCTCCGGGAGCGCCGTGAACTGTGGTTTGAATTTATTGTCACATTGGTTACCTGCGTTGTGGGAGGTATGTGCACTCTTATCCTGTGATATGCTTGCCAATGTCAATCTAACGATGAATCTAGGAGCGACATATCCGATACTCGCATTCGTATTCGCGAAAGTTTTGGATGTCTTCCAAATACAACCCACAAGCAAGATGGTGGAAAAGGGTGATTTCTATGCCCTTATGTTTTTTGTACTTGCTCTTGTCATCTTGGTTGTCTATGGTGTTATGGGCTGGGTTACAAACGTAATTGCTCATGTAAGTGTCACCGAAATCCCACGTCTAATAGCTCTTCTCACGATCAAGCAGTGCGTTGTGTATACGTATCGTCTCGAGATGTTCCGCGACTACATCCGGCAAGACATGACGTTTTATGACCAGCCCCAACATACGACTGGCTCTCTTGTCTCTGATCTCTCTACAAAACCTAATAGCTTACAAGAGCTGCTTAGTTTCAACGTTGGAATCATCATCGTTGCCCTGGTGAACATCACCGCCAGCTCTATACTCTCTATAGCGGTTGGATGGAAACTGGGATTGGCTGTACTCGCAGGAGCTATGATTCCAATGGTATTCTGTGGCTACCTTAGGATTCGCCTGGAATTTCGACTGGACGATGCTACTTCGCATCGTTTTTCTGAAAGTGCAGCATTGGCTGGTGAGGCGATGTCTGCGATTCGCACCGTTGCATCGTTGGCAATCGAACGGGTGATCTTAGAGAAGTACACTACCAAGTTAGCAGGTATTGAGCGAAAGTCCATCAAGTCGTTAACTTGGACGATGTTCTGGCTAGCCCTTACACAGTCCCTCTCATTACTCTCTGAGGCATTGAGTTTCTGGTATGTATTTGCATTACTGTGATGCTTCCTCCCATATATCTAACCCCTGCATAGGTATGGAGGTCGCCTGTTATCGACAGGAGAGTACTCCAGCACGCGATTATACATCGTCGTCATCGGAGCTATACTCTCCGGTGAAGCCGCCGCGTCATTCTTCATGTTCAGCACCAGTAGGTCTTCTAAGAGAAACCTTCCCTGCCTCAACTGACAGTGAGCAGGCTTTACCAAATCTCAGGGAGCATGCAACTACATCCTCTGGCTCCGTTCTCTGCAACCTGATGTCCAAGATGGACCTTCCGACAATGGGTCCGGAGAATCAAACGATACGGCTGCCCGTGTGGAGTTACAGGACGTAGCATTCCGGTATCCTACTCGGCCTACCCGGCCGGTGTTAAACGATATCAATGTTGAGGTAAGGACCAACTTTCGCGTGAAAGGTCTGGAGCATATTTTGCTAATGGGGTTTATTAGATTAACCCTGGCCAATTCGTGGCCTTTGTCGGACCCTCCGGCCATGGAAAATCCAGCCTCATCTCGCTTTTAGAGCGATATTATAATCCAACATCTGGAAGCATCCAACTTGACGGTTCAGATATCCGCGACATGTCGCTCGCTTCGTACCGCAGCCATTTATCCCTTGTCCAACAAGAACCGGTCCTTTACCAAGGGACCATCCGTGAAAATATCGCATTAGGCCTTAAGGAAGAGGCGACCGAGGAACGGATCTACGAGGCCTGTCGCCAGGCGAATATCTTTGATTTCGTTTCCTCCCTGCCAGATGGACTAGCGACATCATGTGGCTCGCGAGGAAGTCTTTTCTCCGGTGGTCAGCGACAGCGTATTGCAATCGCAAGGGCGCTTATCCGCCGACCCCGTCTGCTGTTGTTGGATGAGGCTACGTCTGCGTTGGATACCGAGAGTGAGAGAATTGTGCAGGAGGCCTTGGATCAGGCTAAGGATGGCCGGACGACCGTTGCGATCGCACACCGATTGTCAACTATCAAGCATTCGGATCGCATCTTCGTGCTGGTCGGGGGTCGGGTTCGGGAGCAGGGGACTCATGAGGAGCTGCTCCAGCGCCGGGGGATTTACTATGAGATGTGTCTGGGGCAGGCCTTGGATAAAGCAGCCTAATCTTGACCGCGAGTGAAGGGAATATTGTATATATGATCGGTACGAAACATACCGAAAGCTAGAGTACTATACTCGTCATGTAATAGTAATGTAAAGTAATCTCCAATCTAGAATGTCCCCATTGAAAGCAAAAAAATTTAAACCCTAGGATGTCTACAGCTTCGCTCCAAGAAAGAATGCTTCGTGATACATGACTTTCCATGGCTTGGATGCCTGATAAGGATGGACATGCTGTACATGGTAATATTTGATCTTGCTACGGTTTCTTTGTCACTCTATTTCGCAGTCATTGTCTGCCGAAGAGCGTTGTGAAGCCATGAGAACCTTTGTATGAGCTTGTCTCCACAAAGGCTTTCATCTCGTACCGGTAGACTCTAGATAGTCAATTAATTCAATGACAATTTTTATTTCTCTTTCGTGCAGTTTTGTACACCTGTGTTATCTTTTGCAACCATAGCACTGACATTAATTCAATTGTCCTTGATCCTCAAAACATACTTCAGCGCACTGGCCTTTCCTTCCTTGAGATTGGTCAATGCTATCTGAACACCCTGAAGACCACCAGGGACGAGCTCAAGCGGATGAGTCGTGAGCCAGCCTTCTCTAAGGCCAAGAGTGAAGAACCTCGACCAGACATAAGCAAATTCCTTCTCATCCCTGTGAGCCCTCCCAACATCAGTGAATTCAACCCGTATCTTCTCAGGACACTCCTCCGGCCCCACAGGACTGACAACAGACATGGCGCCGCAGTCAGGGTCCAGTACCTGGCTAACCACACTGAAACTGGCCTTCTCACTGACAGCATCCAAAGCATAACGCAACTGCTTTGAGGCTTTCCGAATAGCAGCGACCACGGCCGATTCACCTTCACGATAATCAATGACCACGTCACCCTTGCTCTTGTCTAAGTGGCTGCGAACGAAATCTTTTCCTCGTCCGGCCACGCAAATGATAGGATGAATATCGGCTTTCTGTAGCAGCTTGATAGCGAATGTTCCCACAGCACTTGCAGCACCGTAAATCAGTACACCGCCCTCTGGCTTCTGGGACCACGTCTTTTCCTTGAACCACGGTTCCGGCAACCCCAGGCGCGAGAAAAGTGCTAACGACGCGGTCATAGCAGCCAGGGGAACTGTGGCAGCTTGTTCGAAGGAAATGTTATCTGGAATGTGGAACGTGGCGTAGTCTTCCCCGATGGCATATTCGGCATAGCTGCCATGTGGAGCTGTATAGTCGTGATACGCCGCGACTCGATCTCCGACTTGGAATCCCGAGACTCCCTCGCCGACCTCATGAACATATCCGGCGATATCGTCTCCCGTATTTGCGCCATTGAAGTTTTCCATCCAAGCTGGGAATTTCCAATCTTTAGGGTTCGTGCCAGTTGCGACAACTTTTATAAGTATTTGACCGGCTCCGGGCTTGGGGATGGGCACGTTGTGAACACGGACTTCCACCGTGTCATTTCGGACAAATACTTGCGCTTCCTCCATTTTGATAATTGAATGATATAGCTGAGCCGTGTGTTAGCTGGGTAGGACGTATGGATAGATGGGTCTCGTAAATACCTTTTCTTATATGGCGGAAGTACCGGAGTGATCAGATTATGATTATATGAATTGTTCCTAAGCTAATCGATTAGGTTTGTCAGCGACGGAACCCAGAGTCAATTGTTATGGTAGGATACATCGACTTTTCGGAATTCCTCCATTGCAGAAGCGGTAGTATAATCCGCCAAGCGTGGATTCGCCGTTCGATCTCGACCTACATTACCTAACATTTCACCATTCTCCACACCCTCTGAGCATGATAATTGGAGAGAGGTTGCCGACTCGGCGAACCACAACGTCTCCCTTGGCGGGGAAGATCCACTACCGGGCACCTCGGTTATTTTGCATGATGAGGTTGGAGGGTCAAGTCAGCGCGGGTTTATATGGTAGGCTGTTGGTGACTATGTGGTCATAGGAATTCCATTATGCGTACCTCTGAAGGGAGGGCGAGTAAGGATGAGATAGCATCTAAAGGCAGACGTTGTTTCTAACGCCGATATATGAACAGTTATAAATCATCAAGGAGTATTGTTGTTTGTCCATGTCAAGAATATTCTAATCCTTTTATAGCTGATGTTCGTTGTAGTCATAGTGATACTGTCCAATCGCCACATTTTAACGCCACTATAGCGAAGCTTACTAGATGTAGGAGTTGCTGGAAGGTATAAGACAATTGTCGTTTGTAGAAGATAAGCAAGATACCATTGAATTACGGAAGAATTATGGCATGTCCATCCGTTGTGTTATACGGAACTGTTGAGGAGTAGGCAATTCTATCCAACGAATCATAATTACCATTCGGATGGGAAAATAAAGAGACGCTTACTTCTAGATGATTGGTGTTCTATCGAACAAGCCAAATGCGTTAGTTAAACCGAGAAGCTTGGATTTTATTAGTGACTGAAACACGACTATTCAGATAGAGCATGCATGTAGAATCCCTGAGCTATCCAGCACTTATCGATGAGTAATGTAGGGACATTGTACCATAGACTGTCGTATCGCCCAGTATTTCTGACGATATAAGAACTTGGTCAACCAGCGAATAAGCTGCCGTGGTTTTATAGAGCTTGTTTCTGATATTCCTGTAATTCCGCCAGGATTTCCCTTTTCACATCCGCAGAAGCCCAGCATATATCAATCGCATACCTCTGTAGCGCTACGAAATCATCATCGGTAAAATGGCATAATTCACGCAGCATGTGGAGACTATTGTTCAGCCAGACGTCTTCCATATAAGCTGGGTCGTCACTTCCGATCGCAATCTTTATACCCGCGTCGTGGATAATACGGATACGTTCTAGAATCTGGGTCTCGCCGGAGTAGCATAAGTAGCCCCATGGGCAGATTGTCATTCCCAGGTCCTTCTCCTTCACCTTAGCGAGAAGAGAAGGGTCATCCGCAGCATGCAGACCGTGGTCAATCCGGTCCGCTCCTGTACCACCCAGCTGGTCGATTACCTGCGCAATATGGCGTAAGGAATCCTTCGCACCGACGTCGCAGTGGCAAGTAATCTTGAAACCATCTTCTCTCGCTCGTTGAAATACATCTTCGAACAGAAGAGGCGGGCGATCTGTTTCCAGAGAATCTAGACCAATTCCCACGATCATGTCACGATAGGGAAGAGCATCAATGTAATGCGACATCGCAGATTCCGGGGACATGTCTCGTAGAAAGCACATGATCCACTGGGACTGAACCTGTCTCTATACATTAGCCTACCCTATGTGTTCAGAGATGCTAGTCTCGGTACATGCATTGAGCTTTTCCGCTGCCTCCAGCTGAGCCCGCTGAAGGCCTTTCATCACGGTGTCCAAAGAAACGCCCCTGCGAGTGTGGCCCTGAGGGTCAAAGAAAGGCTCGCAATACCGGATATTCATCCTGGCTGCGCGTTGGAAATAGTTCATCGCAAGGAGATAGAAGTCTTCCTCATCGCGAAGAACGTCGAAGCCACCATAGTAAAGCTCGAAGAATCGGAGCATTCCCCCCTCAACACCCCCCTGTTCTAAATCATCGAGGAGGTCATACAAGCCTTTCAATTCTGATAAGTCACGGCAATATTTTCCTGTTCTGGGATTCGGTATCGGTATTCGGTGTCGAACTGCAAGCGGCCATCGAAGTTCTGGTGTCATGGTCCCTTCAATGTGGACGTGCATTTCAACTTTGGGCATCTGTTTGATGAACTCATCGTCTTGGTTTCGGATCAAGTCCCGATATTCGCGGATGGTCGCGTTTGCCAGGACTGCGTTTGATGAGCTCATATTGGTATCTTCGAATCGAACGACGTCTTCCTCGGTATGAAGGAGGTGATCGCTGTGTCCTGAAAGTGAGGGATTGCACCAACTTATCTATGTATGACCAGGCATGATATGCGTAAGCTTGCCCCGCAAACTGTATGGATTTATGCAACAGATACGTGATAGTGATATGCACCCCGCTCGAGGAATTCTCGGATTTTATATGATTGGTCCTTCGGGGGATAGCCAGCCCGGCAGCCTTTGGATCATAGCGGAGTGTTGGAGATTCATGTTAAAATAGAAATATGCCAGTAAGCATCAACATGATGGTACATATGAGACGAGCAGAAGGATGATGTATCTCATGGGTCATTATCCCTCAAGAGGGATCAGGGCAAGGCGTATTGAATGGTAATAAAGTATAGACACTCAACTCATAACGTGCACATGTTTCATACGGCAGTGGATTATCATAGTACAGAAGATCTTGATTCAGGTTTCCTGTTTAATTATGTATGATCTTAGAATATGGTTTTGGCTGACAGTTCGCGGCGTGACATAATTACTCTTTCTCCTCATGAACCCATCCCAGGATTCTCTTTGCCTTCTCTGTTGTGAAGAACGACTGATTACTCGACAAGTCACCGCGAATCTCCGCATCTGGATAATACTTCTTCGCCAGCTCCTGGGACGGCGTGTCCTGGGTCGTCGTGGGCGCCACAATATTGAAGACCTCACATCCGTTCAACTTTTCGCTCTTTTCTACCGCCAACAAACATGCTCTCGCTGTCGCCTGAGCACTAACCCATCCCCACAAACTCTTCACTGCGGAGCTATCCCAGTTCTCCGCGTGTCCTTTCTGGGCCTCTGACCGCGATGCGACCGCATGGATGCGCATACACGCGATGTTCATTCCGGGGAACCATCGCGCGAAGGCCTTCCCCTGCATCTCTGCCTCGTCCTTCGCCAGGGCATAAGAATCAGTCGGCCTTTCCAGCGCTTCTTCATCGATAGGGAAGTAGTCGAACTTCAGAGGTCGGGTGGCGTATTCGAGGCCGATAGCATTCACCGACGAAGCATAGCAAAACTTCTTGATACCGAGCTCGGCGGCAGCTCGAAAGCCGTTGAATGCCGAGTTCACATTGTTATTGTGTACCAGATCATCGCCTTTGTCCAAGGGGTTCGGAATAGCAGCTAGATGGATCACGGCATCGCAGCCGCGGAAGGCCTCGAGCGTCGCCTTGTAGTCATTCGCCGTGTCCGCGGTTTTCATCTCTGAATTCGGTGTCCCGTCGTATTCGGTGTCGGTGCGGTCGACTTGTACCGTTGCGTGACCAGCTTCCGATGCGGCCTTCACTACAGCCCGTCCGACAGTGCCGCGAGCACCGGTGATTGCGATCTTCATGCTGAGGGGTGTTTGTGTGGATACGTTTCTGTAGTATAGTCGGGGACCTTGCCGCGAAATGATGTTAGCGAGAGAACGAAATGACATGCTCACATATATCTATGAGTTGTCTGATACTGACCTTATACTCGGCCAGTGACTTCGCCTGTTTCGTTATCCAGTTCCATGACGTGAATATGATGATGCCCAGCGCAGTCGATATGCCATGACGCTAGCATGACGATCAGCACGCCTCTTGGGTGGATTCCCAGCTCATAATGTTCCTGTATACACTCTACATACAGGAGAAATGACTTGAAAAGCAAAAATGCCGATCAAGATGTGATAAAAGAGCTGTAGACGCTCTTTCAGAGAGGCTGGATAGATGACATCAGGGCTGGTGGCCGATAAGGGTCGCAGCCCTTATCTAAGCCGCTCTCGGATCAACACCTGCTCCGATGCTTCCTCTCCCAGTAATGAATTTTTACTTGGTACTACAGGGTATAGTAAGGATATTCCAGAGATAAAAGTAGAACCTTTGAGCTCAGTTGCTAACAAGGTTGCTCCCTTCGTGCCAACTCACACCAAGCCAACGACAGGCGGCCACGCGGGACGTCAATTTCAGCCGTCAGACTACGTACTACGTAGGGCCCAGTTATTGGCGTAGTGCAGGCTGGAGAGTAATTATAAGCCCGGACAATGATAAAAGCCGACTTTACGGAAGGATCAAGGTCGTGTAGGGAGGAAAGTTTCCACCAGAGGTGAATACGAAGTGGCCGTGTGATTGAGGCTTGCTTTCCCAACACACCATAGACACTGCTCATGGCATCAACTTATCCCCGGGACGTGGTTGGCTGGAAAGCACCAAAAATACCCGGACGTCCTGCTCGTACCTTATCGCGAGATCACTCAGCATTCGGTAAGAAACCAGTGGCCACTTCACCAATGGGACAGCCTCGTGATGCTTCTATCGACTCCGGGCCCTGCCAAGACAGCACTAGTGGCGCTCCCTACAGCAAAAGAGCCCTAAACAACAATACTTGTCCGCTGAAAGACTCTGCGCGCTCTATCGGGTTCAATGGGCAGTCTCTGAAACTAGCCCAATCCCACTTCTGAGACCATGGTAGTAATGCCCAAGGAATGCTGTCATCAGAAACCTCGCCATCCCAGACACGCCTTTGTTTCTCCCCAGTCCATTCTATATTTAGTCGATTTACTCTATGGAAAATCAGTCATTGTATTTCTCGTAAGTCAATGTACAATTATAGTAACGTTATCGGTGGATCTTTCGAAGCTTTTCCCTTTTTCCTGGCAGGCCGATCGCCCCGTCAATATACCGTGATATAGATTTCTCAAGCGTTCGAGACAAAGTGATTCACTCATCCCACTATTTAAATATACGCTCTTCCTGTCTATCCTCCTTCTTTCTCCTCTTCTTCACTACACTCGTTCAACTTTAGATTCCCTCGTTTTAAATATACTTAATACTTTTATCCTTTCGGATCTATAATCAGTCACCATGCGTCTCTCTTACGCCATCTCTCTCTTGCCTCTGGCTGCTTCTGTTGGAGGTTTGTCTTACCGCACATAATGTAATATAGGGACACACGAACTGACTCCAGGTAGCTCTCCAGGTCACTTCCCCCAAGAAGGGTGAGGACGTTGACCTCTCCAAGTCCTTCACCGTGAAGTGGGATGCCGTCGAGTATGTCCATGTTACATCTTATTAACTAGTAGTTCTCGCAACGCAGACTAACAGAAGCACCAGTACCGACCCCTCTTCTTTCGATCTCTACATTGTCAACAACGCCGTCTACCCCAGCGTTGAGCAGAAGATCGCCTCCGACGTTGACTCCTCCAAGGGCTCCTACGATGTCTCTGGCCTGTCCGACCTGACCAACGGGTACAGTTCCTTGCCCGACCGAGAATTCGTGTCAAAATCCACTAACAATTGGGTACAGCAAGGGCTACCAGATCAACTTCCTCTCCAACTCCGCCAAGAACAGCGGTATCCTCGCTCAGTCCCAGCAGTTCAACGTCGAGGGCTCCTCTGAGTCCACCTCGACCGCCAGCGCCAGCGAGTCCAAGACCACCACCGCCGCTACTGGCACTTCCACCGCTACTACTGGTACTGCTTCCTCCACCAAGACCTCCTCCACTGAGACCACTGAGACTGCCTCTTCCTCCACTGGCCTCACTACCATTACCTCCACCGCCAGCCAGACTTCGACCGGTGTGAGCACTAACACTCTGTCGACGACAGTTTCCTCCTCCGCCCGTGCCTCTGCTTCGGCCAGCGCTTCCGCCAACAGCACCTCTTCTGGCAGCACCCCCGTCTCCACCGGTGCCGGTGTCTCTCTCGCTGCGCCCGTCTCCGCCGCCGCTGGCCTCCTGATGGGTGTCTTGGCCCTCAACCTGTAAATTCGGTGAACCAGCCGACAGCAAGATCCGACCGGATCAGGACGATGTGAAGGAACGCGAACGCGGGTCATACAGTACACACGAATAAATTCGGAATGCTAGGGTTACTTCGATACATGATGTAATGGCCGTTGGGGGGTGATTGATGGGGAACGGAAATATAGAATATGTACATTTTTATTCACTTTGATTAATAGCATTTTGTCTATAGAATGCTGCCTACCTCTGTCAATCCTTTTACCAATAGTGAAATGCAAGGGTACATAAAAAATCACCATGGAGAAAAAAAGGTACTCTGTAGCCACGCTTTTCCCAAGCTTCTGCTGATCATCTTCTCGGCGAACTGCCGGATTGACTGTTGATCTACCGTTCTCTGTGGGTCTTTCACTGCACAGTTGTCATTTTATCGCCACTGGGCTATTTGGGCTCTCTATCAATATACGACGAGTATCTACCTACGCGTTTTGTTCTATTAGAATGGGAAGGATAAGAAGCAGGGCTACATCGCCGAGCAAACAATACCCTTGTGCATTAATGTCAGCCACAACGGCGATGGCTGATAGGATGGGTAACGATTTGAACCCTAAGTCCCCACTACAGCGACCCCAGTCCTGGACCCTTGCTTGATCATGACATTTCCCGTAGTCGACCGAGGCGATTGAGTGATCCGTCAAAATTACTCAGATAGTCAATGACGTAGGGGAACCGGATTATTCAATAAAAAAAACCGATATAACCGACGGCAAGTCCAATCCGAGACAAGTGACTCGTCTAATAGAATAGTCAAAGGCACATTTCTATTACCCAAAAAGAAAGCCGAGCAAGTAAGACCAATGTCTCAATAGTGTTTCCATAATCCATTTTGGAGAAGTCTGATCGCAAAAAGAGAGAGAGAGAGAAAGGTCAGAGACAAAAAAAAAGAGGGCCCACATAGCGTCCAGTAACCGATCTCCGGCCGTATGGTAAATACGGGTCATGCAATTCTTTTTCTTTTTTTCTTTTTCTTTTTTTTTTTTTTTTTTTTTTTTTTTTGTTTTCTTTTTTGTTGTCTCTGATTGTACTTTGGAACACTAGTGGGTCTTAGTGCTTTTGACGGAGTCAATGGAGACTATCGAATTTCTTGTTCGGTTTTGCCGAACTACTGCCGTCACTGGACAGGAAAAGCCCTTAAATGACCGCTTTGGGAAGCAATCCGTCTCCGGTCCACCGAGACTCCATAGATTAATCCGAGTATTTTTAGCGTGGCCATGACTTGGTCGTATTGATTAATCTGATAACTGATTGGATATGGATCTTGTTTGCTGGATGAAATGTCTTATAGTAATTTGGATTTTATTGACGTGAGCTTGCTGACATTATTGTCACGAGAAGGAGCACTACCATTAACTAAATTAGGGAGTTTCTAAGTATTATACAATCAAGAGATTGTTCGCTAGGTGGATTATTATTCATAGATTTTGTCATCACTGAGTCAGTTGCCGTTAGTCACTGGAAATGAAGGGAAAAAAAGAAAAGAATAATAAAAAAAGGGTTTATCACTTACAATGGTTGGTGGAGGATGTCTCGGTCAGGTGCCGCTGAATTGACCCAGACGCTGACACTCATGCCATTCACGGGGAATACCCCATACCCCGACGCATCGATGGTAACAACGCTCTCGTGGCTCTGCATGATATCTGTCCACTGCTCGTTGGCGTGCTTCGGTCCGACGTACATGCGCTTTTCTGCTGCCGCGCCGTTGCTCATAATGCAGGCCATTCCGGATGGATGGCGCGCGTTTCCGTAACGTACAAATCCTGTTTCTTGGTTAGATGCATAGTTTGAAGATACGTATAGCATATTTATGGTCGAAATTTCAATTACAATCATAGAACAGCAAAGAAAGACAAAAAGAAGAGTAAAAGGAAATGTAAGTACTCACCTATACAGTTGGCTTGGTCAAAATAATCCTGCTGTTCCCCGTAAGCATACAGCTTTCGAGCCCGCGTGAGGATCGGAAGTTTGCCCTTGCAGGCTCGCTTCAATGGCTTGTCTCCTAGAGTCCCATAGAGGTCTCCGTAGAACACACATGGATGTCCATCTTTACGGAGGAGCACCAAGGCATATGCTAGCGGTTTGAAGTATTGTGCAACTGGGTTCTTCGATTCATTAGTTGATCAGTACGGTGTAGGGCGAAAGTAGAATACTCACTTCAAGCATTTGTCCGGGTACCTTAATGTTGTTAGTACAATCCATCATAGAAGGGATGCAATGTCCACTTACTGTGTCATGGTTCGAAACAAATGTCTATAGGAGATTATTGTCAGTATAACAGTTCTTGCCACATCTTCTACAATCACTCACCAAAGCATTCTCGGGTTTGCTCTGCACCAAAGTACCCTTGAATATCTTACGAAGATCGCCTCCCTTCGTGTATGATGTCCTACACAGATTCACAACGAGAGGCACATCGACCGCCGTCACCGAATGATCCAACTGCTGGAGATACCCCAAAAGATCCTTCAAGTTTCCCGACCAGTATTCGCCAATGACAAATAGATCCTTGTTAGCCGTCTTGCGGACATGCTCGATAAACTCCTTCTGGAAGCCAGCAGAAAAATGCTTGGCGGCGTCCAATCGCATGCCACTCAGAGACAGTTCATTCGTTATCCAGGTACCCCAATTGAGAACATCTTCCCGAACCTCTGGATTAGAGTAGTCCAGATTTGCGAACATCAAATAATCGTAATTGCCATTGTCCTTGCCCACATCCTGTGCCCAATCCTTGCCTGGCGCATGAATCTTGAAGATGGCATTTTCTCTGCGCGATTCGTCCCAGTCCACACCATTGAAATGTTGCCAATTATATTTCATCGAGCTGTACTGGTCGCCGCGGCCAGCGAAGTCGAACCCGACCCAACCCTCAATTTCAGTGGGCTTGGATATCTCGACATTGCGTCCTATGAGAACAAGAACCTTGAATCAACAAATGATCCGAGACTAGAGAGAAGATGGAAGAAAATGAAAATGAAAGGTCATACGATTAGGATCTACTTTAACAGCCTGGAACCGTTCGGGATAATCCGCCCCGGCTTTATGATTGAGCACCGCATCCCAGTAAACGCCAACGCCCAGCGACTTTGCTTCTTCCACGAGGTCTTCGAGCTCCCTCCGAGAGCCCCATTTGGTGGTTCGTGATCCTTTCTGATCGAACTCGCCTAGATCATACAGGTCATATATATCGTAACCATTGCCGGAGGAGTTCATGGCTTTGCAGCCTGGGGGAATCCAGATATTATCGATCCCGATCTCTTTCAACCCCGGGAGAGCATGTTGCAGTCGTCGCCAGTGACATGTATCGTCTGGTACGTGCCATTCAAATGCTTCTAGAAGCAGAGTGTTATCGGGAGCATTCCACGATGGGCGTGATTCCAGATCCCTAGCTGCTTCTGCTTGTATACAAAGCGCATTAGAATACGTAAACAATCATATGAAGTATATAGTGGGGGAGCTAACCCTCAATCTCCTTCCATTGCTGCTGTTGCTGCTGTCCCTTTCTCCTCTTCGGAAAACAGCGGGAGAAAAAGGACACCATGCTGATATCCGACAATAGGGTGTCTCCAGATCACAACCGAGTGCTAAATTCAGAAATCAATGCTGTGAAAGCGCCGAGTCGTATATAGATTAGTATGAGATCGTCAGCCATGTCATATGTAAGGACTGTTGGGCAGAGATTAGTCTAGTGGAGTCGTGGCCTATCGTTGAGTGGGTCTGTTTACTATTTTTACCGGCGCCACTGGGTTTCAATTGCTGTTGTTTGTCTCACTGCTGTCTTGCTTTTTTTTTGTTCTTTTTCCTTCCATTTTTATTTATTTATTTATTTATTTTATTTTTTTTTTTTTTGTGCTTTTTCTTATCGCGCTTTTTCCCTTCGTCCTTCATTTTTCTTTTCCTAACCCTAAGTCGGAAGTTCTCCCGACACAACACCGAACCTCTGGTAAAGCTGACTTGGTTGACCTTGCGTTATAACCATCTATTGTATACTCTTTTTTTTTGGGTAGATTTTATAGGTAAAATATTATTTCCAGAGATATCTTGAAATTTTCTTTATAGGTGTAGTATATGTAGAGATTTTAATATTCTTTTTAACGTTATTGGATGTCTCACGTGAATAAATATATAACTCGGCTAAGTTACAGACAGTACCAAATTTCTATAAACATATGCAGCTGTGAAGAAGAAAAAAAAAAAAAAAAGACCGTAGTAACAAACCATTCATATATATTCTGCCGTACACATACACTTCAATAGTAAACATTAAGAGATAAAGCATAACAACAGCATTAAGTCACCCATGAGAAGATAAATGTGGTATCTGGATATCGTACGGTCGGAAGCGTGCAAGAAGAAAGAATATATACAGAAGAACGAGAGTAAGATCATCAATACACCTCCACAGACCCAGATATATTATTGCCCCAAGCAGACTACAACAATACCGCAACAAGACTAGACAAGAGAACGGAAAGCAAGACACCGTGAGCGGCGCTGCTGGTGGTCTTGGCACCGAGAGACATCGCCGCCGCCGCGCCCTTGGTCTTCAGCTCAACGAACGAAACGTTCGCAGTGGTGTAACCGCAAAGACCACTGCCCGGCATGAGAGACGTGGGGAAGAAGACTCTCGGTTCGCCCTTGTCCATGGGAACAATCAGTTCGCTCTGGGGGTTGACCGTATAGTTCACGCAATTGAGAACATCCATAACCTGCACGCCCCCGTTGAAGCTCACCGGCAAAGTGAGGTTGTATGCGCTGCTGTTGCTGCCCTGAGTAGACAAGAGCATCACCACCTGTCGGCCCTCGACGCCTTTGCGGAAGCCCAATTCGCTACCACCCCGGAAGATGGGATATGTTTGGAGACTGACGTAGTTCGGATCGAGCTTGTAGGCGTGCTTACGGATGGTATTTAGTTTCGCGATCAACTTGTATAGCTCGGCGTCGGTGTTGTATTTGGTGAGCCAAATGGCTTCACGGTTGTCAGGCGTACCCGGTCCGTCCAAATGCTGCTCTTGGCCTTGATAGATCATGGGAACGCCATCGTAGAGGATGGTGAAGGTTAAAACATTCTTAGCAAGCTGTGTCCATTCACGTTAGTTATGAAGATTTTCGCTTGATTGTGCTGGCGTCGGTACATACCGCCATATCATCAGTCATACTAGCGAATCGGGCGACATCGTGGTTTTCTGAGAACGAAGCGAGGGCAGTCACATCGTCGCAAGAATTCTTCATGATTTCCACCTGATTGGCCAAGTCGGTAGTATTGCCCAAGGTGAAGGCTTTGAGGACAGAGTAGTATATAGGATAGTTGGGGACACTGCCGATGTAGTTATTCTGGTATTTGCAAATGGTGTCGACTTCCTGCTGAAGAACTTCTCCGGTCATGAAGGCGCCGATAGCGTCGCCAAAATTCTTCAAAAAACCGGGATTCACATGCTTCGCAGCATCAATACGCAGGCCATCGATCGAGTAGGTCGAGATGATTTCCTTGGCCCATTTTTCCAGTATCTGTTGTACGTCCTCATGTTCCGTGAACAAATCGGGCAACGCTACCTTGTCGTCTCCGGTTTGACAAAGCTGGGCGTTGGTGTAATTGTTCCAGTCAGTAATCTTACAGTACGGGTGAAAGTAACTGGAGTCGTTGAAAGGAGTGAAGACCGAATAATCAATATTCTTGGCTGGGTCTTTGCCGTTGGTCATATATGCCATGTTGTTGATGACCGTATCCATCATCAAGTACATACCACGAGAGTGGAGAGCCTCACTCAGGTCGAGCAGATCCTGGTGGGTACCGAAATGCGAGTTGAGTGAATACAGATCCAGGGGCCAATAGCCATGGTAAGCCTCTCCATAGGACACGCGGCCCTCGATGTTCTCTACAATCGGGGAGATCATGACAGCATCGAACCCCATGCCCTGGATGTAGTCGAGCTTGTCAATGGTACCTCGCCAGGTACCACCGCAGTACAGGCCCTGAGTGGTGTTGC
Source organism: Aspergillus oryzae RIB40 (assembly GCF_000184455.2). Lineage (NCBI taxonomy): Eukaryota > Fungi > Ascomycota > Eurotiomycetes > Eurotiales > Aspergillaceae > Aspergillus > Aspergillus oryzae. The sequence continues at coordinate 6,098,400 of NC_036436.1, forward strand.
ACGGGGCGGTCGTTGAGCCGTCGGTCCGCGCGAATCGATCTGTCATGGTTTGATAGACCGATCTTGACTTCCATTCTGCTGTGGTTGCAGCCACGGCTGATCCTACGAGACTGGTCACCAAGACGGCAAATCGCCCCAGGGATGACGACGAAACCATGGTCGCGGGAGTAATTTCCGGTGGATCCTTAACTCGTGTAACCCCAGTTCATAGAGTGATGAGCTGACGGTCGATCTTTGTGGAGATCGTCTCTATGCTCTGTCGGTTAAGCTTAGATGGCGCACCTGAAACCGTTCGTATACGCGTTTTGTGGGGTTCGAACGGGAGAAGTGGCTGATACTTGACAATGGAACACCACGAATGGAAGGAAGGAATGACGCGTCCAAAGTAATCAATTAAACAAAAAATAAAGGAGTGACGAGTGAAACAATATACAAATGTAAAGAATGACAGTGGTCAGGTCTTAATGATCGACAGAACGAGGGAATGAATAAGGAACGACAGCAAGAACGATTGTTAGAAAGGAACGAACCATCCCAGGAGAAAGAGAAGGACGGGAAAAGAAGGGGGAAAGAAGGAAGAATAGAATAACAAATAAGGTTCCTGGGGAAGGTTGCACTCGAGAAATTGATTGAAGAAAGGTGGATCTAGAGCGCAGCTGCAAAAGAGCGCCGGCGTGCCCTAAGTCTGCTTGGTGTACGGAGTATATACATGCAACACGTCCATACCCGCAATAGATGGAGAGAATGGACAATAGTTCCTCTAGCTACTCCATCGGTCCTGTATATTTCTAACCATGATCGCTCTCCTGCTTGGTGGACTGGAATTTCGAAGGAATTGATCATTTTACTCATTTTTAGGGTCACCGTGATGCTCTTCCGATGCCCCCTGGATAACCCCTCTTTTTTCCTTCCAAGGCGTTCGGCTATGGAGAGCCAAGCGAACTTCCGTTTATATCCGGTCACATGCCTAGTCCGATTTTTTTTATATCATGGACTGGCAAGCGTGAAGGGAAATGCTTAGAAGAAGACATGGCCCCTCTGTTTCATGCTTGATTCATGGACTGGTAGCTAAGTTAATGCAGAGCTACTCGTGAAAGCTGACCTCTACCCCTCGAGTGCAACCGTCACATCAGGTTTGCCGTATTAGGACAGAACGTTAATTACCCCTGGGATTAATTGTGGTCACCTCGGCATTCTGTGGTCTTAAAATGCCTAGTAAGCCCCTCTCGCCCTGCCCTACGAGCTGAAAAATAAAGCTACTGCCAGGTACAAAGGCGACAAGAAGCTGGGAATACTCGGGAAGGGCCGATAACCCGAGACAATGTTTGTGGAACATGGTGTTTGAGACACCCCTCCTGGGTAATTGATCATCGAAATCGCCAATAGAATGGCAATAGTGCCTGGCGTTTCCCATGGACGTACATGGGGGATCTGTTCAGCAAGTGAGACAGTCAGGCCACGACCTATGCCTGCCCAGGGAAGTCTCCCGAGTGGGTGGCCAGTTCACACAGTGCTGGCACTTCGCATATAACCTGAGATAATTATGGGTACTGATCGCACGTTGCATGCTGGGGAAGTGAATGGGACCACGATCAGGGCAGCTGTTTTCTTCATTAGTCACCGGCTAAAAAAAGAAACAAAAAATCCAGTGCCCAGTTCAGCGGCGAGGACAGCGTTGGGTTTTTAGATTAGCAAAACTTGCCCACTGACGGTGGTAACCTCAATAAGACCGGCCAGAACTACTCCGTACCCAAACCAATTCTGGGCAGAGTCGTGGGATTCCTGCACTTGACTGAGTAGCGTTCATGGTGGATGGGAATGTCTTGACCCATGCACCAATTAGGGGGATACCAACCGAGTGGAGCCGATGGGTATTAAATTCGAGTAAAATCACCCATTCTAGGCTAGGCAATCAAACTCAAGCTTGCTATGAACAGGGCTTATGCTGGAAAGGCTAGCTTGATTCTTTTCTTTCAGTTTTGACTTTTTCCCTCGTTTCTTTCTCAAAGGATCTACGGTCCGTGTTTGGATTGGACATCCAATCTAAACTGGCCCGATAACGAACTCAATAATACGAATTATTCGATACGATATGGAATAGGGAGGATTCCATACTGGGACAACCATCTGAGATCATATTCAGTGTGGTCTTATTAAAAAAAATATAAAATAAAATAAAATAAAAGAGATCAGCTTCGGCTATTACGGGATGGGGGTATATATATATAGCCCTATGAATCATGATGATCAAGATCATTGGACAATATGTAAGACATAATTCCAATAATTTATACACTTTCCGTGTTTCTCTTTCATTTTTCTACTTTTCTTTTCTTTCTTTCCTCTGGCTCGATCAGACCCCTTCCCAATTGTCTCTCGGTCAGACACCGGAGGTCGAACTAAGGACCCACGGGAACCCGAAAAATACGGGCTAAGAAATCTTGAGCATCGTATATCATTGGCCAAGACCCACCGAGAGTCTGAGATATTGAAACCGGATTGGCGACATCCCGATACTCTAGCCGTGGATCTGAAGCAAGTCAGTGACTTCATGTCCGAAAAGTCAACAACCCTAATTCCCAAAAAGGGTAAACTGTAGCCCAAGAATAAAAATGGACCAGGTTAAGGACCCACCGTGACAGTGTTCTGGAATTTCCACTCTGTCTCGATATTGTCACTTCCTCGGCCTGCCTTTTCCTGTTCGGATTTAATAATAAAAAAATTATCCGGAAATCAAATATTCCTTCGCCATTCACACGTCGGGTTTCACCCGATGGATGAAAATAGGGCAGGCTCTATGGATCCAGGTACCAACCGAGAGCCACCACCGTCTGCATGGCGCAGAATTTAGCTCCCAATCCATCCCCGGCCAATCGGGGTGCCTCGCTCTTATCTAAATCGGTGCTACGGTGCTGTCCGGAAGGTACGGTATGTGTAGACGACGGGACTACAACAAAAAAGAAAGAAACAGAGGATTATTACAGTAAGACATATCATGCAGCGTTGGTCTTAGGCAAGCCAATTAAGTCTCACCATTTCAGATGTCATGCAAGCCACCGTATCGTATCTTATCAGTTACTTCGGTTAATTACAATGGGGGCGTCAATACGAGATCTGACCTCTTGAGGTTCAGATATGGCGAGAGAGGTGAGCCTCTCACCATGGGACACGACAGTTCGTCTGAGAGCTTATGGCGATCTGGATGTACAAACTCCAAAAGGATCCAGTCGGAGGGACCAGCGAGACAGGCGGCGAACAGATGGGTGATTTACTGGATCGAAATGGGAGTGGCTGAATAGGTGTCTCAATTGGCTGGAAATAATCCATAGTATTTCAAAAAAAATATGACTGCCCCGTTGGGCTCCACTCATGTCCCGGACCGGGAGTAAACCTAACGGTTCCCAGTCTATACGAGAATGTATCAATTCGTTGTTTTCTGCTGGGGCATCCAACAAAGTTTTTTCGCCTTCGGACTCAGCCAGACGTCACCCAAACCGCGGGCCAAGCATGAGCTCGACTCTGTCAGCGGCGAAAAAAAAAAAGAAAAGTAAAACTCAAAGAAGTAAAAAAAGGACGGATGGGAACGAGATCCGGAGAAGCTAGAGTAAAACCGTGTGGCCACTAAAGCTCACCAACTCGTCGCTTTAGCTGATAGGGGACAATAGTCTCAAGTGAGCTGGCACTTTCAGCAATAGAGTGTGGCCCTCACATCTGAGCCCTGTTTATTATTAGCAGACACGAGACGTCTTTGTTACATTTGATCCACTATCGCTAATGTTCACGAATCCTGCCAGCCTTTTATGCTGAGCCTCAAGACAATTTGCTAATCATTAGGTTGTCCTCTTGATTTCCCTTTCTCCCTCTTTCTCTCTCTCCTCAAGCTTTGTACCATTTTTGCCCGACTGTATTTTGTTTGTTTTCTTGTTTTTACCCTCTCCTCCACAATAGAGTCCATTCGTTGAAAGCCGACCTGCTCGTTATCTGATGTCTATCGCTCGTTATCAGTATACCCGACATCATTGACCGAGCAGTGAGTGAACGCCTGGCAAATACAGAGTCTTTGTGACTGGTAGCTATCTGTGGGACATAGGATTGCGCATATATGATTGCATGATAGCGGATTACCGATTATTGCTTGCATCTTTTGGTTTGTCGCCAACTTGACTACCGGGCGTGCCCGACCCATCACCCATTATGAAGTGGGCTTTCTCCAGTGCGGTGCTGGCGCTTTTCGCAACAACAGTAAAAGCCTGGCCTTACGAAGAATCTCTCTCCGCATACAACCTTAACGAAAACAAATCCGCGACCAACCCGGCTCAATATTGGGGAGAATGGCCGGACCACAAGGGGAAATACTTCCCTTCTCCCGACAATTGGCGATTTCCCGTCTATACTCTGTTCATGGACCGCTTTGTCAACGGAGACCCTACGAACGACAACATCAATGGAACCCTCTTCGAGCACGATATCTCCTCGACACAAATGCGCCATGGTGGAGATGTGGCTGGTCTAGTGGATACTTTGGATTATCTTCAGGGAATGGGTATCAAGGTTCGTCATTCGTTCAGGTTAATTACGTGGCATGCCATACTGAGAATTCTTAGGCCATCTATCTCGCAGGAACCATCTTGATGAACCAGCCATGGGGCTCTGATGGTTATTCCGCTCTCGATACGACACTGCTCGATCAACATTTCGGTGACATTGCGACATGGCGTAATGCTATCGACGAGATTCATAAGCGCGGGATGTATGTCATCTTCGATAACACGATTGCTACGTAAGTCTCGCCGCATCCACGGTACATATGAGATGATTGTTAACGCTTGTATTCAGGATGGGTGATCTCATCGGCTTCGAGGGCCATCTGAATGATACCACCCCGTTTTCGGTTAAGGAGCATAAAGCACTTTGGAAGAGCAATCGTCGCTATGTGGATTTCGATATAGGAAACGACTATAACCAGACATGCGACTACCCCCGTTTCTGGTACGAGGACGGTTATCCAGTTCAACAGTCTATGACTGAAGGCCTTGTTGGTTGTTATGACAGCGACTTTGATCAATATGGTGATATTGAGGCTTTCGGCGTGTTCCCTGATTGGCAACGTCAGCTAGCAAAATTCGCCTCCGTCCAAGATCGTCTGCGAGAATGGCACCCCTCGGTCCGGGAGCGGTTGATTCGTCATTCCTGTATGATTATTTACCAGTTGGATATCGACGGTTTCCGTTATGATAAGGCTACTCAGTCGACCGTGGATGCGCTAGGAGATATGTCGATGGCTTATCGCGAATGCGCCCGTGCCGTTGGCAAGGAGAATTTCTTCATCTCCGGTGAAATTACTGGTGGTAACACTTTTGGTTCCATCTATTTGGGCCGAGGTAGACAGCCGAACCAGTATCCTGAGACGGCGGAGAAGGCCATGAAAATGACCAACGAGTCCGAGTCGCAATACTTCCTGCGTGAAGCTGGACATGAGGCGATCGACGGTGCGGCCTTCCACTATTCGACATATCGTGCCCTGACTCGGTTCTTGGGTATGGACGGTAACTTGGCCGCCGGTTACGATGTACCTGTGGATTGGGTCGATGCGTGGAATCTGATGTTGCAGTCGAACGACTTCATCAACCCTAACACAGGCAAGTTTGATCCCCGCCATATGTTCGGCGCGACCAACCAGGATGTTTTCCGCTGGCCGACAGTCGAAAAGGGTGTGGAAAGACAGTTGCTTGGGCTGTATATCACTACCTTACTTCTTCCGGGTATTCCCCTCCTCCTTTGGGGCGAGGAACAGGCATTCTATATCTTGGATGCGACGGCATCTAACTATATCTATGGCCGTCAAGCAATGTCCCCCGCGACTGCGTGGAGAGACCACGGTTGCTTTTCCTTGGATTCCTCACAGTATTACCAGTGGCCTATTCAGGCCGGTCGTGAGGGTTGCCATGACCCAACTGCTGCGTACGATCATCGTGATCCGGCCCACCCGGTGCGCAACATTATCAAGCACATGTACCAGCTGCGCGAAGACTTCCCTGTTCTGAATGATGGCTACTCCGTCCAGAAACTCTCGAACCTGACCGAGGAGGTCTTCTATCCGGGTTCCAACGGTACCGCTACAGAAACGGGTTTGTGGTCTATCCTACGTGATGTCAATGCCGATGTGCAGGACCTAGGCTCCGACGCGAAGAATCAACCGGTGTGGCTCGTCTACCACAACACCAACCGTACAATTGACTTCAAGTTCAACTGCAAGGACAACGAGACTGCACTAATCTCGCCCTTCGCCACCGGCACCAAAGTTCGAAATCTGTTCTATCCCTATGACGAGCACACCTTGATTGATGGCCCCGTCAAGCTTGGACTGAACGGATCTACCGAGCTCAATGGCTGCCTGGCCAACATGACATTGGACGCCTATGAGTTCCGCGCCTACGTCCCCAGTGCACGTTTCACTAAGCCTCGTCCAATGATCACCCAATTCACTCCCGGCCATGACGTCCCTGTTCGCTCCACGGTGGCTCCCAATCTGGATGAAAGCGTGAAGATTGAGCTCTATTTCTCCGAAGAGATGGACTGCGATTCTGTGACCAAAGCGATTTCCATCAGCTCATCTACGGAATCTAAAAAGGTCCCGACGCTGGATGAGAAGACTGTAGACTGCAAGGGAATTCCAGCAAGCAACACCTCCTGGACTGGGCAGCTTCCTAGCGTCTTCATGTGGGCTGCCAACCTGACGGGAGTGTATAACGGCATCCACCGAGTCACGGTTAAGAACGCTAGCAGTACTAATGGAAACGCGACAACAAACGCGGTCGACCACTTCCTCTTCCGTATCGGACAAATCGATAACCCCATGGTCTTTACATCGGCCAACTATTCGACTAGTTTGCTCCACGAGGAATCGAATGGCACCCTATTCATCCAGCACCACGCAGCTGGTGCTGATAAGTGGCGTTATTCCACCAATTGGGGCACCACTTTCTCCGAGTGGAAGGATTACACAGGTGGTAATGACACTATCACGGAGTTAGAATGGTCTGGAACCAAGAAACAGAGATGGAAGGGACACCATGTGCGGGTCGAGTACTGGAGCAAATGGACCGGTAGCAGCGATTACGTTCAGGAGGGCGATGCTGGAGTGCATTCGAATGTGCCACGCCGCTTCCCCCATATCTTCTTCAACGGCCCTTACAATCAGTACGGATATGACGGTGGTCTTGATAACGTGGTGAGGCAGGACTCCAAAGACGGACTCTGGAAATATCACTTCACGGCGGAGTGGCCGGCTCAAGCCCAGCTGAACATCTGGGGCATGAATCCGGATGGAAAGCCTGATCAAAGCTGGGTGCTGGGTGATGCCGATAATGATTCCGTTCTGGATCGAATGCCACCCTCCTCTCTCTCTGCAACCTTGATTAACATCACCGAGCATCCGCCTAAGCCATATCTGGCTTGGAATATCTACATCAACGATGCGACCATGAAGTTCCAGCTCTTCCCTGTTGGGCACCAGAACACGCAGATCGCCATGTTCGTGCTCTTCTGGATCATCCCTGTCATCACCGGTGCAGCATGCGTCTACATTTTCATGAAGTCTTTCTATAAGGTCAAGTTCAACCAAATCGGTGTGAGTGAAAAAGCCACATTGATCCCGTTGGCCTTGCGGAGAAAGTTCAAGAGGAATCGTGGTGGTGATGAGGAAAGGATGAACCCCTTGATGCGTCTGGCCAACAAGTCCGGTTTCCTGCAGACCAACACCGCTATTGGCGGCGCTGCTTCTGGCAAGCGACGCATGGTTCTTATCGCGACAATGGAGTATGATATCGAGGATTGGCAGATTAAGATCAAGATTGGTGGTCTTGGTGTCATGGCCCAGCTTATGGGGAAAACTCTCGGACATCAGGACCTGATCTGGGTTGTTCCCTGTGTCGGGGGAGTCGAATACCCAGTGGATAAACCCGCTGAGCCCATGAATGTCACGATTCTTGGCAACTCTTATGAGGTTCAGGTCCAGTACCATGTCTTGAACAATATCACCTACGTTCTACTAGACGCCCCTGTGTTCCGCCAGCAATCGAAGTCCGAACCCTATCCAGCCCGTATGGATGACCTCAACAGTGCTATCTACTACTCTGCCTGGAATCAGTGTATCGCTGAGGCCTGCAAGCGGTTCCCGATTGACCTGTACCATATCAACGATTATCACGGTTCTCTAGCTCCGCTCTACCTTCTTCCCGATACAGTACCGGCTTGTCTTTCCCTTCACAACGCTGAATTCCAGGGTCTCTGGCCAATGCGTACACAGAAAGAAAAGGAGGAGGTGTGCTCCGTCTTTAACCTAGATATTGATATTGTCAGACGTTATGTGCAGTTCGGTGAGGTTTTCAACTTGCTGCACTCAGGTGCTAGTTATCTTCGTGTTCACCAGCAGGGTTTCGGTGCCGTCGGTGTGTCCAAGAAGTACGGAAAGCGGTCCTACGCCCGTTATCCCATCTTCTGGGGTTTGAGGAAGGTCGGCAACTTGCCTAACCCTGATCCTTCGGATGTGGGAGAATGGAGTAAGGAAAAGGCTATTGGTAACGCTGACGAGGTCCATGTGGATCCCGACTATGAGGCCGGCAGGGCAGACCTCAAACGCCAGGCTCAGGAATGGGCTGGTCTTGATGTCAACCCTGACGCTGATCTAATGGTGTTCGTTGGTCGTTGGTCCATGCAGAAAGGTGTCGATTTAATCGCCGATGTGATGCCAGCTGTTCTTGAAGCTCGCCCTAACGTGCAGGTAATCTGTGTTGGACCTGTTATCGATCTTTATGGTAAATTCGCTGCCCTGAAGTTGGACCACATGATGAAGGTTTACCCTGGACGTGTGTTCTCGAGACCTGAATTCACCGCTCTTCCGCCTTATATCTTCTCTGGTGCTGAATTCGCGCTTATTCCTTCTCGTGACGAGCCCTTTGGTCTAGTCGCAGTCGAGTTCGGCCGTAAGGGAGCCTTGGGTATCGGTGCCCGTGTCGGTGGTCTCGGTCAGATGCCTGGATGGTGGTATAACGTCGAATCTACTGCGACATCTCATCTTCTGTACCAGTTCAAGCTTGCCATCGACGCCGCACTTAACTCGAAACAAGAGACCAGAGCCATGATGCGTGCCCGTTCTGCTAAACAGCGATTCCCCGTCGCCCAATGGGTCGAGGACTTGGAAATCCTGCAAACCACCGCAATCCAAGTACACAACAAGGAATTGGTCAAGCACAACGGTCGTCCGTTCACTCCGACTGGAACGACTACTCCTAGTGGCCTTATGACTCAACCTGCGAGCCCTCTCGGGACCCCAGGAATGCAAACTCCTCTTGCTCATTCTAGGGAAAGCAGCTACTCGAACCTCAACCGTCTAAGTGAATACGTTACCCAGCCAAAGACCAGCTACAGCAGAGATCCCAGCCCTAGCGGCACGGAGAAGCCGAAATCAGGACTTCAGCGACAGCTTTCCCTTGGTGTTCGCTCTGGACCTGGTCATCAGAGCCGTCGTGGTCGCGCTCGCCAGCGTGACAGCATCCCAGAACACGAAGACACCCAGGAAGCTCACGGTGGCGCCATTACTGATGTTGAGGAAGAAAGCAGTGACGACGACATTGTCAACCATTACGCGGATGACGAGTATACTCTTACACCTGCCCAAGTCGAAGAAGGCCGTAGGTTACAGGCCGCCCAGCAACAGGCTGGTGTGCGCATGCCGTTGAGTCCAGGTGGTAGACGCTACAGCCAAGACTCGTTGCATCCGAGAAATGTCCAGCCTCCTTCGAGTCCCGGAACACCCCCAGCCGCTTCCCAGAGTCTCCTTCCTCCCCCTAGGCTCCTCGATCCCGGCAGTCGTCTCAGTAGCGCATCCGTTCTCTCACTTGACTCCGTTGTCGGTGGCAAGAAGGACTTCAAGCTGCAAAAGGTTGATCCGTTCTTCACTGATAGCACCGGCGAGTATTACAAGATCTTTGATAAGAAGCTTGATGAACTCAATGGATCGAACTCGGAGTCGCAACTGTGTATCGAAGAATACTTGATCAAGAGTGAAAAGGAATGGTTCGACAAGTTCCGTGACGCTAGACTTGGTCGCACTAAATCGCCAACTCCCTCAGTCTATCGTGATAAGCACGGCGCTTCCCCTATCGGCTCGTTCTACGATGATAACGGCTCCCGTATGAGTGGTAGCGATGGCCCTCACTCCAATGACAGTGAAGACGACGAGTTCCTCCTCGGAAAGGACTATGTCCCTCCCACCGGTCTCAAGAAGTGGATGCAGATTCGCATCGGTGACTGGCCTATCTACTCCTTGTTCCTCGCTTTAGGCCAAATCATTGCTGCCAACTCGTACCAGATCACATTGCTCACGGGCGAAGTCGGTCAAACTGCCGAGAAACTGTACGGAATTGCAACCACGTATTTGATCACGTCTATTCTCTGGTGGCTTGTGTTCCGCTACTTCAAATCCGTCGTCTGTCTGTCTGCGCCATGGTTCTTGTACGGTATCGCCTTCATCTTCATTGGATCCGCCCATTTTGAGAGCAACTCTTTCACTCGGGGATGGATTCAAAATGTCGGTAGTGGGTTCTACGCCGCGGCCTCGTCTAGTGGTTCTTTCTTCTTCGCGCTAAACTTCGGTGATGAAGGTGGTGCACCTGTGGAAACATGGATCTTCCGTGCATGTCTCATTCAGGGTATCCAGTCCGCCTATGTTATTGCTCTCTGGTACTGGGGTTCAACCCTGTCACAGGCACAAAGTGAGGGTCTCTTGACTCCTACAAACAATATCTCCAATTCTTGGAAGATTAGGTAGGTTATATTGATCTCTTTGGTTAATTTCACTAGCTAACTAATACTTTCACAGTGCCATCTGTTACCCCATTGCCGCGGCCCTTTTCGGAATTGGTTTGCTCTTGACATTCGGCCTGCCCAACTATTACCGTCAAACCCCTGGCAAGGTCGCTTCCTTCTACAAATCCGTGTTCCGTCGTAAGATCGTCCTCTGGAACTTTGTCGCGGTCATCCTTCAGAACTTCTTCCTCAGCGCCCCCTACGGCCGCAACTGGCAGTGTAAGTTGACCCCTGTATAACGGTTTCCATCATATCAGACCAAACTAACTGTGTCTCTTTGCAGTCCTCTGGACATCCCACCACGCACATCACTGGCAAATCGTCATCCTCTGTGTTGTTTTCTACGGCTTCGTATGGGCAGGCTTCCTATTCGTCGTCAGTCGCTACTTCAAATCACACAGCTGGTTCCTCCCCGTGTTCGCCTGTGGCCTCGGAGCTCCCCGCTGGGCACAAATCTGGTGGGGTGTGTCTGGCATTGGCTACTACCTCCCTTGGGTGACAGGAGGATATACCGGCGGCGCGCTCGTCTCCCGAAGTGTCTGGCTCTGGCTCGGCGTGCTGGACTCGATCCAGGGTCTCGGCTTCGGTATCATCCTCTTGCAAACCCTGACTCGCATGCACATGCTTTTCTGTCTTGTTTGTTCTCAAGTCCTTGGTTCTATCGCTACGATCTGCGCGAGAGCCTTCGCCCCTAATAATGTGGGCCCAGGGCCGGTTTCGCCTGATCCTACCTTTGGTGGGAGTGCGGTTGCGAATGCCTGGTTCTGGGTTGCTCTGTTTTGTCAGTTGTTGGTCTGGTAAGTTATTCACATCTTATGAACTTTGTTATATACAACGATCGCTAACGTGTGATGATTACAGTGCCGGTTACATCCTCTTCTTCCGGAAAGAACAGCTGTCAAAGCCTTAAGGGCCATGCTTAACTGTGTGGTGTTTGTTATGATTACTACCGTGAATGTATACATAGTCCAGCTCTCTGGACGTTACTGTCTATCTTAATATAATCCTTTGTATATAGATGACCATAATCTGAACATATTCAGATCAACGAGATTTTACGTGAAAACTTTATAGTGCGGAGTACCGGCACGGCCGGTGGAAAGAATGTGTAGATGGTGTAGAAAGGGATAATGTCTTTCGTCTAGGATCAGATCCACTGGCCCTAACTTCAAATACAGGATGAACTTTCTTGGCAAGTCTCTTTCGTTGCATTGCATCCATATCTCATTTAAATAGAAGGGAATTCGTGACAGAGACTGCAAGCGCTTACTAAGCGACTGTCCTTTGTTTACAACACGTGACCCGACGCGTTGATGTGATCCAATAGTAGATCCAATGTATCGGGCAAACTATTTTTTCAATGAAAGTGAGAAGTATAAATGCCTCGAAATATTCAGGTACACGAAAAATGGCTGCCTTTAAGATACTGCAAACATGTCACGGCCCCAGTCTGGCTACCTAACCCTAACTCTTTGTCTATGCATCAACAGCTTGGACTAGGTCACTCCAGTAGACTAAAATCAGTAAGTAGTGTGATATTATCCGCCGACCAGAGGACTTTGGCGTCGATATAGAGCCACGTTATAGATGAGAATATAACGTTGCTTGCCTATACAGAAGACTAGTGTCTATATCCGACTGCACTAACCGACCCCACCTTTGGGACACCTGTTGATGGATTTATGAGCCTAAACAAGCCACCACTAAACATTATAATAGCTCTAGTGAGTTTTCGCTCATACCATAACTCATAGCACGCGAATTAAAAGGGAAGATTGATATTATATTCAGATGCGTATCTAATCTACCCGCTCGATTTGCACTACTTCTATTGTCTCAAGTTCGCTAATAACATCATCGCTCAATCTAATCGATCAGTTAGTTCGATTATTATTGGAACTGCTGATTTTCCCTAATTTCACCCTCTCCTTTATCTAAAGGTCAATACTTACTCATCAAAGATTAGCATTGGAAAAGTCGCATACAACTCAACCTCGTAATCTCCTTTCTGGATGCCATGGCTTGCAAGGATCCTATAGTATAATATTGATAAAAGAGCCCTTACCAAGGTCCCAGACATCATAGATCAACTTACTCGTGGAAAATGGAGTCATCGTCGCGAAACATTTCACGGTCTGCAACGTAAACGATTACCTAATCAAGCCATGTCAGCACTAAACTGTGAAGTCAACGATTATCGTGTTACTTCATAACATACAGGCATTTTGGAGAGATGTGTCAAGGTTTGCAAGGTATGGTTAAAGAAGATTCGGAGACAGGAAGAACAGTAGATACTTATACCGATAGTAGGAAGTGAGATCGGCAGTTGCTCGCGTCATATTTTCAGCTCCTGTATGTACATACCAAACTTACTCATTTCAGCTCAGTCAATATCACTGCTATATCCAATCAAAACATCTGCGGTTACCAGGTTGTACTGCGATAGGGTGCGAGAGACCCCTAGTAGAGAGGTTCGCTTAAAGATCATGAGTGGAACTTGTGGACCTATTATGTTTTGTATACAGCTGGCAAGATCCGTTAAAGGGATATGACATACAACCACATCCACATGAATCCACACAATCTTTTTACACCCTATCATACTCTGTAGTATCTCAGCGGATAGATCGATCAGTGCGCGAAGTGGGGGATATTTCAGCTCTTGGCATATATGTTATCAACCGTAGATCATATATGCCGAGTATTATCCAAGCCAACCACCCACTGCGCTGGTCTCGGACCTTCAAATACCGCCAGTTGTGATCCTTTAGTCTAAGACCTCGATTACTGGTCAGTGAGGGAAATCGCCTACTCGACAGAAGTAGAGCAGGAACACATCCTATCGTATCGGTAGACTCCTATCGGTATTGTAGTGGTGAATTGCGGGGCACTATTTGTACCCGATAGCTATTGTGGAGGTCAATATCCGACATTGGCATGGCATGCTACATCACGATTCGCAATACAGGCGACACTGATGACCACCACGCCAGAATTCTGGGGAGATTTGCTATGATTTGATCTTGTGCTTGTTATATCTACATTCTACAGGTTCGAATTATCGTCTCGCTTCTTCTGACTTTATATATTCCCTGGCCTCCCCCGCGTCTGGTGCAGAAATTCCGAGGTCCCTCGGCTGACCTAAACGGGGTTAGCGTCTCGGATCCCCGAGATGTCAGGTGAATTTCTCTTCAGTTATCATACATCCAGCAAACAATCACAGTTGCCAGTATATTTCTCCTCATCTTCATTGTAACATCATATAAATATCTAGAATGTCATTTCCGGGAATAATAAAACATAACAAAACCCATCCTGGTACCTTACTTCCCTCGGATCTCCCACCCGTATACCACTAAGCCGAGATATATAAAAGCTTCACTCTCGGCCCGCGGCAAAACACCAGGTCTACCACGATGTCACCTACGACAAGGATTGCAACGCCGCGAACCTTCCCACTAGTTGTAGCCATGCTAGCTAGATAAGCTCATTCCAGAAGGTCGGCTCTTCATCCGTCTACTAAGGTTATCATCCGATAGTGATCTTCATGTCAATCTGACGATCGTGACTCTATTATGTGGGTATGCTGATCGAACTTAAGTTTATATTGATGTCGGATAATCGCTTGCTCTTGTGGAAGGGTGGTATAGTGGGTTGAGGGGAAGTATGTAAGATAATGTGAAAAGGTGTGAACTCTGTAGTGTTGAGGTGATTGCAAGATATAACATCCAATCAATCAATCACCGAGATGTTGAACAAAAGAAAAAGAAGGAAAAGGTAAAAGAATTAGAGATACATACAAGGAGATCAAGAAAGGGGAAATCAAACAAGGAAAACTGAAGGGGAATCGAAAAAATCACAACATCCCGCAAAGCCCTATATCCTTCATTAAATCACCAGCGACAATATCAATTCCAGCCGTATCTTCATCCTCGCGACCAAAGGCGATGAACATCACATCGTCCAAGTAGCCATGATACTTGTTGCCCTGTGCTTTCCAGCTGATGGAAGTCACGTATAACATCTCCGTGTGATCCCAGGCCTCTGACTCTCCCGCAGTCAGCGCCTTTGGTTTCTTTCCATGACCAGACGTGCCACGACCTGAGATCCAGAGGGGCTTGGTCGATATGCCATGGACATCGAAGGGAGCCGACCGGCGGAAAAGCATGACATATGGCTCGTACACGCTATGGAATGCATAGAAACTCTTGTGTTGAAAGATGGTGAGGATGAACGTATTGAGATCGGTCGCCTGGCACAGCGGATCCGATCGCTGGCATAGGGTGATAGTCAGAGAGTTGGTCGCTTGGTGAATCGACTCCAACTCCGCGTCCTTCAAGGCCGGAAGGTGTCGCTGTAAACATTGCCGGTCGATCGCAGCCGCAAGGGGTGCCAAGTCTGGACCGACTGAGCCGTCAAGTTCCAGTCGCGCGAAGACTCGGTTGGGAGCTACATCGTAATGGACATACGCTTGTCCTGCAGCGTCCCAGAAGAGAAACCAGTTCTTCTCGACGGCCCCGTAGGGAAGCGGACGTTGCAACTCGGTGGCCTGGCGGAACCCATGATCGGACAAGATATCCATGTCCCCCTTCCAGTCGACCAGTGGTCGGAAGTCATGGATCCATTGTCCGAAGCAGGTGAATTGGGAGTTGGACCCGTAGACAGCATACGGTGCCTCGGGCCCATAAAATACACGCGCATCGTGAGGTCCAATGTTGAGCGTGAAATACGACAGATCGCCCAAGCAGTTGTTACTGTCGCCGACCGTCGCGGCGATGGGAAGAATCAAGGGAGGCTCAACACAGCCTAGGGTTCGTCCGCCATCCCGGAAGACGGCGTCGCACACCAGTTCGGCGAACCAGACCGAGCTCTTGCGTTTGTCGGCAGGCTTGTGCAGTTGCGCCGTGATGATCCATGTATTCGGCTGCTCGGGATGGGGGATAATACTAGGATTAATGGCCTGTCGGCCACTAAAGTCGATTTTGAACAACTTCTTGTCCGGTGTCGATACAGAGTACAGCTCCGTATGGGTCATGGACATGTCTATCTTGGGGTCCGAAGATGCATCGAGACCCGTGTGTTGGTCCCCATATTGTTGTTGTTCATATTGCTGACCCCAGGGTTGTCCGCTAGCATCCGGACTTAAGCTTGGATCCGGCTTTGGAAAGGAATGACCGAAAGGAAGACTACTATTGCGATTGAGATAGTTGCGATGGTACAATTGAAGCCCTAACACAACGAGGACCAGCACCACGCCAACCACGGGGACGATGCGCTTCAACCCTTTCGCCAGCATGACTAACGAAAGAGGGGTAGCAGGAAATTCAACTCCGATAGTCGAGCAAACATCAGCCTATTGTACGAGGGTTCCTTGGAGCTAACAGGAAGACACCAACCGCGTTGGGAGGCAAATTAGGGCACGATGCAGGTTTGGATACTTTTTTTCTCCCGCGTGCGCTATTTTTTTTCATGCCATCCTTTTCAATCTCAGCCGTGTTTTCTCCTCTCCAGTGTCCAGGGTCTGGGGCCAACTCGTCATGTAACCATGGTTGTTAGTTCCACTTAGTGGCGTCTTTTAAGATTTGGTCGAGCTTCCTTTCCCCGGGGTTCCAACCACTGAACATCCCCCGTCTGGGGTATTGGGAGGATCCACTGCATTAGAAGGAGAAAACTAGAAATACATGTGATAGCTGTGGGTATACGCAAGTCCTAGTTTAATTAATGAAATTCCTGCCGGCGTGGTTATTTTATTTTTATTTTTATTTTTAATTTGATTCCCCTCTCCCACTTGTATCGGAAGCGGAAATTGGTCCGTGGTGGATCCTTTACGACTGCTAACTGATCGTCTTCCGAGCGATAACAAATTGATCACAAGGGAAGCCAAGCAGGAAGAAAGATACCGATCGCTGGCACTACGAAGAAAACTCTTGAATCACGAAGAAAATATCAAAGTTTGTTTCTATATATATGCAAGAATTATACTATGATTGGTTTGCGGGAGCCAGCGTCTTCCGATAGCACCACTGTGCAAACCGGACGCTGGGTTCATCGACGAATTTGGTCACAATCTCCGCGAGCCAAAGCGTCACCGGCAGCAAAAGAAAGTGGGGAGCAAAGAAGTTCAATTCCAGTCCAAGTGGGCCGACTTTGGGCAGAGGGAAGCGATTAATCCACCCAGGACAGGTCGTCTCATGCGAGTCCCGAACCCAACCCACCGCGGCATAAAGGCGATCCCCCAATACCCAGAGGACGGGTCCGTGGACCAAATAGAATGCGAACGAGATGCGGCCAAGATACTGGTTGAAAGGGGTTTCAAAGAAGCTTTTCAGCCAGTGGATCCGCGAAATTGAGGCCACCAGGAAGGTCGCGGCCCAGAATAGATAGAACCATTTGAAATCAAAGACCGCCTGGGGCTTCAGGTAGGATAGATAGTACCACCCCGGAGACTCTCGTAGGAATTGTTCCTCCCAAGTCCGGGATGGTACACCACCCAGGTACATGCTGATAAACAACATTGCATAAAAAATTCCCTCTTTGAACGGCTCCAGCATCATGAACACGTCGGGAAGCTCGTCCCTGGCGGCACGGAGATCCAGGTCACAGAGCAGCATACCAGACATGAAGAGCGCGCAGAACCAGCCGTCAGCGATGTACATGAAGTAGAAGATCAATCCGAGTTCGCACAATAGTCGTGCATTGGGTCGACATTTCGAAAATGCCTGGAGAGCCGTGTAGATGACGATAGACCCGCGGAACTCGACGGGGATAGACCACGAATGGAAATTATAGGTGAACCAGGGCTCGCCACCAGTGCGAAAGACGAAGCTGAAGTTTTTCAGCTCGACATACCAATTCCATAGCTCCTCCCCGTAAGTTGATTTGATCTCGGGAGTTGCGTGGATGCGAAACAGGTGTAGATATGTCATATACACGAAGGTGGTGCAAATGACGGGGATATGCAGTCGTAACCAGCGCCGGAATAAGGCAGAGGCCAGGTTATCACCTAGTTGAAGATAGTCGCCAGCTCTGATCAACGAGAGTGGTTTGGCCGACAGCACATAACCTGACAGCACGAAAAAGACGCTCACGGCGAAGTGACCACCCGAAAAGAAGAGGCGCACGCCGGGGAAGGCAACGAAGTAATGTTTCTTCTGGTAGCCATAGGCATTCTCAAAAATCATCTCAGCCCCGATGCCATCGTGAGCCCACAGCTCATGATGACCCCAGTAGACCAGAAAGGCTGCAAAGCCTCGAAGTCCGTCTAGGTAAGCGGTACGCCTGCTCTGGTGGCTGTTGTGGCCACCAATTCCGGTCAGGAATGCCGGCCGGAGGTGATCAACACACCACTGAGCGGCCCGCGTAGGAAGAGATCGGATCGGGGACGTTGGGCGCGATTTCCAATATTCCTTTTCTAACGTGCCCTCCAGATCTACTGTACGCATTTTGGGGATGTCACCAACAGCACTGTCTTCGTGGTAGCTGGTCATTATGGCGATTCAATGGCCCGTGGAACTGGGCCAGCACAATCGCCCGCACGGAAGGATGACGAAAAGTGGTATTTGAGGGCGGAGATAATCCTGGTCCGCGCGGATTCAGAGACGGGAGATCTGACCCGGCTCGTGCGGAGACTGGGGAATGGAGAATGAGAAGAGGCAATGACCAATTTACACCCAGATAAGAGACGTAATGCTGGAGTAGGGCATCACACATCACATGCGGTGATGAGGTCGAGAATTCCGAGGAAATCCTGTGGCCAATAACACCCGGCCAACTGTGAACTAAATAGAGCAGTCGTCAGCTAGGGATCTGTTCGTAGAGTCTTATCGTCCCCTAGCGACCAAGACACATGCGTCGGGGTCCATACTTGGCTCTCAATGTAACCCTGGAGCCGAGGCTTACCCCAGACCCCCCGGCACTGTGGGAATTGCGTCGACCCAGTCAAAGAGGCACGCTACCAATAGCGTCGTGCGCAGCGGCTCCAGTGGCGCACTAAATGGATCTGGACTTTACCCCAAATGAGCTTAATGATGTCCATGGATGCAGCACGGGCAGGATACATGCTAAAACACAGCCACTCAGCACCAACGAGGCCAGGCACGCTAACGGGGATAACTAAAACTAGCGAAATTAAGACGAAGCTGTAAGGATGATCCAACAAAAATCTTGTTGAGCGGCGGGGACACGAGATAGCAATCTCCGCATGGTCCGTGACGCGAAGCTCATAAACGTCGGAGGGTATCCTTTTCTCCCGGGTCTCCATCCATTGATATTCTTGGGTTATGCGTCTCCGGAATAATCAATGACATCCTCAATGTCCGGAGTGTGCCTGCCGAGACAGATCCGCAGGATCATCCCCGGATGCCTCGCGGCCATCTTGTTTGTGTCTTATCTTTCTATGACGGACACGTTTAGTGAGCTAAGTGATGGTCTATCCTACCGATCCTGTGAAACCCACCGGTTTTTCCCTAAGAAGATCTGGCAATCATGGAAGGTTGCTCCCTTCGAGTTTGAGGAGCGCGACCTTACCGTGGCTCGTAGCTGGACGTCCAAGAACCCCGGCTATCGATACGAAGTACTGACTGATCAAAATGATCTTTACTACGTTGAAACCCACTTTGGCCCTGACGGGTTCAATCGCCCAGACATTGTGGACACATATCGCACCCTCACGGCACAAATTATCAAGGCCGACCTACTGCGATATCTGATCATGTACGTGGACGGCGGAGTTTGGGCAGACATTGACGTCGAGGCTCTCCGACCAATTGACCGATTTATTCCGGAGCGCTACGATGAGCACGACATTGATATGGTAATTGGAGTCGAGATCGATGAACCCGATTTCAATGATCATCCCATTCTCGGGCAGAAGTCGCAGTCGTTTTGCCAGTGGACTTTTATGGCCAAACCACGGCAGCCTGTGATGATGCGCTTGGTCAATCATATCCTGGAGTGGCTAAATGAGCTTTCCGTCAAACAAGGGAAGCCCATCGGCGAGTTGGAGTTGGAGTTCGATGATATCATCAGTGGAACAGGACCTTCTGCCTTCACAGCGGCGGTGCTGGCCGAGATGAGCATCAATGCGGGGCACGAGGTAACATGGAAGACCTTCCATGATATTCCCGAGTCCAAGCTTGTCGGAGGGTTTCTCGTCCTCACCGTCGAGGCATTTGCAGCTGGTCAAGGCCACTCCGATAGTGGGAATCATAACTCCCGCAACGCCTTGATCAAGCACCATTACCACGCCTCCGGATGGCCCTCTAAGCATCCACGACATAACCACCCGGTTTACGGAGAGGTTGAGCAGTGCAATTGGAACAAGGAGTGCGTAGCGCAATGGGACGCCAATACCGCCGCATTTGCTGCGCTTTCGCCGGAAGAACAAGAACATCAGATCGCTCTGAAAAGAGCTTTAGACGCCGAAGCAAACCCGGTCCAAGACCAGACGGCCTGGATTAACCCTGACCCCGATCCAGAATGGCGGGAACCGGAGTGGCAGCCAGAGTGGCAATGAGACCGTCTATGATATTGACTCTATGCTCCACGACACTAAGGGCGTGGCTGACTGACATCAAGCATAACGGTCATTGTCTGAGCAACGGCGTCTTAGGGAGGAACATGGTATTATGACAGTGGATTGAGCCTAAGGTAGGCTAGCAATAGTGCACTGGCGTTATTCCTATTCTCCATGGAGAAGAAAACGTTGAAGCATTGAAATGGATCTGGAGCTTTTCATGGAGCGGCGTTCAGGTATGGTGGCACGAACTAGCATGTTATATTGGAGTTTTGATTTCTCTTTTCTTTTCCCCCTTTTCCTTTTCTATTGCCCGTTTTCCTCGATCTCTCTCTTCCTGCAAAGAGTGGGTGATTGGTCGGCTATGATAGATGGGCGGCTCTTTGTTTAATATGTAGTGATTCATGGTTCATGGCATAGAGGGATTTGCCAATCAAGGCAGCCTAAGAAACGTCTACGATAAATTCAAGAAAGTGTTCATACACGGTACAAGTTTATTCAATTGTAACCTGCGACTATCATACAGGTGTTAGAATACATACCTTGCTGCTCTATAATACAGTGCCAGACGTCTTCCTTTACGCATGTTGAAAAGCTTCACGGACCATAAAGCTGACATATAACACGTTAGCTGTCGAAAAGGCCCCATGAGCTCTCTACACCGTTCAATTGAAATTGACTGCGGATATAGTCGTCATCCACCAGCTCATCAAGCATGGCCCAGAAGTCGTCTTGATTCATTGCCGGAAACCCTGTCGATTCTTGCAGGGCCCCAGCAGGCGAAATCCTAACATCCGGTAGAAAAGGTGCGTCGTCCAAGCCACTGTGAGGGACGGATGACAGAGACACTAGATCTACCATTCGTTTCGCCAGGACCTCAAATATGTCGCGGAACTTCGTGGCTGTCGGCCATCTTTCGGATATCGCAAAGAGAACGTTAGAACATGAGCGAATGTCTTCGAATCGAGCTAAGTCTGCATGCTCCCTCTCTGCCCAGATACAGTATAGCAATGTTAGACCTGCTGTGAAGATGGAATGCAGAGCGAGGAAGTTCCACCCCAAAGGCCTTCTTTGGTGTAACGTTCTATAGTATTGGCAAATGTCTCCAGCGGCTCTAGCACTTAATGCTAGGTATTCTTTATCCTTGGGAGAGTTCGTCTCGGAGGTAAAGTGGGTGATTCGGTGTTGTAGAAGCATGCGCAGAGCCTTGCTGTATTGTATGCGGAAGAACTCTGGGGTATCATACAGAGAGTAGCCTTCCTGTAGCTTACCATCGGGTGTAAAAAAGGGTATGTTGTTCAACCACTCGAGGAGTTCCTGTCGATAAGAGTCGATTATTGTATCATAGGTATAGTCCGGCATGGTGGCCGGGCTGCTAGCACTGTAAAGTTCCTGCTTTATCCTGCTCTCCAGTCGCCTAAGCCGACATAAGTGTACGAAGGAGGATAGGTTCGAGGTTTTTGTTTCAGTAAGTGCCGCAGAGGACTGGTCGTATTGAATTTCCTTTCCGCTGACAGGGCTTTGTTCCAGAGCAACAGGTAACTGATAAGTAGATTATGATTTAGCCAACCGGTATGATGCCTCCAACTGAGCGAATGACATACATCAACATCGATATCATTTTCCGACAGGGCGAACGGACGTCCTAGAGTCAAGGATACAGCACGGTCAAGAACATAAGCGCTCCAAAACACTCGTCGCCGAATCTCAATACGATATGGATCCTGTGCTCGTGGGCCGCCACACTTGATGTTGCGGTGCATTCCCAATTCTACTGCATACCGAACCGCGAATCCAATGATGTGCCAGCCGCCTAAGTTAGAAATACTACCCGGGGTACGAAGAATGTATAGCGCGAGCAAAAGTAATGATTGAATCCTCTCTAGCCCAGGAACCTGCAGTGCCTCATCAACATATCGAGTAGCGTTCGAATAGTAAAACTCCGGGTTGATGTTCCCGCCCATTTCCGGATGAAGCTGCATAATGCGGGCGCTGATTGCGAGAACCATATGAAGGTGGAACGGCTTGGATGGACTAACCCGACTTGTATCCTTAGACAGTTGGTAGGATTGGTAGAACTCCTCAAAGCTGAACCTGTCTAGAAATGGGTATCGGGGGTGAACTCGGCTGAAGAAAATATCCACTAGCTTCCGCTCGACCTGGGGATCGGGTCTAGTGTGATTGTTCGTGGGCGGACAAACATCGTTGGTAGCCTGCATGCTTGAAGATGCGATTGAGTCAAGCGCTGGGTGTGGAAACGGCGATTGAGACAATATCCCTTCCACCATTTTCGACACAGAAAAGCCCGCGGTCGCGCCGACGAAGAAAGGTTCGGCCGTGGCATTCATACTTAGCAGGGCCACATTGGTTGACAGCTCGGCTGTTACCGATGTCACTTGGTGCTCCGACGCCGGGGTGATATTGCGCTGGGCACGACCTTCCAACTCGGCGACTTTGCTCTCCAAACTTCGGGTATACTGTAGGAGGCTGGCGTACTCTTCACCCATATCGGCCCCCATATGGCTTACTCCTGCCCAGGTGCAAGCTTCAGTCGTCAGTTGGACAAACATGGTTCATTTCAAAGGTGCATATATATACAAGCTCTCGCCTTTTGACATGGCGTGCATACTGGACGCGTCCCATTGCACTACGTGAGGTTAGTACTACGACATGAGAGTATTACAGTCAGGGGTTTCGAGTGTACTTTGGTTTTTCGTCGTTTGCAGCGCAGACACGCGATGGGTGCCCGAGTTCGCTTGGAAGATGAGAGATTCCCCGGATCATTCATTGAAAACAATCACGTAGTAAATAGTGGGTGGTGAGCAAGAAAATGTTGGATTGCGTTGAATAACAGGATCAAGTGGAGAATCGAAGAATTGGTTGGTTTTGGGGGATTATTTTAGTATTAAAGGGTCCAGGCCATTAGACAAATCAGCTCACGCACTAAACGGGGCGCCCCCACCATTCTTCACTCCCCAATGCGACCTCATTGAGTAATCCAACGCTCGTCTAAGGAACGATCTTCGTGAAGTCGCTCCATACCAATTTCCTAAATGGTCCATCGACATGCAGATGGAGACCACGTGAGTCCATCCCCTGACTAAATAGGAAGGCGGAATACTGTTCCATTCCCAATGTATGCACATTTTGCATCTCATTTATCGCCTAGACTCAAATGCCCGTTTTAGGGCAAACTCTTGAAAGTTCCCCCTGCATGGAGGCCCCTTACATACTTTGATCGACCTCTTGGTGAGGTTATAAATAACACAGCTGACTGTGCATGTCGAACCAGAATAAGGATTCGGACGACCTGGCTGCACAAACGGGCCCTCAGTTGCCTTCCGGGCCGAATGCTCACAGAGACTGTGAGGATATCCAGCGTGGTCCTTGAATGCATTCATAATATCGGACTCCGTAAGAAAACCAATGAGCGCTTTTCTTCGGATGCCCACTTCTAGCCGGTCGGCACGATACCAAGAACTGCCCCCGGCTAAAGTATCCTGGATCTCGGACTGACACAAGAAGGATTGCGTTTTAAAATGGTTGCTATGTAGGATATACGGCGTATCGGAGCCAGCTGACCCAGATATTTTGAATATGATTCTGGGAGTGATCTCTAAACAGATTCCCATATTATCTGCGGTTGTCAGCATCAAATTGCAGGAAACGTGACGGGGTGTTCTGGCGACCCGCTTGAGACCGTCGGCATAGCTAGGGCTTTCTAGGAATAGTCGTCGTAGAGCTGAGGACGGAGGAATGGCCGGCATTTCCCCTTTCCCCACTCCAGTATCAAGCGAGAAGGGTATTGCATCAATTGAGCTGCAGAGTGAATTTGCACATAGCCCGAGCCCATCCGAGTTCATTCCTGATCGACACAGCTGGCCTGCCTCGGTTACAAGGAACAAGGACGGTAGATTCTCTGAAGGGTGCGGGTGAACCTCTAGGTAGATGATACCGTCTTCCTTGTAGAGCCGATTTGACATATCCCAATTTTGGGCCGTGTATACTTCCCCATTGCCGGTCGCTTCGGATAGGATAATCGCGCTAGTGCATTCAGAAGACGCTCGTGGATACGACGGATAATAAGGCTTATCCTCAGCCTCCGAGGTTAACTGATGAAGACTTCGAGTTGGGTCATCGCACGTTGTAGAAGGATTGCTAATGTGTGAGAGGTCATATCGTGCATTCAATAAGATTATATCTTCCAGGTCCACTCCTGCACCGTCGGCGACGCCACGCATTTCTTTGAGGCCCGATAACCAATACTTTTCCAAACCTGGAATATAGCATTCCCGAATAATTCTCAGTGCGGTGGGCCTACTATAGTATGAGCAGGTCGAAGGGAGATGGTTGGGCGTTGTGTCTCACCATGAGATAAGATTCCCTGGCCGTTTATAATGAGTAATATTCCGCAGAATCTTATCCTTGACCTGCTGTCCATGCGAAAAACCGCGGTCATAGGGCAACCCGTGCACCACGACATGTTGATAATTGTCGCCGCTTAGTTCGCTTGGCATATTGGCGTTAAAGATTAGGGCTTGGCATAGGCAGAAGAGAGAATTAGGAGATCTTCCACGTTGGTTTTCGTTTCTTATCTTAACTTCGGATTGTATGTTTCTCAATCAATGAATGTCGAATTCATAGCGAGTATAAGTGTTTTATAAAAACATTTTGTCAATTGTTTGATGATAGAGCAGCATCGGCAGGTTCCCGACGGCTTGGAAGGCAATCGGTAGCTTGCCGACCCATCGGGAAGAGCCGACCCTCTTTATCATGCTCTCTCTGCAAACCCCTTATTCATCCCTGTCAGTACGGAGTAGCCACCACAGAAGAAGGATGATTTGCCTCTCAGAAAGGCCCGCGCCGATCCCGCTGTTCTCCACATGGGATAACTAGATTCATTCAGTCAGTGAGATGTGAAGATGATGTGGACACTGTGCGGGGAATGTCTTGGACCCTTGCCCGGTGCGTAAAACAGTCTTGTGAGTCTGATTAAAAGCTTGTCGGAGTTTCATAAAACCCCGACTTCTGACACCCCCTTATACTCACCGTCCTTATATATTAGATTGCCATGTCAATAAATCCCGCTTTTTGGAAACTTTGGGCGAACTGCAGGCAGACATGAGTTCCAAGGCCCTGGATGTCGCTGCCTCCAGTTGTCCACGAGCGGATGTCGAACGATCCAAGCAACCCCACGGATACGATGACGCTATCAAAATATTCAACGGGGAGTCAGGAGAGATAGATGTCGAGTTCACCGATAAGGAAGCGTCTGTCGTCCGCTGGAAGATTGACTTGATCATTGTTCCAATGGTAACTGCGATGGAACATCTGGTCTCTGGTTCGCTGCTGACAGAACCCTATTGACAGATGACTGTGAGCTATATTCTTTCCTTCATCGACAAAGGTATCCTATCCACTGCTGCAGTCTATGGACTGAGAACGGATTTGGTAAGTGATGGAAACATTTTTTTGCAGTGATTAACAGGGAAAGCTTACAGTTTTCAAATAGAACCTGAAGGGCCAACAGTATAGCTGGACATCATCGATCTTCTATTTTGGGTATGAATCAACAGTCTTTGTCCTAGGGCGTGCTGACTGACTAAGAGCTATAGATACCTGTTCTGGCAATACCCAAATTCGATCTTCATGCAAAAGCTTCCTATCGGCAAGTGGATAGGGTCCATGATCTTCATGTGGGGACTTTGTGTCGCCACAACGGCCGCGTCGACTAATTTCGCAACACTCGCCGTGAATCGGTTCTTCTTAGGCCTCTTCGAAGCTTCCAACAATCCTGCATTCACCCTATTAGTCAGTCAATACTTCACGAAGAATGAGCATGCCCTGCGTTCATGTATTTGGTGGGCTGGTGGACCAATTGGCGCATTTATTGGTGATGGTGTCTCAAACGGCATCGGCCATGTGCATGGAAAACTGTCCCAATGGCAGGTATGATTAAAGATTTCCTTTTGTCTGTCAAGCGGATTGCCTTGCTGAGACTAGATCAGTATCTATATCTTATCTTTGGTCCCATCACGATGCTGTGGGGGATCATAGTCTTTTTCACCATGCCCTCCTCACCCATGTCGGCGTGGTTCTTGACACCTCGGGAGAGGAAGATTGCTGTTGTTCGGGTGGGAACATTCCTTCTTGTGCATGCTCGCTTTCAATTCCATGGTGATTGACACTGGCAAATACAGGTGCTTCACAACCACGCGGGTCTTCACAATCGACAATACAAAGTTTATCAAGTCAAGGAAGCCCTCCGCGATCCTCAGGCGTGGATGCTGTTCTCCATTGTATTTTTACAGTGTATACCCGGAGGCGGTTTAAACGCATTTAACAAGATTATTCTCACGGGCCTTGGTTTTTCAAGTGTCGAGTCCACTGTTGTCGCGATGCCAGAACATGCCGTCCAGCTTGTCAGTGTGTTACTTGCGTAAGTCCTAAAAACCCCATCGTTCCTGGTGGCCTGCTCACGACTTTAGGGGTATTGTATGTTCGTGGATCGGTAAGGGCAGATGTATTGCCATGATTCTTAGCAATGTATGCGTGCTTGTGGGCAGTGTTCTGTTATACAGTAAGCTTCGAACACTGGCATACTACTGACTTATGACTTACAAGAGAGCAGCTCTACCGACCGATCGGAAAATGTCGCGCTTGGGTGCTGTATATTCACTGCTGACTTGTACGGTATCCTATATAATGTGCATGTCCCTGATATCGTCCAACATTGCTGGATTCACCAAGAAAATGACCGTCAGTGTAAGTTCGCGAGTCTTTGACATCTCCAGGTATCCTTGATAGCTATCTGACTCAACTCCACTCATTCCAGGTTATGGTTTTCGTCGGCTACTGCGTGGGCCAAATTATCACACCGCAATTCTTTCTATCGCATGAAGCACCAACCTATCCTACCGGATTCCGTGCATATTTCGTTACCTCGTCCATGATGATCTCACTTGAAGCGGCCCTCATGTTCTATCTGCTGAATGAAAACAAGCGCCGGGATAAACGGGCACTTGAGTCAGCGGCCTCTCAGAGTACTGGCGAGCATCGAATTGTAGAGACGGATCTTTTAGATCTGACGGATTGGGAGAGGGCTCAATTCAGATATGCCTGGTAATCGGAGGGAAATGTGTAGGATTGGAGGGAGGTATGAATTCTGTTCGCGATCGTTCTAAATTGCATTCCGCTATTTGTTAGATCAAACTTCATGACAGGGGAATAGGCGAACTCTGGGCCACTCTGTGTCCTACCTACTCTGCTGCTATATGTGTAGTATATGCTACGACATTACGGCAAAGCCGACGATTCATATGATTATGACTGAAGTGAAGTTCTCTTTCACTTTCACATACCTGTCTTATCATTTTTATTAGTTACCCCTCTACATGGGCATAATCGCACATCTCTTGCTAAGTCCGGGACTTAACCTACCGTTGATTGAGCGCCTCAGGACTACTACCTCCATCACCAAGATATGAGAAATAGACCATAAAATCAACCACCCTCACTTCGTTATAGAAAGTATGTGGCCCTGAGAAATATCTTTTCGCGTAAGGTGGCGGAACTGACCTGTTAGAGTTTCGCAAAGACAGCTAAGGGACAAAGGCTGTCACCAAACCTCCACCATTCTGCTGGACCTTTGTTAATCGTATCTGCCCCGCATCGTTCAAACAAATCCACTTCTAGGAGGAGCGCTGAAGTGCAATATGCCAGGGCAATGAGCCTTTGTTCTATGTGATCACAGTTACACCAGCAGTAGAAAAGGTACACCTACAAGGCAACTTGTTCGTGCGGAATGTGTGCAAAGGCCACGGTGTGAAAGTAGGGGGCTTAACGACGGTTACCGCGATGGTGGCATATGGAGCAGGACAGACAAAGGGGATATAGACAAACGATGTCACTACGGACTTCCAAAATGGAATGAATGGCGCCATTTTCCTGTTGAATTTGTCTCTAACATGGAGCGAATCCTTGGCCGTCGTGGAGTTCGCTTGTTAGTTGAGAATTGGGGCGGGTTCCAAATGGTGCATAATGATATTCAATTAGCAGATGCTTAGTGAGTAAACCATTGGGAACTAGTGCGGATGTCCTACCATATGACATTAAGAAAGTCTAGAATACCGGCCAGTTGCGAAAGGATGGATACTTACAGCCCTCTCCGTGGGCCGTGATATCCGTATTGAGCAGAATGAAGTCCTATTCTTGGCTTGCTAACACTCCTGTTCGATTGTGCCCACAACGAATCAAGAAACCGAGTGAGACATAGTGCTATATTGGAACAAGCCCCAGGATTCTGTACGCATCGGACTATCCACAGCCAGGGAAAGAGGAAACATGTGATAAGCGGGACGTCTGAAACGTCCAAGCAAGACCGAAGATGATGCTTAAAGCCCATCGTGGGATTATCGCGTCTCGCAATCAGATGGTAAAAGGTCCAACGACGATAGACGATTTATCGAAAGGAGACAACATGCTCGGCTGCGAAATGAGACGGCGGTAATCATGTATAGTTTGCGGTCACTTAACAATCATGGCATCTACAATTACTGTGACACAGGAACAAAAGCGACACAGCCCAGGGCTGATGCCAAGCTCCTTCCTTTCTTGTGTTCGGCCAGATATCCAATCAGACTCCCCTAAGGGTTATCCTTTTAAGTCTATAGTGGAGTTCTGAGAGGCTGCAGATACTTCAATCGCACCTTCCTGGGATTGAGTGTCAGCTTTGCGGCTGAGCTTTCCATCAAGCGACTCCAGATTGATAGGCTGGCGCCAAAATGACCATCCCTTGTAATCAGGTTAGGCAGATCCCTGAGCGAATATGCTCTCTAGGCGCGACAATCGTTGAAGGCTAGAACACGTCTTCGGACTGACTAAGAAGAATGCTCTCCTTAACAGAGGCCTTACACCTCATGATCCGTTCAGCTCTACACTCTAGCGCTATCTCATGGTAGTATTCTTTATCTAATCATGCTGTCGTGTTCCCCATCGGTACAACCACTGGAAGGGATATACGTGGACGGATACATAGTCTGATATGGACTCAACGTATGTCATTTGTCCAGGACATCAGGCCATTACCAGTCTTGTTGTAACGTTTTACGGTCTGTCGTCCACACATAGCGCGTACGTAGAAAACATTGCACCCGATACTGTTCGCAGCTGTTAGACTACACAAAGCTAGTGTATGAAACCTCCGACGTTCGGAAGATATATTCGGGATAACAAGAAATACTTTTACGCAACAACAAGGAGTGGTATCGCTGTAAGAGCCCGATATGCATGCCGAAGAAACAGACAAGTGTCCCGCTACGCGAGGATATCTTGACACGGGTGATCTGCGCTTGTCGGCGAAGATCTCCAGCAAACGGCGACCATCTCCCGTAGCTTCTTCACATCGAGCATGTCTTATTATTCCGATGTAGACCCGACGCTTCGAATGGAGCTTTTTCAGCACGTTGGTAGAGGAAAATAAACACCATGCAGGAGGATCTACTACAAGGTCCGCTAACGTGCGCATTTCGAACCGCTTCCCGTGGATCTGCAGGACGACGGAGCTGCAGAGAAAAGACATTCACATCTGCGAAAAACGGTCAAGATTCTGCACGTGTGTCCCAGGGTGGACACAAACGAAAGGAACTTCAGAATGCTTGGTCAACTTTAGGGCCAATAAGGTGAAAATCCTTAGGGGATGTACGGGTCGTCACAACGGGATCTTCGGCCTCCCGTTTTTCCCGCTCGAACCGCCCGTATACATATGGCGGAAGTAATTCTTCCAGCTCAGTCCGATGCTGACAGCTCCGGCGGTGTCGGTGTCTTATCTACCAGCCAATCCCGGTCTATTGTTGTCTATAGGAGCCGGTCTGGACCAACTCTGACAGTCAAACTCATATCTATGGATATTTACCTGCCAATGTCTTTGTCTTTAAGTTCTGGAACAGCACTGCAACGCTTAATGCGCGCCTCTTAAGTGTGGGTCGTGCCAGAGAGTTTGTCGTTGATTAAGCGCACACTAGAGGAGTGGACATATGTGGACATGGATAGTAACACCTCAAACGGCAATACTAGATCCATTGTGCCTCAGCCCATGCTAAACATGCTATTCTAAGAGAAATAATCATTGTGTGCTGTTGGTGTGTGGTTCGGCATCAGGAAAACGCCTGCTCCGAGTTGTTGAGTAGCCCGCACCCGAGTTACCCTCAGGAAAGACCTTTGAGAGATTCCTTGAAAAAGGTCTCTTGGCATGTTGGCCAAGCCGGCGTGAAGGTGATCTTGTCTCTATGTTTGGGAACGGGATGCGCTCTAGTAAATCTGATCTTGCTGTTGGTTCGAAGCCAAGACCGTGGAAATCCTTCCCGGCGATGCTCTCACCGGTTCCTCATTCTGGTCCCCGATAGTCACTACGGGAAGAGAGAGGAAGCCAGGCTGTCAGGACTCTCCCACTTTCTCTTAGGAAGCGTGAGCTACAGAATCCGGAAAAAATAGCATCTGTCACTGTACTGGTATGAGTTAGTAGTTAGTATGTTAGTCAACAAGCTTCTCGGACCGCTATCTTGGCATTACAAACCAGAATGAACTCCCAGGAACGAAAGTCGCTCCTTTTCCAGTTTCCATTGGTCCGAGGCCAAGAGCCATCCCTCACATGTCCGAATAAGCCCTGGAAAACTCTGCTCAGAAAACCAACATCAACCCACACTCTTCAGCTACACCTCCACCCAATGTCACCCTGACCAGTTCACACACATGCGAACTCGGTATTTCATGATCAGGACCCTCCCTGGTGTCACCACACTTAGTCCGTTGAATTAAGCATTAAAAGTGACAGGGGGGTTCGTACGTACTAGTTAGCATCTAGTAGAGAAGGGGTGATACCCTTCCACCACACAATGCGAACAACCTGTAGCTCGTCACTCAAACAGGTCCGGAGTTATACCGGGGTTACTAACGACCAGTAAGCAAGTCATGAGGGATTTTTATTCCGAAGTCAGTAGATCGACCGGGTTGGTCGGTGTGTCCCGCACCCGCGACACGGAGAATTTCCCGATGTATTCGAAGCTTTTTCTCACTTGCTTAGAGTAGACGATCCTGAAACCGGTGGGAGGGTAAACCCGGACGTCTCTCCGTGGATTGTTGGTGCCTGTTCAGAATCTCGGATGCGCGGGTCTTCACGACGGGTAGAAGATCAGCCACAGGGTCGAACTATTTACCGCCTTAGAACGAGAGAGGACTAGTCACGAGGGAACGGGAACCCTGGTGCGCCTTTTCGCTAAGGCCGCACTCATTCGAGCAACTCCCAATCGTCAGGATTCCTCCGTCTCCACCACGGTGGGGGGTCGTGCATTGACTAGCGACAATGCGGGGAAGACGGCACTCAAGTCGGATACTTTCAGGGCGTCTCGTTGGCCAGCATCTAAGCTTAACGGCCACCAACCGCCCGCATGACCGCGTGGGCGCAGTACAGGACTTGATTGCCATGACGCAAGCACCGCGGGGGTTCCGAATACGAGGGCTTTGTCAGAGGTCCATTGCAGGCCACAATATCGCCTTGGCTATCGTTCTAACTTCCGGGATTGGTCCATGGCCGAGCAAACAAAGAACCCCAGCCGTACCGCTGTCTAACTTTGTTCTTCACAAAAATATAGTCAACCAAATCAAACTGGCTCTACAGGGAAATGATTCGCCCTGTTCCAGCGATCCACCCAAAAGGATGCAACGCTGATATATTAATCCACGTTCTTGGCCGAGGGACTTGCTGAAGAAACAGCATGTGCTCTCGCCGAGTATCCAAAGGAACTCCCCGAATATCGGATTTTCCTTAGCTCTGGTTCCACGCCGAAGGCCCGCCGTACCGTTTTGGATGAATCTTGAGACATGTTGGTTGTATAGGGAAGTCGAGACGGCTGAAGGAACACGGCTTAGAGATGTATAAAAAGCGTGTCTTCCCCCGAAAACAAGACAGCTGCTCAGACACCATCACAGTTCTGATTGTCCTCGCAAACTAGCCTCAACCCAACGGCGCAAAGCTTTCACGGAGCCCTTCCACTTCAGCCACCATGCATCTTGCTATCAAGTCTCTCTTTGTCTCTCTCCTCGGAGCCAGCGTTCTCGCAAGCCCTCTTCCCAGCAATGCTCTGGTTGAGAGAAACGCTCCCCTGAATGAGTTCCTCAGCGCTCTTCTGTCGCATCTGCCTGCCATCGATGGCACCATCGACGCGGTGTCGGGTGTGATCACCGATTTTGATCAATTGCTCGCCGACCTCACTGGTGCTCGAACCACACAAAATGGATATATTGGTGTCTGCACGGACTACACCGTTCTCTTCGCCCGCGGAACCAGTGAGCCCGGAAACGTAAGCTTCGTTGCCTTAGTGCTTATTTCCATTCTAACTTTGTGCAGGTCGGTGTCCTTGTTGGACCTCCTCTTTCTGAAGCGTTTGAGCAAGCCGTCGGTGCAAAAGCCTTGAGCTTCCAGGGCGTCAACGGCTATAACGCAGATGTCGCGGGTTATTTGGCTGGAGGTGACGCTGCCGGTAGCAAGTCAATGTACGTCTCTTCTCTATTGTGTCGCAACCTTCTCGCTCTATTCCGATGGACAATGAAAATCGCAGCTGACATTATTCGAACAGGGCATCCCTGGCCAGCGAAGTTCTCTCCAAATGTCCTGACACTAAGCTCGTCATGAGCGGCTACTCTCAGGGTTGCCAGATTGTTCACAACGCCGTTGAGCAGCTCCCTGCCGCAGACGCTAGCAAGATCAGCAGCGTCCTCCTCTTCGGAGACCCATGTACGTTAAATTCCAAGGCCGTGGGGATTATTGATGTATGAAACATGCTGATTATTTTATAGACGCGGGCAAGGCCTTCCCCAACGTTGATGCTTCCCGTGTGCACACTGTGTGCCACGCCGGAGATACTATTTGCAACAACAGCGTCGTTATCCTGCCCCCTCACCTGACCTACGCTGTTGATGTGACTAACGCGGTTCAATTTGCTGTTGCGGCTGCGAACTAATTTACGATAAGGGCTCCATGTTCACTGTGAAGCTTGCTTCCGATCGGGTTTTGGCTCTTTTGAGATCCGTTCGTCGCATCGAACATACCGATCTGTGATCGAACTACGTTTGCATAGGGCATGATAGGCGCGACTGTGGTGTTTTGCATTGGTGATGATATTTAGTAATGTATATTAATACGCGACGTGTGATGTGATATATAGTATGTGTGGTAGATTAATATACTCAACTCGCATAACCATGCTTTCAATCTCGCGCTTGTAGAATGATTAACCTTTATCATTACCACTTGAAGTACATCTAATAGAACAATAATTTTTGATATGCTATTATAAATATGTTTCTTATGCAATTTAGTGTAATCCTGTAAGTTGTCTCCAGGGCACATAATATGTTGCACCCCAACATACTGTTGTCACACTCAGCCTGGCGGAATGCATCTGTAGTATCACACAGGGCTGACAAAGGGGGCGGAGGAAAAGAAAGATGCACAAGTGAGAAAAAAATACCTCCATCCTAGCTTCATAAAATCACAGATTGAGCTGGCATACTCGTGCGGGCTTCTTGTTGTAGAACCCAAATGGTTTATGATAATGTACCCGGAAATTCCACAACCATGTGTGAAATATATATTTCATGACGACCAGAGAGTTCTTCAGACAACTCTAAGTCGCTCAATAAAGTGGTAAGATTTCACCTCTTAGCATCACCAGCCTAAAACCATATTAAATTCCTAAGTCCTTTACAACAAAAACAATTTAATTCCGGCTCTTCTTCGTCAGCTAGAAACCTCGGGCGTGCAAGGCTACTTGGTGGAAGAAGTCCGGGCGCTTGGGACAATCAAATCAAGACAATCATGGGAGATCTGCCAACACTGTCCCGGGGATTCAATCTTGGGGGATTAATAAAGAGAAAACGCTTAAAAAAGAAGAGTTGGACATATTGCCATGTACATGGTTGAAATCGAGATCAATGGTGGGCTGGCTCTTACAAAAGCGTCCGGGTCACGGAAATAAGTGGCTAAAGCTTGGCGTAGAATATAAAAGCATTGTTATCCACAACTCCAAAGCTCTGAATCCACTCTATCATATATGATTCGTACTTGAGTGAAACCGTACTGTTGAATTCGTGACAATTTTATAGTTAAATCGGTAACTATATTGACAACCTGTTTTCTTGTTCCACTCGTTCGATCAGCTAATCATACGAATTGACTATCCATTCAATGCACGAAAATCCTCGACAAGGTCGACACAATGTTGGAGGTGACGGGCAGGCAGAGTTGGATGCGTATGCAACCACTTAGGGTTCCCGATGGAAGGTGACATCGGGCAACGGGACAGCGTAACATCCGAAAAGTCACCTGTCCACAAGTCACGGGGATGCCGAACTGCAACAACATTTCGCGTTGCTGAAGATGAGAACCGAATTCTCTTCCGCTACATCTTCAGGCGGCATGTCGCACACATCTGCAAAATCATCCTCGGATCTCTCGAGTTTTCTCCAGCCGCTTCGTATTGGGATTGATACTCTGTATGACTTGTCATACCGCCTTTCCTTAACCTACAAGAAGCTAGCGGCGTCCCCCGAACACTTCTTCCCCACTCCCATCACTCGGCTACCAACTGGGCTGGAAACGGGCCGGTATCTAGCGGTTTACGTTGGTCTTTCGTATCTCCGAGTAGCCTTTATCGACTTGTTAGGTGATCAACAGCGCGTACGACGAACACTAGAAAAGGCTTGGCCAATCGAGGAGCATCTGCGAAGAGACCGTGCTCCAGATTTGTTTACCTTCATCGGAGATTGTATTGCAGATGTTGTCAGAGACAGTCTGAACAGTCCAAGCGAAGAGGTACCCCGCGAGCTGACGACAGGTATCTCGTTTTGTTTCCCGATCAGGTTGGCCTCTTGATTTCTACATGTAGTAAGCATGTCACGAGATAAAAACTGACGATGAACAACAGACAAAAATGTTTGAATGAGGCCATTCTCATGCCAACAGGAAAAGGCTTCGCCTTGAAGACTGATCTTAATTTGCACCAGGCTTTACTGGATGGTTACGAGCGTCACACCTGGTCCCCTGGTGAAGATGAGCAGCGCATGCCTGTCAAACGACGAAAACTCTTTAACCTTCCCAAGTTAAGGATTGCAGCGATGACAAATGATACTTCGTCAACACTTTGCTCGCTGGCGTATACAATCCACTCGTTCCCAAATACGCGCGCCGTAATGGGCTTCATTGTAGGTGCTGGCTCCAATGCTACTGTTCCAATAAAGATAGCCGATCTCCACGAACGTAAAATCCAGCATATTCGCGAGAAAGATCCAAGTGCCCAGGAGGCTCTGGTCTCGACGGAGTGGACTTTATCTAGTGCCTCAGCACCTATCTTTGAGCTGAATCTTCGAACTAAATGGGATACGGAGCTCGACAAGCATTGTCAAAGGCCGGGATTTCAACCCTTAGAGTTGATGGTTGGTGGAAGGTATGTTGGTGAGCTAGTGCGGCTCATCGCCTTTGACTGGTTTCACGGTGTGCTAGGTATCCCACGCTCAGCATTGCCTGCGAATCTGGTTGCAGAGTACTCGCTTTCAACAGATTTCCTTTCTCTTAAGGTAGCTTGCAACCAGTCCGATGAGCGGCTGGCAATGGAGCTGTCCCATGAGCTACCGCCGCCTTCTATGAGTGACTGGCGCTGGACGCCGGATTCTTCCCGGGATTTGCGTGTCATTGCAAGTTATGTCCAGGATAGGGCGACTTCCCTGGTTGCAGCAGTTATCGTTGGTCTTCTTGTATGTGCAGGAGAGATTGCTTTACAACCTCCTCACAATCATAGAGACCTTTCAGCACCGAATGCTTCGAATGGAAAAGCACGGACTGATGAGTCCACAACAAGGTGGAAAAATGGTCCGGAAGAACTGGCTGTAGCTGTTTCCGGCGGGGTCATGCAGCATTATCCGTACTACAAGGAAAAGACACAAAGATACATCGATCAGCTTCTGATTCGTGCTGGTCCACAGGAAGGGGGCAAAAGCATTTTTCTTCGTGATGTGAATGATGGAGGATTAATAGGGACGGGAATCTTAGCAGGAACTACCGCTGGGGAGATCGGGGGTATTATAGGCTCGACCTTTGAAGTGTCAAGCTTCAATTCCATATAGTACTTATGTACAAGGAGCTGCTTCCCTTCTATATATAATTTTGAGAAGATCTCTATAGCATTGCGCGGCTCTGCCGTGAGCACGCTAATAAAGGGCTGATCTAGTCGTATAATTTAACATGCAGGAAGCGACGCATAATGCGGTAGTCTAGAAACTATTGTATGGGTGAGACTAGACTGGCGTTGGACCTGAACTCTCTCCCTTAAATATACATGCAAAAAGTAGAAGAAATTCAGCTGACATAAGTTTATGGTGATGTATGGTATTTCTTTCGTTGAAGTTGCTCAAGAGATACCTGCCCACACGTCGAATAATTCTCCCTTCAGCCGTCCTTTCACAAACCATCTCTGAGCTGTCAAACTTCACGAAACTTTAAGTCCTCACACTATATCTGACTTTCTGATGTTGCACTTGGCCGTAGGCTTAATCACATTCGTACCTCTTCCAGTATCGATGGTGCAGAGACCTTCAGAACACTACGAAATTAGTACACATATACTTTATGATAGATGAATAGCTGTAGGAGTGTCCTTACCTCGGTGCTACATTCAACAGTCCAGTTATTTTTACCCTCTGTGGAGGTGCATATCCTTTTGGTTGTTGAACATTTCTTAGCAAGGTTAGCGATATTTTCTGCCGGTAACTGGCAAGTCAATTGACTTACACCCGGGATAAACCTTTTGGTCCGGACCATAAAGCCTGTACCCGGAACCACCTTCTTTGGCCCAACTGGGTTTTTGACTGGGTTGACTGGGTTGACTGGGTTGGCTTGATTGACTGGACTAGCTGGACTAGCTGGACTAGCTGGACTGACAGGATTGAGTAGATTGGGAAGATCGATTGGCGCGGGAATCGCAGAGGCAAGGACGACAACGAACAGAGAGACAATGATAGTGCGCATGTTGTAACACCTCACGCAGGTTAAAATTGAATAAAATGCCAGAAACTAACCTGCGACAAAAGATTGTTATAACAGGAAGCTGAAGAAAAGACTTGTCAATTGCACTCCTTTCTATCGCTGGACATAAATTTACACTAAAACATGGCGCCTGTGAGTTTAACGCCTTTAACAAAGGAAATCGATCAATTAGGTTAAATACGACTTGGAGCCGTGTTGGCTCGGTATGAACCAAAGGTGTGTATATAACTGGTGAATTCTAGATTCGCTTCTATGTGGGGTGGACTTTTTATTCCGACGCCCGAAGAAAGTTATATCGCATCCTGGTTTGGTGATCTATTACTGAAGGGTCTTTTGGCATAACTCTACTCTTGGAAGCTGTACCTCCAATATTTCCAGGCGAAGATATTGATTGAAATAAATGCTAACATTCCCATCATGAAACAGGTGTTCCTAAGCGATCTATCAAGCCTTAGCTCCTGACACAGTACAACTAAACCTGCATAATCGTCAAGCGGAGTGCTTTGCTGACATGCCAAAACGAAGATCAAAATCAAAGTTCTGTTGCCGGGGGTGACATAAAGGCTCAAGGGAGCTCTTACGCATATGAAATATACGTGAACCAGCTCGCGTAATAGGTGAACAGAGAATAGCAAGTCGGCTCACGAGTGCTGTGTATTTATTGATGCTTTAGCTCTAGGTATTTACTTTGTCGAACGGAGATATGTCAGCGTAGGTGGTATTTCGGTCTCTTCCAAAACACCAATGCCGTTGGAGCATCGCGCCATCTCTAGATATAACCAGGTGGGATAGTGTTGCTGAAAAGGTATGATGATGCCACGGAGCTAGAAAAGACAAATCCAAACAAAGCTGCCGCGAGTGACGAATGGTGTTCCAATATAGGATTTGTAAGTGCTATTGTATTCGGCCTAAACGGGGCACGATAAACTTTGACGCCCCAAAAGCCCTACTCCCTGGCTTTTGTTCTGGTTGGCCGACCTTCGAATAGAAGAATTCCCGAAAAGTTAGTAAGCAAACACATTTAATACCGGCCTATAAAATAGAGAAAATGACATAAGAGAAAAAAGGGAGACATAATGGGAAAGGAAAGAGAGAAAGAAAGGATCAGGACACGTGCCAGAGGCACTGGTCTGTTCTCAACATCTTTGCCTCGCTTGACGTATAGCTTGTGCGAATATAGCTATTATAGCGACGCTGACATAAATACTGTATTTGTGTCTCACTACGGCAGAAATAATAAACCCGGCTTGGGTGTTTGAGCGACGGCTCGTACGTCGCCCGTGGATAGTCCTCGAGGTAAAGCGGCGGACAATACATTTCCCTGATATAAAGGACGTGGACTAGCAAAGAGGCACGATCTAAAGCACTTAATAGACTCGGTGGTACAAATGTACCTTCGATTGGTAGGTGCATGGTTATGGATTTTACGCGATTCGCTCACGTAGAATTACATGCACAGGCTTAAAAATTTAGCCGACGAGAATGGTGCAATAGGGGGTATGTCTTACTCTGTGGCGGCGATATGTAGCACATAGCTATGTACATGGCAAACGCTCCATGACTCTATGAGTTACCAGGCGAAGCGCAGCGCCGCTGAAACAGTGTCAGAATCCGTTCAGCCCTTTGGATGATATCTCAGCTCAGCCTTTCACATGCTACTCCCATTTTGCAATAGCTAACCGGGTCACATTCATCAATCACTCTCCAGGCAGCTACCTATCTCCTCAACGTTGGTAGGTATAGAAAGATGCCTATTGTGGCCCAACCCGCCCGGGACCCTTGCGATGACGCCGACGTGGCTTCAAACTGGCTAGCTTGAGACAGCTTACTCTACTCTCTGTGACCCATCTCCAATGGTGGACCACGTCGACTTGTTTGCCTTCTTTCTATGCGACCGTTTCCGATTCGCTAGTATCCGGAGGCGCAGGCTCTTTACGACTGCGCGTATTCGCGGAGTGAGTCGACTTCCCGCTCGACGTTTCTAGAATCCGTTGTTCGACGAGGGAAAACGTCTCTGAAACAATTGACTGATAGCGGCCCGTGTCTATTAATCCTGATATTCTTTGGCGCAGGCATAGAAAGCCCTTTCGGTGTTCAACGTCAAGATAACCTTGGAACGGTGTGTATAATGCATGACATGGAGGCGTCCGGGTAATGCAAGGAAGCCGTCGAGTTCCGGTAGAAATGGTGATAAATGGATCTTATTTACAGGGCAAGCACGTGGAATGATGCTACTAATAGTCGGGGGTTGCCGACTTCTAGAACCTAACGGCCGACAAGATCCACCGAAAACTGGCGTGTGCCGTGTCTCAGTGGTCGAATCCCTAGTTACCGACTTCAGGTAGTGAGTGGGGTATACACGAGTCATGGAGATCCGCCCGTGTTCAATCAAGTCGAAGACCGTCAGCTCTGGTGTTCACTTGCGGCGCAGAATACAACTCAAGCCTCGCCATCTGCTCCATCACGAGTGATTGTTAACTCCTCTAATGTAAGCCTATACCAATGTCTGCTCAGCAAGAAAATAAACTTTAGATCGACGACTAGTACACTTTGGTAACGGACTGTTGCTCCGGATTGATACCCCGAGGGGTGGCATGAAGCTGTCTGGGGTCGACGGAATCCTCCGCAAGGGCTAATTCGGAATGAGACGCTAGACATGTCTCGTATACTAATGCCAAGCGCACTTCTACTCTTAGATTCGACAATGAGAGTGCGCCGTACCGTTGGTTGAGTGTGAAGATCTCTTCCAGTTTTGGAACGGAAGTGTTTGAAACCTGTTTGATCCGGGTCAAGAACAGATCCTGACAAAAGTATAGACTGTAGAGCACAAGAGCGAGCTATCTGGATCTCTAGTATAAAAGGATGCGTTTCTCTGGCATGTCTCTTCATTTCCAGAACGCAGTCTCATCCGCAACAGCAAACATCGAACAACTGTAATACATACTGCTTTATCAGCAACCATGAAGTTCCACGCTTTCGTCGCCGTCACTCTTGCCCTTTTCCAAACCGGTCTCTCGTCGGCCTTGCCCGACAGCGCCAGTATCACTGCGCGTCAAGACCGGAGAGGCTCTGAGCAGATCCCTGGTCTCGGATCTCGCAAACAGCAGGTGATCAGTGCTGGTGGCAACACCATGGACCTGGCAGTTGCTATGCTTGAGACGACGAATATGGGCACCGACTATCGCTACGGTATGTGTCCTCCCATGATCGCATACAGGATGAGATCAACTGACGCGATCATGCATACAAGGTGACGGCAAGACTGGAGATGCCACGAACTTTGGAATCTTCAAGCAGAATTGGTACATGCTCCGCACCTCAGCCTCGGAGTTTCTAGGGCAGAGCGTTAATGATGTCCGTAACGGCGAAATTCTGAAGTACGTCAGCGTGGCTTTGTCACTCGGACTTTCACAATCTACTCTGCAAATGCTGACATCCCCTACAGCAAGGACCTCGGTAAGGATATCAAGGCCCGCCACGACGGAGAGGCCAAATACGGTTTTGACGTCTGGTTCGCTGGACATCGCAATGGTGCAAGTGGTGTCCAGAACCCTAACACCGCCGACATCAAACGTGCGTATTCTCACTCCGTGGCTTTGCGTCGCAATGTATGAAGAGATGCTAAATGGATATAGGGTACCGCGATGCTGTTCAATGGATCAAGTCCCAGATTGAAAGCGACAAGAAATACGAGTCAGATAACACTCGCTTCTGGGTCGATGTTACTCCCATCTAAGCACAGGGTTGGCCCGGGGAATGGTCCAGTGTCGGAATGGGTAGGCCTTGAACGTATTCGGTACGGTACCTAGGTAGCTCAGTGCTAGGAGAATTCAACATCTCCTACCGAATGTACTTTATCTGCTTTTGACCAATTATCCTAAGGTGGTTGCTTCTTATAACCACCCCCATGCTTGCATTCGCACTAATTGCTTGTAAGAATATGGAGAAGTGGAAACCTCCGAGACTGAGCAGGGTAACAGACTTCGTGGGGCATAATAGAAATTACATAATGCCAACCTCGGAGAAAAAGATTCTATGACCATAAACCCGATACTCGCTCGTTCAGAATATATCCGATGTCATCTCCGCTTCCCATCTGCCCACTCCGATGGGAACCACCTGATGTTTCTCCGAAATATAAAGGTTATATTGCGCGAAAGAAGAATCCTTTGGGCGGATCGGGAGAAAGTAGGTAAACCGAAACCGAATAAAATAATTATAGTTTTACAGGCACCGGAGCGGCTCGGATATCGCTAACCTTGAGCCGAGCGCGCGTTCATAGGAATTCAGCAATCTAAGGAGAGCTTCTGACCCAAGTCAAGGCTCATGTACTCGATGGTATTAGATGTGAACTGGATGCTGGTATCACCCTACCAATGGGTATTTGGTACCAAGTATACCGAAGCATGCTGGAGCGCCTTGGAGATCTCAAGTGATCACAACAGAATTCCTCATACCGAGGGGTAAAGGCCAGTCAAAGACTGGGGGATACCGAGAACACGGGTGGATCTATCTAATGCCACTTCCTCAACGTGGTCACGGGTTCACATCGATACTGACGGTGATAGAATCGGTCAACTTGACGACGGCGCAACGCTGCAATGCCGATGTTCAATGCCGGACGGGCAATGCGTATGCCGATCCCCAGTCTGTCAAGGTTCCCCAGACCTTTCTTCGTTGTATGGGTCATAGCCTAATGCTCGG
Source organism: Aspergillus oryzae RIB40 (assembly GCF_000184455.2). Lineage (NCBI taxonomy): Eukaryota > Fungi > Ascomycota > Eurotiomycetes > Eurotiales > Aspergillaceae > Aspergillus > Aspergillus oryzae. The sequence continues at coordinate 6,140,582 of NC_036436.1, forward strand.
TCTGTGTCCGACGGCCGTGAGAGCTGGCTTGGCTACCAGATAGGGTCAAGTCAAACTGAGGTTGTGGGCCAACTAGAGATGGAATGCAACTGGCCATTCGTGGTAGAGCCAGTCAGAAAGAACCATAGCATCCCCAAAACTCTATTTCGTCTTTTTTTTTCGCCGGGGTTCTGCCGACACGTGGTTTCTAAGCCATTTAAAGACGATGTGGGGAGTAGAATGTGGGGTCCCCGCAAGCCTTTCTTGCATAATTCCGCGTTCGGGTTTAAGTTGTAAGTTGAAGGAAAGCAGAACCGAAGCAATTTCCACTACCCCACACATGATATCAGAGATTTATGTATTGGAGCTATGGATTGGTTGGTCTGTTGGTCTAAAGGATTCCGCGGTGAAGAGCGGCCTGCCGTGATACATACCAAGCCGACATCGCGCAGAAATAGCGGCTGGAGTCTATACCAAATGTTGAAAGCAACGCGGAATACCAAGGTCTGGCATAATGGGATTATGGGTCTAGAGCAGTTGCGTGTCCAATGGAGGACTATAAAAGCAAGGGATGCACGCAGCATCTGTACTCCTTGAGTCCGAGCGAGTAGACGTGTATTACTTTTCCCTTTTATCTTCAGTTATTGTCGCTTTTCTTGTGTGGGCGCCACGAAGATGAAGCTGTCAGCGGCACTTTCTACGCTTGCTGCATTGCAGCCAGCAGTCGGCGCTGCCGTGCAGAATCGGGCGTCAGATGTCGCGGATCTGGAGCACTACTGGTCGTATGGGCATTCAGAGCCCGTCTATCCAACACGTAAGCCGTCATTGTTCAGGTTCCACCATGACATGCAGATTCGATAACTGACATTAAATATACAGCTGAAACAAAGGGCTTAGGCGACTGGGAAGAGGCCTTCACCAAAGCCCGGTCGCTCGTCGCTCAGATGACTGACAAAGAGAAGAACAACATCACATATGGCTATTCTTCTACAGCCAACGGTTGCGGTGGGACAAGCGGAGGAGTCCCACGATTGGGATTCCCCGGGATCTGCCTCCAAGATGCCGGGAATGGTGTGAGAGGAACGGACATGGTCAACTCTTATGCATCCGGAGTTCATGTGGGAGCGTCATGGAACCGGGACCTCACATACAGCCGGGCCCAGTATATGGGCGCCGAGTTCAAACGGAAGGGAGTCAATGTTGCACTTGGTCCAGTGGCTGGACCCATTGGCCGCATCGCCCGAGGCGGTCGCAACTGGGAAGGCTTCAGCAACGATCCCTATCTGTCTGGTGCCTTGACTGGAGATACCGTTCGCGGTTTGCAAGAATCTGTCATTGCTTGCGTGAAGCATCTGATAGGAAATGAACAGGAAACGCATCGGAGTACACCATCAATGTTGGCCAACAGTCGAAACCAATCGTCCTCCTCCAACCTGGACGATAAAACCATGCATGAGCTCTATCTGTGGCCCTTCCAAGATGCAGTCAAGGCGGGTGCCGGTTCCGTCATGTGCAGTTACAACCGGATCAACAATAGCTACGGTTGTCAGAATAGCAAGGCGATGAATGGTCTGCTCAAAGGCGAACTCGGCTTCCAGGGTTTTGTTGTCTCAGATTGGGGTGCTCAACACACTGGGATTGCTAGTGCAGCGGCCGGGCTAGATATGGCAATGCCTTCATCCTCGTACTGGGAGAATGGCACTCTTGCCCTAGCTGTCAAGAACGAGTCGCTGCCTTCCACACGCCTTGATGATATGGCCACCCGTATTGTCGCTACTTGGTACAAATATGCGGAGATTGAAAACCCTGGTCATGGCCTACCATACAGCCTCCTTGCTCCCCACAACCTAACCGACGCCCGGGATCCGAAATCCAAGTCCACCATCTTGCAAGGTGCTGTAGAAGGACATGTCTTAGTCAAGAATACGAACAACGCCCTGCCCCTTAAGAAACCCCAGTTTCTCTCTCTCTTCGGGTATGACGCCGTCGCTGCTGCTCGCAACACAATGGATGACCTTGATTGGAACATGTGGTCTATGGGCTATGATAATTCCCTAACATACCCCAATGGCTCAGCTGTGGATGCAATGATGCTGAAGTATATATTTCTCTCAAGTGCAAACCCAAGTGCGTTTGGCCCCGGGGTGGCGCTCAATGCTACGACGATTACTGGTGGTGGCTCGGGTGCCAGCACCGCATCTTATATCGACGCACCCTTCAATGCCTTCCAGCGCCAGGCATATGATGATGATACGTTCCTCGCCTGGGACTTTGCATCTCAGAACCCCTTGGTGAACCCAGCTAGTGATGCTTGTATCGTGTTTATTAACGAGCAGTCTTCGGAGGGATGGGATCGACCATATCTGGCAGATCCCTACTCTGACACATTGGTTCAGAACGTCGCTTCACAATGCAGCAACACCATGGTCGTTATCCACAATGCTGGTGTTCGCCTTGTGGACCGCTGGATTGAAAACGATAACATCACGGCGGTCATCTACGCTCATCTCCCTGGACAAGATAGCGGCCGAGCCCTCGTGGAGGTCATGTACGGCAAACAATCTCCATCTGGCCGTCTGCCTTACACTGTGGCAAAGAACGAGTCCGACTACGGTAGCCTCTTGAACCCGGTAATCCAGTCCGGTACCGATGATATCTACTACCCCCAGGATAACTTCACCGAGGGCGTCTACATTGACTACAAGGCTTTCGTGGCTGCCAATATCACCCCACGGTACGAGTTCGGATACGGATTGACCTACTCCACTTTCGACTACTCCGACCTGAAGGTTTCCACCTCCTCAAATGTAAGCACTAGCTATCTGGCTCCAGGTACTACTGTGGCTGAGGGTGGTCTCCCTTCAGTGTGGGATATCATCGCTACCGTGACTTGTACTGTTTCCAACACCGGGTCTGTGGCGGCGGCGGAAGTGGCCCAGCTCTATATTGGCATCCCGGGTGGCCCAGCCAAGGTTCTGCGAGGATTTGAGAAGCAACTCATCGAGCCTGGACAACAGGTGCAAGTGACTTTCGATCTTACTCGTCGCGACCTCAGCACCTGGGATACCGAGAAGCAGAATTGGGGGCTACAAGCAGGGAGCTACGCTCTCTATGTTGGAAAGAGTGTCCTAGATATCCAGTTAACCGGATCATTGAGCTTATAGCGTGGCGCGGCGTTACAGCACATGGGATCGGGTCTTGCGAAGACTGATGCTAAAGAGCAATAACTAGATACAGTGACCGGATTCTATCAGAATAGGATTTAATGAATAGAAAGTTAGACAAGCCTTCACATTTTTCATCGCTAAGCGTACATAAATTGTCTTAACTAAGTAGGCAATGGTGTTCCACAAGGAACCTTATATTCTAAGAGAATCAAAATTCCATCAGTTAGCCCTCGCAATTTAGTGATTCATAGTAGTAGAATCGATGCATCTTGAAACTAAACCACGCAGCCATGCACAGCCAATTGTACGATTCATAGCAGGCACGGATACGGTGTCGCATTCCCACTCTATAGATGTAGCGATATGATCATCGCACCGGTGACCCTTGAGAGTGGGTCTTAATCAAAGACAGTTGCGCTATGGCCTCATGGGCGTTAGTCTCGACAATCATTGTCAAACCTTATGCAGCTGGTGGAGGTCTGGAATGATCTTTGCCCAGGAAGTGGATTCAAGAGCTCGATGCTCGAACCTAGAGTGTGGATACTCAGCCTCTAACCTAGCTATTGCTGATCAGCTCGACAAGAAGGTAATGCAATAGTCCTCCCGTGCCTGGATCGGTTCGCGAATCACGGTAAGAAAGGGAGCAAATAAAAAGGGCTCAAAGTTTATACCGGCGGGCACAGTCAAAGAAACTATAAAGATTGGGGAAAGGGGACACAGTTTCTTCCCGTCAAATTGACATACATAAGGTTCTCATTGCCGACATTGTAAACAAGCTGTCGTAGTCAAGCCGTCTCAACATGAAGATAACCACTTTCTCTGTCTTGATCTTTAGTATTCTCTCTGTCAGTCATGCCGGAGTACCCCAAACGAATGGCGGCACTCAGCCCGCTTTACCACCCCTCGCCGATGTAGTGAAGGAAGAAATTGAAGTATATGATGGTGTCAGTCAATCGATTCTCACGACAGATAGAAGCCGCGTGACTGACTTTATAAAGGAATGCTCGGTGCCAGATCACAAAACCTCGACGTACGGGATATGCGTTGTTCGGGGTAAAAGCCAGCCGGCCAGTCAGGGGAAGTCAAAACAAAATAAAGCTGATTTTTAATGGGGATGTGACCCTGCATGGCCCGTAAGAGAAGCGCTGTCATGGCATATTTTTGACTTACTGACTTCTGCAGTGTCGAGGAAACAAGAATGCCTGCAAGATTCGCAAATATATAGTTCACCTCAACGGCAATAGGATTTGGAATGCAAGGTGCCATTGAAAGAGTTATAGGAAAGTAAGGCTGGCTGAATTATCAGATTACAAATGGGTTCGGCGATGCTGGGGGTCTGACCGACGACATCCTGAAACAGAGCCTGAAATGTTGACATTTCCCGATGAGTTAGTTAGAGGTCCGATAGTGCCTGGTCAACACAGATACAGTCGATAGTTGAAAACGGAGCTCTTCTCGTCTCACCTTTCCTTGGCGTAGAAAAAAAGCTCATCCTATAGTTTGAAGCTTTATACACGCCGCAAGCATCGCTGACAGACTTACGCTTATCAGTTCACGATCTAAGATAGAGAGTCATAACAAACCCGGAGATAGCTCAGCATTTGTTGTAGACTCATTGGCCTGAGATATGACAAGGCAGGTTACCAAGAGAAAGGAAATATTGTTATTCACATCGATTAGTTCATTAGACATGATTATATACTCCAGGTGTAGAATGCTATTTCGCGTTAGGATCTACATCAGGCGGTAATTGAACATATACTGAAAATAAATAGGGGAGGAGATTATATTTAGGCTTCCTCTTCTCCAACCCGGAAGGTTTTGTGCACATTGACACTGTTCGGAGGCAGCCAGGGGTCGGACACAGGGTACAGGACCTCTTGACTGCTGTTATCATTGGCGTGAAGACGGTGCGGCGATGATACCGAAGTCACAACAAAAGTAGGCGACTCATCAGAAGTAATATCTGGGCGCCAATATCTAGGATCGCGAGAGCCTGCAGTCTTGGAGGTATTTCCGGTAAGGCTCGACAGGGGATATTTCCCCCTATGTTCGTTTTGCGGATAAGAAACGGTTCCATCCAGGAACCAACGGAATAAAGGACGTAGCGTAATGAGACTTCCCGCGACGATAGCAAGACCAGTCTCCATCACCGACCAAATCGCAATTTGGTATGTTGAATCTAACCGAATTGTCAGCTTTCGTCCCTAAAGACAGAGGGAGCACCCCCGATGGGGAGAATTAAATGGATCCCGGAGAGTTCGCTTCGACTCACAAAGAAAGTCAGTGTCTTTATAATTTTGCAAGAATGGGAGTCGAATCACAACAGCGACGCTGGCACTAGAATAATGTCAGCAAACAAGTACTACACGGTAGCAATGTATATGCGGCAGATGAGACGAACATGGCGCCCATGCTTAAAATCCCACCCAAAGCAGCCTTTGTCCTGCCGTTCATCTGCAGGTTCCAAATCAAAAAGACGGGGAAGATTCCCAAGGTAAAATCGCAGAATATGGTAAGTGCGCTATACAGGTATGCGATGGCGAGGAGGATATCGGTCGATAAGCATGTCCCCGTATTCATTGGATTAATGCGTAACCAAAAGTAGGAGACTGGGTTGCAGTCGAAGAGCAGGACGAGCCAGAACATAAGGCCGATCGCAATGACGACAGCAATCACTGTCCAGAGGATAACCAGGTGCATCCTCCGTACTGTCAAACGAATAAGGGCCAGAGCGATTGAAACCTTAGCGACTGCCGATGACCAAATATAGAGCATTTGACCTAACCACCACCACTAACGTAGTTCTTAGCCATGCTTTCTATAGAGCCTCTCACAGGAGGGATGGGTCTGCCTGTTTCATACCAGCATTGCTTTTTCGAGTATATGCAGGCTTGTAAAGTCCTGGATTTTATGGCCAACACCACTCTCGGTTCCAATAATGCAGCAGATATTCAGAAACGTGAATAGTGCCTGCTCACAGTCAGTATAATTCCTCGTTATCGTATGTGCTCCATAGTAGACCGACCACCGCTGCTACCATCAATGTATCATCCCATCCGAAGGCTCGCACTATATATGATCGAACAAAGACGCGCAGTAAGACAGCCAGGATCGATAGGCACATCATTACCACACAGACAGTCCAAATCGCCCGGCTTCGCCCAACTAGGGGCATCGAGGTATCCATTTCGAGGCGGGTATGCTGCCCTATTAAGGGCTAGGTTCGACGTTCAATGAGAGTGGGCACTTGAGCTGCGTCTGGTTAGAGACTCATTGTTCACTGAACCGTTCCCTCATTGGCACGAAATTCTGTTTCTTTCACTAGGGATGATCAAATACCTGTGAATGCACTACAAGACCGGGAGTTCACTCATGATTTGACGCGGCCATGCATGCTTTCTGAGATATAAACTATAGCAGAAGAACAAGAGAGAGGCAACGAGCGTGTGACAGAAAGAATGACGTTAGAAAGAAGAAAGTAAAAACAAGATAGGATCCTAGAGTTCTTCTAAAAAGCTCGGATGGCGATCTCCTAGTACTTGCCGGCAGGTTAAGAGACTGGATCTCGCTTATCTGGCCGGAGTGGAGATCAACCACGAGGCCTTTCAAGTTTCCGTGGTTCCCTCGACCTATGCGAGTCATTAGGGGCTCAAAGCCATCTCTTCTAACTATATCGGGCACCCAGGCCATGGTTCATTTCGCTTACATGCAGCATGGTGAACTCGCGGCCCACCGTTTTGCCTTGTTGGGTTCTTTGGTAGCATGACTTCCCAGCAGATGGAAGACTATCTACAGAATAGCTCTAGACTCCTTCGCACAGTCTGATGATGAGAGAGCCGCGCATATCATGCTAGCTTTATCAGAATCCAACGCTATCAAACCATACGTACTTTCGGAGAAAGTATAAGCATCCTAGGCGTAGAAATTTCCTCTTGAGGAAGACCATGGAAGGCAATTTCGTCTTATACCAGGCCAGAAAGCCATAATCCAGAACAAAAGAGGGGTTGGGCTCAGCCAGCCCCGATCTTCTGAGTTCGTTTCATAAATGCCGGACTGAATCGTAGAAGTGGATCTCTGTCGCACGACCCTTTCCTTAATTAGCGCTCCTTCATCGGTCTTACGGAGGATTAATTGGATAGGAAGGCTTGATGTCTCCACCTGAAAAAAATTTTTGCAGTTCCCCCTAACTACGGAGTACTCCGTCTAAACCCATATCCCGGGGTTTAGTTGCCATTCTCGCTTTTACGGCCGGTTCGCCATGTGGTGAATGGCCCCTATGAGGCTAGCAACTGTAGATCTTCTAAGTCAGGTTCTGACTCGTTCTGTTTAGAGAGGGATGGTTTATTTTTCGCGAAATATACATGGAGTACGAAGGTGTGGGATGGCAAACCACAATAAAGTGAAAAAACTGGTAGTCTTTACCTGGGCTTCGCGAACCTGGACACCAAGCAAGTACAGGCATTTCTCAGCATGGCCAATAGCCCTCCGTCTCGATAGGTCGCAGAGGCCATCGAAGTGCCTGAGGTCCCCATCGACTCGATATGGGTGGTTCTGGGATCTATCTTCCTCCTCACGTTCTCCAGGTCGTGCAAAATGACATAGCGTCATTGAATAGTGACTGCGAACGTACAAGCTTTGTTCCTTCTGGTGCTTGAAGAAGTTTCTTAAGATGTCCTAAATTAGACGAGGGCAGCTATAGCCGACACACAGTCATAGGGCTCCATTACGAGTATTCTCTGTTGAAGCAAGGCATGGAAGCCGTGGAAGGTGAGAAGTGGATTTGTTTAATTTCAATCTAATAATAGCGTGCGGGACTCGGAGCAAATAATTCTCCGCCGTCGATCCAAAAGAATGTTCCTTCAATGCCTCGTCATGTCATAACAACACAAGGCACGGCATGGAAGTTTCAACACCGGCCAGGAGCTGTGGAGCCCGAAAGGTGAGCTTGGTAATATACTCCCCTTGGTTTTTTCTGTGAACTGCGTCTCTTACAGTGCGGCCTTCTAGTATCGCGCATCCACCCACTGGGCGGCGTCATTGCCCAAAACACTCTCTCGCGTGACGGCAGCAGCGATGGGCGACAAAAACTCTCGCTTCGATGTGTTCGAACCCGCTCCGCTGTTTTTGAATTCGTAAAACAGTGGAGTCGCGCCCTTGGCCATGGGACTCCATCCCTTCGGCGAGACGACGTCACTCAGATCCGAATTTTGATAGATAACCCGTGCAAGAGGCCGCCAAGGCCTTCCAAGGAAAACCTTCTCCTTCAGGTTCACGCCGCTCGCTCCCGAAATGGTGCAGTGATCAAAGGCGAGCCAGGAATTGTCGGCCTTTTCACGTCCGCTGGCAGTGATATAACCAGGCGCCGTGGAGCGGATATCACATTGATGGAACCAAGCAGAACCACCCCCGAAGATGTAATCCACCGACCCTGTACCTGTGGTTAGAAAGGCATCACACTGAGAGGTAATTCGACTTACCCTGGATCAAGCATTTGGAGAAGAATTGGGTTCCCGTCTTAGTAAAGACGGTGTCTTGGTAACCGCGGAATTGACAGCCATAAAAGCCCAGGTGGTTGGCATCTGCAGATAATCTATCACGCGTTGCTCTGGTTAGGTATTTTTCGGCTGGAGCAGCGTACAGATGATGCACTTACGCAAGCGCCTGTTTGCCTGGTCCATACCCGTTCACCACATTAATATTGTACATTTTGAAGTCATTCGATTTCACCTGCAATGTAGCGCTGTCATCCAGGGTGCCAGCATCATCGGAGATAGTGTGGGTGATGGTGACAGCATTTCCCTTGTACGATGAGGTGTCTGAGGTCTCACCATACAAAGTCAACGCGCCCTTGTAGTTAATGACAACTTTCTCTTTGTACGTTCCCTGGGCGATGTAGATACACGCGGGTGAGGGCGAAGATCCGAGTGCGCTCAGCGCAGCTCCCACGGTATGATGTTGTCCAGCAGGGCCAACAGTGAGACAGCCAGGTGGAGGGCCGTTACGGACAGCGTTCATGCTGGAGACCTCCGGAACTGGAGCCGCATAGGTGGTTCCCGCCACCAGGCCGAGGAGACTGACCAAGAAACGGTACATGGTGAAGTTCAGTCGAGTTGGATCGTAGAGTTGTCGTGCGCGAGTCGGTTTGTTCACCTGAAGACAGCAGGAGTAGCAGCAAGCTGTCCATATTTATAATGGCTTAACCAACCTCATCGTGAGTGGATATGACAAGCGCGGACTGGATAGCATCCTTCCTGTCTTGAAAGCTCACGATATTGACTTTCCTGAATAAGAGGCTTGGCTAACGGTCCCAACTCCGAACTACTATTCGTATCAACAAGAAAAACCCTAGCCATAAGGGAATCCACCCCATAACAGCTGCAAACTAGACTTATTAGTCTCCACAGTCCTGCAGTTTCGTGCCACTTTTCCTCCGAATCACCCGGTCAAGGCGCCGAGATATTGCAGCCTGCTTACTGCCAAGCATCGAGCTCTGTCTTGGCAATAGTGCAATGAGCTACATAGGAGCCAAATATATTGCCAAGAGACATCCTTCGAAGAACAGATCGCCTGATCTCCTGCGAACCGAGGGGAAAATCTGTCACTCGGTGGGCCTTTGGTGCTCAGTGATAGAACCCCGATAGATCTGGACCAAAAGGTAATACATTATTGCTACTCCGGTTAATATAACAAGGCAATATATGTTTACCAGAAAGAGCTAGTACCAATGCAATCCTTCGCCTGTGCTCACGCCTTTATTCATTTATTTTTTTCGTACCTCATCTTCTTGCTCCCAACTAAGAAAACATCACCGCTCATCTCCCATGGTATTCTGCTGATTTAAATCAGAAAAGAAAGGAAAGGAAAAGAAAGCAACACATGAATATAAAGTATCCATGTGGGGTCACTCCGCTCATATATTAGACATGTCATCCATGCAAGGATGAAGAAGTCGCGCAATGCTAGCTTTTTAGTGGAGTACAAACGTCCACAATGGAGATTAAGTAAGTAGTCCACACAGAGCCCATTAACAACCTGCAGAGCAGGTTTCCCACTTCTACCTACTCGAATACTGAGACATATTCCTGATTCTCGCCACTAACCATTGCAGTGCGATTCGACAGAACCACTCTGGGGCAAACCTATATTGCGTTGAACACATGTGCAGCCATAACGAAGATACCACCGCCCGACGTTTCTCGATGTCGGAAAAACGCCCAAAGCAACTCAGAGGCTCGTCATAGTGAAGTAACACCGTATGTGGCAAAAATGAGATCGCATGGAAGAGCGGAATGATACCATGAAGGCGCATTTGGGATAGTTGAGATGACCCTGTGTATCTTGTATGAAGCCACAGTCATGCCACTTTCTTTACTACCCTTGACCGTTAACCTGTGTATTTTGTCACTATTGTGCTAATACGTACAGGGTCCCACCAGCACATAGTGCGATGGGGCGCACAGGGCTCAAGCTACATACAGGGTTGTGAACTATAGGTGGACACCAACCGAGGCTAAGAGAACGGAGTGCCCACTGAGATAACACCTTGGCAACCCAACCAGTGCTGTCGGTACCATTGTTGGCCTCGAGAAACTTACGGTTCTGACGATACGACAAACTCGACTGTCGAGCTATAAGTACAGGAACGGACTTGTGGGAGAAGATGTTGGAGTGAGACAACTGGAGGATGGTTGAAGTAGTCTACATACCGGAGGTCATCCAATAACTTCAGCAAATTTGGGTCCGATTGGAACTACTGGGGTGAGGATACTGATCAATTCAGGTTCAGAGCTCAGTGAAGCTTAGTAGCGAAAACTAAAAAATTAGCCCCAACTATCAGGCGATGCATAAATCCGGATGACCACTCTGCACCGACCACCACGGCTGGAAGTGATGCTTCAACAGTCATTGGAAGCAAAGTGAGTGTAGACCTATGTTCATGGTAACACCGATGAAGGGGTTATAATTGAGACAAGTAAGCGCAATTTGGATATAACGTGATCATACACGAGGACTTTGGCGCTATGATATATGCTATACCACCAGGGGACAAGGGAACTCTCATAGCAGAGCTAAAGTACGAAACCGGCTACCCATCTCTAAAGATCGTCTCGCTCATCCTTGGTATAACCCATGGCGCGAAAGAGCCTGGCAGTCTTCCCTTCTTGAGGGTCACACAATACAATCCCAAGGCTTTCCAAGTGTTGAGTCACTTCCTCATATGCCTTATCTGCCTTCTCTTTCGGTACTTTGGCTTCGATTTCCATCAGGTGCAGCGAGCCAGCCGCGACGTTGTCGAACTTGGCTTTATAACCTTCGATCCGTATCTTCCACTTGGCATTCGGATACGGACCATAATTCGTAAGCTCCTCCCAGTTGACCTTTTCGTAGTGCTCGGCGAGCTCGATTTGTTGGTCGCACCAGATGGTAGATTCTCGCAGGGGACATCGCTTCTCGCAGGTGTACGTGGGACTTTCACCGTAACGATCCCAAACACATTCGGCGGAGTCGGGGACATCGGAGCTTTCCTGCTGCAGTCGTACTTTCACCGTGGAAATATCTTCGCCTTTCGATGTCTTGGTGCGGAACATGAGGCCATCGGAGATGTATACCGGAGGGCTTGTGTCGTAGTAGGTAATCGGATTCTCCTTGTAGGGTTCTGGTGTCCCCAGCCCCAGCTTTTGAAGAACAGTTTGAGGGTCAGAATCACATATTGCCCATTGAAGGTTGTTCTTCTTTGCGGTAACCAACGGGGCTGTCAGGAGGAGGACGGCGTGGTATAAATACGACTTCATGACTTACCGAAGTCAACACAAACGAGGATACATCAAGCGATGGACAGGTCTAGATATATATATGTTTGGTTAGGAAGGTAAGGGGTTCATTATGACATCAGCAGATAGGGTATCATCACGGCGGGCGGTGAGCAGGCCAAAGTGATACTGGTGCAACCCTAACCTCTGATGCTTGAGATACTAACTAGGTTGAACCAAAGGTGACCGCTGACTCCTTGATTCCAAGCTTCTGCTGTGTTGTTTCCGTTACCTCAAGTCCCATGGCCCCACTTGCAGTTCGCGAGGCTTCCACTTGAGGGAAAGATCCGCTTATCCCAGGCCCACTCAGAGAATTTAGCGGGTTTTTGGGTTCCTCCTAGAGGGAATATCCTTCCAAAGATATGCACAGTGAACAAGCTTGGGATCCAAAGAGTTCCCCAACTACCTGGAGATCGGCATCCAAAGCACCATAACCTGTTTTGCTGACTATGATCGTCTACCATCTTCCCAATGTCCCGTAATAGTAGCTTGCACTATCACCCTTCCTCACTGATAGGAAAATTGGGCGATCGACCCTCAGACACAAGAAAAGTAGAGACCAAGAAACATGTCAGCTGCCTAATTAATCACCGACCGTCCTGGCAAGGTTCCTACTGTCTATAGAATCCTCGACATAATTGCGGCGCGTTGCCCCCCTCCACATAGCGGTATATGCGGCCGCTCAGGGGGAAAGGGTTGAATATAACTTTCACCGCATAATGAAAACACCATAGACGAACAGAGGCCTCGAATTTACAACCCAATTTCAACGGCACAAAAAGACCAGGTTGTTGCGACACAGTTCTGACCGAAAGGAGGCCCTTCAAGACGCGTCGGGAGATATGTGGCATCCACGTGATCGTCGGGGATGTTTGCCCGGCCTTCCGACGAAGATGTTTGCTGGGACAACTCGTGGGTTTGATTCTTGTCGTACACCTCGTTGTTCAACTTGCTTGCGAAAGTAAAAAAAATGGGGATAATCGACTTTATTAAAGATATTATTCGTCCCGGTAATGGGGTGGATTATCCCAAAGCCGGCGATATGGTCACAGTCCACTACCACGGCTATCTTTATGATCCGACCCGATCGTGGAATCGGGGGCGTCGGTAGGGCTCATAAGACAATTCTCGTATGCTTTTCTAATCAAGCCCTCTTTGTTTAGGTTTGATAGTAGTATCAAGCGAGGAATCCCCTTCACGTTCCAGATTGGCATGGGTACGGTGATCAAAGGTATACATAGTCATCTATATGACTCCGCGACAATTCGACGTACAATTCCACTAACTATATCTCAGGATGGGAAGTCGGAATTCTTGGCATGAGCCTGGGTGAAAAGGCTCTTCTTACCTTTGGGCCGTGAGCATCTCCCTGTGCGCGACTATCCCTTTGAGCTTCTACTAACCAATTTTACTTGGCGCGAGTGTAGTCATTACGGATATGGTGCAAGGTAAGTCAATCGTACATACTTTGTTCCTACGCGTGCTCACAAAGGATGAAGGGGTGCGCCTCCATTTATTCCCGGTAATTCAACTCTAGTCTTGTAAGTCGTCCTCTTTTGAATCCAGATTTGTGCAGACACTTACGACAATGATAGTAATGTCGAGCTTTTGGCTATCAACGGACGGACTCTTCGATCAGATGACTCGGAATAGTGAAAGGTACAGAATGCTGTAGTTTTACCCTCCTGTATATTAAACGCATACTGTGTCTACAAAGGTCTTGTGACTTGTGCAATAGTAAGTTATCAGCGATTCATGGTTTTCGTAAAAGGGTAGCATGGAACTTAGCCCCGCACATCGTTGGCTCCCACATTCAAGGTAGGTATATTGATTTTCTATCGCTTCAAAGGCTAGTGTGCTCCTGAACGCAGTGGCTTTGGGGATGGTAAAGTCAGCCATCCATGACATGACTTTCGTTTTTGAAACTCAACTCGGGTGTAGGTTACGTCACGGACGTAGTCGCATATCATGAGACTCTACGCATTATGAGCCATAGCCATGTCTAGAACCCTCAGTGCTACTGCTCATCAAGTGACTGGCAAGTGTAATTTGCTGGTGACTGTCGTACTTTCCTGCAGGATAAAGGATGGTAAGGAAGATGGAGTTGAATTTAGGGGCTCTACCTCCAGCCAATATAGCTGTGCTCCAACAGGGGTGGAGCTAAAATGTGTAAATGCAATGAAAAACCGATATGGTATGCTGATCAGTTCAATCTTTAATCATCTAGACCTTTGAGCAAAGTAAAGATTGCTGATTGAGTTAGATATGGAGTATAAAGGAAAGATCATGCGCTGTGATCCTTATAATGGTCACTTTCCCTCTCGGAAATGTATTCGCACCATTGATTACGTGGACTGTAGTAAGTGATGGGACAGGAATGCAACTGTGGGAGATGACTGGCAAAATTGTTGTTGCTCGACTATTAGTGCTCACTTGTACTGCTTAGTTTATGTTTATCTTGTCTTCGCTGTAGCCATCCCATTCTATAAAATCCTAAAACTAAACATGCTCTCCTTAATCCCCTCGTGGAATTAGATTTTAATTTTCCAAGTTCCAATTATTTCCTGTTTGGCAAGTATCCATATCATCTCAAGAACTACTAAATAGATCTTTCATGTATCGCAGATAATATGAAATAGGGTGCTACGGCGCCACACAATAGTAGGAGCGGGAGAATACAACTTAACGACACGAGACATTCAAGCCTATAAATAGACTATTGACACTATCTTGAGTTTCTTTCATTGCTAACAATTGACCTAATGATAATCTTAAGGAGTGACACGGTACATATAAATGATGATTCAAAGAGCTGCTTAACACCTCACAGGAACAATCACGTAGATTTCAGACGTATAAAGCCGTCTCCTCGCGGCTTCAAACGCTGCCTTCATACTGGAGGGTCAGTAACAAGATAGCCTGTACACCGAATTAGTAACTGTTGTGACAGAAACTTTTTGTTTGAGTTATATACCGACCTTTAGTTGTCCTTCTCACACAACGCGGCAAATCGGTCAATATATCCAGGAAGAGACTTGGACCACGCAGCCTCATCGGAGTCAAGCTGCTTAATCTTCTGGCACTTCTCCTCGGTAAGCTGAACCGAGCTGGACAGCTGCTTGACCTGCTTCTCCAGAATCGGCTGGGAGGCTTTGAAAGCACAAACACCATAGTTGAATAGCCCTTCCGGATTGTTGCACAGAGGTTTGTTTCCTTCAGCTGCGCAACCTTTCTGCACTGCTGCAATGATCTGGGTGCTTGTCTGATTGTACAGCGCCTGCTCGCTGGCAGATACACCCAGCTTGGTGTTTACGTCCTGGATGAGTTGCGGGAGGACTTTGTTGTGGAGATACTGATTGTGTTGGTTGATCGTGGTAGTACAATTGGCCTTCTCACAAACTTGCGTATGGAAGTATTGCATCAATTTGAAGGGCTTTTGGCCGAGAACTTGAGGAATCTCCAAGCACGTCTCCGGGACGTTTGGGAAAGCGGCATTGCCAACGGAGGAAAGAGTAGCGGTGACCAGCAACGCAGAAGGGATAGAGAACTTCATTTTGAGAATAAGGTCTGGTTTATAGCCTCGGAAAATGATAGATTGGTTGAGGAGGAAAGTTATGAGATACTTGTTCGCTGAGACTAATGATCTTGATGATGTCCACGATGGGTGGCTATCGGGAGGTATAAATACCTTGAGCAATGGCATAATCGATATATGGGCAATTGCATATTCCAGTAATCTGAGGGTACGAGTGAATGATCACCGGGATGAAATGTTTCATACTGAATCAAGCTGAGTATACGAATTCCCGATATCTTTGCTGAGATATAGAGTGGTATATCCCAGTCCCTGTGTCGATCTCTCATCTATCCGAGATGATCCTGTTTCACCACCACAGGGCCGAAAATTCAGCCACAATATGCCAGGGAAGAAGGCGTCCGAAGATCATCCGGCAGCCGAACCCAAATTTGAGATCGACTTATGCTTCTAGAAAATGCCTAAAGAGCCCGATCTTGCAGGAAGCTATCCCGTTTCTTGTGCCGATCATAATACCCGAAGACTAACGTGTCCCAAAAATACGACGATACGTGTATATCTACTGATTGATCATCCTTAACCTGAGCAGTCTCACTACCTAGCGATATTTTGACACAATATCCCGCAGGCACTGATAGCGTTGCAGCCAAAGGGCCCGGCGCAGAGATTAAAGGGAATGAAAAGAAAAGATATGCTGCAATTCTTTGTCCGTCGTTGTGTTTGATCAATTGAGCGTTTATTATGTGTACTCTGCCGTCTATGTAGCACAAAATATTCATATGATAAGTTGGCTGTGGTTAAGGTCTGTTAACTGCATGGATATGTGAAGCACAGCCCGTGCGCCTGTTTCAACAGTCCTGGAACTTGGAGATCGCATAGATGTTTGATCCCCCAGCGCTAAGGGCACCAAATGTTTCATGTTGCTAGAAACAAGGACTTCGCATAACTGTTTGGAATTGAGACATGGAGGAAGCGATATGGGGTGGACAGTTGTTGAATAGGCTCACATTTCTCTGCAAAAACCCTCTAACTACACGAGTGAAACGTGTATATACTAGTGACAATTGGGCATAGAACGTATCCCCTCTTCCTGCTGATCTCGAGAACGATGAGCCATGTTCAAGTCAATAAACGTTTCATTATTTACTACTAAGACAGTCTCCCTCCTATTCATACCAGAATAAACGATATCAGTCTGGTTATGTTTCTGACCAAGGGTGTTCATTACAACTTCGATCTACGGCTTATCTTCATTTTATGGTCTTGATTAAAGAGGCCTCTCGAATCGTATGGTTCATCTATTGATATGGATGGGAGAGCTTTGTAATTTTTGATTAATTTAGTTCATGCGCGAGTATCCACCACGAGGACAGAATCATCAAGCTGTCTCTGTTTAGCCGCTGCACAAGACATCTTACCTCGTACTTCAGCCAATAGTACCTCAAACAAGTTCACACGGAGCGGAGAGTCTCATTGTCTAGGAGATATAAGACCTGTCCTCTGCGTTGAAAGGCTGAAGAGCCCAAATATTATAATTAAGCGCATGATCTTTTCTGTTAAATAGCTTCACAGTCGTGCCCTAACCCTGTCTATCTCCGTTTGTCATCGTCTACCTCCCTCATCTTTCTCGGCCTGCTTGGATTCCGATGAAATGTGCGGTACCTACTGATGCATCGAGTTTACGTTTTCTAGCTTGCATCGCCGGCCTATCTAATAACTGTTACACACACTGTGACTCCATGTAGCCATTACGGCAGACAAATCGTCGCTCAACTCGCAAAAATTGCTCACGCTCTTTCCTCTCCTCCCTGTTCTTTTGTATACCTTTGTCATAGTGGATGACGAGAGATAGTCTAACATAATTGTAAATTTTCATCGAAGAGAATATAGGCCAGGAGGAATAAAGACAATTCGAAACACCACTTTGTGACCTTAGGAGTACTATTTGTTCGCCGCCTTAGGACCTTTCACCATTTGCGGCCGCTTTACAAGACGGAGAGCGGAACTATTCCTCTGGATCCTTGGGTACAGGAACAGAGAAAATGGACGCAAGTCAAAAACCAGTCTTCTTCGAACTTTTTCCTGTCAGGGCATGTATTAGCGGGAATTATGAGGGGCATGCCACTGGGCGGTTGGTCGAGAGAAGGGAAAGGCCGAGGTAGATAATTACCCGTGCCTAGAATGGCAAATGCGCCGACAGGGAGACAGCTACGGATTACCAGTGGGCGGAAAATCTGCTGAAGATATCGGAACAGCCATAAGGTAAGCTTAGCTAGGGTTCGAGGGATCGCCATTCCGCTAAAGATGATGCCATGCCCTAGTTCTGCAGACCCCGCATATCGACCGGCCAAGAGCCTGGGAATGGTAAAGTCTGAAGAATGAGGGCTCCGAGAATATCTCTGCGTCCTATCAGCTATTCCTCACATAGTATACTGCTAGGCTGCTGCACCGACCTGTCTCAGGAACTAGTGTAGCTTCAAATGAACAGAGAGATGATGGTTGAGACCGAAGCCCGTAGCAGTACTACTTTCTTCGGAACAGTTAAATACGCGTTTGACGCCACGCTACGGTACCTTGCACAGATATTCGGCTCCATACATCGAGAAGCGCCTCAGTCCTGAAGATGCATCTGCTTCATACGATACTCTTCTTATTACCATTAGCCAGCTTGGCCGTACCCTCCGCCCCTTCTAGCAACCTAAACAAACGATCTATTACCTGCCTCAAAGTCGGGGCATCAGCAACGGCGACCTGGACCAACAGTGCCGGGCAAACCTGTTCTTTTGTTGGAGTAGTAGGGAGCAATTACGGTGCCAACAGCGCAGGCAATGGGGAGTACGTATCTCCTGCGCCCTCAAAATAAGCGCAAGTGTCTAACGAGGGCATAGCTATTCTTGCAACGGCCGCTGTGGCGCAGGTTGCACTGGCACTGCGATAGGGAATGTATACACACAGGATTGCTTCTCTCATGACATCTGCTCATATTTCGAAAATGCCAGCGGAGGTGCAAGGCAAGTTTAACTCATGTTGACATTTTTGCTAAGTTTGTGCCGGGCACTAACCATGGAACACTGGCAGTGATCCAAACTGCGGTGATGCCTACAATGCGGCTGTTGACGATACCGCGGGAGGACTTCTCGCTGGCTGCTCGCAGACGAATCCTTCTAACACGGTGTCTCCACCGAATTCCAGCCCGGTTTGTTCTTGAGAAGGGCTCTATCTTTCAGCATGACTAGAAATCATATAGTTGGTTGGCTTGTTTCTGTACTACTAGGCAACTGGAGTCTTGAAGATGACCTATCATTCAAAGTCTTTAACCTTAGAATTTTGTAGACTTACATGGAAAAAAACATGGTTGGGTTGTGACCTAGCATATACATGCTATGAATGGAAATAAACCCCAATAACATCAACTTCTAGCTTAATATACCTCTCAAGCTGTCGCGCTTTATGCATTTCGGTCCACTGCCCATCTTTTTCGGACCTCATAATAACCCACTCCAATGATCCACAGCGATAGCAGAACTAAAGCCTGCACAGGGGCGAAAATGGCTCCTCGGACCACCACAAACCCACTAACTATGGCAAAGGTGATGGGAATTATACTAGAGGGCTTGTAGGGGCGGCGCAGACCTGGTTCTCGGAATCGCAAGATGATCGCCCCGAGGACAGTCAATAAGAAGAACGTGTACTCCCCCAGCCCATTAAAGGTCAGAAGCGCCCGAAAGTCCCCGAACAGAATGTAGAAGATAGGAAGTGCGGTAGACAAGACGATCGCATTGATCGGTGCGTCCGACTTCCCGCTCGAAGTCTCGGCATCGGACGGAAGTGAAGGGCCATTCTCAGCAGATGGAGACCTCAATCGTCCGATAATCCCTAGAAACCTGGGCAGCCAGTTTGAATTAGACGCTGCGACGATCATGCGGCCAGCGACGAACGAATTTCCCAGCAAGGAGCCGGCTACTACAAGACAGATCAAGACCGCTGCGATAACGCCCGCTACTGGACCTAAGAGATGAGTGATCGCAGTCTCAC
Source organism: Aspergillus oryzae RIB40 (assembly GCF_000184455.2). Classification (NCBI taxonomy): domain Eukaryota; kingdom Fungi; phylum Ascomycota; class Eurotiomycetes; order Eurotiales; family Aspergillaceae; genus Aspergillus; species Aspergillus oryzae. The sequence continues at coordinate 6,160,111 of NC_036436.1, forward strand.
CTATAGTTAGACTCGAACATACGAAGCATAATACGGGGACATACCACTGCAACGCTATCTGTTGTTGACACTACGCTCCACGGAAGAAGAATGTAGTATGCCGTATTAGCTGCGATAAAGCAAAGAATGACGATGGGAACTGCCATGTTAATGGCGAGTGGAAGCTGGGTGGCCGGTGCAGATAGCTCTGCTGTAACGTAGATAGCCTTTGCCAGGTTGTTAGTCCAAATATTTCCATTCTCTTAGTAGATTGGGGATACCTGCTTTGTCCCAGCCGGAGTACGCCCACAGTGCACCATAGAGGGCAGCTGAATAGTGACCGAGCATTTCCCATCCAGCCAGGTCGCTCCAATGAATCTCTTTACCATCCGGAGCCAGGGTGTCGCGGTAGCCAAACCACGACTTGCTGTACCAATCGGTTGCTGGTCCGTCCCAGTGTGTACTTGACAAGTGGACAATCACTACCAGAAGGCCTGCAATCACGATGCCAGTGATCGTAACAAATTTTGTCGTCACGAAGAAACTGCTCAAACGTGTGCTCACTTTGGTACTGATTGAGTTGGCCACACCGATCGCGATCAACACCAGAATTGAGAGAAGCTTGTGTTGGATGGAAGCTGCCTGATCCGTTATCCCAGCAGCGGAGTAGATGCTTTCAATAAAAACAATGCTGAGGATGGCAAGCGTGGCCGGCATCACCGCGATGATCCAGGTCCACGCTGCCAGGAACCCGAAAATGTCGCCAAAAGCATACTGTAGATACGGCTGGACACCCCCTACAAGTTGAGTAAGCTTCCCATAATTCTATTGACTAACTTGGTGTTAGAAGTATAGACCTTCACCGGAAATTGCTGTGCCGAGCTCGGCCATCGTGGTCGCCCCGGTCCAAGCCAGCAGTCCTCCCACGAGCCACACAATGAGAGCAGCGCCGGGTGATGGAACGTTGGTATCGATAGCACCGGGAGATGTGAAGACTCCACTGCCGATCACAATACTGATGACGATGCCAAATGCTTCCACGGCCCCGAGATTCCGCCTGAACGTAGCGCGAGGCGCTGCATCCGACGCGCCCGTGGGCGCCACTATGGCTTCATAGCTTGGCTCTGGAGAATCGGCGAGTAATGGCCTTTCAAGATCTTCTTGAGGCTCGGTGTGTGTGACCATGGCTGATGATGGTTTGTTGTATTGAAGGTGGAAGATGGAGAGCTCCAACGAGAATTAGAAAACGGGGTAGAATCACGCAATCGGCGCTTCATCTCGCTTGCCCCGCTTCAGTTCGATGCAGAATCACTTCATCCTGCGCTTAGCTCACAACGCCGGTCCGTTTGACAAGCGCCCATGGGGGCGACTTATAATTATACTAGCCTCGGTACTCCACCAGATCCAGTAATAAGCTTACTTGTTCCATATCAACGTTTAGCCCAGACATAGTAACTTGTAGAACTCTATGCGAAAGCCAAGAGTTGAACCAGATATTAAAAAGATTCCAGATTTTAAAGGATTGTAAAAGAAATTACAAGGGGAGATAACAAGAAGAATAAGCAGAGCTCATCAGGAGTTTGTTGAAGTACCTTCCCGTCAGGGCTTCAGGGGGACCAAGGATACGGCGATGAATCTCAGCCGCCCCGTTGACACATTGCTTGCGCAGCAATATAGGGCCTCTATAATGTTATTGCCTTTAATTTGCGAGTGAGCTTCAACACAATTCACCCTTAAAGAGATGCCATGTAACCACTGGTGGCGGACACGGGATTGTACATCAGCGGTCCAACGAAGCCAGAAGTATAGGGTTCGGGCTTCTATTCAACTATCACTATTCAATTGAAAAGGGCAAGCTTCGATTTTGAACGGAGGACAAAGCGAAGAATGACAAGTTCCAAGTATCACGAAAAGATAGTCGCAATTCCTTAACATTCTAGATCGTTTAAAACATTCCTCCAACGCCTACAATCGGCAGACGCAGTGTCCCCCATTCACCAGGCAATTGCACGCGTGAAAAGGAACACAAATGCAATGTCCATTATAACAGCGTCCCACGCAAGTTCCCTGGAGCAGGACGTCTAGTCAGCAAATAGAGTACCCATTACCAGTACAGCAGTGGTAGAGATGAAGACTTGCCTTTGCCGACTCATCTATGAGAGGGTTTATCTGGTCGGTAGGGCTAATGGTATCCGAAACTGCAGCAGGGGAAACGAGATTCGGCATGGACGCAACGAGAGTAATCTGAGAGCATACGCCGATTATGGCCCAGAGGGTCACGTGAGCTTTAAGGAGGAACATATTCGACCGAAATGGTGGAGATGTATTTGTACGTGGATTTTTTCTTGACCGAAAATCAGAGGTTTTTGGGACATAGCATTGAGTAAGACGACAGTCAACGACGAGGAGGAGATATTTATCCCCATCTTGACCGTGGTGGAGTAGATCTTCTGGATTCTCAAGGCCATGGCATTATGTGTCACTTTATCCGGTCATGATGCGAATACGTTGGTTACGGCCAGGCTCGATGCTCGGCTTTCCTTCTTCCAGACTATTCAGGTTTAACAGCAGCGTATTGCTCCTGTCGCCCGATGAAGGAAGCAAACGGGGCATTGGCTGTGTACCTATCGAAGTATATTCCCAATGGGTGATCAGTGGGAGAAGAAACAGATATCCGGTAAAATGTACGCACGAATCTGTGGCTGCTGCTTGTCTCTTATAAGCTACCCAGTGGTAAACTGGCCAGCGCATGCATTGGCCTACTGTGTAGTAGGTCGATGCCATCCTGGTCAGTCAAAGAATAGTCATGTAACCCTGGAATCCAAGTGCCGTTTATTCCTTCCACTTCTTTGAGACATCACCGTGTGCCGTGCCGTATTCGTCACACCATACGCTCCGACAACCAACTTAATATGGGATAGGAAACAAGGAGGGTATGACTTGCCCCACGGCGGTTGAAGGTGTTGTGCAACCCATGGTCCTGATTATTTAAACGGGTCGATTCTTTACATACACCATCCCCCTTACACTGGGATATTGTACGACCTCACAGTTTCTATCATATACTATGGCCAAAACCTCCCTAGACATATAAGACTAGGACAATTGGTGTCACCGTTGCAGTGCATATTCCATTGTCCGGCTTCATATTCTCCCACTATACCGAGTTCAACATTGCGACGTGATGACAGGCAATTCCTTCCATACATGAACTGGATGAGCGACCCTCTACCGGATGGGGCTTGCAAATTGTCCGGTGGCCCATGACCCACCATCAATGAGCCCAGGGTCCTTGATTTACATATGCTTGTGACATAGAATCCACCGTGCGGCACGTACATGTCCCCCAAATTCAATACCCATGCTAGTCGGTCCTCCTTCGAAGGGCTTATTACCCAGGAGTTGATTGAGGGAGAGCCCAAAGAAGGCATCCGATCATCACCTGCGGGTTCGACCTCGGCCGGAAGATCAACTGTACGACGTCAAAAGCTCCTCAAATAGTACTCGACTACCACTAGAAAGTAAGGCATGCACAGTGCGATTGAGGGAACACAGCCTCATTGTACTCGAGAAACAAATGCTTGACAGTCAACTAGCGGGTGATAATGAGCAAGGGAAAGTACTCATGTCAAACCCAGTCGAACCTTTTCCAACAATCAGGGATTAATGTTACGGGTAGATGTCAGATGTCACGTCCGACAAGTGAGTAACGGTGATAGTATGAGGAGGCAAAAGAGTATCCATGGAGGGATAGTATTTAGGACAATAGTACCTTTTTATGCACTTCTACAAGCCATCCCCCGAACCATGACGGCGCATTTCAATTCGCATAAGCAAGTTCAACATGTGGGCATCTTAATATAGATACCAATACGATCAAAATGCGCAATATCAATATTTCAAGGATTGAAAACCTTCAAAGACTGCGGTGTCATCTAGTCTCGAAATCACTTGAGGGTAGCTTTATGCCGGTTGCAAGTATATCACAAGACCGTCTCAGAATGTGGGAATTATGTATACAGGACATTGTCTACTAGGACTATCTGCTATCAGGGAATGGACTGCACCACTGACGCGCCATGTATATGTTAACAGTGATATAGAGTGCGGGCAAGAATGTCTAGACAAGATTCAGAAGCACGGTCAGACAACCTTTCTCCGACACATTCGATGCGAGCAGCAGGTCTGAAATTGTCTACGTGTCGGATGCCGGGAGTAATAAGACCGCAGTCTGGATATGGATGTGACCGTGATTAATTCAAAACGGGATGGTTGTGATATTGGCTTGCATTAAATTCATTTAAACATTTCCGAGCTGGCTAGAAGGCTGGGCAGATGAGCTGGGTTTAACCTACGCTCCAACCCCGGAGTTGAAGACTTTAGAACTCCTGTATGTATCACAAAGATACTATGGACTGTGGGTTCGAGGATTTGTCACTTGATACTGGGATGGCCTATATTATCATCGGGACATAAATACGGATTGCTCCCCCTTCCCCTACCAGCAATACTTTACTTCCTGTCAGTACTGCTCGCCCGAGCTACTCATTTGAGGACGAGGACCTCAAACATTACTTTCTATCACCGACCTCTTACAATGAAGCTTTCACTTATCCTCGCCGCTTGTGCCACTCTCGCCGCTGCCACTGTGACGGAGTCCACGACGTTCTTCGCGGCCACGGAAAACATGTCTTTCCCCAAAGATGTCTTCATCACTTCTCGTAAGTGCTCAAGGACTACGACTACTGTGCTGAGCTCGTACTAATATATACGATAGCCTCTGGATCATCCGCGGTGCAAGGGTGCGGGGGCCTGACCCAGGATCAATGCAGGAATATTTGTGGCCGACTTGCTTTCCGATGTTTTCGCTGCACATCCAATGCCTGCGAGTGTTCCAACAACTGCTGAGCGAAGACAATGCGCTCTGGTGTCCCATTAACCTTGGGGACTACTAGTGAAGTTGAGATGTACTCAAGTCATCTGCACAAGTTGCGGTAGGCCTTTTGAACAAAGAGATTTTACGTAGTCCTTATATTCTTTGTTTTGTGTCTTTGTAAGTACTCAAACATGAATTTATCTTTACTGGCTTTCGCAATGATTGGAGTATCACATCAATTACTTGTCATAGCCTTGTGATAGGAAAGTCTGTTGCAGTTATCACTCGTTGCTTAAGACTTAGATATGCGACGTGACGGGCTTCATCCACAGTCATCCTGGAGGCTCGGATTTGTTGCAGGACGCTATTGGAAAGGATGCCACTGATCTTTTCAGCTCGTCTAAGCATTCTACAAATGCCCGCCTGTTGCTCTTGTCTATGCGAGTCGCGGTCGCCAAGACATCGTCGGCGTTCAAGGTAGAATGGTGACAAGGCTTTGAGCGAGAAGTGTGGAATGTTAGCCCAGTGGATTGATGCTTTTCGTCCTACCAGACTAGTATCCTAGTAATATTGACATATTTCAGAATAGAAGTCATTACATACCAAACCAACTTTGCTATCAACAAAAATCCATATGACTGAGCCCTTTAAACCATTAACTAGCATCTCCCTCGTGCTAGTACCGGTCTCGATAGCTACTACTTCTTTCAGTTCAAGGTAAGGGATCCCATATTTCCAACGGCCATGCGATGCGGAGATATTGCATTACGCGCTAATAGTATTACATAGTTGCGGTGGTTATTTGTACTGGATCAACTATCTTGAAGCTTATGGAGTGCCTGAATCTTGAATACTATAGACAAAAGATGCTATAATTACATTAGATGCTAACTAAAATTATTTTAGATAAATTCGGGGTATAGTGCTTTTATCAAATGGAAGAAATTAAGACACCGTCTATGCCCCCCGTTCAAAAAGGGGTTAATAGGCGTGGAGTTTTATGTTGGTTTGTGATGTTATTCCCTCAGGGGCCCATTGGTCTCGGCGGCAATTTCATTCTCGTCACTCATCGGCTCCTCGGCTTTCTCGTAGATGGGCGCATACTTGCTCTTCATTCGCAGCCGCTTGCCGAAGAAGAAGAAAGCAACGGGAATGGGTACCAGGATCGCGGCCAGACAGCCGAGGAGCGTAGAGGCCCATTGGATCCCCATGTTGTTAAACATTTGACGAGAGAAGAGGGGAAAGCTGGACGCGACCAAGGAACGAACGAAGGTGTTGGCGGCGATGGCGGAGGCGGCGAACATCAAATACGTATCAATGAGGTAGTTGAACAGCTGGATGAAGATGATCAGAAGCCCAAAGCCGGTAAAGAGACCGCTCAGGGTCGGGACAATCCAGTGGATGCTATCAGTAAAGCCCGTCCAGCCGAACCAGAACAAGCCTGCCGCAAAGAGCGCTCCCGCGAGGATCACCGGCGGAAGACGCCATTCGGGAACGGGGATGCCCCCGTTGGCTTCGAGCTTTTTGTTGTACGATCCGCTGGATAGAATGATGTATCCCGCCGCAATAAACAAGCCCACGACCATGCCAAACAGGGGCAGTCCACCCACACCCGCGTTCATGCCGTGGACCCCTTGGAACACCAGCGTGTAGGCCGTCAGGAAACAGTAGAGCAAGCCATAGATAAAACTGAGGTAGACCGTCACGGCGAGGATTAGCGGTTCGTTGATCAGCAACCGCAAGGGACGGGAGAAATTGTTGATGATCAGGTCTTTTAAGTCGACCTCGATCTCCTCCTGCTTGGCATGGATGCCCCAGTTCTTGGTGCGGCGGCGTAGTTCCGAGGCCTTGCTAATCAGGATGACGGGGGGATATGATTCCTTTAGGAAGAAGACGTTCAGGGCGAACGCAAAGAACCCCATGAATGCCGGGATATACGCAGTGTACCGCCAGCCCAGATAGGACATATTGATAAACCCACCAATGAACGGCGCGATAAGTGGGCCTAAGAAAACGGTGCTTGAGAAAACGGCGATGGCGACACCACGGGTGCGATTGTCGTAAATATCGGAGAAGACGGCGGCGACGACGGCCAGGGGACAACTGCCGAAGATACCACAGAAGAAACGAGAGATCATGAGGGTTTGCAAGTCCTTCGCGACGGCAACAGCGATATTGAAGATACCAAATCCCATCATCGCAATGACGATGGGTAAGCGACGGCCTTGCAGTTCCGACATGGGGGCCCAGATCAAGGGTCCGGACGCATAACCGATGATGTACAGGGAACTCGACAGCGTGGAGACTTCGAGACCGACGCCGAACGCATTCGCGACACTTTTGCTGGAGGAGCTGAAGATGGCGGAGTCGAAGGTGGAGCAAATACTGGTAAAGGCGAGGATGGCACTAATATAGACTCTACAAAACCAGATTAGCAACCGAAGAAAGGAAGCGCAAATGTGCCAGTGCCATAGTGCGACCTTATGGCGACCTCACTTGGAGGAATCAATCACTTACTTTCTCTTCAAGGGCCAGTTCTGGGGGTATAAGGGATCGTCTTTCCCATCGAACTCCACCACGTAGTCCTCCCGTGCCGGTAAAGGGGGTGGATAGGGCTTTCCGGCGCCAAATGGGGGCAATGGAGCCTTGGAGGGATGAGACTTGACGCTTTCACCGACGGTGAGGGCATGTTGAAGGCGCTGGGTGTGAATGCGACTCAGGGCATCCGAGGCCCTGGTGGTATGGCGTTCGAGATCAACTTCGGTGGCGCGCGAACGGAGGGTGTGCAACTGAGGATCATAATCCACGGAGCTGGTGGTGGAGGTCGAATCGGTTGTATCGGAAGTTGGGGGTCTCTCGGCGTAGTCGGAAGACTCCAATCGTTCTTTGCTCTGGGCCATGGCCTCGTCCCGATTCGGATCATAGACCATCTTGACCGCCGGGGAGTGGGAGGAGTTTTGTTTCGCGCTGGACGTACACCAAGTTCGTCCGAAGCGGCCAGAAGATAAATAAATAGCACGACAAGAAAAATTTTTTTCGTTCTGCAGATTATGACGAAAAGTTCCTGCCTGTGGCTTAGAAATGATTCGAAATGGGGGAACCGTAACGAAGCTTTTTCTTCTTTTTTTTTTTACTTTTCTATTACCCTTTTTTCAGTGGTGCCTGCCGACTTATCCGTTCCAGACCCACCGAAAGTGATGATGGTCTCTCTTTTCGCCTCCCAACTACCGACCCTTTTATTGATTTTTATTTCTTTTTTCTCCTTTTTGTTTCAGGGGCCATGGTTTTTCACGGATCGCAAAGAAGCTCGTGCACAAACCTTGCACATTGGGTGGAGGAGATCAGGCACGCATGTCCTCATGTTGAACAGTTTGTGGTTTTGAAGTTTTGGATCTTCGACTGTTTGCGGGGACAAACTTTGATGTTGACGTCATTCATTTTTCTTCGGCATTCGGAAGATTTCCCGTGCCCCGTGGCTGATGATCTTCCCGGGCGGGATCTCCGAGATAATCATTTATCACGCATCCAACAACCACGGGACCATCGTTGCTTAGCGGAGGATCCATGGAGTATCTGGAGTGCTTTGTTATTGGTTTACTCTTACTCCTGAAGTAAATATTTATGTACTAGTACTCATACAAGTAGATATACACAAGGTTGTACTTTATATCCCTCCGTAGATATATATCTCTCGACACCTCCTGGCATCCGTGGATCTACGAAGAAATACTTGACACCCGGCATGCTTCGGAATCGTTGATTATACGTGGATTCAACCAAGCCCCAGAATGACAGTACACAATGTTCTTAACTAATGTGTATCCCTCTGCTGTTCATGGTACAATTGCCCATCAATCACGGTTGCTCTTTCCTATCCGGTAGTCACGTGGCCCATCATTCCCGTGCAGGTCACATGGAGTGCGGCATGATTGCAAGAATGCAGTGAAATTGACAACTACTACGCATGCCTATACCCAGGTCAGATAGTTACCGCGACACCACGTTGTCTCATAGAGGTTCTTACAATGCAAGAAGGGCTAATATACAACGGCAGTCAACAAACAGGAGACAAACGATGCAGGCGGGATACATGTCTATACGCGCGAAATACAGGTGGCCTGGAGAAGGAAGGCCGTGGAGGGCCCATTGATGTGACTACGAATAAACAACGGACAAAAGGCGGAGGGGGGGACTACGGAGCATGAGACGAATCGATCAGGTCTCCCACCCGTCGTTCGGGGAGGACGCCCGACGCGGGTGGGTATTGTTGTGGTTCCCCAGACTCAGACGTTCGTACTTTTCAAGCATGTCACGCACGCCTGAGGCCGTGTAGTTCCATGACCCACTCGAGAAGCTTCCCCGATACCGTTCGAGCCCGTCGGCATAGTTGCCCCATCGATCCGGTAACTGGGACGAAGGGTGGCGTCCAAAGAGCTCCTTAACCTCGTCGGAGACCGCGTCCGACTGCAGGACCCGCTCCTCTTGGTTTCGAGATCGGACGGACTCGCGGAATATGTGGAATAGATGGCGACCCACTTGGGACCGACTGGCTGTGATGGAGAATGCACTCGTGAGCGATAAGAAGTCGTGGTCGAGGACGTCAAAGGAAGGGTCGTCGAGCATGGTGAAGAGCGCAAGCATCATCGCATAGGTAGCAAACTGATGAGCGCGCTCCATCCCGTATTCCTGACGATGAATCCGTGCTAGAGCCGAAATCTCTCGAGCGGATGCGAGGCTCATCGCGTTGGCAGATTCGTCCATCTTCCGTCGTTGCTCCTCAGACCCCAGAAAGAACGATTGCACTCCGAAACCATCCCGCGCAAGGCCAATAATGAGTACATGATACCGCATCCTAGATCCATGAGTCCACCTTGTCAGTAAACGGTCGGTTCCGTGGTGACAGACGGGCGACGAACCTTAGCAAGAGGACATGTGGCGGTGGTCTCCTAAACGCCCGGAAGTAGTCCGGTAGGGCACGCTCCCACTGGCGAAGCTTGTTGTAGAACACTTGTTTTTCGCGATATTGATCCGTCCCGGTAGTAGTCTCATGGTAGAGGTGATGCGAGATATCACGGGCAAGAAACGAAAGCTTGCAGGCTTCTTCGAAATATTGACTCAGCCATGACTGTCGCGGCCTTTTGTCGGATACGGAACCCAGAGATCCCCGGCACCAGACTCGTTCGGATCGATCCGGTCGAGACTGACGCTCGTGACCCGGCTCGGCTTCAAAAAGTTGGTATGAACCACCCTGTGGTCGCGGCGACATCAGTGTCACGGATTAAAAAGGCTGGGAAACACCGACAAACATGAACGGGGAGGGACCTACGTGTCGACCTGGAATACTCCCCACGCCGTTCGCTTTACGGATGTGATCATTTCGTCGGACAGCTGTAATTTGCTGAGATCGAGCGGCTCCCGGTTGATGATGCCGAGTGCCTCCGCCATCTCGATTGCAATGTTGAGCATCGTATAGCCGAGATCGTCCTCTCCCGACATGGCGTATCTGGTGCCCATACAATGGACGGTCACGTTTACCCTCCGGATGCTTCTCGCAAGGGGAATGGCCACCTACCTTTCGTATAAGACTAATGCCCCTTGCAATGAGGCCAGCCGGACCCCTCCCCCCTTCTCTAGTTGATGGCTTGGGAGATATCGTTCCGCCTCGGCCAGGAAATTGCGTCCTTTGCTGGCGACGTCTCCTGGTACCACATACGCTTCGGAGTACTGCGAATAATACTGTCCCATGCCGTGACGTTAGTCTCACCCGGCATGTAATAGGGGGAGCAGAAGAGTCCCTACGCATGCGTTTGCGAGAACAGCATTGACGAGAAACGGGCTACAAAGGTCGGAATCCACGTTCCCGAGTGTCATATGGCGAATGAACGCTTTTTGGTCAACAAAAGCATAGAAGGGATAGTCCCAAGTGAAATACAAAGACACTAAATGGGACACCAGGTTGTCATCGTTCGTCACCGTAGTCCACGGTTTCGCTGGGACACGGAAGGGTGTAACATCACACAAATAATTAAGATCCATAACCGTGGGCCGAGACGGTGGCGCTCCACTGGACACATCCACCTTCTCCCAAAGACGTTCAAGACTTCTGATGGTTTCGCCATCGTGATCGGAGACTCGGACTTCACTCAAGGTCTTGTCAATGTAAGACCGAAGTTCTTCTACGGACGAATCCGCCCGTAGCAAATCGAATAGGCCTCGGGCGTGCGACTCGCCCACTGATCGCATTACTTTCAGTAAATCATGGAGCAGGTCCCGATGGTAACTCTGTTGCTCCATTTGGCGTGTCGTTCCCAGTCACAAAAGGTGCTTCGCCAAATACTCAGACACAAAGGAGTCCTGACTAGATAGATGCTTTGGTCGACCACTACTTCATTGGATCTCCGTGTCAGTATCTCGCGCCTTCTGTAAGTCTTGGCACTCGGATGCCTGCATAGTCTCTGATCTAGCTGTATGCCCGCACTTCTCGTACGATGAGCGATCGATGGGACGTGTCGCCTGTGGAGGGTTCGGACTTACCGGGGATGTCCCTAGGGCAGGATTGCCCACAAGTCAATGGCGAATGTGATACTGTACTAAATTACCCCGGTCGTACATCAGGCAGGAAAAGCCAAAAGGGGAAGGCGAGAGAAGAGAAGGAGAAGAAAAAGAGGACGGAGGAACATCATCGTCTCGTTCTCTTAGGGCTGTGCGGTGCCTGGGATGATGAATAATGACGTCACTGTGTCCTGCAGCGCAAACCCTCATTCGAACAAATCTTGGCTTTACCCTCAGGAGCACTCAAGCCAGGGCTGATTAGTCAGTCTGGGCCCTTGCCATCGTCTCTGGAGCCAAGCATAACAGGCTATGAGCTCCGAACCGACAATTGCTGTGAACAGCATGAGCATACGATGTTGCGGTTTGTTGCCCGAGGGAGGCTTACACCGCAGAGTTCACAGGCTGCAGCATGCAGCCCAGAGACATGACGCTAAATTTAGAATGAACCCGTAGTGCTCGGTCTCTTTGGGAATATGGTCGTTGCATCGAACAACAGTCACCGCGCTACTGCAGCTAGACTGCCGGATGTCACGGCCTGGACCTCGTATTGGGGTTCAGTCTGGTCTGAATGCAAGACGAGAAGGTGTGGGTGATGCTGAGATAATTGTGACCAAGCTTCTATGCTGAAGAACCTGATGTATCCCCATTGCCAAGACCCGGCATTCGCCGCGGTCGCGCCAATGGTTCGGGCGACCCAAAGACAATTGTCTCGCGCCCCTTTTCTTCTATTCGTTCGGTCTCAGCAGGAGAGGGTCTAGCTGGCTGACTTGCATCCCGCAAAATTTAGCCCACCTGCTCGAGCCACTCGCTCTCGACTTCTAGATTTTGTCGCCCAAGGCTCAATGCTACCATGGATGTCTATAAAAGGCGCCCTGATCGCTCGGGGTTCCTAATCGATTATCACCGTTGCCTCAGCCTGCCCAACATTTCACCCATCTCAGTCTACCACACCCACTAAATCATGTTCTCAACCATCTTGACCAGCGTGTTGGCGCTCGCCTCCTCGGTGACCGCTCGGTCTGTCGAGACGCGATCCCTCACTCCTCGCTCCATCACCCCTCCCGAAGGTTGTCCCATCCCGACATGGACGGTCGACAACTTCCGCTGGTTCAATGGCTCTCATAGCTTGGACTGCATCCACAGCGAGGTCGACAAGAACACGAAAGGCTGTCTCTGTGGCCGGGACTGGTGCGAGCCCAACCCGGACACGTGCAATGGCACCATGGTCAACGTTTGCTACACGGGCATGCCCAACTACCAACCCTGGGGCTACGGCCCTCCCCAGACACTGGCGATCGATTTCGAGGATGGCCTGCACTGCGGTGATACTTACATCGGCTATCGGATTCACGACATTGCACATGGCGAGTCCAACTGCGGATATGCAGACCGCGGTCTGGGCCGGATTGTCTCGTTCTACGGCAGCTCTAACGAGGCGACCTCGACCGGTCATATGGACTACGTGCTTGGGAGTGGTCATGCGCTGGAGTGCGCCAATGGTAGCAAGATTACCTACTCCGGTAGTACCGATTTCACCTTGAACTGCGTGCATGACGAATTCTTCAATGCGACCTGCACTGCTGAGCCCTTTGAGGTTCCCGTGCTCAGTTACTCCTGGGTCAACTAAAATCTCGCGGGGACCTTCCCTTGCTGTCCTGGCCCCCTTTGATCGCACGATGGAGACCCTTCCTTGGCAATTGCGATAGGCTCAAACTCGTCACACTGGATGTCGGAGACCTTCCGCTGTGATGTTACATCCCGGGGCGTGGCTGCCCGGTGACTCCACCTTTTTCCCTTACGAGAAATGGTTCCACGATGAAACCACGAGCGATGTAAATAGAACTGCATTAGAAATACATATTTGGCAATGGAGACGATCCTGAAGAGACCCACCCACCCTGACAGCGTATCAAAGGGTTTTTCTATGTAAGTCTAACTCGGATGGGAGCGGGGATCCCGATCTTTCTGTCTGCTGCTAGTGATTTGTGACCGTCGGTAGATTTTGGTTGTGGATATGTAATTCCTTTGCTGCGCATACCTTCTGCCAGGTCCTTGAGCTGGCAGCCCCGAGTACCTCATATAAGATGATGATGGGTACCGATTGAGCTAAGGAGGACTGGAAGAGCTATGGGTTGGGGGGGTTTCTGGGTCGGGTCCAACCCGCTGACCCGTTCGCTTAATTGAAGCGAAACCTTAAATTTCTAATTGTATTCAGATATATAACCCTACCTCCCGTTGCATCTACTACATAGCGTTTCTATATATTGTACCAAGTTGCAGCCATCTTACTCATGACGATTGTCAAGAGTCAGCGCGCTCATACCGAGCATCATCACCACTGACAAAGACTTTTGTTTTACGTGGTCGGCCGGGAGCTGTCGGATGGCCCAGAATGACATTGCCACGAAGCCATGATCCTTGAGCGCAAAACAGGATATCTTTACCATAGTTAATACCTCGATTAGCTATAGGAGTCTCTATAAAATTCTCCTTATAGGGAACTGGATTGGTACCCCAGATCAACTTAAATAATATATACCTTTGACTGGCTCTGTAGACTAATAATATATCAATTACTGATAATAATAGTCTAGTGTATATTACAGAAGTAGACCCTAGTCTCAGAAATATAAGGGTGATACTAATTCTCTATGAATTGGTCTAATGATAGGCCCAAGCCAATAATTATCTCAGATAGATGGTTATGTGTCTGGAAGGGTTTGTACTGTAGATACTTTTTGATATAGTACATTATATTATTGTGTCTCCTCTATAAAGTTCAAAATAATTATATACTGCTATAGATATAAAAGTAAGATACTCCTCATAACTATAGCTGGTAGACAAAATAAAAACAGAGAAAATATAAGCTATAAGTAATCTGGTTAGAAGAAACATAATCCACCTGGAAGAGGGGCAACAGTGGGGCAGCTCCTGTGGCATTCACATATCGACTCCTTTCCTCGCAGACCAAGAAGCCCGCCCCGTATCTTCTGGGTTCCCAATGCGAGCGAGAGGAACGCGCGCTTCGATCGTGACCTTCTGGGTCAGGTTCTTCATGTCATGGTCGGCCAGTTGGGTGGCGATGGTGCAGTACGCTTTCGGAACGCTGCAGGCCAGCAAGTGATAGACAGGGCACGTCGTATAGTGCAATAGGGAAGGTTCAGGATTTTACGGAGGATTGTATGGGGATTGGAACAGAACGCATGGCTTGGGATTCGAACCGGATCTAAATAGGTAACCACCTGTATACCTCACTCAGGCTTCACACAATCCCACCGCGGCACAGATAGCGGCGGGGCCTAGATCTTGCTGCACGAAATTGACTATCAGACTGCTGTATACACCAACAAAGTTTTCGCATTTCTGTTGAGACACTGGGAGCGAGCGACAAGCATTCTCCAACGCCCCCCTGATATCCATGTCTTTTGTGTCGTCGTTTTTAAGTGCCACAATTGGTTCGAGGACCAGTTGGCAAAGGCTACATCCGAGGTCTCGTCGTAACAAATTATCTGCAGGGCCGGGAACAACTGGAACTTTTCATCAAAACGGCCATCAGCATTGGCCAATTGCCAAAGTATTATGATAGGGGATGGGGAACGCACTGTTGGTGGCCAGGGCAAAGGTAAGACCGCCCATAAAGGAGGGGATAATGAGCTTGACCATGTTGCCAACTGTTGTATCCAAGGGTGTGAAGCGTTTTTAAAAAGAGAGATTTTTGTTTCTTTTTGTATATTAATAGGAAATAAAATAGGATCAAGCAACAACTGGGGGGTGATCGAACTAAAATATACTAAGTCAACGTTTTCTTGTCTCCTCGTATCCAGGCAATTTTCTGGTGAAGAATCAAAATAAATCTCTCCGATCATCAAACTAGTCAAGCTTCAGAAGTGATTTACTCTGCTATTTAGCCTATTAGGGTTACAGTTCTGTAGATCTGTCGATCTCGAGGGCCTCGGCACGCTTTTACGGACTGTAGTCGAGTGGGAAACGATCGTATTAATCCCAGTGGAGCAGTTCGCTTAAGATCGAGAGTTGGACTATTGAGTGGTAAAGTTCTGGTTCTTTCCATCTGATGGCCTGCGTAGTCCCAAATAGTAAATCTTGACGGGGCTATCGTCGCCTTATTCAACGATACTGGAATTTCACACCTCCCGTACTATAGACTTGCCGCTTTGTCAGTTAACTTGGCTACAATGCCTAGCTAGATTCCTAGATCATCAGGTAAATACATTGCAGTGCCTATTAGGCAACATAGGTGACCTAGGTAGTATAATTGATTCGAAATATCTTGGTAGTTAATATAATTGATTTAGATAATTCTTCTTTAATTGGGGAGTGTGAACTGTAAACAAAGGTCCAGATAAGAGCACTTGGCGGGTCGAGAACCGAGATGCAAGGGTCCAGTGGCTGAGCCCTACTTCGTTACCGCAGGCTAGATGTTGAGCTAGAAACCGGGGAAAGAGTAAAAAAAATAAATTAATTAAAGAAAATACTCAAGAATGGAGAGAGAGAGAGAGATGAGCCCGAAAATAGGTAACCATGCATAATTTGATCATATCGTCAATCATGCCCAGTGCAGTGCAGGTGCGCAATATTACCTTCCATAACAGGACTAGTAGGAGTTGACCAAGACGTGGGAAAAATTAAATAAAAAGATAAAAATAGACAACAACAAGAAAAAGGAGAACGCACATTGCCTCAGGCTCTCATGAGAGACAAAACATTGCAAACAGCGCATGACTCGCAAACGTGCCTAATCTGGCCTAGCGACAAAGGGCCCGTGATCTCCTCTCATCCTTCTCCAATTGTACTGCTTCTCGTTCTTAGTCTTGTTACATTCCCAAACTCAGCCACAGCGAGTCAATGCGGAATACGCGCTGGGGATCAGAACGGGCAAGGTGCGCATGCAAATATATGCGACCAGTGTTTGAACTACTACCCTGTGACCTCGACATCCATGCTCCAAGCCATATCCTTCCAGTAAACGTGCCAGAACCATTGCTATCACGCAAGGCTCGCATCAGCAGCACAGCCTGCTGTCAGAGCATGACACTGCCCGGGCTCTAATGTAGGCTACCTTTGAAAATTCACAACCCTGGTCGCCTCGTGAATATAATAAGCGCCGACCTGCCGTTGTTGTGGTGATACTACTAGTAAGTTACTAGCTCACCCGCATCACTTGATAACGCTGAGTCGACAAATGGCCTCCTCCACCTCATTGCGCTCCGATCTTTACTCCAACAAGGATAAACCATTCTCTAACCTCTCCCCAGATCTAGTCGGAAAATTCCCGGACGATGAAAGCAACTTCGCTGCCTCTGTTCTGGACGACAGCCCCACGCGAGCCGTAGCAGCTCGACGGCAAGCGAACCAGCTGTTGCGACAGAGGCTATCATCGCGTGTATCTATCTCAGCCAGAGACCAGACGGTAGAGGCTTATCTCCGTGAAGGGACGGAAGAGAGTCTGAACCGAAATCCACAGCGATCGCTCTTGGAGCACTGCTCCCGACGAGCGAAGGCACTCAGTAGTTCACACTCCATCTTGGGTACTAGTCAGACCTCCCCAACACGACCGGCATGGATTCCAAAAAATGCGGAATATATAGAATTATCGGATGATGAGCCGGATGATGGGATTTCTTCAGTTGCGACACACTCGGATGTCCCAACAACGACTGGTCACCTCCAAACTAATGAGCAAATTCCGTTTTCCGTATCCGCAAATAGCGCGCAAACCGACTCAATTGATTTGTCCGATCATGAAACGCTTGGATCAGAGTCCCCATACTGTGTAGTAAGTCAGCAAGAGACACTAAGGACGGACGTTTGCGATGACGGATTAGAGCAGAGACAAACTGAGCCGGAACGTACCTCAGACGCGTGTACCACTGAGGACATTATACTGGCCATCCGCGATGTGATCTGCGGGTGGACCTGGCCGCAAGAGAAAGCATCCAAGGAAGGTTATGCATACATTTTTTATGATCGCTCGGCAGAGAGCCTGTGCTATAAAATTGGACACTCAGGGAATGTGAAAGTGCGCACACAACAACATCAGAATCAATGCCAGCTACGGAGGTGGAGCTCCAGAAAAAGCCCTGCATTGCGAGAATATAAACTACTCGAGAAACTAGCACACGCCGAACTCAGAAGTCTGCGGTGCAAGTTCACTTGTCTCTGCGGAGTGGAACACAGGGAATACTTCTTGGGCAAGGTGGAGCATGGACAAGCTATCCTGGATTCTTGGTCGCGGTGGCTTATAGAGAAGAATCCTTATAACGACGATGGGAACCTTAGGCCATTCTGGGTTGACCGGTTTCAAGTGTTTCTTGATGGTTATTCACGCTTTTTTCACTGTACGGCCAATGAAGGTAACCAACACCCTCTTGATAGCAATGCTTGCCAGGCGTGCCTCCGCAAAGGATGGCAGAAGTTCACTGAGCCCACTGCCCAGGATATATTCGAGTATGATTGTCGCATAAAAGTTCCCTTTGCCGGTGGTCGCTTGTTGTTGCAGGCCTGTTATAGTCGCTTCTCCTGCCATCGAGCCAAGCTTGTATGGATGATTGACTCCATAGTATTTGTGTGTCGGATGTTGGACTTTGCGTCGAGCATTCAGGTTATCTTGCTTGCGTTACTTGGAAAGGGTCTCTATCTCACAGTATGCTCGATATGGAACCACACATTCGATGTTTCCAGATTACCGGAATTTTACTTGGCATGCGCTGCAGCTTATCGGCTGTTTCTCCTCCCCACGGTTAGCATTGATACTGTCGATCAAGGCTTGCCACAGGGGGCCAAACGAATTGCATGGCCTACTAGGAAATCTCCGCGCAAGAACTCAAAGTCACCTGGAATGCCTACACCGGCCTCGAATCAATCTCAGAAGACGTCCAAACCTACGCATAAAAAGCGACTCCTCGAGGAGCCCTCCAATATAGAGCTCTTTCATGATATAAGCAACCCCAAAGAAGAACACGGTGACGACATTAACGAGATCATCGGGCGAAGGCTTCCAGACTCACCCCCGACTTTGGACTTGAACAATGCCCATCAGCAGAGGAACAACGCAACCCAAAGGGCGTAACCTCTATCAAGGATTCTCGTACATGTGACGTATTCTGAAGAAGGACGGACTTCCGCCGAGCTGCAGCTTACATGCATAACCTGTATCCTACCACATGACCAACTCACACTAGGTATGATGACAGGCTACGTGCTATGGGAGGTTGTGCCACTTTGGCATGAATAAATGGCTCGGCTACAATATGTCAGAATAGACCTGTACGACGTGCGGCCATCTGTAGAATAGGCCAGCGGCTCCCACCCATGCTATACGGGCGGCAGGCCCGGAACCTCAGATGGCGACTCTATTTCGGACCGCGCGGCATGGAATCGGACCTTATAGACGCTGAAGGTCTCGCATCTTAGGCTTGCTTCTGCAGAGGCCGATGGTGGTTGGGATGTGCGGCAAAACGGACGTAAGACAGAGCCATGACGGTACAGCCGACGGCTTTCCAATCACCTACAAGGTACCCTTTCTGGTGCTGGACTTTGCCAACCTATACGAAACAGTGTATGACCATTGAATAACCCAATGCGGTGCAGATTTCGCACTCAAGATTCGTTTTCCGTCTTTCCGATAAAGATACAATAAAAGCAGCCTACTGGGAGAAACCAACTTTGTGATCGAGAACTGTGGGTTACGGTTTAGTATATTCATATTACGATTATAGGGCACCATTTGAATGTATGTACGTTATCTGACATCAGGTCTGTGGGTAGTCACTATGATATCCCAAACTTGTGTTCCAACATCTGATGACTCGTGACATCCTTTAAAAGACTGTAGTTACCGAATGTCTTTGTCGATCAGTCCAGCAAAGAGAAGGCATTTCTCATCTTGGTGCCGAGGCGTTACAATCTGGAGAGCACATGGAGCTCCATCAACGGAGTCAGGTTCATCTAGAATGAGTTAGTATAACAATTGCCTGTTGGCCTATGATGGAAACATACAGCTCGGCTGAACTCCATCATGTACTGGCATAGGGTCTGGATCAAGCGCCTTGGAAGCTTTGCTATACGGCACAATGCACGCAGGATACTGCCAATAGTTAGCGAGAGATGGATTTCAGCGTACGCAGTTACCAACTTACATCCAGAAGGTTCCAGATGACCGTGTACGGCGGCCACCCATATGTGTCATATGACGTGGCCGTATTCTGAGCTCCAGGTGTTAGAAGAACATCTATGTCGTGTTGAACCCATGTCCTGCGCCATTCTTCAGCGTAAGCCTTTCGTGCGTTGTGGAGTCCGTCAATTTTCTCAAAGATCCCCAGTTCCTGATCGACAGGAAACGGACCAGTGAACAATGGGTTGGCTAATTTCGCCACTGATGCCACCAATGGCTCTCCACTGGCGGCGATGTGATCGACGTGTGGTCCATAGGTGAAATACTGAAAAGCTAGACGACTCGCGTATGCCACGCCTCGTGAAGGCTCATGTCCCAGCCGCACTATTCTGTGTCCCTTCTTAGCTAGTGCTGCGATGGCTGACTCCATTGCGCGACGGACTGGAGGATGCATTGGGAAGTCGGGATCTTCGCCGAGGACTCCAATCGTTAATAACGACGGCAGTCTGAGCGCCGACACCCAAGGCGACCCAATTGTAGTCACATCATATCGCCAGGGTTCGGCTTTGAGGACAGTTGACATGAACAACTCAATGTCGTCTAACGACTGAGCCAGTGGCCCTGCTGCTGGCTTTATGCCGGGCACTCCCTCAATTGCCCCCGACACCTGTCCACCGAACGGAATACGGTCCGCGGTGGGTTTAAACCCATAAACACCGCAGCACAGCGATGGAATTCGGATTGAGCCTGCGATATCAGTTCCAACGCCGAGGATTGAACCCCGGAAGGCCACGAGAACTCCTTCACCACCGGAAGAGCCTCCGGCCGTCAGGTTTGTATTGTGTGGATTTAATGTACGACCGTAGATGTTGTTCTCTGAATCGCCTGTCTACGCAGAGGGCGTCAGATGAGATAATGCAGGACTCCGAGGGGGCACTAACCATCATTGTCTGCGGAATATTGGTTTTAACATAAAGTACCGCACCCAAGTCGAGTAGCAGATCCACCAGAGCAGAGTTGGTCTCCGCTGGTGGGTTCTCTAAGAATGATACATATCCCACCGTACTTTGAATACCCTTGATGCAGAAGCTATCTTTGAGACTGATCGGTAAACCGTGCAATGGGCCAATGACCCGTTTTTCTCGCTTCAAATAATCATCCAGGTATTGAGCACGTTCGAGCGCTCTGTCGAAGAAGTGTTCTGTCAGGCATGACGTCTGTAAGAAGCCTTTAGTATTACGGGTCATCCTACGAGATAGTGACCGGGTCAATTGTATGTACCTACCAATTGCTGGGCTATGGCTGCCCGTTTGCAGAAAGCCGTGGTCACTGCCAGCGAGGTCACCTCGCCCCAGGCAAGCTTTTGCAGCAGCTGTGCCGCAGTATAGTGCTCTGTGAGATCCAACTCCTCCTCGGAGAGGAGCCCACTATGACGTGGGATGTTCGCCTCTATGAGGTGGCCATTCGATGGGAGCGTGGAGAGGAATGCGGCATTCAAACGCCAATCTTGGGGAATCTGTAGCTCCAGTTGTTTGCGCTTCTCAGCCACCCTAGTCTCCCAGTTGCCTTTTGTCGCCGTATTTTCAGCCATCTCTGTTGGTCGATGTGAGTGATGTGAAGATACAAGGCCCGGGCCAAGACAATTTATATAGCCGAATGGCCTCAGTGCTAAGTTGCTCCGCGTGAGGAGAACCTCCAACAATCCTTTACCGGCCGAAGCGCGTCTACCTTCCGCATTGGGATGGTTATACCTCGGTTGATCGATTACGGGCTTATCTGTGGAGATGGAGACGCAATTCCTGACAATGTATTGGAACTTAGATTCTGAGAGTGATCTATTGCTCAACAGGCGTTTCTACGGGCCATCACATCCTCTGGCTTAGAGTCCTCAAAATTTGTCAAGTGGTAGGCATCGATCAGGATGCGATCGTTCTCACAGCTCATGACTCCAACGCACACTAAGCCGTTCAACCAGTTGTACTTTCCTGGGCCTGTTTCAATTCGCAGGTGTGAGAAGAATTCCACATCGTCTTGAGTCACGGTCGGAGGGGGTCGTAGGGCTGGGTCCTTCTCGACCTGTTTCGCATACTCTGTGCCCGGGCCAGGACGATAGAGGCCATGCGCCCGGACGTAGAGATAACAGCCATCGTCGGTTTTGATCGTATAATGTGCATCCAGGGTCATGGACTAGGAGATTGTATGAGCTTCACTGAATGGATCCTGGGGGATGACAAGCTTACGTGGGTCCCTTCAATGACCGTTGCCCAGTCTGCTCCGCCCGGAAGGACCGTCCCTGATATCGACGGTCCTCTAAAGCTACCGCCGGCAATATTCGCAACACTCCGAATCACTCCAGCCCCATGAGGCGCTCCAACGTTAATTTCCTCGGGTTCAATGTTGCATTCCAGGCGATAAATAAATGACAGCCCAGGACGTCGCATGGGTGGGCTATTGGGGTAAAAGCCATTTCCTTGGGAGTCCGCGGGCTTCGATAGAGTCATGTTGGCTGCTCCAGACAAAGTTCTTGATCCAGGGATCAAAATTGGCAATACCTGCTCTTAATCTGGTATTTTATACGCTTGTCGGAGGTGCCTGGAGTGAAACGGATGTCTAGCACGTTGCCTAATGCCGATATCGAGGTATACGAGATCTTCACTAGCTATAAGCGGAAGGTTGACGCCCTCGCTATCTGCCGGCAGCGATCGGCGGCAGCTGGTCTCTCCACCCCACTTGGAGTAACAAAACGGCCAGAAAGGCAGGTTGACGCTGGATAGATGAACGTGAAGGGCCTCGACCGATATCGTCACCACGGAATGAGATGCCGTTACACTGCCCCGGTGCTGGCGAACCGCCGCGGTTGGTTCGAGACCAGACGTGAAATTAGGGAACATGAGATGAAATACCCATTCTCATGATTTGTGTGATATACCGGGGCATACCTATATAGCGTTAAAATCACTAATGCCTCACCTCTTCGTTGCTAAGTGTTTGATAATCTCTATCTATTTGTGTGGTCACTATTTTTAAGGGTTTCTACCATGGCATTCGTACAGGCTCTCCTCGCCGACCCCGGCATTCCCATCAAGGACAGGCAAGATGCCCTCCATCGTGTTTTCGCCGATCCAGGAATACCAGGACCACTCCGCGAGAGCACTTCTTCCTTTTGGTTCAAAGATCCGCACCCCCAGCTGGCTAACATGCAATCGCCGGAGCTACCCCAAGAGGCTGATGTTGTAATTATTGGTTCCGGCATCACAGGTGCTTCAATTGCACGCACCCTGTTGGAGTCATCTGACCAGCTGGGACATATCGGTAAGAAGACACCCGCGGTTGTCATGCTGGAAGCACGAGACACTTGCACTGGCGCAACGGGTCGCAATGGGGGTCATATTCTGGAGACGGTTGAAGAGTTTGCCGACTGGGAAGCACTCTATGGGCTGGAGGCGGCAAAGGCATTGACGCGGTTCCGGTTGGCCCATTTGGCGGAGATTCTGAAGGTTGCGGACCAATATGGATTAAAAAAGGAAACCCAGGCGAGAAAAGTAGAGTTTCTCAGTGTGCACTTCGACGAGGAAAGGTGGCGTCAGGCAGCACAGTGCATCCAACGGTTCAAAGTGTGTATGCCTGTAGAGTCAGCCGAATGGAAACTATTTGAGAAGAGCGAGATCCCCAAGGTTTGTTGGAGTCATGTGATCTTACAAAGTGCATGAAGGCTGACGATATGCTTCCAGGAATGGTGCCTTCCTCATGCTATTGGGGTCGTCGCGGGGCCAGCCGGGGCCCTATGGCCTTATAAACTGGTCACCGGTGTGTTAGAAGAACTGCGACGAGAAAATCCAGGAAACTTTCTAATTGAGACCAACACACCGGTGACCCAAGTCTCGACTGACGACACCTCATCTTTGCGGTATGCCGTGCAGACGCCAAGAGGAATTCTGCGCGCTCGGCATGTCATCCACTGTACGAACGCTCATGTTGGACACCTTGTCCCCGAGCTGAGAGGTCACGTTTACCCCGTTCGAGGACAAATGTCCGCCCAAAACCCCGGCTCTAAGTTTATCTGCCAGGCAACAGAGCATTCCTGGCTTTTCAACTATGAGCGCGGTTTCGACTACCTGACACAATTGCCCCCTGCTGGCGAATCGAGCGGAAAGATGATGCTTGGTGGTGGCTTTGCTCAAGGTCGAAACAATGGGCTTGCTGATCTAGGTATCCCAACTGACTCTGAATTGAGCTTGTCTTGCGATATCCATCTGTCCGGCGCATTGAGTGCAGTGTTCGGCCGCGAAAACTGGGGTCATGTTGCGGGCCCTAGCGTTGAGCAGATGTGGACGGGAAACATGGGATTTAGTAGCGACGGCCTTCCATGGGTTGGACAGCTACCATCGTCTGTAAGCTATGCTGCAGGGACGACAGAGCAGGATGGTGCTCAGTGGGTCTGCTGTGGATTTAGCGGAGAGGGTATGGTGCAAGCCTGGTTAAGTGGAACGGCTGTGGCAAAGATGCTGTTGTCCAGCGACCGAAAGCACCACTTAAGGCCAGATTACTTATCTTGGTTCCCAGAGCAGATGCTGCTTACTGAAGAGAGACTGGAGAAAGCAGGGCTGACACGAGTTGTCAGCGACAGGGCCTCGAATTTGTAACACGGCTGCATTAATTGTTAGCATGTCAAATACAGACCCATCAATATTTGGCAATCTAACCACTGTAATCAGAATGCTTATCAAATGCTTACAATACTTAGACTTTTCGTTATGGAGGTAGTATTGTATCAACATACATATTGCAGGTCGTGGGCCGACCTCCGATGGAAAAGGACAATGATGTACAACAATCTGCTATAATTGGTTCTGTCTCGGTTGACGACCTCTATACATACATTACAGAAGATAATTCTTCCCCATATTCATACGCTTGTTCACCAAGGCGTCTACGCCGTTAAGCCATCGTTTCCAAGTCTCTCCATGATCCATCGCCAGCATCCTCTTCATACGTGAGTATGACCGAGCTTCTTCGTCCTCGTCTTCATGTTTTACTGCTTGGACTGACTCAGGACCCCATACTTTCCAGTGTCGCTTCGAACCTTCCCAAGGTGAGTAGCCATACGTGAATTTGACCCATGATTCAGCAAAGCTGCGCGCCATCGCCCGCTCTTCCGTAGAGAGCTCATTGTCCAGGTTTCCAAACAGGTAGAGAAGTTCATGTGCGTGATAGGCGGTGCCCTCCAGTGCGTTTTTCAGGCGAGAACGCTGATCAAAGTGGTATTCGAACACCGCCTTTTCCCTTGACAGACGGACACTGGCAAGTGCCGTAGCATAATTGGGGATCTTGAAGATTGCATCACCGCACATGTGTTCTACCCGGCTCAGAAGGACGTCCTGTGGCAGCTCGGGTTGTATCTCATACTCCGCCAGGACTTTATCAGTCACAGCAAGGGGCATATGTTGACTTAGTATCTCTCGAATACTTGCGAAACTGTCGTTCAGCAGATTCACGTGGAAGATAACCCCTTCGTGGTAGGTATCTCCTAACATCAAAGATTCGATCCACTGTGGTGGCTCATGTATCTCGCGTGGGTCTCGGTCATAGAACCAACCATCGAGGCATGGGTTCCCTGTGCCTGACAATACACCTTGTATGATAGGAGTTGCATTGGCTAGTTCCTGCTGGGGTATGCGCCGTAGACGGTCCAGCACGTCTGATTGTGATGGGTCTACGTTGAAATGGCGGCAGACAGCCCGGAACAACTCCTCGTGCTGCTCCATTGTCCAAGCTGGAATCGAGACCGAGAGGCCGGACATGCAGACCGCACGGTGAAATGGCGGAGGATGAGCTGCTAGCATTTGATTGCTAATAGAGATGCCACCTGCTGACTCTCCAACCGCGGTCACTCGATCGGGATTGCCACCGAGATCGCCAATAAAACGCTGAACCCACTCGAATGCTAGTTGCTGATCGGTAAATCCAAAGTTCCCACAGCCTTGATGGCCATCCCGCTGGAGCTCTTGCTGGATTGCTGCACTGGCAAGAAAGCCACCCAATCCGACCCGATAGTTGAAATTGACGTAGACGATGGGCATCCCAATTTCCATGCTGTGGGAAACGAGATTGACACCATCAAAGATTGGTAGGTTAGCACCACCATACAGCAGTGAACCTCCATGAACGTACACCATGACGGGAAACCTTTGTGATCCAGGAACGCAAGGCAAGACGATGTTCATAACGAGTCCGGACAACTCGTCCGTTTGAGGCTCTCCGAAATGTCCCGTTGGAGGAACTGGTACGAGATCATCCGAGTCATCCCCTTCAGTTCTCGGTCGGGAACAGTCGCTTCTACATTGTGTATGTAAGTATTCAGCTTTTGAATCCCGCCTGAGCTTGTGTGATTGGCCATACCCGAGTTTTGTTCCATCATGGTAGTCATTGGGCCACTGCGTCATCAACTGCGATCGAGTCCACCGTTTCTCAAGGGACGCATAAGGTATGCCACAATACTGTTGCACACCGTTGGCATATTGGAAGCCCTCCAACCTTCCGAGAGAAGGAAGAATGGTGGAGCATTTGGAGATGGGCGATCTAAATGACATGTTGTTGTTGTTGGATACTTCACTGATTAGGGCACGAGAAATATATATCTGGGTAACCCATGATACGTATTGCCATTGATACTGTACACTATTTATTTGACACCGGGAATATCGCCATGACTACTATAACAGTCTCAGGAACCCCGGAGATCTATTCAAATCATACATATTGCACGCTCCTGTCGTTCCAGAGTCGAACCGCCAAAGACGAGCGAAAGTGGAGGCCTCAGGCTCTAAACCATATATGGAAGGTGGACGCGCCGCGGGAAGATTCAAATGAACTCCACACTCCTTCGATCATCGCCCCACAATACTCGTCTCGCCCCCCTTTGCTGCACCGTTTTAAGTCAAGAGCTCTTGATCAAATTGTTCCTGATCATTCCAACTTCCTTGTTCGGCATGTCGACCCCACGCCATCGGTCCCACGATGGATGTTGGACCTGCAAGAGACACAGGAGGAAATGCGACCGGACTCGACCAACATGCAAAGCGTGCAGTAGCCGTGGGGTTCCCTGCGAGGGATATGAGATAAGGCTGCGGTGGGGATCTGGCATTGCGTCGCGTGGCCGATTTACTGGCGCCGAAGAGCCAGTGGAGGCCTCCATTCCCCCTCGAGTCAAGGGAAGACAGCGTGATCTGAGTCGAGAAAGACGCCGAAAGTGTGCCAACGTCACCGATGGTAAGGCCAAGGCAGGTTCTTATCGTCCCCAGCGAGGTAGCGCAGGTTGGACATGTACCGGTCGCTTTTTTCCTCCGCGCAGTTCAAGACTAAGGTAACCACAGTAGCCGAAGGGACTGCCGACACACAATCGACCGAACGAGATCGATTGTTTGAAGAGTTTCTTTCGTCTGGAATCAATGTCCTTCATTCGACCTCGGTCAACGATTCGCGAAATCTCCTCGAACCTAGGCTGCCGATCTTGTGTCAACAGTCAAGCTCCTTGTACGCAATATGTGTAGCGCTGCAGGCTTCCCTCATGCCAACTGTGAGACCTCACTTTTATGAATATTTCGACGTAGCTTTGAATTTGTTCCGCACAGAACTATCAAGCAACGTGACATACTTGGAGGATGGCACCTTTACGGCGGGGCTGCTACTCTGCAGCATCGGGGTACGTTGTTGCAGCAACCCGTATTCTTTGCAGCGCTGACAGCAGGCTATGTTATAGCTTATGCATGGTATGCCATGGTCGATGCATCTGCATGGAATGTTCGGACTCCTTCAGGCACATGGGCTCTATGGTCCGGGCGAGCGAACGGAATTCCGGACACACTTATTGGAAGTGATGGGAGTCATGGATCTACCAACGTTTACCGTGGGTCGAAGTACCTCTCTCGGCTTCTGGAGGCAGCATTGTTGTAACCGAGCTTCCTTGCAGCACCCCCTTGGTGACGAGGTCGAGGTGGTCAGTGGCCTGCCGAGGTCTTTGTTGGATATTATGTCGTGTATTGGCCACGGGGCTACCGAGGAGGACTTTTGGAACTGGCCAGGTAGTCCAGGTAGTCTAACCCAGCACCAGCTGTGGGAGGCGTATCGACTAGCCGGGATGTTGGCTATCAGATACGGCCATTTACTATTGGTTCCACAATCCAGTGGAACGCTGACTGGATCAACCGCGCAAGCGAACGAAGCAAGCAGTCGCCCCCTAATCCTACCATCCACTACCGTTATCATCTCCCGAATTGTGAGCCATCTGGATGCCCTTCGTAGAGCGTTTACCGAGACAGAGGGTGTCGGATCGTTGGTTTTCAATGCAATCAAATATCCTGCCTTTATCGCAGGGCTACAGGCCGATATCATCAATGCCCAACCCGAGTTAAAAGATGTCCTTCGATGTTGTCTATCCATACATTACCATCCGCATGGGTTTGAGAGAGATTTTGAATTATTATTAGAGGTACTTGAGGAGTGGTGGTCCCATCATCATGACATGACAAATGCACACGAACTCGCTTTGGCTCGTGGAATGGAAATCGGACTTCTATAGATGAGCACCTATGAAGTTGGCAACTACTGTGAACTGCTGTTTCCCTTCCGCGTCGCTCGCCGTAGCATAAACCAGCAGCTGGCAGCTTCACCACTGTCAGCCAACTCGACCTTCTCGGTAACCTCAAATCCAAGTGTGGTATAAAATCCTACATTTCGCTCAGCCGTACATTCCAGAACGACCGGCGCATGGCCCACATAATCTAGGATGCGCTCCATCATAACTTTGCCTAATCCTCGCCCCTGAAGGGAGGGATGGACTGCTACAACTTCCAAATACCAAGGGTCTTTGACATTGTATCGGGTGGTTATCATCTTTAGCGCCCTGTCATGTGCATCGAGCAAGATTTTGACGCGCTGCAAAGGCTTAGGGAAACGTGTTCGTTTTCTTAGGAGTGTAAGGATGATGGCATACCTTCTCATCGGCTCCGTGGTCTGAGACCCGGTCGAACCAGCTCAAAAACCACAACTTGACTGCAAGGACCATTTTGCTCAATGTCCATGTTTGTCGGTTCTTTGGGGGAAATAATAAAGCCACTGTTCCTGCTTCAGGCTCTTCTTTGCCGTCGTTTATTTCGGTGATAGAGGTTAGGGGGTCTTTTTGCTGGCTGCGTGTCGGAAACTCCTGTGCCAACTGTGTTACTGGTGTGGATCGGAGCACGATGCCTTCCAATATTGCTTGCTGTACGCGACGATATTGCCATTTGGTCGTTTCATGCTGTTGCGTTGACCAAGGGGCTGCACTAGGACGCAGCCATCGGATCAGGGGATCTCCGACGAACGAAAGGGTTATTGTCTGGGCGACCGCCGATATGGACGAAGGGTCTAGATAGGGGAGCAGTGAGTATACTGTGCTGGCCATTATGCTCTCCGGTCAAATGGGAATGAGCTACCGTCTTGTGTTTCGAATAGTGCTAAGAAGGACTGGTTGGCCATGTGATCCTTGGTCCAAGTATGGAATTGATAACTGGTGCACAACGATGCCGTTCTCTGAAACCGATATTGCTGTATGCAGAGCCCTTTATCACTCGAGTGCGGCTTTCGTATAAACCGTAGATGCCGAAGTGGTGCGCCAACCACTATCAAGGAGCATAATCCTGCTATTTATCTCCAATCCTGCGAGCTCGGTGTAATGAACAAATGGAAGTTTCGCTCTGGATGATCGACTCGAGACATATCAATGAAGCGATTCCGCTTTAGGCAGGTCGACGCAACGTCGGCTTCTCAGCCTTTTCTGCACGAAAAGTTTATTTAACCTTTGCGCAGGCCCGTTCAAGCCAGAGGCGTTATCAGTCACCGATCCTCATTGGCTTCCCCGCATTTCAATGCTTGCGTTTGTGGCTTCGAGCTCTTATCAACCATATTCTAGTGGCAAGGGCGCGAGATAGGAGACCAGGATAGCCCTGGAGCAGATTGTTTATGAGAGACGGCCGTCCTGGAAGCAATCTGAGATCGAACAGCACAAACCTTCAGCTTCCAGTCTATACCACGTCTCTTCAGCAGCAGATATTGATGGCAGACAGCGACGTGCCCGGCATTTTTCTAACCGATCATGATACTCCCCCAGGAACAGTTCTTCTTATCAAAGGTAAGAAGGCCTTTTCTACTTCGACGGGACACCCCTGACATACATGTAGATGATGGAGGAAACGAGACTCATGGACAACGAAGGATCGTTCTCAGCCCACTTCCATCCAGTGACCCTAACGAGCCATTGGTAAGTCTAGCCTCCCAGAAACGACTGCCGTCCACTGATAGCGGATACAGAATTGGAGCACTGCACGAAAGACATGCAATTTCACGCTCGTATTAGCAGTAACATGTCTTATTTTCACGGCGTCTGTGGTCCTTTCATATACTATATAGGATGTATGAACGACTAATCTGAGTTCGTTGAACAGGCTCTCCATCCAACAGATATTCTGGCAGTTGATGGTGGTCGACTTGAACGTTACTTACGCACAGCTAAACAATGCGATGTCGGTGAACTTCGTTGGACTCGCAATGGGATGTGTATTTTTCATTCCATTCGCGAAGAAGTTTGGCCGGAGACCAGTGTATCTAATCTCAACGGCACTGATGCTGGTCACCTCCTTTTGGGCGGCGGAGATCAAAACCCTCGCAGAGCTATATATCACCAACCTCTTACAGGGACTCGCTGGGGCAACGAACGAGGCTATTGTTCAGATCACCGTGAGTCTTCCGGTTACCTCTACTCAGGAACGGTGGGCTTACAACTCTTATTATTAGATTGCAGACCTCTTCTTCGTGCATCACCGTGGCGGAATGAATGCGTTGTACATGACCATGATGATGATTGGAGTAAGTCTCGACTCTGCGTTCATCACCTCCCACACACATTCAACTAAAATCGTGTCAGAGCTTTCTCACCCCCATGGCTGCCGGGGCTCAGGCAACAAGACAGGGTTGGCGATGGTCCTACCGTACAATGGGTATTTTCAATGCAGTTATCTTTGTCCTTTTCGTCGTCTTTTACGAGGAGTCGAAGTATACCCCTACCATTGAAGGAGTAACGCCCACCGCTAGGCCTACGGATGGCGTGCAGCAAATTCCTGGTGATGAGTCTGGCAACAAGTCACTTGTCAAGGGTGCCACCAGAACTGAGGAGCATAGCATCAGTGGACCTCCATTAGATCACATTTTCCCTATGAAGACATGGGCACAGAGACTGTCCCTGGTAACCTACACACCGGAACCCATCTGGCCATACTTCTATCGCCCCTTCGAGATCCTTTTCACATTTCCTGCCGTCCTCTGCTGTGGTCTGCAGTATGCATGCGGGGTGATATGGCTTACAATTCTTTCAAGTGTGATCGCTCTAGTATTCCCCCTTCCCCCATATGAGTTCACTCCTGAGCAAATTGGTTACATGAGTGTTGGTCCATTTATCGGTAACTTGATCGGCTCGTTTTACGGCGGCTTCCTTGGAGACTGGTCGATTAAGTACTTTTCTCGACGGAATTCCGGATACTACGAGCCCGAGATGCGTCTGTACATTCTACACCTCCCGGCAGTGGCCTTGTGCGGCGGTCTCATTATGTTTGGAGTAACCATTGACAGGGTATGTCTACCAAACCATCGTTCTCTACTACTTAGCGTCGAACTCACGTCTCGCAGGGTATGCACTGGATTTTACCCAGTATCGCTGGAGCCCTCTTTGGCTTCGGGCTCGGCAGTATCAGCGACGCATGTCTGACTCTAGTTATCGATAGCTACATGGAGGTAAGCCGCAGTTTGACTTTTGTCCCTAACTGTCGATTAGTACTAATTGCGAGCAGATCACGGGTGATGCGTTCACGGGCGTGGCCTTCCTAAGAAATGCTTTTAGTATTGGCATACCATTCGCCATCAGTCCTTGGATGGAGCATAGCGGCTTGACGAAGATGTTCGTCGCCTGTGGGTTTATCAGCTTGGGAGTCACCTTGACATTATTGGGCATGGTCATGTACGGAAAGCGCATTCGACGCGCGACGGCGAAACGATATCATCAGATGGCTAGCAAAAGTGGATGACTTGCAGGTCATAGCTTGGTAGACTATATGACCTGTCGATTGATTGCAGCTGATGTTATCTGTGTGTGGCCAGAATGGGGATACATTTTTATTGACAAGAATATAAGCACAAGGATTTGCGTGTTGCCATTGGGATTAGTATGATAAAGGTTGATATCACCGCATAGTAGACCTTGCAGATTGAGTGCCATGATCCTTCTCAAGATTTAGTATACATGTTTATGCCAATGGCACGCAGACGCCGTGCAAAGACCCCTGGAAAATATTAAAGGTTGTATACAACTGCCAGGCTTCACAATGATGAAACATGTCTAGGTCACACCATCGTAGCGTGAAACACGAGCATGCCAGAATCTCCATGATAAACCTTCTTTCTCATTATGGCCTACTTCGGTGTCCTAAGTAACAGCTCTTCGTTCCAAATTTAGAAATGGCCCCACGCAGTACTAACAGTATTCCAAACTCGTCCATCCTATAGTAAAGTTTAGATTGTCCAGCCTGTAACATCCCGCACATAGGAAATGTAGCATGATACACCCTCTGTTCCATGCTCAATGGCTGCCCCGGGAAATACATAGGCCGATACTACAGGGAAGAGCATCATTGTTGCTTGGGAATGCTGCAATCCGCAGGCTCACTAGGCTGCGACGGATCAAAGCGACAGGATCCCTCCGTACACTTTCTAGATTAATACATCCATCTGGCAGCGAATAACTTGGGGAGTCCTCTCACCTTATTCAAACACTTTTTGCTAGTCCACTTCTCCCCAATCTTCTTTTTGCAGGTTGGCTTACGTGTCCTGGTATCGCATATCTTTCACGTATTAGCTGTAGGGTTCATGATGACACAGGTAGCATGGCTTACACCGTATAGCATCCCGGATTGTCCCAGCTTGTTAGCATCAGTGGGCCCGACGTTTTTGTCACCAACGCCGTTGCCATCACTTGGGGGCGAAACTACAATTTCGGGGATAACGCCAGTGTTATGGGGTCCTCCAGGTTGGGCAGACACAGTGGCAACTGCAGCGAGGAGTATCACAGAGATAAGACTGGCTTTCATGTTGGAATAATTGACGCTGGTGGAAATCGAGCTCGTAGGCCGCAAGACAAGAAGACGAGATAACAATGACGAGGTAGATGGAGAGATTGACGACGTACATATCGCTGTAAAGGGGAGATGGACTGTCTTAAATAGCAGAGTTGAGATTATCGTTGGTGTTAATGTGTATACCGAGTAAGGCGATGCAGATTTTGAACGGGGCACTCGAAGGTTTGTACCTTCCTTTGAGGAAGTATCCTGCTGGTTGAACTTCATGTAATTGTGCTACACGAGTCATTTATGTGCCACGAGATATATCACAACAGCAAATCCCAGACTGTGTGCTGGTTAAACAGGAAACCAAAGTTTGACGCCCGGTAAACCGCTGCTTTGTGGCTCTTCAAGCGTCCAAGAGGTAGACTTGTCGGGCGATGGCCCGTGTGTCACCCCCTTATTCAGACTAATATACTCCAGCCTTGCGACCTCTATCCGATTGACTATCCCGGGGCCATTGGCTATATCAGGACTAGGTACAGCATAACCTTGCAAGAGGTTTATTCGTACGGGCCCTATGTTCATCACCTAAGCGTGACTCGCACCTCCTCGCGGTGCTCAGAGCTAGTAGATATAATCAACCTTAGAGAAGGAGATTGTCCTGACGGCAGAAATGGAGGGTTTACAAACCGTAGCCTCTCGGGCGAAAACGTCCAAGAGTCGACGACCATATGAATGCCATTGAACCACACTGTTATGGTTATATCTGTAGTATAAAAGGACTCAGTTGGTGGAACAGTAACATGCTCAGGGCTTGACCACCTGCACTTGGTCTCCTTGGATACTGGGATTAAGCTATTCGCTGAGCAGGGTCAACGATGTCATTCTTTTCCGGAGCATGTCCGCGATGCGTAGCCCAGTCGGCGGTCCTTGTGCCGATTGCGGTATTCCCATCGAGACGATTGCAGTTGTATAGGCTCGGACCTTGTTTCAGGTGTTGTTGTATGACACTACGCGTGGTCAACCACAAGACCTCCTAAACAATGCACAATCACTACAAGTGGATGTTGGCTTTGAGATTCTATGCAGATCGTCATTTGAAGTGCTGGTTCTAGACTCTGGTATTCTAGGGGCTGTTCAACCGACCGTTCGAGACCTCATTCTTCGCAGCGCCAAATCATGAGCCAGAGACTTTACATCGATCTCTTGACATGTTGAAACCAGCTATGGAGAGGGTGTTCATAATATCGGTAACCTATCCGGAAGTTTTAATCAGGTATTGGGTAGATCCAAACCCAGAAACGCATGTAGCCAGAGCTTCCTCGTTTGGCTGTGAGCCCAGGTCGATTCCCAACTCCGCGTCAGAACATGGATAAAGACAATATTGAAATGGTGGCTAGGAGATCATGGGCGATAGGAAATAGCAGTAATATGTGTAGTAACCGCAGTCGGTTCGGGGTTGAGGCTGAGCCTGTATTACGCATCCTTGCATTAGCCTCAGCCTTCTCCCTTTTTTCACCTTCCTATCCCTCCCCCCGCCATATCATACAAGACTTTGCTACCTAGGGTCATCAGTCAACTCCTTCACTATGTCGTCGGCCGACTCCAGCACCTTTCACACCCAAGGCGGGGCGATGTTTAACGGTAACCTCACAACTAATCGCGACATCAACATACGTATGGAACTGAGCCACATCTCCTGAACCGGGCATTGACGACAAGGATATCCGTAGATCACATTACCACAATCCAACCATTAGCACGTACTCTCCACCATTCGCTATTCATTTCATCTGACACGTTCAAGCAGGTTCAAACCGAGCTTGCTCTTCTCGTAGCTCTCAACACCTTCAAGGAGAACTTGGAAAGTACCAATTCAAGCGATACACTACTCTCGGAACTTGACAAAGAACCACAAAACTGCCATTGGGTGCTACTCGATCTAGAAGCCCTCAAAGAACATTTTCAAAATGTTGGGCCGGATACTCAGGTCACCTGGGAGCGCGAGGGATGGAAAATCGACGAAGTGGCAGAGATCCGAGCGAGGCTGTCATCATATGTAGGGATGCTGAACTTGTGGAGCATCAATACGATCAAGTACGAAAGCACTGACCCGAGCCTTGGTGAGATGGGCTTGGATGTTGAACGGCTGTTCCCTAGGTCCTCGCAAGCAGACGTTGAACAGATGTTGAAGATATTCATCGACGAAGTCCGCAGCGGGAAACGGGAGGCATCAGTTGTTTCGAGTGACTCGCTTTCGCTAACTGGGAAGGAAGCCTGGAGGCAACTGCGTAAAAAATTAGAAGGGGTGGGAATTAGCCCAACACGTTTGCCCAGAATCGGACTTTCATTCGGACAACGCTTAAAAGAGCTATCGAGGAAGAGGGCCTTGGCGGAGATTTGCGGTTCGGCATTCATGACATGGATGAGTTAAACGAAGATATAGAGAGACATGATGAACCTCCGGCAACAGCAGCCACAGGAAGCACAGACACTGACGCAGTATCGCAGGATAAGACCACCAATGGAAGACCCAAATCCGTCTTGCCATCGTGGGTAAGAAAGCCCACTCGAATTGCCAACATGCTGTACAAAGTGATTGGCAGCGGAAACGAATTTATCTATTGTGCCGCCGACGGAGACTTGAATGCGTCAAGCAGAGGTTGGATCAGGGGGTGGATGTCAACATGAAAAATGATGCTGGAGAGACAGCACTTTCCCAGGCAGCCGCAAATGGGTTTGCCGATGTGGTTCGGTTTCTGATAAATCATGGCGCGCACATCGACATACAGAACCGGAAGCACGAACCTCCCCTGGCCCAGGCCGCTAAGTACGGACACGAGGAGGTGGTTCGCGTGCTGCTCGAGCAGAGAGTGGACGTGAATCGAATCAATCAGAATGACGACAAAGATATGACCGCGGTGCATACGGCTGCGGAACATGGACAGGATGAAGTCGTCCGGCTCTTACTGGCAAATGGCGCGCATATTGATGTGAAGGATTTCTGGAACATGACACCCCTGCATAAAGCTGCGAAAAGTGACCAGGTGAAGACGATGCAGATATTATTGAACCACGGTGCGAACCTAGGGGATGTCTGGCGTTACGCTGGTTCTGATTCATCACACGTTATCAGTAATTGGCAAAACTTACTCACATAGTACTTGACCTCGAACACAGTGTCATTGATATCTGCCCTAATGAAATGAGGTGCATATTGACCTTTCACTAGGAGTAAGCCTAGAATCCTCTACCGTGGTGTCCGCGCCAGATGATTATAGCAGAATCAATAGTCTAGCCTACGACAGGACTTACGAACAGGGATTTCAACGATGCTACTTTAAACGATACAGTCGCCATAGTCCAGAGGCTACTATGGTAGAAAGGGGTTCATAGGTTCATAGATTGCTGCCGTGTATATCCCTCTTGTCAATAGTGATGTCGGGGATTTGGTCTTATCTATAACAGTGTCGGCGGGGCATCCATTAAGAATAGGTACTTTAAACATGGTATCGTCTTGTTGCTAAGTTACATAATTTAACTCATTGCTAGAACAACCAGATAAGGCGTTTAGGTAACCCTAACCGGGCCCTTGTTGAGTGGGACCTCAGTGCGGTCTTGTTCCGCGAATGCTTCTGTAAGCGACCGGAAGGAAACAGTATATGCATTTGAGTGCTCTGTGGATCCCTGATGTAACCTCAGCCACACTTTGTTTCATGAACATTTTAGGTTGACGAGATCCACCTGGGATCTACGTTTGCTGTGAACGTCAAGAATACCGAGTCTGGACAAGCCAGCCATGGGCTGCCAAAGAGGGTAACCTTCACGCGAATAATCTACTCATCTAACATGCAAGGAGCTAGCTGAAGGTGGCTGTACACTTCTATTAGTCTTCATGATTCCAAGGAGACTAGCCCATTCTCGGCTGAGAGGCAATGTAAGATACACAACCATCACGGCGACGGGTTTGGGCCAGCAGACGATGACATGGCAGAAGGATAATTTCCCTGCAGCTTCCCGCCGCTCAGCTTACCTTATTCGTTAGGAAAAGTCACGATTTAGAGACTAGAGAAAGGGATAACGAATCTCACTCAAGGTTGAGGTACGTATTCAAATGTCGTTTTCAGCTATCGCTACCTAAGCATTGCCATAGGTATGTAAATTGCTTAATAGATATAGATGCGATGATGAACTTAGGAGCGTCCAAGCATCTAGATTCAGGACCTCAAACTACAGCTAGTTCCCACGCGCACAATATTGGTTAGCTTCGTTGCTTGGCGTGTTGCGTGCCCAATGTTGAGAATGGGCTAGAATTAGAATCGTCACACTAGGCTCATAGCCTCATTTCTTTACCTCTAGCAATAGAGACATATAAAGCTAGACCTGCTCAGGTGTGGTTTGATCAATCTTCCACACGCATGATCGACTGTCAAGAGAATACCTCATTCAATTTTCCCAAATCAAGTTTCACCATGAGAGAATCACTCCAAGCTTTCATCTTTTCGATGCTCCTCCTTGGATGCAACATTGCTCCCGCACACGCGAGAATACCAGCGTCCGCTTTCAGAAGTGGACGGTTGCGCTCTTACAATGATACGCCGATATACAACCCAGGTATACATCATAGCCCAAGTACGGATGTGTTGGGAAACCTTGAGAATCATGGCTCAAGTGTTCAAGACGCGCCCAAAGCACCGACTTTGTCCTCTGGTAGGTTTAAAAGCTCTCCGCAACAGTACTATGATGCTCCTGCTTTGGAATATTTCACCAAAGAATGTATGGCTTTACCAAAGCTAACCTTGCCGCAGATGCTGCCAAGCCTGGATGTCCTTCTCTCACGGGGAACATCACCGTCAATGCCTACCAATTGTATCCGGAACATGCCGACTTCGATGAGAATGACTGTCTAGTCTATCTAAGGTACGCGTTTCTCTAAGAGGCAATTTTCAGCACTTGGCATGAACTGACCTTGTCTTGTTCACACCTAAAGCGCCCTCTACAATAGCACTGTCGCTGTTTACGATCCTTACAAGAAGAAAATGGTGAATACTATACAGCTTCCGGGACTCTCTGGTGACCCGACACTCCACATGAGTGGCGTTGTGGTGGATCCTCAAGGTCTACTCTCGGTCATCGTGGATGCCGGCGCTGCCTTTGACACTCAAGGCCAAGATATTTCAGGCGACAACTTCCTGGTTAAGGTTGATCCAAGCCGTGGTCAGGTCCTTTGGAGAAAGAACCTTACTGAAGTAACGAATGGCGTGTACGGTGGCTACCAAGATGCTGCTCACGACACTCGCGGCAACACCTTTGTCGTGGGCACTTTCCCGGCGAGCATCGTGAAGGTTGGTCCCAATGGCTCAACTGCCATTCCTTGGTACTTGCAGCCTCAGCCCAACCAAACAGTTCCTGGCCTCTCGGGACTTGCTGTCAAAGGTGACATACTGCTTGGTACGGATGGCTCCGATGGACAGCTGTACCGTTTCAACATGACAGACGAAATGGGACACAAAATTCATGTTCCGCTGAGGGGCAGGAATGCGACTAGGATCGGTAATAGCTTGGATGGAATCCTTCTGCCAAAGCAATTCAATGGCACCGTATTGTTGGTCTCTGACACTACGGATGGAACCATTGTGCTCCGTTCAGCTGATGGACTGTGGACAAGTGCAGAGATGGTGGGAACAGTTCCCAACCTGTATGCATCTCAGAACGGATTTTCAGTGGACAACGTGGAGATTGGCGGCAGCTTGTACTCGGTCACTGAGTTCTTCCTTGATGAAAAAGTTCCGGGGACTCTGGCAGGAAACCGAACGCAGTTTCCCTTGGTTGATATCACACAGCAGGTGCTAAGATTGCTAAAGTAGTCCAAGGGCATGGGCTTATAGACCTCACGCCGATTCCTTTAGGCACAACCTTCTGTGTTGAACTAGGTGTCAGGAACGTTTATTCTGGCTTTGTGTTTCCCATCGTTTGTCCCGATACAGTGGTACTATCTGTTGCAGTGGAAAGATAGATCATTAGACAAAAATAAAGATTACAAGGGTTAGAGTCGCAATATCAATTATTTTTGCTCCCACTCTTTGTATCAAAACTCTCGCCGGAATTAAATCATACGAATGGAATCGGCTAACGACGACAACTAGTATGTTCAACTTGTAGTTGAGTGGATTCAACTATAATCGTAGAACACCTTTCCATGAAGACAAATCTATGGGTTAGTTTGAACATGCGATGTAATCCGCGTGCAAACGATCCTGTACTGGCATCTACTCATCTATGACACATATGTGGATATCTAAATATCTGCAGGATAGAGATAGAAAATTGCAGCAAGGAGAAAGTTTTCTTCAGGTCTAAACTTGTAGAGAAACTGGTACCAAATCCGCGGTCCAGAAGAGGCGGTGCAACCACGGCATTTGACCACACCATGTAGTATAAATTTAGTTTCTAGTGGAGTATGATGACTGCCTTGTTCAGAGCATACGTGAGGAGTACAGAGTTGGTGTAGAGAAAGAATCCTGGATGTGGTATCATTGGTGAAAAGCCTAAAGCTACCTAACTGTGACTTGTATCACTGCTGGGTTAATCGCAAGAATCGCGCCATTAACGGCCTCCAGACCAGTCCCGGCTCCACAGACGGGGGTTTTTAGGTAGGTAACGTGGAAGGATTCGACGGGAGAAGAAGAATTGTTCTAGATGTTCGAAGGATTTCTTGGCTATCTGTTTTTTGGGTCCGTGTATTTTGCCACCTAGCCCGGCTCACGATTGATAATCAGATTATTGTATGCAAATATGATCCACATATTCTGACATATGCAGGGCTTGAGGTTAGACAGTTCTAGTATGTGGGTACCTGAATCGAGAGCCTGCAGCAGAATTAATTCCTAATAATCGTAAACTGATGGCTGAGCACTTGTAATGGCCTCAGTGGCGAGCTGATCATTGCATCTCATACCCCAAAGCCACCGCATTTCAGCACGTTGTCAAGGTACAGCACGAGCTACAATGGAATTGATGTATACCATAAGAAAGGGGTGCTGACTCCGGAGAGAAGGCTAAGGCACTCGCAGGAGCATGTTGCTGTACAACGAATCCAAAGCAAATACAATGGATGCGTGACGAAGTCAATATACTTGTCTGTCGTCAACGTTCCCCTGTCTGCCTCTATCAGATGATAATAGTTTCAAGTTATGCCAAGGAATATAACATGGTATCATTCCAGGTACATCAAGCGGGCCTCTGTGTCCTGTAATAATGGAGCCCAGTCATCACTGTATAAGCGGTAAAGGTAGCTGACATACTTCATATCCCTTCTATATAATACTCCTCCTGGCCAGGCCACCGTGGTCGTTGTCCCTCACCATCCGCTGTATACTTGTTACCTCAATATATGCTGCACATCCTATAGTACTGCCCAATATGAAGAGCCCATTTGTCGGATGGATGCTATCCATTATCTTGCTGACCCCTTTTGCTGCGACAAACGGTCTTCCCTCTAACAGCAGCATCATCGTTGATACGGCGCCCAATTCTGTGCGTCCATATGTCCTTCCGAAATATAAGGGAGATGCAATAAAGCTTACCTCGTCCCAAACGATCCGCTTCTCCATCACTGCCAACTCGTCCGACGGTGCCTTTTCGTTGCTGCAACATAACGGCAAAGCTTCAGGCTGGTTATCAGCTCGGCCACACACTCATGGAGTGACACACGAGCATCTCTACTGCACCCGTGGGCGTTGTCAGCTCTGGGGACAGAAGAATGCCACCAATTCCAGCCACGAGGCGCGTGTCGCTACACCTGGTGATTACGGCAATATCCCCCCAGGTTCCATCCACACATTCCAGCTGGTCGATCCTGACTCACAACTTACGCATGTCTTCCATCCTGGCGGTTTCGAGAAACTCTTCAAGGTCTTCAGCCAAGGAGACCACGATACCCATGGCATCAGCGCACCCTATGTTCCCATTCCAGATGATCCTTCCCCCTTCGGGCCGATGACGCCCCGGGAATACAACATCCTCGTCTCGTTGGACCTGTACGCAGCACCAGAGGAGGAATATATTCCGAGGCGCGACTTTGTGAATGGCACAGCTGGTGAAGGCAAGCAGTCTTGGCACGGTGGGCCGAACACCCCTCCCGACGATTCGATGACTCCATACTTCGTTGCCAAAGATTACGGCCCGAAATATCTCAACACTGACATCGGTTACAAGGTTATCCAGCCGCTCGCAACCCCCACACAAACAGAAGGGAATTTTACCATGGGAACCATTATCATGTCAAGTAAGCTGACGAACGAGTCCATCTCGACGGCGACATTGCCGCATCACTTTGCTCTCCAAATGGAGGAGGGCCAGCTTGCTTTCCAGGTACAGGGCTATGAGTTGGTGCATTTGTTGCATGGTGATGTGGCGTTTGTCCCCGCCGGGGTGTCCTTTTCATACTATGCCACTGTGCCCTATACCAAGTTTATGTATATGAATGCAGGAAGTAAGGGGTTGGATTACCAGTTATTGAGGAGGAGCGTGTCCTGGGACTTTCCCGCATATCCCATATCTCCCGGGTTTAAGGCTAACATTACTGGAAGCAAGTTTACCCAGCTGTGATTACTGTTACCGGACATGGACTGCAGGCCTGTGTCCTCCTCCTGTGTGTGTCTGTGAATATCATAGCCCCCGATGTGAACTGGTCCAATTGAACCAAGTTGTGCGAGGCATAGCTACCAGCTCATGTTGTTTATGTAGCTACAATTAGGATGTTACATATACAACCCCATAGAAGATCAATGAATACCTCGCAGGGGCTTCACATCGGAGTCAATGTTCTGTACTTCCTTTCCTAATCATGGTATTACTTATACTCGTATATGCTGCAGTTCCATGCAGCCAGTACCCTACTAGGTCTTTACGAACATGTCATGACACAGATACGACTGGCAAAATCTCGCCTGTCAAGGTTCCAGAGCACCATCCCTCCAGCGGTAAGATCCAAGTCTCCGGTGTGAGGCCTGGCGCTTGGGTGACTATCCCAAACGGCCCGATACCCTTGTCCACTTGCATGGGTGTTCCATTGCACACCTCCTGGTCGAACTCGGCTGGAAAAACCGTCAGCTGCCCGCACGATGTTCGCCGTGTGTAGACCCCGGAAAGAACGATCAACGCAATTGCTGCGGTGATGAAGATCAGCGTGTATGCCCGGTACCACCATGTACGAAGACATGGGATAACAGTTGTTGTGTCCCGGCCGCACCGGATGAGATAAGTGACAAATAGGATGATCGATACGAGAATGAACACAATATACATCACGATAAGCAGCCAAAGGACGGACGAGGACGCGGGCTGGGTCAATATCATCAGCGCCCCGTTGTAAGGGATCATATAGCACACACAGATGGCCAGGATGGCAGTCATTAGGCCAAGATAGCAGCAACGGACGGCCACGGCGACAGCCTGAGCGGGGAGATGGAATCCCTTGGGACGCGCATAAACATCGGGCGACGGATCACGCATTGCCATCGAGCTTCTGGGTAACAGTGATGTGTTTGAGGGCGGTGCATTTTTGGTGTCAGGGCTGGTGCGCACGGCGGCATAGGAAGCGCCATCCGAAGAAGGGATGTGCATGATATGCTGCGCCAAGATCCTGCTGCTCTCGTACGTTTCATGCTCGTTGTAGGTATAATTTTCGGTCAACCAGGGAGCAGCGAACAGCCGAAGCAGACCAAGGACAGCAAGGGGGTAAAAAATAGTACTCATAGAGATGGTTGCGTTGAACGGTTGATTGCCAATATTGGCTAACGCCATGACACCACGAACCAAAACGACGAGGGCTTGAATACCCTGCAGGGTGATGATGACAGTCTTAATGGAATCTATTGACCAGACCTCCGTGCGGTGATGATGTGGGATCCGCGTGCAGAAGGTTCGGCTTTGCCTCATCATGTCTTCGGAACCATCGAAGCCGTGTGACGTCCAAAACAGCGCATTCGTGGCTGCCATGTCCGCTGCATCCCAGTGATGTCGGTACCTCACGCGGCGATCCACGATAGCGAGGTATCTCCATAGGATAGTGGTGGGGTTGTATAGGCAAAGCGTGTCGAGCCACGTCGGGGGACTCGGGCATCGTCGTACGACGGTCGGAACACCCGAAAGAACGTGGGCAATCAATGGAGACAGACAGAGCGTCAGGATAGAGAGCCAGTCTTCTAGCCTCAGGGTGTTGGATTTGTCGGCATAATTAAAAGCCTGCCGGAATAGCGGCTCGATTTGTACATCCGGAGTGACATTTAGATTCTGAGCCATGACAAAGGCTAGCTGTCGGACGATAGGACGGGGTTAAGATGTGAGCATCTCTCCTCGAGTAAACATGAGAAGGGTCAGTTGAGTGGTAACAAGGCGCGCAGTTGTGAGTTGTCGAGCTTTCGCACCTCTGTTGGAACAGTTGGGAGTGCAAAGTAACGCATGCCTGCACGACATGGAAACAGCATTCGGAAACTCCTTGATTCAGCCTCAGGATCGGCAGTCCAGGCGCTTTTTCCGTATGACATCAAGCGTATATCTGTCTTGTTTATTGGCGCGTCGATCACATCCTAACAAGACGATCAGATCCACTCCTTTGGGGGCGGAAAGACTGCTTGGACAAATGAAGAGCAGACCACATCCTCCACATTGTACAGCCCCCAAGGATCTTCGCACAAGCCAGGATGGGCCTCGGAGTGTATGTTATGTTGTCCAAGCCTACAGTCGCAAGAAGAAAGAATGTCAGTGGAGGGCAAACCACCTGACCTCCCTCACCGCCTTCCCACTAAAGGCACGGATTTAAGATACCCGTGTGGACCTTACTGCCTTAAGGTGGCTATTCGACTGCATCGATTTTATTAAACCGGCAGAAAAATGGGTGGTAAATTGAGACAAGTTCATCATTCCGCCTACAATGTGTACATCCCTTGGGTACGGCCTTCGCTCCCTGAGATCAGAATATATTCTCCGTAGGGAATAAAATGTATACATGGCAATATTATTTTTAGTATTCATCCCTAACATATTCTAAATTTAATATAATTCGTGAGAGGCGAGTATTTGAAACATGCTTGGGAGTAATCTCAGCAATGGTACATCGTATATATATACTGTGGCTTACAACACTTTTGAAGGGCGAGGATCCATATTGTACAAGACTGTCAGGGTGATAGTTGCTTGCCGTATGCTAGGCCTTAGATGCACATAAATCTAGGATATTTTGTATTGTTTCTTACACAGTCTTGGTGATACTCTTGGCTCACTGTGGTGGTGTTGGACCGTAATCACAGCTTCATTAAAATATGAATCCACGATACCTTAGGCTTCAACAACGCTCCTGAACAGCCGCTACCGTTAACAAGAGAAGGTGTATACTATGGGACAAGATCTTCTATCTGACACCTATGCGTCCTAGATGCAAAATAGATTTATTTTCGCTATTCAAGAAAGAACCCTTCTAGTTTCCTGAGCAGAGTCACAGATATCATCAGTGGGTCCCTCCGCCATCGTAGCAACCAGTTAAGTTAGGATAAGCCCTAGGATAACGGGAAAAAGACGGTCGGATTCCGGCGTAATTGCGGACCTGGTCCCAACAGCGACCATGGATGCGCATCTCAGT
Source organism: Aspergillus oryzae RIB40 (assembly GCF_000184455.2). NCBI lineage: Eukaryota > Fungi > Ascomycota > Eurotiomycetes > Eurotiales > Aspergillaceae > Aspergillus > Aspergillus oryzae. Next base: position 6,204,435 of record NC_036436.1, read on the forward strand.
ACTTTGTACGGGATATTTGGCATCGCAATACCCACCCGGTTCTATGCATTCGGGTTTGGTACATGTTCTCGAAGCTAATGTAAAAAGTGTTGAGCCTGTGTCGACGGAAGGAAGATGGAGTGGGCTGGGGCTATTTTAGGCCACGTGGTTTGGTAGCCAACGTTGCGTTCCAGCTTTTCCGTCTCCTCCACTCTTCCACTTTGACTCTTGGGTTACCCAAGGATTTGTCTGGACTCTACGGAGTATCGCTAGTGAATATTTTGGTTAGGCGACTGGCAGGTTTTCGCTGTTCCCACACTGAGACCCTGATTGTCTCAGTTGAGTTTCACCTTGGGCCTAGGTGTTGATCCATCGTGCTGAAGATCTTTTAGTGAAAAGCAATTCTTCTAGAAGAACGAAGCTCATGTTCGGCTTGTGACAGAGAATACAACAATGTGGTGTCAGAACAAAGAATAATTCGCCGACCATTTCAGACTTTTCTTTCCAGATATAAGGGGATGGTGGCCGAATAGAGTTGTGGGGCGTCGCTCCGGTTGGTGGCCGTTCGTAAAGCTATATTCTAACCCTAGCCTGTGCCATGGTTCACAATGCGCCTATTTTACGTCTATGATTTTGAATTGCTCTCAGCAGATGCAAGGGAGACCAGCGCAGACAGCGGCTGCCAACATGGAGTCTCGAGGATTCAATCGGATATCCTGTTCCTGGACATCAACCGCCACAAGTAGTGTTGAAACAATTACATCCACAACGGCATTCAAGAAAGCCCCGGACGAGTTTTAACTGCCAGGGTTAAGGTCACCAGCAGGCTCTTGCTAAAGCTTATTCGCAATGTGTTATGAGACGGGCGCCAACAAACTTTGAAGCCCCTGAGACCCGTAAATATTCCTCGGCTCCACGCGTAGTCTAGTCGCAGCCCGCGTTACATTGGCCAAGAAATCGCATCCCGGTAACTTGAGACCCCTTATTCTCCGCAAAGCAAGCAAAGCTCGATGGACATATGCTCTACGCCTTGTGTTCATCGGTGCACTTTGAAGGTCTTGCGAACGTAGCCGTTTCATGACACTCAACTACCCGAAGGGAGGCATTTGTCAATTCCTGGGCACGAGAGGACTTACTGGATGCTGATAGATCTTTTCTTAAGTATGGCCTAATACACGCTAGTATAGCGATCTTGCTTTGCCGTCCCAGGTATTCTTTCCCGGCCGAAATACGATACCGGCATGAGGTAGAAAACCATGGAGGAGAAGTTAGCGGCATGGCAAATGGAAAATAAAGTTTGTGGCGAGATCCTGCCACGCACAACTGATGCTCATATCATCTAGAGATTAGAACCGTTAGTGGGACCTTTAGCTTTATTAAGGTAAGAGATCGCCGCCCACGGCGGTTCCTATAGGCCATAGAAGGCTCTGTTCAACCAGCACCATTTCTAGGAGGAAAAGATATACGAACACACCCACCCACCAACGATCTTGTCACACCCTGTAACAGTAGTCAGTTACTTAAGGTATTGGCTAATGGTCCAGTTACCTCTGTGAGTTCAATACTTGGATCAGTGGGCCACGTTATGTAATAGGAGCGAACACCGTTAACAAGCAAGGAACCTTTCATCTTGTTCAATTTAAGCAAATAGTCAATGCCCCCTGCTCAATGCAAATCCCTTTTTGACCGATGCATGCCTCGCAGAAGGCACGAAATGAGGCGCTGTGACGGTGCCTCAGTATCTCATGGCTATTGACCTAGCTGTATCAGTCCCGACGGTTGTTGGGAGTCTACTCTCTGCTCTTGCGTCGGCTTTTGTTCTCGTTATCTTCGCCATTTCACCTAAAAACCATTTACGCCATTGGCTAATTCTGAATCTGACTATCGCGGGTACAGTATACGATGTATCACAATGCTCCGACTCATGATTGGGCTAACACACGAGTGCACTGTCAAATAGATTTCCTCAATGCCACGAACAATACCGTCTCCGGATTCTTAGTTGTCAGTCGGCGCCATGACCTCAACCCTGGACCTGGCTGCCAGCTGAACGGTTGGATTGGCCAATTCTCCGTCCAAGTACGTTTCACTCGTGTCCTCCATAACGGCCCTCCTTTCTCATTACGTATTACATAGGCCATTGATTTTTCGATTCTGGCCATAGCTTTGGTCGCATTGTGGATTGTCCAACGGCCAACCATAGTATCGACCTTAAGTTGGAGGGCCAAGGTGATATTGTGCATTTCAATATGGATTACCCCCTTAATCACGAGTGAGTGCTCATTCTTTGCTCTATTTGACATATTTACTCCTTCAGTTCCGCTGTTTCATGTTGCTTACGGATAGCAGGTACTACGGCATTGTGCTTGGGTATTGTGGGCCCCGTAAGCGGCAATTGGTGTTGGATCGAGTCGCAATATCTAGGCTTACGGTATGCCCTTGGACATGGATGGCGAATAGCTATTGTGCTCATTACAGCCTTGACGTATATTGTGGTCTTCATCGTTGTCAAGCGTCGCTACGAGCATCTGAGCCTGTTCCCGAACGGCGATACATCATCTGGCCGTGATAAATCCCGGTCCACGGAAGGAGATCCCGTAGAGCTATCGTCCATAAGGCTGGACACGACAATTACTGTCCAGAGCAGCGACGTGTTTCATAATCCAGCCAGCACAGGTGGGGTAAGCGATTCTCCGTCAAGGGATCAGCTCTCATCGCAGGTCCCTCTCTCCGCAGGTAAGCCGAAGGAATTGCTTTCATAATGTAATCCTAATGAGGGGCTCTAGTGAAAAGCCTCCCGAGTAAATACGATACGACCTCCACCGAGCGCCGCCTGAGGTGTGCTGACACCCCAGGAAGGCGAGGCGACTCGACGGAACAACGAGATAAGAAAATCCGATATGCCGAAGTTCGCCGGGTTATGTTACTGAATGGCTATCCGGCGTTCTATGTACTTCTGTGGATCCCTGGGCTGCTCAATCGGTTGCTCGAGTCCCTTGGTCATAAGGTGAGGTGGCTGCAGATCCTGCAGGCGTCTACGCAATTTATCGGCCTTGCGAATGCCTTTACGTATTCATATAATGAAGGCTTCCGCCGGCAGATTCGCTCGTTAATTGCCAGACAGAGACGATCGTACCATGAGCAGTTGTGATACCAATGATAACAGGAGGAAGACCGGATTGACGCAGTACATTAATGACACTTCTTGCATAAAGAATATGTAATCATACCTCATGACGAGATGCATGCCGGATTTGCTCGGCCTTCCCAATGTAAGAGATTATCAACGTGCATGAACCTTAATAGCGACGTCTTCCTTGTTTGAATGTGGCGTTTGATCCTTCCATGTGTAGCTCCACACTGATATGCATACCGGGGTTGCATCCATCAGACGCCTCAAGCTCATGTTCGCTGGGTCTTCACCATTTGCCAGGTATTTGCGCATAACGTCAGTAGCTATGACGCCCTCCCCGCCTCCACATTTCCAAGTATAAATTTGGCCTAACACAGCTCGGGTCTGTATGATTCGTATATGGTTAGCCAGGTAAATGCGTACGAGAAGGAATTGTCCACCACGCAATAGTCAGGATCGGCAGTGTGATAATGTATATGCCGATTTGATTGTAGTTCACGATTGGTGGGTACTCAAGCATCAGGATGCCGGGCTGCATACGTAGAGGGGGGATGGACACACCTCATGCTGTTTCCCAACGAAGGCAGAGGCTCGGATTCCTGCAACCGACCTGCCAGTGCTGTCGAGAAAACCCGCTTTAAAGTTTCCTGGGACGGAACCGTTCGCGCAGGCAGCGACGGGGTTGTCAGTTACGGCAACTGCATGGTTCACTTGTTGCGTCGGACTTGATGCCGAACGGAACGCATTTCCGCAATCGAGTGGTGTTGATGCCTCAGGCATGATTCAGACAGCGAGATGGATCCACAGACCCTAAAATCTCCAAATGATCGACATCCACACACACAAAAACAGACACAAAATCCACAATTGAATTCTGTTAACTGTCCTTGCTCGCTTATTTAGGAACGCGGGATCTGACCCTGTTCAAAAAAAACGCCTCTTTTGGGTAAGCCGGAGCCACGATGTGCAGCATGCGTCCTCTTGACCTGTCACGACTCTCTTGGCACAAAAGGCGTCTTTTACTAATGAGACCTGGAGGGATTGACAGTTGAACATGCAGAAGGCCATGTTGCACGTCACGTACATTTTGGTCATGGTGATGCCACTGACGAAGCATCTAAGATCATATCCCCGTTTGTTGTTTACCCAGTCCTTGAAGCATCCTCATATTGGACGTGCGAGGTTAGCTTGGGGTCGCTTAATTGGATTTACTGGTTTTATTTTTAGATGCTGACTCGCTCACCCGTCGCACCTGGCTTAGCAAGGCTGGGGTCCATCAGCCGTTAAGGCATAAAAAGCGTTAGACGGGGCACTGTTGTCTGTGCTTACGTTATCAATACCACTCGTGCAGGGGAACGAGGGGAATAATTAGGGAGGTATTATCATGGGATATGAATCCTAGGCATCCAGATCATGCCATAACAGCGAGAACCTGCAGGACATTCCCTGTCGGTGGTGCTGGGCAACGGTGCTTCTCCTAAGCGATATTTTGCGAATCCTTGGATAGTGTCAAATTTCGCGTCGGAATAAACTTTTGCCTCAGCCCGTTGCCTCGGCTGCCTCGTCTGTCATCTCGTGCCTGTCAACGCCAGACTTCCGGGGGTTAATGAGAGGCAAATTCCATGTGGCTTAACTGTCATGACTCGGTGTCCTATAGTGCTTTAAGTTTATATGCGCAGCCTCATTATTCAGCCGACCTGCCTCATATCTGCTCGGTTTTAACACTCAGAGGGTAGATCGGCATACACCGACCCGAAGATAGATTTTTGTAGACATACGCTAAGTCAACACGATCAATTAACTTCCGCTCAGGGCGGATCTGGAGCGGTCCGAGTCACCCCTAGAGGTTCATGGGCGAGAAGACAGCAAACGAACGAAATTAATACTAATCGGCTAGTGAGGGGTCCTACCGTTCTAATTGGCACGGTTCGAACCCTCGCAAAGCCTTCTAGATGCCAAGCCGATTCCTTATCAGCGAATGGATTACTAGTAGCATGTCGATCCCCACGCTTCGACGCTGCTTGCGGTCGATTGAAAGTTCAGACAGGTAGGCCCCCCGGGTGCACGGTGATCATGATGAATCTGGCGGTAAGAAGGAAACTCCTGTTTCTACCTGGATAGAGTTAATTGTGTCCAAACGTCCGATGGGAAATGCAATTTGTGTTGAGCTACTCCGTACCCAGTTTTATTAAGCTGCACCGGAACCCCAACGGCCAGAGCGGTAATGGGGGCAGACGGGTTTTAGTCCATGACTAGCTGGTTGCATTGCATACGCATGAGTCGGTCTCCCATGCCATTCGCTCAGGTTAGATTCGATGGAGAGACCCCGGTTCGACTGCCTGCGTGGCCTCTTTGTTTCCCTATAGTTGCCCCTGCCAGGCCGCGAAATGGCTCGCTCTTCGACCTCAGCCATGCCACTGGCACTTGCCACTTGCGCAGCTAATACAATCGCTGGCTAGTCGACCCACAAATTTCAATCTGCTAACGGCATCTTACAAGTATCAAAGCATGAGGGGTAGTTTTGCTGACCAGCATGTTGGACGTCTCCCGTAAGATCCCGTTCGCAGTACGGGTCTTATTTAATGCGTTGTCATTCTCATGCTTTTTTCATTTTTTTTTCTTTGCCTGGTGGACTCATGCATGTACATATGTCTCTTACTTTGTATATATCTGGGTTTGTACACGCCCACGGCCCTCAATTGAAACACCACACATAGGCTACATCATCTTGGAACGCCATGTCTCCCACACATTCTAGCAAGCCGAGTATTGCGACATCAGTCGATACCTATCTCAGCAGTGACACCACGGGAGATTGGAAACGGTATTCCGCCAATGTGGACCTTGAGGCCCAGCAGCCCCCAAGGAAGTGTTTTGCTTCATTGCGGTATCTGCTTCTCACCATCTACCGTCGCTTGTTCACCCTCATATACTGCGCCAATGCGGTCGCATTCGTGATCATCATGGTGCAGCGCCAAGACAAGCTCCTCGCCTTTGTCAACGCAGCAGCCGTCAACTTACTCATATGCGGTCTGGCGCGACATTACCTGGTGGTGAATGCCATCTTTGTGAGCATCTGCCGCATCCCACAGTCGACTCCTCTCTGGCTGCGCAAGATAGCAGCCAAGGCGTATCATTACGGTGGCGTACACAGTGGATGTGGTGTAGCATCCTTCCTGTGGTATGTGGGCCTCGTGGCTTTGATATCGCGGGAATATTGGATGTTTCCAGGCTCGGGGACCGTTTCCCTGCCGGTGGTGATCCTCGCCTATGTGTTACTCGCAGATCTGATGGCAATCATTGTGGTTGCGCACCCCACATTCCGGACAAAGCTCCATGACTATTTTGAGCTCACGCACCGATTCGGTGCATGGCTGGCGGTCGCACTTTTCCTGACACTTCTGGTGGTGTTTTCCGATCAGGCGCGCCATGCAGAAGGCGTGAGTCTTGGACGATACTTGATCAAGCTCCCTGCGTTCTGGATTGTCCTCGTCATCGTCGCCACTATTGTCCATCCCTGGCTGATGCTTCGTCGAGTGAAAGTCTGGCCCGAATATCTATCTCCGCACGCGGCTCGACTCCACCTGGATCATACATCCACGGCATTTGGTAAAGTAATCGCGCTCTCGAAGCATCCATTGCGAACGTGGCATAGCTTTGCAACCTTCCCCGACCCCGATGGCAAAAGCTTTTCGTGCATCGTATCGAAGGCAGGTGACTGGACCACTCGATGCATTGATCAGCAACCGACCTATCTATGGAAACGTGGAACACTGATGTACGGATTTATCCATGTGATGCGCGTCTTCCGCAGAGTGGTCATTATCGCCACAGGGTCCGGAATAGGGCCATGTCTCTCCTGGCTGAGCGAGAAGAATCGCCCGCCGCTGCGAGTCCTCTGGCAGACACGAAACCCGGGCCGGACATATGGCTCAGCTGTCCTCAACCTCGTGCGTCAGCTGGACCCGAACCCACTCATCATCGATACCAATAGCAGCGGGCGAGTGGACATGGTCCCAATGGCGCGAGAACTTGTCCGGGAATTCGATGCGGAGGCTGTCTGCGTCATTAGCAACGCGGTGCTCACGAAAAAAGTCGTGTTTCAACTCGAGGCCAGTGGGGTGCCTGCTTTTGGGCCCATCTTTGACTCTTGATACTTAGGCTGGCCGTGGAAGAGTCGAGCCATGTAATCCCTATTGTGTATTTACTTCGAGCGTGCAAAATAAAGCTTCATTTATACCTGATACTAAATTAACACAGGCCCCCAAAACAGAAATACTCCCGGAAGTTCTCTATCTTTAATCAGAATGTGATGGACAAGTCGTCGCTCGAAGAATCAATAAATTTAGGCCAGGTATTAGTGAACACCAGAGCGAGGATGGACTTCTCAGCCTCGTCAAAAACGGAAATACCAAAGTTCGAAGGAACCACGACCGAGTCTGGAACACGGGACTTGATCTGCATGATGCTCTGGCTCACGTAAGGATTTTCATCCAGACATAGAGCACGAGTGTCTTCTTCCATGTGTGTTGCGGCGCCTCTGGACACACGCCGACCGGAGCATTGCACTGCTTCGCCAAACATGGTCGTTAAACCGGAGTAGATCCGCGATTCGACATTGATAGGGAACTCTGCCGTTTTCAAATTGACGCAGGCGCTATAGATCTCGACCGCAATTTTGAAGAAGTAAAGCCGGTGATATTGAGGATCGCGGTGCCAATCGTATTCGGGATTTTTGGCATTGATCCTGGCCCAGGTGGCCTTCCAGTCTCGCACATAATTCAGGAAGATGATGTTCTCGCCGCTGAATTCCTTCACTGCAGCAAACCGCAGTAGGGCATGCGAGTCTTCCGATAGACACTTCTCCAATGCCTTTATCGTGTACAGTTCGTTCGTGCGGCTGGATCCAGCATGCGATCTCGACGTTCCCGAGTCCGACTCGCTATCTCCACCCTTCTTCTCGTTCCAGGCTCGAATTTCTCCGAGGATGCGATCTCGCTGCTTTCTGGAGACAATAAGCTCATAACATGGAAAAAAGATTGTAACGCCCTCCATTGCGATAATACCAGGAGCAAACCTGCGCATTTTGTCAGTTCGGGCGCACCGCACCTATCACTGGATCTTCCTTACCAGAGAGCCGGCACCCAGTACCGATTAATGGTTATCCAAGGCTCGGCGGTCGAATTCAGTGCGATAAACCACAAGGGCGAACCCGGTAAACTGCGAAGAGGTCAGCATCGATGACCGGCAATAGTGACCGGACGAGTGGTCAATCACTCACGCGGCGATGACACAGATTGTAATTTGTAGTCTCCAGTAGTGGATCTCACGGATCTTGCGAATCTTCCATAGAATGCATGGCGCAAATATCCAAGACCAGAACAGTTGCCATAGAATGGAGGGAATCCTAGATAATTGGTCAGAAGAAGTCAACCACGCTGCAATCGGGCAGTGAATCTTACCATTCAGGGCCTCGCCGACACTCCGCCAGGCTGCCATGTTCGGAGAAGCTGCCAAAACCATGGAACTTCCGAGAGGCGAGGTAAATAGAGAGCGACAGACACAGCTACATGAGAGATGGTTAATCAGGCTTGACGATCACGGGCGCACGCGCATAGCTTACTTGGACTGCCATTCCCACGGCAATGGCCACTTCCGTTCGGTGGACCAAGTTCATTTGCTTCCACTGACGCAAGTATTCATTGGGGCCTTTTGAACCGGTACTATAACTGGCTCTCTGCGGGTGGTGTGCGGTATGGAGCATCTTCTCTTGAATGCCGGAGACGCTTAGGAGCTGCATGCTGTTGGCTTGGAATAGAGCGATTCCCAATGGCAGATAGATGCTCATGATCCAGTATTCCACACCGCAGGGGTATGCACCGGCCATGGTGTATGCCAACATGCAAAGAATCCAGTAGATATGAAGACATGATACCGCGCTCAGGGCGAGAGGTAGGTTCCGAATGCGAATGCATTGCTCATGGCGATGAAGCACGAGGAAGACGGAGCCGACGAGGAGGGCGACCATCCATACGATGGCCACTGAGGCATAGAATTTGCCTAGATTATCGAAGATTCCGTCGGGGTAGGTGGAAGCCATACTTGATGGTCACTGGTCACGAAGATCGAAACACGCCATCCAGAAGAAACCGATCGCTCGGGATTCCAAGCATCAAAATAGAATCGGGGTAGGCAAAGGAAGGTTATTTAGAGGCAGATTGCTGGGTGTTTCTGCTGTGTCGAGCCACAGGATCGGCAGTGAAGATCACTGGCTTCTTGTGGTCCTCTGGGGTAGAGTTCACTAGTGTTGCTTATGACCGAAATGACCCCTGAGCCACTTCCACCGGCCGCCGGAAATGCGTTTCAGGCCTTCGTTCAATTGGTGCAATGGGTTGACCTGACATTTGGAGGGGGTGTCGAAAGTATAAATTCTGCACTTACCGGTGCCATGACGGTCGTGATTCTTACGTATTTCAGGAGAGCGACGATATGCCGAAAGCATTCTGCCCACTGGCATGACTTGTCCACTCTGGATCGACGCACGGATCGCCCATTTGTCAAGTCAAGGGGAGGAGCGACAGATGATTGATTCTTGACCTTCGAATAGGCTTGCGGTGGAGACAATTTTAACGTCGGCCCGTACCAGTCCGGCCGCCCAACCCAATCGGAAGCCCAGACACGCAAGTCAGGTGTTAGAGCTAAGCCCTAGCTGCAGATGAATTACATTAGAAAGGTTACATGGGGAGATTATCTTCTGACACTTCACAAAGAAGCCCTCGTACTTTTGGTTGCCTCGTCGGTGCCATGCAGGATGCGCTATGGATGACTATTGGCTCCGGAGCTCATTTCAGCCATTCTGAGCCCATGATTGTCAGGATTTTCGTCTTCTCCTTCGAGAGTTTCTCTGCGATTGTCTGCAGGCAAAAAAGTAGATTACATGCACCGAACGTCAATAGAATGGGGAATGGAAACCTTAGTCGGGAGGTCATGCCACTGAATGATGTTCATTTGCGACCATTTCTACCTTCACAGGCTGACGTATCAGACACATTTCGCCAATCGCGGGAGGCGCCAGGAAGAGAACCCTTGCTTGATGTGTTCCATCTGCCATCCCAATTGTCCTTAATTTTCTAATCTGACGAATGTCCCCAACGATTACTCGTCCACTGATTGGACAACGTATGTGACTCAAACAGTTTGCCCATTGACAAATGTTGGTCAAATTGCAGAAACTTTCTCTTCTGAGGAAGTCAGTTTTGTGGAAACGGTCGATCCCCTACGCCACGCGAGCAAGGGGGGCCACCACGACGATGATAATTTACCGCACGGCACTCTTAACAATATCTGGCGTGGAAATCCAGTCATTGCTTGGGCCGCGTTACTCCGTATTGCTCACAAGCATTCAGGTGAGCGGCAATGGCTTGAAACTATCCGTTTGGCAGGATACGCCTGAAGAACTTTGTATCCTACCCCTTTTCTATCAATCTATCGATCTTTGTGATATCTCCAAAGTCAGTGCCGGTCGGACCGGGGATTTTACTTCGTAAACGGACTCTTGTCGCGAGTTAAGCCATGTTGTGAGGCTGCAGCATGGATTGTGCCATGTTTTGCTCCGTATCGTGGCAGGATGTTCGTGGATGACGACTATCGACTCGCGGTGTGATAGATTATGTGTGGCTTCGATATCCCACCGACCCAATAACCCCACGCTGCCGATATGATACGTTTGATCTACCCATCCCTGTCCTCGTATACCTTTCAGACTTTGTCGCAGAGGACAAACTATGTGTCCTTGTACGTGCCGTTCTACACAGTCATAGTATCTGCTGCAAACATTGAATTATAACATCAAAAAATGGATGATTAATTAGTCTATTAACACTAGCGCTCATGACATAGAACACAGAACGTAGGAACTTTTCGGTCTCGGAAAACCTGCTGGAATTGTTGCACGAAGCCTTCAAACCCGAGAGATGGGGGACAGGACAGAATACAGTTCAAGCTAGAGGCTTCGTTTGAATTTTAACAGCCTCACCCACGGTCGGAATCGATCTAATACTTCACCACCAATTTCAGACCTGTCCCAACTATCCGCGCGGTAATGATGAATGCCGTTCCTCCTAAGAGCATCACCCCCGAGAAGATCTTCATATGAGTATAGTCTCCACCAGCATTCTGCAGGATCGCTCCGGCAATTGGACTTGTCGTCAGCCCACCCACCGATGCAAACAAGAATAGCAGACCAGTGCGATACCCGACCTCTTTTAAGGGTGAGATCTGAGCGATCAGCGCGGGCGAAAGGCTAACATACGCTCCAGATGCAAACCCAAAGAGCGTCGCAAACACGATGATAGGCGCATTGGAGGTAGCCGGGATCCAAAGAGCGAGGACGAGCACGCCAGCGACGATACACATGACAATGAAGATATTGTATCTACCGTACCGATCGGACATGAATCCAGCTCCGAGACGGCCAAAGAGGCTGGCCCCGTTCAACATGGGGACCAAGTAGGATGCGAGGTCGGCATTCATCCCACTTGCGACCGCCTGGACGATGACATAGTTGATGGGGATAAAGACGCCATAGGTGAGCAGCATGTATCCCAGCAGGGTAACGATGAACACGGGCTCCTTGAATGGTTGGAGCAACTGCACTCCGGAAGGTTTTGGGCCCTGCGGTGGGGGACGCCGTGCCTTGACGGTCACAATGGCGATCCCAAGCAGGAACAAGATCATGAAGGCGGAAATTCGCATGCTCCATCCAAATCCGACTTTGGCGATGAGACGGTCGACCATGATGGGGAAGATCACCCCACCGACGCTGGAGCCTGTCGATAGAGTAGCAAAAGCAATGCCCCGTTTGCGATTAAACCAAGCGCTTACGGCGCTTAGAGCTGGTTTGGTTAGTCTCCACCGTGAATCGAGGGAAGGGAAAAGGTATTACCTGGTTGAAAGATAGCGGCCGCCCCAATGGCGCTGCAGATACCTTGGGAGAGCAAGAGTTGGTAGTACTGGGTTGAGATTGACGCCATCATTAGACCAAAGACATGGAAAAATGTCCCTCCGATAATCAGGTATCGAGCGCCAAATGTGTCGTATAGCTTTCCAACAATAGGGCCCTGTATGGTCGGTAAATATGGATTCCACGTAAGATATACGGGCTTTAGACGTGCTGACATACCATAGCAAACATGAAGAAGATCTGCAAGGATGGAATCCAGGAGATGGTACTGGAAGAGAGATGCTTCAGTAGATGAGATTCGTAATAATTCTGGAATATCCCGACACCTGGTATACGATTAGTGCTGCTGTCTTCTAGGATATTACATGATCGTGGATAGACACTCACTATTGACCCATCCGAAGCTGCAGAAAGACGTGCACCACGCACCCACCACCACCAGCCACGCAGTTAATCCCCCATCAGGAGGTGCATCCGGCTGATCTTCAGGACCCGGAGATTTCTCCTTGTCCAGTGATGGTGAAATGCGTCCCTCGTCACCCCGTGGCGGAAGGACATCGCGGTCTTGGGAACTGGTACGGCTCCGATCCATGTTGTCGGCCAGTTTGTGTTAACCAGATGAATGGATGATGCGCTGATTCAGGATGATCTGGTCAAACAAGCAGTTATATAGGGATGACATATTTTGGCGCCTTGTTTATCGCGGCCATGCTAGTGAAGTCATCTCGGCTTCGGGGTTCCTTGGCGATCAGCTCGGCTCGGCGACACAGGGACATCAAGCCGACGCCTCGAGAGTCCCAGTGGCGATTACCAGTAGGCCTCGTCTTCGGCTGGGACCCTGTGCATAAGGGGCAATAGGAACTAGTACGTGCGTCACGTATGTGTCGTCATATTCGTGCCATTGTAGAATAGGTTGCAACGGTGCTACCGGATCTTAGATACAAACTTACGGAGGCAGAGGCTCCTTCAGGAGTAGATCATTCTTGCAATTTCTCTGTCGACACCTCTATGGATGCTTAATCTCTTGGAAGTCGTGCTACTAGTATACTAGCTCTACATGCACAGATATATTTCTATAGGATGTGCTGCGAATCGTATTGATGGGAGCCTGTCTGCTTCTAGTCACAAGATAGATCAATGCATAAACTCATTAAAACTACTACCAGTCTCAATAATGACATACATTCCCAATCTACGGCTCAAACCGATACATTCCCAAGTTCTCCGAAAGGTTAATCCACTCCGTCAAGGAGCTTGGATCCAGCGGAGGAGCCAAGAGATCCCCGAATCCGTCTCCTGTGCCTTCCAATTCCTGGCCCGAATGCTGTTCAGCCGTCCGGGACTCCGGGACACGTTCGTCAGACGGGCCATGAGCCTGAGTCGGGGAGGACATCGCGACGTTCCCTCTCCGTTGTGCTGCCTTTTCCCGCAAGTGCTGCAGCACTTTCCACGTCGGCCCCGGATCAGGTCGAGTTGGATCATTTTCAGTCACATTAAAGACGAGGTCGACAATATTCCACACTCGAACCACGTGAGGCCCGGTGGGCTGTGCGCACAGGTGCCATAGAACATACATCAAGCAGTGGAACTGATTGTAGCTCGCGAATAACCAACGGAACCCACGTAGCAGGTCGTCGGTTTGGAGTTCCATGCTTTGTTCCAAGCAGACACATGCCGATATCAGCGTTCGCTCGGCGGCGGAGGAAACCGCCTCCTGCGATTGTTCATTATTGAGGCTGAGCTGGTAGACGAAAAACTCAAACTTGGAAAGAAGAGAGCGCGTAGACAGCCACGCAACCTTCTGGATGGGAATGTTCGTATCGCAGTGACACAGGTAGGTACTTTCCAGGTACGCCGTCAGTTCCTGGACAGTTTGGAGTCGCTGGGCATTGTCTGTGTGGTCCACAGTAGTGTGGTATACCTTTTGGAACGCGATGGCAATCTCCGATGTGAGGAGAAAGAGGCTCATTTCAGTCCATTTCGCACGGGGTCCCGGCAGGATTCGCAGCTCGGGCGATAGATCACTATCGTTGACGTGCAAGGGGAGACGAGTATCCGATCGGCTGCCAAAGCCATGTACCGCGAGACCATGGTCCTCGGCAGCCCGATAGTCCAACACGATGATCTGCCACCAGAGACGCCGGCGGACCTCGGCGTCGAACGGGGTGAGATGGAAGTGCGTTCCGTCGCGGTGGAGACCTATGGACTGGGCAGCACGGATGAGGACCCCGTTCATGATCCACCCAGATCGACTTGTCCGGTGTGCGCGGAGGCAAGTCTCGTAACAGAAGTCAGTTCGATTGCGCAGGGATGGGACAGGCTAATCTCACGATATAGATTGCTAGGGCCTGCAGGGACAACATGGTCGGCGCGTCCAGACAGGCGGCGTCGATTACAACCTTTTCAATACAGGCTTGGAAGTCCAGTAAGCAGGATCGTCTATCGCGACCGAGGAGGTTTGCGGCGTCGACCTCCGACAGGCTGGTCACAGCAGCAAAGTAAATGGCAAACAGAAGAGCCCTGCAGTCGTCCGAACCTTCACCATTCATGGTCGCATACACCAGCGGCTCCACCGTCGGCAGGTGAAGAATTTTGACTACGGGGTCGACATTGTTGCGATATATCTGCCATAACTGTGCAGACTGCCAGCGCGAAAGCTCCAACTCGTTACTCCAATTTGTAGGGCGTCTGGAGCTTGCCAACAGGCCTTCCGGTCGCAAGCCTGAGGTGATTTCCTCCGTCTCCCGTGGAGTACCTATGACTTTGTAAAGGGCCCTTTCTTTGTCCAGGATCTGCGACAGGAATGTTTCATTGATGTAGCGAGTCGAAGCACCGTCCGGAACAAGAACCTCCTGTGCGCGATTGGGAGATTGCGGTGGTTCTGGCAGTAACGTCGTGGACGTGTCTCGGACGTTCGGATTCTCAGGACCTTGCAAGGGCCCAGCACTGTTTGCTAAAATCGTCAGACTCCGTTCCAGCTGAGCAATCCGATCGGTGATGGTGATTTTTTGAACCCTCCGAGGCCGATGAGCGTTGGCGTCGGTGGTGGGGAATCGACACGTCGCCCCGAGACGCACGCACGCCGAGCAGGGCAGCGTCTTGCTACATCGGACTTTGCGCTGATGACACTGGGTGCATGATCGCTCCATAGTCATGTGGGTAAAGTACAAAAATGGAGATAACTCTGGGGGGTGTCTAAAATTCTCAACGGAAAGCTGCTGGACGTCGTAGAGGTCGTGCTCGGTGGCTCGGTCATGCCAAGCAGCCAAGGCACCGAGGTGCAGGAATTGGTTATCAGATACGAGAATCATAGATTAACATGGATCGGGGATCATGCAAGGTCTTGAGCTATATGTTACCTAATGGAATCTCTTTGGTCGATGTTACCCTACGTTAAGAATCTCCTCACGAATCCTAGTTGGGCCTGTAGTTATGGTAATAACAAGATATATTTTGTGCCTCACTAATGGTCTAAAGATGGCCGAGGAAACCCATATATTTACAACTCGCCACACTCATCATGTTCGCCGAACACACTTCACCTGTAAATCTGGATGCGTGATCCAACACTCAGGGTCCTGCGTGAAATCCCCTTCCTCCAGCATCTGCAGCTCATAATGCTTGACCAAATGCAGTAAAATGGCCCTGATCACCACGTCCGCAGTGTAGCGCCCTATGCACTGGCGAGGGCCAAATCCAAACCGCCAGAAGTGGTATCGTAGATCCGTGTTCGAGCTATTTAGGAACCTCTCTGGGCGATATGTGCTATTATCGGGCGCCCAGAACTCATCTCGCACGTTCAATCCCCATGTATCGACTACATAATTGGTTCCAGCAGGGATACGATACCCATCGACTACACGCTCTGTCGGGGCCGATTGCGGAATGGTAAACGGGAGAGCTGGACGGAGCCGGGAGGACTCTAACACACATGCTGCAAGGTAGGTTCCATTACGAGAGATATACCCTTCTTCCTCGGCAGGTGTCAGCGCGGATATTTCTTCGTGGAGTCGTGCTTGGCAGGCCGGGTTGGCAGCCAAGAACACCAGATTCCAGGACAGACCCCCCGTTGTCACGTCCAGGTTGGCGTAGAGAGTCTCGTCCATCGTTTGTGCTACCTGTTCCTCCGTCAGGACGCCCTTATGGACGGCGTCGTACATCTGGACGACCATCGCCGACGGGTGTTTCTCCCGGGCACGCTCGTATGCGGCGCGGTTAAAAGCCCGCCATTGAGAGCGAAATCGCCGCAATTGACGGTTGGCTTCCGTGGGAAAGAAGCGGGAGATATTAAACCGGGCCAGACCACCGAAAAGAACGAATTTCATGAGATTTTCTCGAGCCGGCGCGAGGGAATCGAGCTCGGATTTCATGGCTGGCGTCAGGGAGCCATAGTTTGCCTCCGCAACGATGAAAAACGGAAGCATCTTTAGATCTTGAACGGGGTGTATCCGGCCTTCTCTGAGATTCCCGTTTGTTTCCAGATCATGGAAATGGGCCCGAACATGTTCTTGAATTCGACCGATGGATCTGACAGCTGTTGGGTGCATGAAAGGTGGTGCCGCAGTCCCCTTTAAAAGCTTCCAGCGCGGACCCGCCATGAGCCCCAAGCACTGCCCTAGAATACGGCTCATGAAGTAGCCAGAATCACTGTTCGTGGCTTTAGTATGCTTGTCTGAATCTTTAAAGACTGCATGAAGTTGCTCGGGTCTTGTCAATACCCTAGTTGTCTATCAGTCAGACTGTCGTTTCTATCACGATGACACGAGGCTATACGAACACTTCGGGTGTCATTCCCGCCCAAATGCGGTAGACGTTGCCATATTTCCTTTGCCACTGTTCACTCCTGGATCTCCCCTGCACGTACTTCTCTATATCCCCTTGCCCATTCGGCCACACATATGACGGTCCGGGAATGTTCCTCCCGGTCTCTGTATGCCGAATCGGATTCTTGAGCTCTAGATAGATCTATAACCCAATCGAGTCAGCTGGGCCATATGTAGAGTAGGCGCAGGGTGTGCTACTTACGCTGAGGACCCACGAGATAACCCTAGAAGCAGCAGAGAAGGACGCTGGGAAGAGCAATGTTGCAATACAGAGACTGGCCACGGCAAAGATGCCAAAGAGAAACGGGTATAGGATTTCCGGCTTTGTTAGCCCATGCTGAATGGAAAAGCCCATGTTTGGCACGGAAGGCATGGCTGGAGTATAGTCTAGGAACTTGTTGTACTATGATCTCCCCTAACCCGAAGGTGCATTAGACACAACCGGCAGCTCGTGGTCCCTTCAACCTATATAGTCGTGACAGACGGACAAAAAATGAAAGTAGGTTTGAGATGCGACATGATCGGGTAATGGCCAATAGTGATATTGGCACATATGGCTGCCTAGAATGAGCGAATATGATCACAGATAGACTTGCTGACATGACATGACATGACATGACCTGACCTGACTCGTATATAAAGTTTCAAAAGGTGACACCCTTCAACGCCGAGCCCTGGCATTTAGCTTGCCAAGCGAGTAGTCAGATTGGCTAGGATTGTGTACGAAGCATAGGGCTAAGGACCCACAACAGGACATGGCGAAGGATGATTGTTCCAGGTCCTCGAGAGGTTTGTGGAGAGGAGCGAAGTAATACAGGAAGAGTAGACAAACGAGGCCAAAGTACAGTTGTAGAGAATATAAATTCAGGTCAGAAGCCCAAGTAATGGTATGTAGCGAAGTCCATCACAATCATTCGACCTTATCATATCTTCAGGTGGATTCTGCTCCCTGACAAACCACACTCACAATGTCAATCTTTTCCAGCATCTCATCACTTGGCCTCGAGGCATGCTACCGCCATCATGTACGCACCTCTCCCAATGCTACTGCGGTAGTGGACGGAGACCAATCGATGACATATCGGGAGCTTGAGACCCGTGTCAACGATCTGGCCTCAATTCTAGGTCGGGAGAACATTGAAGAGGAGGAGCCAATTGGCATTCTTGTGCCCATGGGCATTGCACATGTCGTAGCCCAAGCGGCTGTGTTGCGCTTGGGAGGATCTTGTGTACCCATGGATCTGTCATTCCCCGACCAGCGCATCAATGACCTTTTACGCGCCTTGAAAACGCGCATTGTTCTCACAGTCGAGAGCGAGAAGGCTCGCTTTGCGGAGTTCCAAACGATTCTCGTGGATTCCAAGTATGCCAACCTCCATCAAAATGGATACCATGAAGACACGATCCCCGCTGTCGAGACCGGGCGCAATCACCGGACTCATATCCTGCACACCTCTGGGACAACAGGTCTGCCCAAGCCCGTGGAGATCATGTCGAAGGGGATCACGCGAATGGCTTTCAACACGCAATGTGTTGAGTTCAAAAGCACGGATCGAGTTGCGCAGATTTCAGCCCCCAGTTTTGATGCCGCTCTGTTTGAGATATGGACCACGCTTGCTCGCGGAGCCGCCATTGTTCTCCTCCCAAAGAACGTCGTTATTGATCCTGTCGCCCTTCATGACAGCCTGCGCAAATACCGTATCACTTCCATTCTGGTGACGACTGCACTATTGAACCATGTCGTGTCGGCCATTCCCAATGCGTTTGAAGACCTGGATTATGTGCTTACTGGCGGTGAGGCGGCGAATCCCAGTGTCATGCAAGTGATATTGGAGAATGGCCCACCGAAGAAGCTTGTCCACGCCTACGGACCTACCGAATGCACCATCATCACAACCTACCACCTCACGACATTGGAGGAAGTCCGCCGGGGGCAAACCCCTATTGGGAGACCATTGGACAATACCACGGTCCATATCCTGGATGATAACCTCCAGCCTGTCAAGGAAGGCATTGTCGGCGAACTCTATATCGGTGGCGACGCAGTTGCACGCGGTTACCTGGGGCGCCCAGAAGCAAATGCCAAGAGCTTCCTCGAAGTGTCCCATTTATCGAAGGATGGGTCACCGGTTCGCATCTACCGATCGGGGGATCTAGTACGTATGCTTGACACCGGCGCCATTGAGTTTGTGGCTCGAGCAGACAACATGGTCAAGATCCGTGGATTCCGCATCGAGCCAGCGGAGATCGAGGGGGCACTCCTGAAGAGCGAGATGGTCCAGGGTACAGTTGTACTGCCTGTTCATCGCCCGGGAAAAGAAACGTATATCGTGGCTTTTGTAATTCCCAAACATGATGGTGCATTTTCTCTGGAGCAGCTGGACGAATATCTGCGGCGGCGGCTACCGGCGTACATGATGCCCCGGTTGGAGGCTGTCGCCTCGCTACCATTGACCGTTCATGGTAAGATCGATCGTGTGGCAGTCATGAAGAAGCATATGGAAGAAACAAAGAGGGCCGAACAACAGGTTCTTATATCCTCCAACGTCAAAGATGCCGGAGACAGTGTAACCTGGTTACGTACCTTGTGGACATCGGTGCTCGGCATTAGCAACATTGACAACGAGGCCAGTTTCTTCCACTTGGGAGGCAGCTCACTACAGGCAGCCGCGCTGCTGGTCCACATTCGTCGGCGCTTCGGCTTGACATTGACCATGCAGCAAATCTACGACTCTCCCACCCTTCTTGGCCTGGCCAGCGTGATTGATGCTGGTCATGCCAAAAGCAAAGTCGACCACTCCCGGCTTGGAATATTCATCGCCGACTCCCAATTGGCGAAGGACATTCCGGTTCTGTCGAAAGAAGCTCCAGATTGGAGAAGCCCCTCCGAAGGTAAGGTGTTTCTGACTGGAGCAACTGGATTCCTTGGGACGTACTTCTTGCGTGAGTTGATCGACCGCCCCGATGTCAGAAGCGTCAAGTGCCTGGTTCGTGCTTCGGACGCGCACTCTGCCCGGACACGGCTTCTCGGCGCTTTGGACAAATACGGGCTGGGATGGGCGGACAATCTGGACAAGGTGACAGCTATTGCGGGAGACCTGGGCAAGGATTTGTTCGGACTGTCCGAGACCGAATTCCATGAACTAGCTCTCTGGACTAGCGTCATCTTTCACGTCGGCGCGCATGTAAACTACGTCCAACCGTACGAGAAGCACCGTAACACTAACGTCTATGGAACTCTGAACTGCATCAAGCTTGCGACGACCGGACGAACCAAGGCACTTCATTATACATCGACCGCCGCCGTCACAGGGCCAGTGTCTCACTTCACAGGCGCAGACAAAATCCCGGAGGATGTAGATCTTGGTGAGTTCCAGGGCTGGCTGCCCTATGATATCGGTTACACGCAGAGCAAGTGGGTATCGGAGCAATTGATCCATTCTATGATCGCAAAGGGCCTACCGGCGATTGTATTCCGGCCGGGCTTCATCATGGGTGACAGTCTTCGTGGCAAGGGGAACTGTGACGACTTCATGTGCCGGGTGTTTATCGGCTCTATCAAGTTGGGATACCGTCCCATTCTCCCGAATCAAAGCAAGATCATGATTCCTGTTGATTTTATCAAGACCGCTCTGCTGCATATCACGTCGAATCCCTACAACTTCGGACGGACTTTCCACCTGGTACCACAAACGCCCGAGGAGGACACGGACATTGAAACTTCCTGGAACATGCTCAAGGAACTAGGGTATGACCTGAAGGCCGTTGAGTACAAGGATTGGTTGGAGATACTATCGAAGGACAAGGATCTGCTCACCAACCCACTGTTGCCAATGTTACCAGTACTGCAGGAGCTAGTGCGGAAGCATCTGACGCGATGGGAGCTTTACGAGGACATGGCCACTTACGATGTCACAAATACCAGAAGGTCCCTAGCAGATCGTGGAAAGCTGAAGTCTGGTATTGGGCTGGAGGACTTACGTCGACATGTTGAGGATTGGGTCGCTCGAGGACTAGTGCCTTCGAGGAACTAATACTTCTAGATGGCATACATGGTAGGATTACCTTTGGAGATCATTGTCTTTATCTAGCTTGAAAATAATCTGGTTGTAGAAGAAAAAACGCACAGCTGTGGAATGGCTCATAGAACAATAACTACTAGCTAGTGAAGAAAAGAGAGTTGCGAAGAAAAATGATGACTATCGTCTTACAAGCGCTTAAACAACTTCTACACTTTTTAGCAACGATTTAAACGAGCAATGGATGTTCTCTGCGATTTGTAACAGGAGAGTGTGTAGGTAACGGGCCGAGATCTTAGCGTCACATTATCCCTCTCTGGCGTTATGTTGCTCCTTTTGTGGCTTATATGTACATGTATGACACGCAAGATACAATGAGGTGCCATGTAAACGCGACAACGATAACATGTAGTGACATATCATGTACTTGGCGTTATCACAAAAGGAACTCTTAAATTCGGAAGTCACAAAATATAAGCTCTTAGAGTACCTCTGGCTTTCTCATAACCACCTGATCCCTGTCGTCAGTGCGCCAAAGGGTTCAACATCACTTGCCTCTAGGCTAGCGGCTGGTCTTCGAAGAAGACTAGACATCTCAATTCCAAGCTCTCGCGAGCTACCTTCACATCCCGCGTTCTTGGATCCACAAAGGCCGTATGAGGCGTTCTTCTAGCGGTCCGGCCATCATCCCTCGAATCGTAACATTTGATCAACAGCGCCTCGTCTGGCTTCATGTCGGACATATAAAACCACTGTTGGCCAGGTGAATATTTGCCGTAAAGCATACCAAAACCACTGCCATTCGTCGCGGCATCGTAGTCTTTCTTCGCTTGCTTGCCAGGAACCCGTCCATAAATCTCAAGGAGATCCTCATCACGGAAGGAACGGGCATCCGATACAGCCAAAGGGTCCCGCGGAACCGGCTTCAGTGGGCGCCATATGTTGACGATAGCCCACCGGGTTTTCAACAAGTGCTCGGCTTCCAGCGCAGTCATGTTGTCCTTCAGAACCTCGAACGCCCCGGACTCTGACTGATCCACATGGACATGCCGCGCAGGCACCATCACCCTTGTCGCTTTCGCATCTGGGTCAGTGGAATCGGCCATTGCTTCTACGCTTTCGTAGGGAGCAGTGCGAGTAATGTGCGAAAAGACGTGGGCGCGGGTCGCACCAGTTCTTTACAAAACACGTGAGCAGGGGTCTTGTAGGAGTATAATAGAGGCTGACCTGAAGGGGGCCATGTGAAATGAACATAGACTGAAAAGCTATACTTACACGTTCTTCAGGATACTCTCCGCTTCGGGGTACATATGTGTCTTCACAGAAGCTTCATCAAAGGACGCGACATGCTGGCTGATATGTTTGATGAACTGGAAGCCATGGATGTCCAGGGTGAATGTTCCCTCTTGGCCACGCACATCTTGGATTAAGACGGGTCGACTATCAATGGGTCGGCGATATGCACCAACTGTGCCCAGTATAAGCTCCCTTTGCACAGGGCCTTCTGCGGGCCAATAGTTCAAGCAGGTCTCAACTTGTTGACGAAAGCGCATGGTTTTGGCCGGAGCAATCAAGCTAGGGGAAGCAAGCCCAAGTCCTGGGATTGACGTGCAGTCGACAAAGGTTTAGAGAGGCCGATATTTCACGGTTCAGTGATAAAGGGTGAATGATGTGGTTGGCATGCCATCTTTCTTCGACGATGCCAAAGGACCCTTTTAAATGCTTGATGGGGTCATGGCGCAGACCTCCGGCAACCTGAATCAATTCGCACTCGCAATCCGACGGTGTACTCTTGATCGTAAACCAATGGCGACTGTGTTGTACACCGAGATGCCGAGTTGGTTGCCAGTTGTTTTGGAGATGTAACGTTCAAGGATCACGTTGCATAAATACGACATGGTCTATTCAGCTTCAGGGTGATGAGGCAGTGATCGTCGCTCCGAGAATACCGAGCGATTGGTCCAGAGCGAAATATCCATCTCGATAACGTCACAATTTGTCTCTCAAATTCATCTTCATGCGTGATGATCGAGTGGCGTGGAATGATAGGATCAAATGTAAACCGTGCTATAAGGAACGAGAGGCATGACGTGCAGGATGATGATCATCAGATAAGTCGTCTTGGCATGTTCCATGGCGTCAATGGCCATTGCTTGTGTAGAGATGATCATCGGCTGATGTCTGATCGGTCTAAGTACGAGTGTGAGTCTCCCTCCATCCCAGGAAGGACAGCCTCTGCGACAACTCATATCATGTGCTGGATCAAACAGAAGACGTTGTTTTCTTGACGTGCTTAAGCAGGATTGTAAATGTCGTAGCGTAATCATTCCAATTCATAAATGAAGTTGTATATGTAATGAACAAATAATATGAATTTGGCAAACACCCAGAGCTGGGAACTTTCCCGTGTCTGCTACCATGTTGAACAACACAACATGCCAATAGGCCAAAGGTTTCGGTTTGTCTCGGCCGTCGGAAGGGCCTGCTGGAACGGAGTCCGAGTCTAGTCGGTGGGGACATGAGGTTTGTTCCCCACCGCAGATCACAGACATTCTTCACGCAATCCATGCAGTAAAGACAGGGTTTGTAGCATCGGAGGCAAAGGTGGGCCGAGTGGATGAACACGCATGGTGCTGCTGTCGCACTGTCTATATATGTCGCGGTTCACCTTGTGCTGCCCTGCCTTTCGTTTCCTACTGAACGTTCCTCGGCCCAGTGTTAGTTTGGCAACTGGCCACAAATATCATAGTTGTCATGACAAGACTATATGATACTTTGGCTAGGCAGTGAACAAGCAGAGGGAAGCGGCGCCTCCCGGAAAGCTTCCGTGAGACGTTCGTTGCAGAGTTGCAGCTTAATACGAGGTGCCACTGAGCCAAGGTGATGATACGAGGCCAGCCTTTCTGTGGCTGTTCAGCTCTAGCCCATTGGTCCACTGAAGTCCCTTCACAATCCTCTGCGGCCAGTACTTTCCACCTCCCCGTTGTACTTTATTACACTCCCTTCTATAACTAGGCTCTTCAGGATTACTTTATGGCCTACTGTATTATTTTCTTACTGAAACTTGGCAGCTGGTGTTTCCCTTTTTAGAAATGTGTAAGAAATTCTTTCTCGGCACCAGCCGTTGATTGCGCTGCAACTTCCAATTTTGGTACTTCCTTGCTCTATATATTTCCGAATGTCCACCCAGTGCAGTCACCGAGAAGATCAGACACAGATCTCTCGTTGTACACGGCTGTAGCCAACATGGGCGCGCCTCACGAAGAAATACAAGCCCTCAAAAGACGCCGGGAGCAAAACCGACTCGCACAGAGACGTCGGCGTACGTTTCAACCCTCGAATACCTTCTATAATGCCCAACTAACCTCACCTAGGTGATAATGTCCGAAGGCGGTTGAGAGATCTGGGTCTCGACACTGGCAGTCCAGCCTCTGCCAGTCAAACGTCACTTTGCTCATCAACAGACAGTAGAGTCACGCTAAATCCTCACCAGAGCCTCAGATCAACGGACTCCCTATCGTTCGAAACATCTAATTCTGACATCGAGATGTCGCCATACGATGCACCTCTCCAAAGCAAAATACGGCTAGATAGCCAAATTCCACTCGCCGAGATCTCATTCCCGTCATACGCCTCGTCTGTCTCGCCATCATCGTCAGCAGGCCCACTCTCAAGTTCGCCGTCTCCCAGTCAGCGCCCGTTCATTGATTCAACAGATCTCACTTCCTTGCACTCTGTCTATAATCCAACATCACTCGCAGTGCACCTCGATGAAAGTAGTATGCCGTGCGGGGAGGCTGAGATCCCCACTCGGCAAGACAGCAATTTCCCTCGAACTCCAAACCTGAAAAGTCTGATGTCTGGCTGCAATGATCCATCGGCCTATCAGCCCTGGATATTAACCTCGTCAACGGTTGGTGAACAAATGAGCTCTCAAGCTCTTCCCCACAGTCCAGGCCCACAACATTGCAGCACGCCATTACCTGCCGAGACACGCCCACGATGGACTACGGCGTTACATATGGCCGTCGCGCAGGGCAATTTCTCGGTGATGCGTCTTTTACTGAGCTATGGAGCAGACCCCAACGCGGTCAACAGCGAAGGGGCTACGGCTCTTCATGTTGGGGTGATGAATGGAAATTACACGATGGTGGCCGAGCTCCTCCAGCGGGGGGCTGATCCCACTCTTACAAATGCGGCGGGCTGGCTTCCACTGCATCAGGCCGTTCATGCGGGTGATGAGGGGTGTGTACGAGTGTTGCTTGAGGCCGACCAGCCTGTTGATTATCCTATATCTGATTTAGATTATACTTGACTGGCTACATGGTTTCTGGTCACATGATATGCACGTTCGCCTCCCAATGATGATTGTAAATGAATTCTTTTCGTGTATTTCTTGTTGTAGTTTCCCTCTTTTTTCCTTTTATTTTACCAGATGACGAATGCTCCCCCAAGCCTAGCCCACTGAGGGATTCCAACCCATGTTCACTACTCCAATTCCATGCTTGGTCCTGGTTAAATACATCCCAGACGCCACGACGGGCTGGTTACATTTAATTGCTGCCTTCCAGGAGAGTCATTCGCTTAGTCTCGGGTCTAGAACATTTTGCTTCCCAAACTCGGGTCCTTGCAGGATTCCTTTCGTAACGCCAAGGCTCGGTGGTTGAAGTCCCTCCGAGGCGCCGACTATCTTATCTGATACGACCACTTAGACCAGTAAATATATTGTCATACCAGTACTTCACTTGCTAGCTTGTAGCTTAGTGTGATTGGTAAATTACCCACATTACCATTTGTCCATCAGAGCGCTGCAGGGGATCCCGAGGATCCACATTTGATTTAGAGCAGAGAGTTTGGGACTGCACGTACACAAGCACGAGCAGAATATCAACACATGCAGGATTCATCGATGAAGATATTGATACCGAGATACTGGGTGCCTCGAAAAGAATGATTGCGATTGTTTGTTCTTCCCATTGCGTATTTGACCGTCCGGTCTGGCCGGGTTTATCGACATGGAGAAAAATATTTACAGGGAAATTGTGGATGATAGACATCATGATCTGTTAATTGAGTTCTAAAAACATATCTTGACCCCATACAAGCAGCATTCGTAGTCCAAAATAGCGTTTATTGTGTCCTCTCGATACCGACCAGGTCGTGTGGCAAGTCTCATAAACGGAACATGATACCCAAATTCGTAAATTCAGCGCTCTTTCATGTTATCTAGCCGCTTGCCTATAGCTGCTGTTGATTACCAGCTAATAGAAGGACAACTTCAGATAGGGAGGTATGTTACCTCGGCGCCTGGCAGCTTTGCCCATGTTCCTGCGCGTGACTGATAGCCAATGATGACCCTATGCGACGATCGTTGATGCTGCACAATTCTACAGGTCATTGTGTCAGGGTTGGAAATCAATAGACTGCCGCTATGGATGATAGTTTAACAAATACTGGCTGAGAATGCGTCAAATCATGACAAATGACAAAAGGAGAAATTGCCATCATCAGGGCACCTAAGACATTGGGGATTGCCATCGTGAAAAATGCAAAATTGACGTGCGGAACGCCTCTCGGGCCTAGAATATGCGATCACCCAAATTCGTGCTCTTGTAGGGTATTGTAGCTTATTACTTGGGTATTGATATTCTGCCATGAGAGAGTAAGATCAAGAGTTGTCGGACAGAAATCACTCAACCTGGATTCATGATTACTGATTGTATGGCGAATGTTATCTGTGTAAGCTTGCTATCTGCTTCGGAGCCCTACTCCGCAACTGACTAGATCATAGAAGGATCAATACACATTTGTCCACAGCCTGAGTATCAAAGAATTACGAACTGTTTCCGCGCCAAACGCCGTCAACAATCGCTTCGTCACGTCGAGCCATCACTGAGCTGTCTGCACAATACCGCCAAATTATATCTCACGCTGTGAAGGGTACATTCCCGAAGCACGGTGCGCTTCGTCTATTGGACTGGCCAATGGTTAATAAGATATCCGAAGTCACTGCCTGTGGCGAGGCAACCGATCTATCGCTCCTCACCGACCTCACCGATTAACATGATGAGTGCGTTGGCTTTTTATTGAATCCATTCTATGGAAAGCTCACTTGCACAAATTGATTCGGAGCCAAGATTCCTTGAGAATCGCCTCGCCTCTCCCATTGAGAGTTGGCGAATCCTTGATCGTGACTGAAAGATAGGTATCTAAATGATGGTTCCATAGGACATAGCTGCAGTGCCCTAGAGTCCCAGGACATACTCTGCTCAAGGTTAGAGACCTCATATATTCCCGGAATCCTGCAGTTATTTCCTTTGAGCCCAGTAACAAGCCCCCGGCCATGCACGACTGCGGTCAGGATAGAGAACCAATTTTGAGACTGCGACCCATGTTGAGAATGCCCTAGAGGATTTATGAAGCCTCTTATTGATAGCAGCCGTATTACAAACATGCACGAAACGACCACCATCGACTATCCATTCCTGATCTCCTTTGCGGTTCTGATGTTAACCCGAAGGGATGGATATAGAAGAATAGAATGCCAACTTATATGCAACAACAAGCATCGATACACCGGAAGGCATCCAAGGACCCAAGGCCGTCTCCATCGCAGAGTATTCACCGTTCTTTTATAGGGCTCATTCCCCGCGATTGCTATGGCGCTTTTTTAACAAACCATTAGTGGGAACAACGGGTCGGTGATCGCTGGGAAACGAATAAGACACTAGAGGACTAATATCACAGTCTTGCGCATATTACCATGGCTTAAATGTTCGCTATGAACTTTTTCACCCGGCAGCGTATGAAAGTGCTTCTTATATTTCACCTTCGTAGACAAACAGTGTCGACAAAGAGAGGACATAACATTCTCATGGCTAATGGACTTTGACAGTGTACATATGTATTAACTTTGGTGCAGGACATTGTCCAATACAAAACATTATCACAAGAAATTGCTGATTAGAACTATCTACTTCCTGCATAGTCGCCCAATAATCGGACACAACTAACCGATACTGATTTCTTTTCCTTTCTGGTTTTTCATTTTTTCAGATATAAACCACTTCTGAATATTGTGCTATACTGATATAAGAAGATCGAAACTGAAAGATTCTAATAACAACTTACGCTAACCATAACAATAACAGAACCCAGAAGAGATCTATAGACTACCTTACCAGGTGTACTATAGATGTATGCGCAGACAGAAGAGTCTTCTGCAGCTATCCCTATTCGAGTTCATACACGGATTGACCTCGTCGTTCATCGAGTCGCTGCCCCGCCTGCAACGACCCAGGGACTTCAGCAATGTCACTGGTCGTTGACCAGCGGTTCTGCTGTGGCGACATCGAATCTTCCTCATGGGATGACTTTTGGTAGTAGGACGGACTGGCCGGCTTGGGCATGGACGAGTCGGTTGGAAGACCTGATATTGAATCCTTCCTTTGCTTTTCCAGATCCGCTTTGATGACCAACCGATCCACGAGTACCGCATGGGCCCTCTTGAGCGTCCGTTTTACAAACGCGGTGGCCCAAATCTGCGAGCGCATATTCACATCTTCGCGGAGGTACAGCCCTTCTCGGGGTGCATCGGGAATGCCCAGCTCGACGGGCTCTCGCGGCTCCCCAGGCATATTCCCACAGACCGACCATTTCTCCCGGATGTCCAAGCCGGTCGGAGCATAGACATGCGTCTGGAGGCCCCGCGGGAGGTCGTAAAAACACCCTGCATAGGACACATTGCCCTGGACCAGCCCGCCCGGTAGGTAGGAGATTCGGTCGGTCATCTCGTACCAAGTGCAATGGAATTCATCGGCAGGCGAAAAGGATGGCGGGCGACACGGCTGATGACGGATCACCAGTGGGTTGAGTTCAATCATTTCGGCATGATTGTGGAGAGCTTCCACGACGGTCTCCCGCGTGATATAGGATGGGAGGGGCGTGATGTTAGTGAAGACACTTCGTCTGTACATACTTGCGACTCGGTGAGAAATTAGAGATGGTAGTTTCCGGCTAATAACGAAGGAGACAGAGGGAGATGCATCAATTCGCGACCGTGAGCGATGATGACGGAGAAGTTGGAATCTCGTGTCTTCCGAAACCTTAAACGTGGCTGATGAAATGGAAGTGGCTGAGCCAATGTCGGATTGTCCAATTGGTTACCGTTGACCTCGTATCCTTGGGAAAGGTGACTCTCATCGTGGCAGAAGTAGAGGTAGTCCACTGTGTTGAAGTAGGGCATGGGGTCACGGGGTTGGTTGATGTCGACCATCCTTATATGGATCTGTTTCTGCCCTCAATCTCCATGGATGTCAAGTCTCACAGCCTAATTGTGGGTCGATTACTGGACCAATGAAACATAACCTCGGCATGTACTCCGTGACGGAGAGTTTCCTATGCAGGGAGAAAGCTTGTCAACGGCATAAGAGCACACCAGACCAATCAATTGATTCTTGCCCCTTCTCCCTTTGCTTGGGACTTCTTGTCAGTAACTGAGGGTCCTGCCCTGCCTAGTGGCAGTTCAGAATCAGAAGTCGAGCTAAACGGGCACGCGATCGCTTACGTGGCTGGTGCAAGACGCCAAGGACGACTGGGGAGCAACCCTCGATGCGTTTTAGGGGCTGATTCTTTATCAAACCCGCGACAAGGCCCTTCCTTGCTGACTGGCGATAATTCTATGTATGCAGGCTATATCACGAATACAACTCTGTGGCGTTCGGTGCTTCCGACTCGACATCAAGGCAGTCGTCGGTGCTCCGGATACGGTTCGAGGTAGGGTTACATTGCGTGGCCCACTGGCCATGTGCGTTATCTCGCGCTCGATAACGCCATCCTTTAGTCTCCCTTAGTGCCAAGCCCTAAGCTAACTTAGTCGTAGTGCTTAACTACAATGGCAAGCTTATCTTCCCTCCTCGTCGTGTGATAGGCCCTGGCCTATCTCTGTTTAATTGAATCAGCGTCTTGTGCCAGCTGGTCGTCTGTGCCATTGGTTCCTCCGCTTTGCTTAATCTATCCGGAGTTACATCCGGGGCAACAGGAGGGTCATTTAAAGAGAGGCCCAAGTCACCGATGATCTGTTCCCAACTCGGTCGCTGTCTCCTTTTCTTTTTCTTCTTTCTTTCTTCCTTTGCATGCTGCATGTTGCTGGTGTAGAGACAAATCCTCACAATGGGTAAGTCATGGTGAGCTTGTCCTTTCTAGTGACCAGATGGTTGACCCACGTTCAGCGTCCAAAGAGCCTTATGACGAAAAGACCGGCATTCCGGATGTCGAAGAAACCTCGCCTTCACCAGTCGAGTACGACGAGGACACGCCCACTGAGGAAGAGTTGGCCACTCTGCGCCGTGTGCCAGGAAGCCTCCCGATTGTGGCCTATCTCATCTGTGTGGTCGAGTTCTCCGAGCGAGCTTCGTACTATGGTGTTTCGGGCCTCGTTTCCAACTTCGTCAATCGTCCCCTGCCCGTCGGGGGCAATGGCTACGGTGCACCTCCGCGGGGTACGCAGCAGACGGCTGGCGCCTTGGGCATGGGCACTGTCAAGGCCAACGCCGTCAACCAGTCGTTCAGCATGTTAGCATACGCCCTTCCCATGGTCTTCGGCTACCTGTCCGATGCTCATACGGGCCGCTTCAAGATGATCTACTGGGGTGTTTTCGTTTTCGGTATCGCTCATGTCCTGATGGTGGGAGCGACTGCGCCCAATCTCCTTGCCAATGGGGGTGCGAAAGCGCCCTTCTTCATCTCCCTGTATATGTTGTCGGTCGGTGCCGGTATGTTCTACCTCTCTTGGCGGGGGTGACGTTCAGGACTAATGATTGCAGCCATGTTTAAGCCCAATGTCTCCCCCCTGCTGTTAGATCAGATGCCCAATACCAAGGCGAAGATCAAGGTGCTGTCCAATGGCGAAAAGGTTATCGTCGACCCTGAGGTCACGACCGAGCGTGCTATGCTCTGGTTCTATCTGCTTATCAACATTGGCGGCTTCATGCAGGTCGCTACCTCCTACGCGGAGAAGTATGTCGGGTGGTGGTTGGCCTTCATCCTGCCGCTGTTTTTGTATCTCCCGCTTCCGGCCCTCTTGGTATGTCCAGATTGAATGGTCGATACCTCCCCTGCTACCAATACTAATTGTCTGCTAGTTCTGGCTGCGTAAACGTCTCGTGCTCCACCCCCCGGGCGGCAGTGACTTGCTCAATGTCTGCCGTGTATTGGGCATCTGCCTCCGTGGCGGCGGTATCTTGCGCATTGGACGCCATGGCTTCTGGGACGCGGCCAAGCCGTCCGTCATCGCAGCGAAGGGACAGAACATTCGGACTCATTGGAATGACCAATTTGTGGAGGATGTCCGCCGCACATTCCAGGCGACCGGCATCTTTTGCTTCTTCCCCATCCAGTACATCAATGACAACGGACTGGGCAACGCGGCGAGCTTTTTGTCGACCATGTTGACCACGAACGGCGTCCCGAACGATGTCATCAGCAACTTCAACTCTCTCAGTATCATCGCGTTTGCCCCCGTCCTCAACTACGGGTTGTATCCCCTCCTGCGTCACTTCCACATCCGATATGGTCCGGTGGCCCGTATCACAACCGGACTGGCCCTGTCTACTATTGGTGGCATCGGCTACACCGTTCTGAACTACTACGCCTACAAACTCGGACCCTGTGGCAAGTATGGCTCTTCGGACACCTGCGTGGATGCCGACGGAGTTTCCTTGGTGGCTCCAATCACCATTTGGGTATGTATTCCATGCTTCGATAGACCCCTTCACGCGATCGAAGGCGCACAGGATGGATTGATTGCTAACGGAAATGTCAGTGGATGGCCATTCCCTATGCACTGGGTGGTATCTCCGAACTCTTTGTCAATGTCCCCGCCTACGGTATCGCCTACTCACGCGCGCCCAAGAACATGCGTGGCTTGGTCTCGGCTATCAATCTCCTCAACACCGCCGTGGCTTATGCGATCGGACTCGCGTGCTCAGCCGTGATCAAGGATCCATACCTGACCTGGGTCTTTGGCGGTCCCTCCATCGTCGGTGGCGTCCTCACCGTGGTTTTCTACTTTATGTTCCGCCACATTGACAAGGAAGAATACGTGCTGAGCGAGAACGCCGAGGAGACACACGTCTTCGAGGGGGCTGGAAACAAATTTACGGAGAACTCGCATAACAAAACGACCAACCCAACCCCTGCCATTGTCGAGAATGAAGAGTTCGGCATCTCGCCGAAACAGTGACGCAGGGACTAAGCCAGCGCTCTCTCCCTCTCTCTCTCTGGCACCATTCCATGGAGATGTATATTTCAAGTAGTGAGTGAAGAATAAGATAGTGTTCAATACAAATTTCAACAATAGAAGTTCACCATGCATATCATCACTGATTGGGATTGCTAACCTTGTAACTCCCAAAGGGAACTTCGCTACGATATACTACCATAACCATGTATTCCAACAACTATATTTACATTGGTCTTCCATCTCCTGTACTTCTAAGCAGACTTCATAGTGTATAAAATTGTATACAACACGAGGCTCCAATACACTCTTACCTCAGTGCCCGTGGCTGAGACAGGGTAAGACATCATTACCAGAACGCCATGCTGAATTATGGAGACGGCTCTCCCTCCATTCCTATCAGGATGGAAATCCTATATCATGAATGAAAGTTGGAATGTGCTCTTTATTCTAGTTATATATATTTCTGGGTCCAAACGAACGGTAAGACACTTCAGGAGATCGACGAAGCGATTGATGGAACTTCACACTTCGATATGCAGAGGCGTGAGAAGGAGGTTTTTTGCATGTAGAAACGTGAGATCCCCAGACACTATAGTACTACTATTAGAGGTAGTGGTAGTAGTAGCAGTAGTAGGATATACGATGTGCTCTCTGTCCGTACTGTATGACGGGTATCGGAAAATACAGGAACCTTGTTTTGTTACGGTACGTGACAGTACTAGCGGTCTTCGGACGCTGCGGAGCCTCGGCAGATTCTGACCTTAGAAGATTATCTCTTCAGTTTTGTAATCGTGATAGTGCTCGATTATATGTACAAGGAAGGTCAATTTCATAGCTCAGTACTTGAGCAACCAAACATATCCACACCCATGAGCCCATACATCCCTTCATCGCCAGAGCTCCGAATATTCGTGGCACTCTCGAAATCCGGCCCTGGCATGATCATCGTTCAAGGGTCCTGAAGTGTGGTGCCAGAGTGTCTTCCTGGATAAGAACCTTGCGACGACAATTGTTGACGTGCACGAGGACAAGGGCATGCTTATTGTGGAGACCAATCAACGTGCTCAATAACTGGTCCGTATCGATCATCGTGTTAGGATATTGATGCGAATGGAGCGACGAATGTCCTGAGTGCAAAGTAACGCTGAGCCAGAGACGGCGTATTTCGATCTCTAACACAGATACCTGATGCTTCAGTGTGTAAGGCAGCTTCGAGAGCATTTGAATTAGTCAGAAAATATCGCAGAGCGCCTTTGCTGTCCTGCTTTCCAGGTTGATCAAGGACATGTCATCTTTCACCAGATCACCTCCACCAGAGCTTAACATGGACCTTGGGGGAGGTGTTCTGGTAATGGATGTCTTTTCCGGAAGATATTCCGAGATGCGCTAGTCTTCTTTGGGACCCCGCTGGCTGATACCATATGGACTGGTGGTTCCAAAAGCTGGCATCGTCGGCCTTCACCCTCCTCTCTCACCACGATTGCCGTGCATCACACGCATCGCCCGTCCTAGAGCATTCGATTTCCAAGCTTTCGTTCACATTGGAACCCCGCCTTCATGGACAGCACTTTACGTTCGCGTGAGACTACTCCAGAGACTCACCCAACTCACGGAGTTTATTTCTCGCGCGAAACCATTGTCAGCATAATTAAGTCGCTTGTTCCTGGATGCAGCATACTAACGATTGATCCCCTGGAGCATGGCAAATCGTTCAACAATCGCATCTATTTTTTGAAGATATATGTTCCCGAAGAGCTGCGTCTACACGGCCTAAACAGCGGAACGGTCAATGATATGGTTTTGAAATTGAACGGAAAGTTTTTCGACCAGACCAAAAGCGAAAATGAGGTGTCCTGCTTGTCGCTTCTCGAATATTTCGTGCCCGAAATTCCAGCACCAAGGGCTCTTGCGTGGTCCGATAGCAAGAATTCCCTCGTCCACAAGTTGACTGTCGCCGGGACCCCAGTAAAAAAGGAATTAGAGATTCATTCCGACACCGACGGACAACTTCAGGGCTGGATCTTGATGACCCGGCTTCCCGGAATTCCCTTGTCGACGTTGCATTTGGATACAGACAAGCTCAAGGTTGTCGGCGAGCAACTGGCGGATATAGTCTACCGCTGGAGAGAGTCGCTCCCTACTTGGGCGAGCGCTGGAAACCTTGCATGTGGATTGCCTCATGGGAAGGACCAAGATCCAAATTCAGTAGAAGTTGCTGGTTTGCGCATTGCGTCTTCTTCAAATATGCCTGGTTTTGGTGTCAAAGTTGTTGAGCCTATCATAAGCCAGCTTCAGTACTATCGAGTGAGGCTTGAGACACGGCTCCAGAAGCTTCAGGCACTCGATATATTTGCTGGAAATAGGCATTTAATAGCTCCAATCAGAGACTTTATCGCGGTTCGATTACCGCAGCTCGGAATAAGCAATGGGAAATATCCTTTCTTATTCACACACTACGACCTTTCTCCACGCAACGTTTTGATGTCTGTGGATCACACGAGGATCACAGGGATTATTGACTTTGAGTTTTCTGGGTTTTTCCCTGAATTAGATGAGTTTGTCAATGATTCCGTGGCGAATGAAGGCGACTGGCCCAATGCGTTTTACGAAGCATACCTGAATAGACTCGAAGTCTGCGGCATGAAAACTCCTATGAATGGCATCAAAGAAGAACATTGGAAAGAGGCCACCTGGCTTTCTCGATTAGAGGACAACATAGCGCCCTGGTGGCTTGAGAACCTGACACCAGAGGACAGGAGAAAACCCTCAGAAGATCTCCGGAAGTCAGAAACAGTGGTTTTGGAAGCAATTCGGGTACTTGGTACCGGTGTTTGAAGCTTCTTATATTGGAGAGTCTGGGGGTCGCTGGTATCCGGCACCAGCTATTTTTGCTCCCTCATTTTCATTGATGGTTTCAAGGTTTCAACCTTGAGAGAGTATGCAATTCCTAGATCTGTTTGTCATATTAGTCAAGATCAACAATAGACACGCTATACGGGATTCGACATTACGGCAAACGTACGCTGTGATCCATGTCAGCGAATCAATTGTCCCGTGCCTAGGAATCATGCCCCGGACTGCAATATCCAATTCATCCTCCAGGCACGGTTTTCTTTTTTGATAGGGATTTTCCTGCTGCTTAACTCGAGCGACTCTTGATCGCAGTGCCTGGTGATTTATCACCTCACGTCTTGGTCGTGTAAAATATACCATTCAGGGTGGCTCATTTCGGTGCTTTGCATGTTCGAAAGGTAAAGGTCGGGAAGATACGAGGCAGCACAGCCCCAAAACACAGCCCCAAAACACAGCCCCAAGCAAGCCGCATTATAAATTGTACATCCCCTCGAGCTACATGAAGACAGGCAATAGACCTTTCTCGCCTTTGGGCCGTCGCTCCTAGAATGCGGGTTGCTTTCAGCAAATCGCTCTGCGAGAGATGCTCCGTTTATTCGACCTCGCACGCACCAAAAGACAGGACAGCCGAGGTGTCACTACCACTCCAACCCACCGACACAATTGACATTGAAAAGACCACATTGCAGCCGCAAAGTCTGCTAATAGCAAAGCTGCCGTCAGAAATACGCCGAAGGATATATGAACTCGCTTTCGGCACGAAGACCATCCACTTTATACGGCATGACGTGTCCAGTGGAATCCATTGCCCTTGTCCGGACAGAATGTGCAACTCTCCGGAACGGTGTGGCAACGGTGACAACTCCCAATGCTATGCGTGTACGGTATACTCACCGAGTGGATTAACACGCCGGGAACGACTGCCACCGTGGAAGAAGTCCAACCTTCTTGTGGTATGCCGCCAGATGTGAGTCAGACCGCAGAATTGTGACACACAACGGCCCATTTTTCTTTGTAAATAATACCATCCCTAACACCAATGGACACGTACTAGCTATGCTGAGGCAGTCACTCTCCTTGCCTTTATCATCACCGCCAGCATCATAGCACAGGATAGGGATGACCTTCTTATTCTGACTGAGTTGCGAGGAATCCTGCCAATTACTCAATATCATGCCATAAGATCCATCGAGTTCTGCTACCACATAGCCAAGCATCGAACGAGTTTCGACGACTTTCAGCATCCTCTGTGGTTTACAAGATGGGAGGATATGTGCGCTACTCTTCAAAGTATGAGAGGGCTTCAAGACTTGCACCTGTGGATAAACAACGAATACAGCTACAACGGACGCATAGATATGATATCAGAGCAAGAGCAGCAGATCTTGTAGCCACTTCGGGAGTTGGCCAGGTTGATTAATGTGAAGGCCGAGATTTCCTGGCCCGAAAACAGTTCTACAGGGGACGTTCTAGAACAAACATCGCTCAATATCACGCGGAGAGTCGGCTTCGTCTGTCCGTGTGCGATACTAGAAGCAAAGGCCTACATCAGCAGGAGTGCCGATGCCCAGACTACAGAAGACAATTCTTGGAGAATGCCAGCTGAGAACGAACGTCTGAGTAAGAGCAGGATCAAGGGGAATGCAAAGCACAGGAATTCAATTTGGCGGCGAATGGCTTGCTGCTAGAATGAACCTGTAAATGGCTCTTGTCCCTAAGCTATTACATATTTCGGATAATGAGATAGTAAGCACGTTCTAACTAGATGGTGCTAATCCCCTAGTATGGTTCTGAGAGCGCGCACGGGTTGTTGTATTGCTTTTCAGTTGAGCCACTGTTACTCAAATCCACCACTCTAGTGTCTCTGGGAATATGGTTCTTTAAACCACCGCAATCGTTGGTAATATCATCTCATACTAGTGTTGATACTTTGATATCCATCACCGGCATGTTCTATCGTTCCAATAATGAGTTTGTCAGAGGGTTTTTCATTATGGCGTACTCATGTGCTAGCAACGAAAGGTCGTATTAATCTGGATGTTTCTTTAGGTATGTTTCAACTGAAAGTGTTGTTTGCCTTCCGAGTCACCCCGTTTCCTCTTTAATGTCCCCACATAGCTAGCTGGAGTCAATAAGCTGCAACAATAAGAAGGGGAAATAACAGGTAGATCACCTTGGAATCGAGTGAGACAAACTGCCTCCGCTGTTCGCGATTGGCTCAATGGCGAATGTCCGAGGAACACACTGGGCATCGACCTCAACACATGAAATGCAGGTAAGGCGTTATCGGGCTTTTTCCGTCCGCTTCTTGCCCAGTGAGAGAACCTGTCGTTGGCACATGACGTGGTCTACGGGGCCATGCATACGCAGTCGTGATGAACCAAGCCTTTTTTTCGCTTCCAACAGCTCTCAAAAGCCTGACGGCCTTGTTGACGCGACGAATTGGGTGTTTCCGGCATGGAGTGGAAGTGCTTATGCCCGATTTAAGCCTTTCACCGCGCGCCTGAACAAGGCTTGGGGTAGGAAACGGGGAAGCCGGAAAGTTCGCGCGGATAATTCGGATTCTGTCCGTCGCCTACGAAATCATTTACAGTAGTGCATTATTGGAATTTTAATCCTCACAATACGCTCTTTACATACATCAAAATTTGCTAAGAGTTTATATAGCCCATGTATCTAACATATATTCTTCCTTCTGAGCTATATTACATACATAGGCTCCCGAAATACCAGATATCCAGCTCATCGAGTGAGCCATCAACACAAACCCACGGTTCAGGAATTGGGTCGACAATGGCAGCTCAGATCTAGTAGCATGTACTCATTTCTATGTAATTGAGCACTGTTTCAAGCTCCGAAGAGGCGCTGTGGGTTGTCCACCAGCATCTTCCGGAATTGATCCTTGGATAACCAATCCTGCAGTTCGGAGAGCTCTCGCTTGATATCTGCCGTGGGTGGCACCTCTGTGGATTTTACTTGAGATGCATCAACATGAGGCCAGTCACTCCCCCAGATGAGCGCAGATGGCGCAGTATCGGCAATCCTCTGGACAATAGACTTCATCTTCGAAATGTCCTCTCCACACCTGCGATAAAGGGCCGATATTTTAACATTCAATCTGCCAACGCGAACCATTTCAAGAAAGTCTTTGAATATGGGGCTGGCGATGTCACTTGGCACTATATTGCCAACATGATCCGCAACAATTCGTAACTTCTTCACGTCGGCATCCTCTAGGAACAACGACTTCAAGGAGCTCCATGTTGCAAGTGGAAATTGGGCAGATAGACCCCAATTTAAATGTATTGAAGGGTAAGATGTGGCAAAGTGACGGATCTGTCGCTGCAAACTCTGAGCATCCATATTAACCCCTCCATGGACTCCATGAATTCGACAGTATCGAACACCCAAGGCGTGTAGATTGTCAAAGTCTTCAGTTTTCAATAGGCTCCAATTCTCGTCCATGCATATGATCCCGCGAGCCAAGACGTTCGGATACTCAGTATGAATCCGAGCAAGGTGAGCCGCCAATCCATCAAACCCATCTTCTACGGAAGCCTGGACTAGGACGATCTGCGTTGCTGGTGTACTGCGAATCAAGTCCTCCAAAGGTGCCGCCGGAGGGGTGTAGGCGCACGTTGATTTGTATGGATAGTGGATAGGATCAAGGCAATGGATATGCGTATCCCACATTCCGTCCATCTTCAATGAATGTGATATATGATTTGTTTTTCTTCTTCTTCTCGTTGCTTTCCTTTTATTTTTCACCCTGATAGCTATCGGGATTTTGCCGTACTGTCCCCCGCTTTATAAGAGAGCCAACATGGCTTCGGTAACTTTCCGATGGGCCAAAATTCTGGGGAACATAAGCTTTTCTGTCCGGGGAAAATTGCCGTCACTTGTTCTTGTCTAAGGGCTGCGGAGTAGCAGTCAACCCCATAAATATGCCAAGTAATCCTCGCAGATTGGTGCCAGAAGCTATCACTATTTGCTCCCAGTTCTTCATCGCTCAGACATTCAGCCAGTGAGATGGCTTCCCCACTCCCCCCAACGAAGTCCAGTCCCGATAGCCAAGAGGTGCAGAGTAAAGACCAGAAAGACAACTGGGTAGAACATGTTCAAGATGAGAATGCTCTGGATTTGGTAGCTACCTATCATTCCTACGAGCCGGAGTTCCGCTCCAAGGTGGAAAAAGAGCTATTACGCAAAATCGACGCTCGAATTCTCCCTCTGATTGTGGTAATCTATCTTTTCAACTACCTGGATCGAAACTCGATCACTCAAGCTCGCTTGTATGGCCTTCAAGAAGATACTGGCCTCAAAGGCGCCGAGTACCAAACGGCAATATCCATCTTTTCTGCTGGTTACATCCTCATGCAACTCCCATCGACCATCATGATGACAAAATTCCGTCCCTCCATATATCTGGTAAGTGTATCAATCTTTCCCATGTGCACTACTGGTATTGATTGTATATCTAGCCAACATGTATGATTCTTTGGGCCATTACTAGTGGATGCACGGCCGCTACACAAAGCACCCCGGGCATCCTGCTTGTCCGATTCTTTCTTGGCTTTGTGGAAGCCCCGTTCTTCCCCGGTGCGGTATACTATCTTAGTTGCTGGTATACAAAACGTGAAATTGGCGTCAGGATGGCGTTATTGGTTTGCGGAATCCTGCTGTCCAACGCGTTTGCTGGTCTCATATCGGCCGGGATTCTCTCCGGAATGGGAGGCGTTGCCGGCCTGGCGGCATGGAGATGGCTTTTCATCCTCGAGGGTCTTGCTACAGTCGTCCTAGGATGCCTCGCACTAGTAGTCCTCCCGGACTTCCCTAGTACAACCAAATGGCTCACGGATTCCGAGAAGGTTGTGGCTCAGGCCCGTCTCGCTGTTGACTCGGGAACTAGCACCGTGAACGATGAAGAGGTCCCTATTATGCGTGGCATCGCATGGGCAGTAAAAGACGCTCGGACATGGATCTTCGCTTGCTTACAAATGTCCACTACTGCGTCTATTTCGTACTCTCACTTCTTTCCGACATTGATCAAGCAACTTGGCTTTGAGAATAATACGATTGTACTCCTGCTTACATCTCCGCCATATTTCGTGGCATTCTGGTGGTCCCTGTCTTGGGCATGGGTTGCAGACAGGAAGCAGATCCGTTCCATCCCTTCTGGAATATCTCAAGCATTGGCAATGGTTGGCACCATTCTCCTCATTGCAGTCTCGGGCCAGCTTTGGGCCCGCTACGCGTTTACTTTCCTGGTTTGCTGTGGTACATTTGGTGTGTACTCGACGACATACGCATGGCTCTCCTCTACTCTTACACAGCCGCCAATCAAGCGTGCTGTCGCAATTGGACTTGCCAATACATGCGCTAATATTGCTTCTCTTTTCGCCAACTACTTTTGGTTGGACGAGTACGAGCCTGCATATCGGCAGTCTTGGGGCTGTCTGCTAGCCTTCCAGGCGCTTGGGATGGCGTGCATCCTGACACTTCGGTTCTTGCTTCAGCGGTCGAACAAGAAATTCGAGAAGCTGGCGGCCGAAGGGGACATCAACGATACGATTTTCATTTCTCATTTGAACGATGATGAGCGAAGCGCCGTTCAAAATAATTTCAGATATGTAGTCTAGTCATACTAGTGCATACGCCCATCCTAGTAGTTAGCCGTGGCAGGTTGAAACTTCAGTTGAATATCAGTAATACGAAGGTCCATATGACCATGAACATGATATATATTTTGACAGTTGCTTGTGTGTGGATGCACCGAGAATGAAGTTGTATATAAAGATTACGAGAACAATTACTAAAATCATTTCCCTGGTCTCACAGAGTTCCATGAGGCATATCGGTCAATACATTCTCTATAAATTATATAGCATTCGCAGTACAACAGATACTATTGTAGATTCAAATACTAGACTTTGCACCAAAGTTGCTGACCGCCTTCAAGTTGCAAATCCAGTCACCGGATATCCTCCGATGACCGGACATTTTCCGACCCAGCACTCGTTAGTCAAAGCCAAGTATGCCCAGTTTACGGTAGCGCCATGGACAAGCAAGCTCAAGCTCAAATTGAACAAGACAGTGTGACGATCTTCGACCAAAGTGTTCGCTTTGTGTAAAACATGACCAAGGATTTGTGACACTCTGTCAAGGAGAACGAGTTGTTTCCCGAGAGTATGTCAACCCGTCGCGTTCAACAAGTTCACCGGTGAAGACCCGACACTGATGTCGTTTCTAGGTAGATCAGTGTGCTTGAACACGATGTTAGATTGCTTGAGGAGAAACTAGACTCAGCGGACCAAAGTCCTCAGACCCCACGGATATTCCCAGCGCCTCTGGAGTCTTGAAACTCCCAATTCTCAGACGCACTTCGAGTTTTTTCGAAAGCGGCGGACTGAAGCAAATTGGTCAACAAACCCCGAGAGGAGTAGATATAACCAATGAACACAGCTTTATGTGTCATCTTTTTGATCATTCTGAGTGGCGTGAGCACGGTCCTACGTTGCGGCAAAGTTTGTCCACCGGCTCCAGACCAACAGAGGCACGCGTAAATTCCGCCTATCTTCCGCCTCGTCACGATGGGCAATTGATATTTGATACCTACTATACTACCGAGCTGAGCTTGGTTTGAGGGAAAAGGTGCTGTTGTTTATAGCTTGTTCGGGTTACCACGTCCAGAATCTGTACTACAGAACATTTGCATGCGACTTTGAAGATAACATAGCTCCTGATCCCCAGAATATCCCAAAACGCGATATCTTTGAATGATTCATGATTCTGCTATCGGCTCGATTCCCCCTATCGTAACGGCGAACTTAAAAACCACCCGTATGCCTGCTATCTGTCAGCATTAGAGTGCTTTGATGAGAGCGCTTTGTCCAATGGACTTGCTTCATTACAAGACCTGCTACTTATTGGCCGCTTTGCGATATATCAAAATACAGGTAAGCTATGTCTGTTCTTCCTGTGCAAAATGTATAGCTATCTAGGGTTGAGACTAGAAGTACTTGCAAATGACTAACAACTCAATCATCATAGGTACATCGATATGGGAAATTACTCGACTGGAGATGTGTATGTGTATATAGTAAGGACTGCATAGAGCTGTGCCGTCTATAAACAAGCATTGACCACACCAAATTTCGATATGCCAGGTATCAGGAGGCTAGCTGGGGTTTGCATAAGTAATGTCGCACACTAGATCC
Organism: Aspergillus oryzae RIB40; assembly: GCF_000184455.2. NCBI lineage: Eukaryota > Fungi > Ascomycota > Eurotiomycetes > Eurotiales > Aspergillaceae > Aspergillus > Aspergillus oryzae. Next base: position 6,246,663 of record NC_036436.1, read on the forward strand.
TGGTAATCAGAGAAGTTGACCGACTTGTACGCGAACGCCTTTGACCCCGGAAAGATGAAAGACTGCAATTTATCTCCGTTGATTGACTCCAATTCGGGTGGTGCAAGATCGACACCCTTAAGACTGTTGACGACTGCGTTGATCCCAGAGAAGGTGTCAATGAAAAGGCTCCTATCGCCTCTCTGGGACTTGTCCTCGTCGCTAGACTTGCCTTTAACGGTCTCCAACCTTCCATGATCGTTAACCTGAAGGCTATATGAGACGGTTGACTTCCTGTCGATGGCATTGATGTCATCTGTAGTGGAGTTCTTCTGGACGAAGAAACGGACCACATGATGCTGTTCAATCGTCATGGAACTGCCAGCAAACGTGACGGAGCAGTTGTATTTATTCCAAACTTCCACTGCCCCGTACAGCCGGAACAGCCCACTATGGGCTTTGTCCTCGCCATAGCCCTCGTAGGATAGATGGATGACATCTTTACCCTTCTCTGTAACTTCAATCTTATCGGGGTCCTTTCCATATTCTATTCGGACAGGAAAGAAGTTAATATGGGGTTTCAAGGGGTCGTCATCGCCCGTCACCTTGACAATGGGGTGTCCGCAGTACTTTTGGGCATGAGGGACCAATTGGTCCTTGAGGTAGTTGGCAAAGGTGGTCCGGTTGATGGCCATAGTCCCACTCTTGGTCGCCTTGTCTTCGGGAACTACCCAATTCCAAGTGAATTTGGGAAGCGATGGATTAGATGGGAGCTTCTTATTGCCTGTGAGGCAGAAGTAATCCAAGGTTCTGAATTTTTTGCCCTCTTTAGTCGTTTGCAGACTGACATGGCGCTGGTAGTCACTCATCACCAATGGGGAGCTGTCATTGGACTGCGCGACGGCCGCGATGGCGACAAGCGGAAGCCCCTTTTCGGCTGCAGATTTGCTCCAAGTGCCGCTGAACGTCTTCTGAAGAAGAGGGAAGACATCAGATCCCTCGTGGAGGCCGGGAAAATCAGGGGTGCTATCGAGTGTGGCGCTGTCAAGGTCATACAGCAACTGCTGCAAGCTGAAGGCTGTGTCCTTGAGGTTCTTGAGCTTGTCTTTTATCTCTTGCTTGACAGTGGGATGGTTGTTTAGGTATGTCGTGTTTAGCTGTGTGTCTAAATCTTCGACCTTGAGGTTCACTTTCATCTCTGCATACCAGGGCTTGCCGGCTGGCTGGCTGTGGAGGACCAGCGTGTGATCAGTGGACCCCCATCCACTAGGGATCTGGAACTCGATGATGGACACCTCTGAGCAGTACAGCCTGAACCGTACATGGGTTGCATCCTCGTCGGCAAATTCCACAATATCCAAATCCTTAGGCAGCAACCCCGGCGGAATTCCCATTTGCAATTTAATGCCATATCGAAATTTGGCATCTACCAGGGGCTGCCAGACTGCTTGATCAACCTTGCCGGCAGGAGTTGTGAATGGGTTCACATTTTTAGTGAGTTTGAGCAGTTCATCCAGCGTGATGGTTTTGTCAACATTGCCTTGGCTGTCCACGAGGAAGCAAAGATACTGCACCGGTTGATCAGAGTTATTGAGGTAGGCACGGAGACCATCGTTGATGCTGGTCTCGGTAGTTGACACGACAAAGTCGTACCCAGTCTTGATCGTTTTGTCGCCATTCTTGAAGTCGTAGTGGAAGTCAGAACCAGACAGATGTGATTCTGTATCGGCACCCATGATGATGCAGATCAGTGGTATTAGTCGTTTGTTTAAGAGGAATGATAGATTTCAAAGAGGTTTTGGATGGCTCTTCGTGACCAGGAAGCGAGCGTTCGCTGCCTTCTAGATATACAGCCTCCGTGCCTCCGTTGATATGCTCATTCATTCGCCATGTTACAGTGAGCGGGTCGAGGGCTGATCGATTTCTGTTACGTGGCATATCATGCAAGCGCCTGCTTTGGGCAGGAAAGAAAGACATAGCAGCTGAACATCTGATGGATCACCGTCAGCTTTCGCTCGTAAGACACAACGGAAGAAATGGAAAGCTGACGAGGCAGCTAGGCAACCTCTGGAGGCAACTATCTTTGGACGGGCGAGAGCTTTGCTGGCACCGTGGGAGCTAACTCTGAAGACTTCAGCTCATGCATGCAGACGCTTAGTGCCATGGTTTGTAGATCCACCCGTTCATGCGGGCCAATCGTTCCGATCCTGCGTTGTTCAGCTGTTTGATACCCCGCCGGCAAAAACCCAATCGATTCTTCACGGGAATGTGTTGTTATTCTCAAAGTGGAAAAGATAGACCTAGTCTCAGCTGAATGATTTTACCTTGATTTGGAGAAGCGATTAGCTGCAATGAAATCCCTCATACTAACACACCTCCCATAGCAGACAGGATGAGTGAAGTCGATCGACAGTATCGACAGTCTACATATACAGTCGTCTGCGCGGTTCGTCTTGCAATCAGACAAGACTTGCACTCCCCTCCACCCAGAATAATTCCCCTTGACTTCCTTTGAACTGGTCGAGCATGATGGCCACCACAGACAATTCGGGAAAGAAACTTGTTCTTTCCTACGACACCGAATTGATCCAAAACTACATCCAAGGCGAGATAGTTTCCCCGAAAAATAAGTTCGAAGCCCTCCAGACAAAGGATGGCCACACCCTGCTGTTTGGCATCGACTCTTCCAATGTATTCCACGTTATCGAAGAGAGCAGCGGCCAGCATAGTACAGGTTGGGCGCAGATTGATCTTTCTACAACAACGATCAGCTCGCAACTCCCGGGAAAGAAGGATGCGACGGTGAGGACATTCGATGTTGGGCAGAGTGCTCTTGATCAAACTATTGGAATGGCCATGGCTGTTCGAGTGGAAGGGAAAGACAATCTTTTTGTATCGCTGAAGAATTCCAACTCAGACACCGCCTGGACGAAGAAACCGGAATGGACATTGGTCCCGTTTGATGCTGCTAACGAGACACAATCAAGCATTACCGTTGCAGGTATCTGGTTTGCGGAGACGGATAGCCAGAAACAATACCTTGTTGTTGATGTTGACCGAGCTGGATCATCTACGATCAAGGATATCGCACGCTACTATGTCGATCCGTCTGAAACCTCCGGTAGTCGATGGGTTAAACATGATGTCCCGGTCGATATCGCCGCCGGATCTTATCAAAGTTGTATTGGATGAGTGCACCGTGGCAGGGTCGACGGAGTCTACACTGCTGGAACCGCTGGAGGGAGCGCTCAGCTTGATTATGTGCCGCTTGAAAACATCTTCGGCGATGGACCGCCCCTTCCAACCCGGTTCAAGCTGCCCGACAACAAGATTCCATCTGCTATAGCCACTGCTCGGAATGGAAATGGCGAGACAGACCTGTATATCCTCAATGGCGAGACCCTGTACCGTATAGCAGCCGAGAAGCAAAAGGATGATGCTACAGCGGACGCGGTCCTGACCAATAGCCTGCTTTCTGGAACTGTAGTGTTGCGCGCCATGATCCACCAAGGAGTATTGACTCTCTTCGGAAAGAACGGAAGTGATCAGGTCTATTGCCTTTCATGTCATATCGAAAATGTGACGGACCAGAGAGCATGGAATGTCCCAGTCCCTATCGCCAACGGGGTGGAGCAGATTTCGGCGTACGTGAACAGGGCAGACGGGGGAAACACCATATTCACATCTGGTGGAGGCAAGCTAGGCAAGATCACCCAGGATATCAATAGTCTGTGGAAGCCACAGAATCTGAAGCTGGCGCCAGCTTCAACCACTGAAAAAGCCCTCGTCTTCAAGTCTTACACGACCTTTATTCATGTTATGGATGAGAATGACTTGGCCGCCAGCGGTGCCACTCTGAAGGTTTCAACCGCGTCGCGCACACCGGTTTATATTAACGGATTGTATTACGTACTTGGGCAGAGTCCGATCGAGGTTGAGGCGGACAGCACAGGCTCGATGACAGTAATTGAGGAGACCCCGAATATCAACGGTGCAACGCTCATAGTTTCAACGGATGGAGGCGTGACAACTACTGCCATCAACCCGATGGAGAAATCTTTTGAAAAGCTTGGAAAGCTCAATTCCAAAGACTCCCTCCGTGATGCCAGCTTCCCATCAAAGACATGTGGAGGGGGAGTGGTAGGGACACCGAAAAAAAGCCCGTTGGTCGAGTCATCGACCAAGGATAGCGACCTCGACAAGGTCGCCGCAAATATGGAAGGGCTCAACAAGGCGTATGCTCACGTTAAGACTACAAAGCCTGCAGGACAAAAGCTTCACGGCAACCTTCGAGCCACGTCAAGCGGGGACTTTGGTGATAATATCCTAATCGGAATTGGGGACCTTTTCAGTTGGTTCGAGTCTGGCGTTGAAGCCGTGGTCGAGGTTATTTGGCATGAGGCAACGCAGGCATGGCACTTCATCGCGACGATCGCCGGAGATATCTATCGTGCCATTCTAGACACTGTGGAGGCTGTTGTTGCTGCAGTCGAGTGGATTTTCAATGCCATCAAGACGGCAATCAAGGCGATCATTCAATTCATAGAGTTCTTGTTTGAATGGGACGACATCAAACGGACCAAGAATGTGCTGTACAATATTTCGAAACAGTTCTTTCAGCACCAGATTGACAGCATTGGGGATGCCAAGAGTACCTTTAACAACAAAATCGAATATGTGGAGGCATCCCTCAACGAATGGGCTGACGTCGACTGGTCACCTCTTGGGGATACCGTCAGCAAGCCTGCGTCGAGCAGCAGCAAGAGCAACTCCAAGAACCAAACATCTGGATCCCAGCTGCTGGCTCATCATTACAAGAACAATGCCAACAGTGTCAGTGTCGTCGCCGACTCGCCGTTTTTAGGAGATATCAATAAAGACCCGGTTCAGAAAGCGCTTGACGATCTACACAGCGCCCTGTCCAAAGAAGATAAAGTGATTTCCGGCTTTCGCGACCAGATTGGAGAAGTGGCCAAGCAATTCGCGACGATGACTGTTGAGGATGCCATCAAGAAGATCGTGGCTATCTTAGTCGATGGGATTCTTGCCAGTGTGGAGGTGGTGGTCGATGCCCTCCTGGATCTACTCCAGGATCTGGCTACAGCAGTAGTGGGTATGGTGGACGCCAAGCTGCATATCCCCATAATATCCGATATTCTGAATGCCATCGGTATTCCAGATATCTCCTTCCTAGACCTTTTTACCTGGGTTGCTGCTGTCTGCTACACTGTCGTATATAAGATCGCAAAGGGAGAGCCTCCTTTCCCGGACAACAAGGATGTACAGTCCGTGATCGATGCCGGGAGCTGGAATGATCTAATTGACACGTTGCATCCTCCAGCATCGTTCTCAGTCGCTTCCAGAACCGTCTATGACATGCCCGTCTCGCGCCTTGCCTCTGCGTCGGCTACTTCTACCCCAAGCCAGCCAACCGTCCTACAGGACGCTATTTTCATCGCCGGACACTCCGTGAGTGGAATCTGCGGGGTCATTGGTGCATTTGTAAACGCTGTAGAAGCCGAGTCTCCCACTGGAGACAACCCGATGTCCACACCATCAGCCATTCTTGGGTTCATTGGGGCAGCATCCCAAGGAGTGGCAGATATAGTGTCGCCCAGGGATCCACTTCAGGAACCTATTTTCAGTGCGCTTAGCACTGCCACTAGTGTCACGACTGTAGTCTCCAAAGTTGTGTTCAGTAGCTATGGCCAGAAGAAGCTGGCCAAATTGGGATTACCCACAGCCAAAGACCCACGCGGTATGGGTGCGGGGATCAATGTTTTACTGGTCGGTGTTGGTGCTGCCGCAACAATCAAACATTTTGTCGAGCTTGCTAAAGATCCCGCTGGAAAAGACCGGTCAGCTGCGATTATCGGAGAAGTATCAAATCTGACTTCTTATATCAGCCGGATCTCGTATGCATTGGCCGTGAATGATATCGAGGAAGACACGCGGCAGGTAGTCATTGCGGTTATGACTGTGAGCAATCTCATTACAGCCGGTCTCCAGATAGCAGAGGCTATTGTGGATTAGGAGTGATTCTATTCCAGACTTAGCCATACAGTAGTCCAATCTTTATGCAATTTTGCTTTCCCGGTAACTGTCCCAAAGAAAATTATGGAAATATATCCGTAGAAGTTCAACTAGAATACTAATCGGAGGAAGCGAAGAGGAAAGGAAGAGAAAAGGGCAGCAGGTCACTATAATATGTCACACAACAAATCCTGGAGATGAGTTATTTCCGCTAGTAATTGCTATCCCTAGGTATAACTGAATTATGGACCTCTGGTGGTCCTAACTAGAGTTGGTCGGGTTGGGCCGCTTGAGCCCATGGCGAATTCTGGCGAAGTCTACTTGAGCCCATGAGCATAACCTATTTATTACTCAATACTAGTGATACCTTTATCGGGTAGATTTATATCTTCGTTCACAGTTCTCTATCAGAGGGACCCGGATGGCTTGAACAATAGGATTTGCTAACATCCTTTGCTGCGGTAGGAAATGCTCCGTCAACACAACCCCCGACGCAGCGAACTCTTGATAAATTAGATTTTTCAACTGTGAAAGATGTAGCAAAGCCACCTCTGGGCTGGCAGACAGTACTTAGACTATACTTCTCTGTAGTAGCTGGCTAAATATCACCATACCAGAAGGCTCTCTCAAGGCGCACTCTAATATGATGGGAACAATCTTCTTAAAATTATTTTCGCGAAGGAGTTAAGGGACATTGGACTGGAAACATCCTATTTTTACCTACTCTAAGTCAGAAGAGTCAAAAGATAAGGCTTAGAGCAATATATTACCAGAATACTTGTCAGAGCTTTATAGGGCAAGAAGATACCGGCTTTAATAAGCACAGATCTAGCGTTAGTTATAGCATATTTCAGATCTTCAGAAGATACGCATCCTATTCTAAGAATGACGAGATTCATATTATCTAGCAAGATGGAGAAGTCCACTGCAGGCCTGGTCACGTCTGCAATGCTCGTATACAGGTTTGAGAAGTTGGAGGCCACTTCTCGAGCCGTGAGGAGTGCCATGGTGTCATTGACCATGAAGTGGTATTCTGTATTCCTTTTTATAGTAGACAGATCACTATCGAGAAGGTCTAGCCTGATGCTTTCACTGAATGGAAGCGTGCTGAATTCGATAACTCGGACTCCATTCAGCGTCCGGCGGAGAACGTCTGGGCATAGGTCTGCTGCAAAGTCTATTTTCATTGTATCGTTTAAAAGGCCCAAGGATAATGGATCGCTGTCATTTAGGTATAGGGTTGTACATTCTATTCAAGGATTGTTGTAGGTCTGCGCAGACCCGACGTCATTTACTCATTTGCGGATTCTTTGGACTGTCCAATCATACCTTCTATATCACATAATTCCTTTCGCTGGTAGAATTATATTTTCCAATCATAGCTATTATATCACATCCTTGTATATAACGAGCCGTGAGGCCCCAACAGTGAGAGGGAGTGCCTATTTACCTATCATCAAGGCTCTTTCGAACGAAATGAGGATGACCAGCTTATCCCGATATGATGGGATTCGATAAAGGGTCGCTTTGGTGACAGGACTTGCAAACTGGCACCAGGTAGCAAATCAGACTTTGCTAGAATCTTCACAAGCCATTTCCGAAGGCTTCGTCTCTTCATCCACCGACTCCTTGCGATAGGCTTCAGAAACAGACATCCTACGGAGCTCAGAACGGTAATTAGCGCTCCTCCAGGCCTTTGACACACTTTCATAAAGCTCATTGACCTGTTCAAGGGACAGGCCCTTGGTCTCATAGATCATGGTAAATGTGAAGACGAACGCAATCCAGCAGAAGCTACCCCAAATCCAGAACACGTTCGATTGGGTTGGGTTAAGCGCTCCAGTGAGGTATGGCGTAATGTAAGAGAGTAGCCAATTGAAGAACCAGTTTGCTGCAGTGGTCATGGAAAGACCTTTGGCACGAGTCTGGAGGGAGAAGATCTCTCCTGTGACAACCCAGGCGCAGGGACCGAAGGTAGATGCTTTTGCATGTGTTAGTGCGAGTTCACCGGGGCATGATCGAGTTCACTCTACCGAAGAAAGAGATATATATGCAAATAAAAGCGAACTGGGCGCACTGCGACGTAAAATTCGAAGTCGGGGTGGCGGCGCCACAAGCCGCAACAATATATTGCGAGACACCCATACCGAGTGCTCCCGTCAGTAGAACAGGTCGTCGCCCGAAGCGGTCAATTGCCCACAGCCCAGGAAGCGTCATGACCACGTTAATGGAGTTGACAATCACCTGCAGGATGAAGGAGTCGGGCAGACCTTGCACATTCTCGGCAAAGTAGCTTGTCCCATAATAGATGATGAAATTGATACCCACCAGCTGCTGAAGTGACTGAAGTATGATTCCCGTGATGGTACGTTTACCAGCAGTTCCCTTGAAGCATTCAAGGTACGAAGCAGAGCCAATGGACTTCTCATACTCCCAATTGTTCTTCAACTCTTCCATCTCGGCAAGAAGGTCAGGATCATCAGCACTCAAGCGGCGAAGAAAAACCAATGATCGAAGAGCTTGGGTGTCGTTGCCCTTTTTGATAAGAAAACGAGGGGTCTCGGGGAGGAAGAAGAGGCCGCCGGCCTGTTTGCAATTAGTTATAGAGTCTTGCATTGTATCATGTCATAGGGGGAGCTCACAAGAATGAGAGCCCATGCGAATTGAATTGCAAGAGGGATACGGTAGCTTCCTATAGCTTTGTTAGCCTTGCGGTGTCATGAAGTCAAACTGCCTCGACTATTGGACATACCACTGTCCGGCCGGTGCTGCGTTGCCCAATTCACAATGGCAGCCAGGAACAGGCCGATTGTGATACAAAGCTGGTAAGATCCAACAACTGCGCCTCTGATCCATTTGGGTAGAGTCTCGGACTGGTACATCGGGACTGGAACAATTAGCCATAAATTCGAAAGAGCTTCTGCCGATCAACACACTCTGGGCAGAAATCAGGCCAACTCCAAGACCTGCAAAAAAGCGACCAGCAATGAACAGAGGCTGCGATGTAGCGGCAGTTTGGAGGGCGACACCGAGATTGAAAGGCAACATGGCCGACAGGATGATTCCCCATCGTCGCCCAGTAATGTCTGCCATGATACCCGCTGCGAGGGCACCAACGAAGGTGCCAACTGACAAGATGGAAACGATTAGGGCGATGCGGCCTGCGTTCGGGTTGTCGAACTCCTCGATCCAGTAGGGCATAGTCTGGATGCCTGAGATGGTCCCAGTGTCGTAGCCATAGAGGATACCACCGAACGCGGCGAACAGTCCGACCAAGATGGCTGGCCAGGCAGCTCCTTTCTCGTTGGAGGGGCGTGTGAATAACATCGCTGTCCTGTGAATTATTGGTGCCAAGATTGGCGAAAACGAGGGAAGAGGTGACAGGAGGTGCAGGAGCCGCTCGCCTTATGTACTGACAGGGCACAGTGTTGTGTTATTAGCACTGCAGATGGATGTTAGCGGAATATGATCTCTTCGAGGCATTTTATGGCTCAAGCACCTCTTAGGTTTCGAAGAGTCGAGCGTATCGCCAAGGTTGGTGTGTGGGGTGCCTTGCGCACTCCAGCCCGCGACAAGAGCGCCAATGACCCCTCGCATGTTCTTTGCCCATCTTCCTTGAAATCCAGACACGGACTATGATGGTGGAGAATCCTGGCCGAGGAGACCGTTGTTACCACCACTAGTCAACATATTCTCCATGTTTTACGGCATGAAAGCGCCATCCAACGTCCATTGCCAAGGTTCCGGGATGCAACGCCACTCGCGACCACAATTCTCCTGACCAATCGGCAACTCTACTGGCTTGGAATCGAGGGTCGCCAAGCTTCCCCATGGGTTCTCCGCAAAGGCAACACGTTTCCAAGCCCCGCAAATCCGCCAAGTAGACTAGGCGTGCTTTGTGGTTATGATTAGCGCCGAATTGCCACGCGCAAAAGCTCAAGAGCCTTCTTTCTACTGCCTCTTCAAGAACGACCGTCGAAGTTGAATAAGTCATCTACGGAACGCCAGCTGCACTTTGCTTACGCTGGCCATTCTAATACTTTGGCTGAGTTCAACAGGACGTCTTAGGCTTGGCAATTCATTTGCGCAGAATTTCCATGGAAATTTTCATGGCAAGTCCCGATGCACAATAGTCCACCGATGGCAACATGTACCGTCCGGGGAAAGGGGAAGTACGTGGGGAAGCGTGGGTGCTGTCCGGAGATGGGCGGAATATGGCCTCGGAGAATTATCGGAACTGTCTGCAGAGATAGTCTGGGTGAGGTTTTATGTGGAGCACGAAAGGTCCAGCGAACTCGGCGCTACTCGAAAGGGAACTCGGTGTAGGTTCGATGCCGAGGAGACAACGCAATATCTGCGGATTCCCTCCGAAGAAAAGGACAAGAACCCGAAGTTACGTGGGTTGCCGAGAAATTCATATGGAGCACCGTGATCTCATGCACAACTTAGAGTTGACCCGGGAAAGAGTTCGCTATCGCCCATGTCGGCCAAGCATGGGCTCCTCCGAGGCGTGGTTGGACAATTGCACCCAACTTCCAAGAAACCACTTTCTGGATGACGTCGGCCCAGCAGGCTTGCAGATCCGCACGGCAATTCCGTTTATAACAAGCCGTCAAATCGGGGATATCGTTATTACCTAGTTATGTAGGGGTCTGCGGCTGGTTGTCATCATGTGATGGCACGGGATGGTACCATCATCTCAGTGGCTTCATCTGGAATCTCTCCTGACTTTCACGCTCTAGATCAGGTGGGTTGGTCCGGCGCTGCCTATGGGATGACCCTATGCGCTTTCACTCCGGTGCTTTCCAACCTTTGTCGATATTTTTGGATCTTAAAATCGTATATCTCATTGTAATCATCATCCTCAAAGGTATTACTGCCATGACATAGATGCTGCGATAACACCATTCAAAACATTACAAGCTTCGCACTTACGGCCAATCATAATCTAAATCTCTCTTATCGAGTACTAGCCTTCCCTACAAGCTTTATATGCATGCACTGCGCCTCATTCGGCAGGTTTATCTCTTTACACCTCCCACATCAAAGCCCCCAGTATCAAGACGCCAAAGGATATTTCGACGACCTTGACGAAGGAAAATAGAGTTTTGTCCTGTTCCGTGCGCTCGACGACTCGAGGCCTACCAACCGTTCCCTGCTCATGGTTCGATATAATCCAAATTGACACGTTAGGTATTAAGATGTAAGTTATATAATTTTCTAGAAGGGAATGGTGTCCCTCTAACAGGTAGGTCGAAAGTCGGACTTCCCGTTTAGACCATGCGTACAGGTTGGACGAGTATATTAGTCATATACCAGGCAGCCATAGTCTACGCTGGCGGCACAATCTTTACTAGCATGGGCTTTTATTGACGTGGCATGTTACTAGTGCTGAGAGGCTGCATGCAGCGAACTTTTGAAACTCTGTTTCTGCTTGGTTGTTCCTCATTCACGACCCTGGGCTGAAGTGGAAGGCACGAAGGACTATACCCCTCGCCCGCCGTTTCTCTGAGACTATATTATGCTGGTTTACAGCTTAGACTCTTGCTGAACACACCAGAATGTGGAGCTTTCTCGATAGGTAGTCCATCCAGCTAGCCCTCGTTAGATATGAGATTGCTCTCGAATGGCCCCCACCGTCTAAAAATAGTCTAGGGCATGCTAAGTTGCTGACAACGGCTGTGCCGGATAGCACCAGCAATGTGATTGGTGTGTGCATATGAGAGTACCAATGAGATACATAGCCTTATATACTAGCCCTAAGCTTCATGATCACAACACCTTCTTGCCATCAGGCAGCGATATAGAGATAGAACAGCGCTTAAAGCCATGGCATCCGTGTGAAGAATTATCATCCTCACGCAGGTTCCGCTGGAGTACTTTTCCACATCATCATAAGCACCATGACACAATGCAAAGGTACAGTACTCCATACGTCCCATTGCAGCCACCAACCAGATAAATGACGGCTCAACAGCCCTCACGACACCGGATACGATGTGGAACTTTTGTCCATCCATCGGCGCCGCATACTTGCTTACTGTGCTCTTTGGCTTAACGACTCTCGCCCATATCGCGCAGGCCATTCTGCATCGCAAACTCTATTGCTGGGTAATCGCCATGTCCGGGACGATTCAGACAGTGACCTACATCTTTCGTGTGCTTAGTATCCTCAACCCAGCCAGCTACGATGACTACGCTGCATGGTTTGTACTCATCCTCATTGCCCCGCTCTGGACCAATGCATTTGTGTACATGGTCATGGGACGGATGGTGTGGAACTTCACCGACGACGCGCGGGTGATGCGTATGCGGCCATGGCATTTTGGGTTCTCCTTCGTGACTCTTGACATCATGCATGGCTTTCCCTCTCTTTTCGACTCGTAACTGAAATCTAGACTAATAATAAGCATAGTGCATTTATCATCCAAGTCTATGGGGCAGCCCAGGCGGCCGGGAACAACATATCATACAGCACGGAGATGACCGGGCTGCATATCTACATGGCGGGTGTGGGCGTGCAACAGCTTTTCATTCTGTTGTTCGTAGTGTGCGCCATCGTCCTGCATCGCAAGATTCTGCGACAACACCCACCGGACACGAAAAAGGCTCTCCAGCTACTCTATGTCCTTTACGCGTGTCTTGTCTTCATCACGGTAAGCACTTTCCTTCCGTGGAATAAAGCCAAACTAAGAAGAAAAGCTGCGTATTATCTTCCGTCTATGCGAATACGGGCAGGGCCTCAACAGCACAGTTCCCTCCCATGAGGCCTACCAATACTGCCTCGACTCGCTGCCCATGCTGCTGGCTCTCGTGTTGTTCAATTTCATACACCCGGGTCGTCTTATGCCAGGGAAGAACAGCGACATCCCGAGTCGCAAGGAGCGCAAGAAAATGGGGGTCTGCACCAAGCCGAAGATGACAGGGAATGATATGGTATGTCCTGCAGACTGTTGAGAGTATTCATAATTGAGGTAATGCCACTTGCTCCTGTCGCAATCATCCCGTATATTATACACTCTTAGAGTCCAGCCCGGCTTACCCTATACCCTAGTACCTGGGAGCTGCACGGTCAAGTGTGGTTCCTTGTCCGCTGATTAGCCTAATTTAGTGTTTCTATATATGTAACGGCGGGAAGCTATATACGCCTGACTAGGGTATTCTGAATCGTCGATTCGGAATTATTTGAGCTTTCAGTCCTGTGGAATATCGGGCCCTGGCGATATCTCTTACAGTTTTGTAGCGATTATTATATTAGAGCGCTGACAGTTGCTTGTAATGTTTGTAGATCAACTGTTCCGCGGTCTTACTCCACCATGCCTACATTACTCTGACTGCTAAGGGTATTAAAGTTTGTGTTTCCTTCTCGCAGTCTTTACGATGGATCGGTAGAATGCTGCTCCTTTCTTCCGTGAAAGGGAAACCTCGGATTCCCATTCTAAGAAAGGCAAAGGTCTGGTCTAGCAGTGCTGAGAGCAGACATAATATCATAGACTGATGCAATCAACACATGACTTTTATCTGTCAAAAGCTCGTGTGGTAGCAGCTCCTATAGACAGATCATAATATGCTGGGTTGAAGAAAGCAGAATCTGACCTCCATGTTCCACCCCGTCACTAGAGAGACCTTTGCAGATGGCAGGGATGCCTCGATTAAGGTTTATCCATTGTTGTATTTTGGCTTCCTCGTCTGTGTCCAGAGTAAACTGCTGTGACATAATTGACGGGATGCCACCAGCTGAATATGGAGCATTATTGGCAGCGAGTGTTCCATAAATCCACAGGCATAAGCTGACCTGGTACGTGATGATAGCATGGAAATTTGTGAACTGCGATGGGGAAATTTCACGTAAGTAGCGGACTGCATGGCCAGCATTTGAAACCGCCTGTCGGGCTTGGTAGCCCCGGGTCCAGTTTTGGCACTCTGGTATGCAGCTTTGACTTCATCCTTGCCTTCACGGCCAGCCGCCAATTCAATTTGTCCAAATGGAGCAAAGGATGCATAGACAAAAGCTCAATTGATAAAGATCTGTGGATGGCGTCTTGAGTGCTTTGGATTTCGTTGATTATTCGCATGCTTTGCAGACGGTGATGTAGCTGTTCCTCTTCACATTCCTTGGTAAGAAAAGCATGCGCGTCATACGGTTAACATCGGACTCACAAAGACTTTGGCTTTGTTGGTATTCTCGGATCATAGAAGAAATGCTATGCAGGACTATCAAATGAGCTAAACAGAGTTGTATATGTCCGGCAATGACAAGAGTATTAGCGGATTTGAAAGAACCTCACGGGCTATGATTTTCTGGGATAGCTCATGAGGATTAAGGCTGAGGTATATGTCTTTCCACTCCGCCGATGTCTTTGCTGTCCACAGTTGCCGATGATATGGAAGTGGGAGTAATAACTCAAATCAGGAAACAGGCATTCTGGTTCCGGTTGTCAACGACCCTTTTGAGCAATGCACCTTTGTACCGAGTGCTGGACGTATGGGGGTCTTCCCATACCGTGCGTGCAGGGGGGACCTGTTCGGAAACGAAGGCACCCTCTGGGTGCCGATAGCCAAGCTCGCAAGTATCATCCGGAAGGTCTTCGTCATGGTTGATCCTTGGATCCCTGAGTACCCAATTTGCTAATCGAGCGAATGCTTGTTGCATGATTTGTTCAGCTGCAGGCTGACGCTCAATTGTGTTTGACTTGGGCAATGACGGTGACGCTTTTCGATTGATCACGTACGCAAGTTTCCATGCCAGGTTATGGGCGTCCTATCATGTATCAACTTCGTTTTAAGCCGCAGTACCGAGGATCTTATTACCTGATACCTGTATTGCCGCCCATTCCACCCGTTGGCGGCATTACGTGTGCCGCATCGCCCGCAAGGAATACTCGGCCACTTTTCACTAGAGTATCTTTCCGAGTTGAGTGCCGCAACGGTCCAATAAGAGACCGACTCGATTTCCAAGGAAAAGGTTTCGTCCAAACCTGAAGTAGTATAGAAAACTTCCCATGCTTCTTTGTCCGTATTTGAGCCTGGCTCAAAGTCGTCTTTCTCTCCAGTTTTGGCCACGATCATAAATCCTCGCTTCCCACCATTCTCAAGTCGGAAGCCAGCAGACACGTCTTTGTTGTTGACGTATGTGATGCCATGTACTGCACGTGAGCCGAGATAGGGTGTAAGATTGGCCTTGAAGTTGATCGACAGATTGTTGCCAAAAATTACTGGCCCTTTCCACTCAATTCCTTCCTTCCGCCGAGTAGCGCTCCGATTCCCATCGCACGCAACCAGGTACTGTGTCTTGTACTTGATGTACTTTTCTGATCTGGTGTCTTAACAAACCACTATAACGCCATCCTTCTGCTCCTCGTAGTGCACGACTCGTGTCCCGAAACATTGCTCTGCCCCGAAACGATGCGCCCCGCGACGAAGCAACGGTTCAAACATATTTTGTGTTAGCCACAAACGCTTGCATGGTGTAAGCTTAGCAGTTCGGGCTGGGTCTGGCTCCTGCATTCCAGCGAGAACTTCTCCCCCAATGAGTTTGTCCACGATAAGCAGTCCCGCATCCAAGTCAAAATCGGATGCACTCTCGATTTCCATCTCACCATCCAAGCCCAACTGCCTAAAAATCTCCATCGTTCTTAATAAAAATAGTGCGACACGAAGATGCGTCGCTGTTGATGGATGTCGGTCGAAGGAAATGGTCTCTATGCTGCGTAGCTATCATCAATATAGAAATATATATAGCTTTCGTTATTGATCTCACCCACAATACCCCAGCAGAATGCTCAGCGTCATTCCGACCATACTCGAACCAATTATGATAACCGGCCATTCTTCTTTCTCCAAGGGTATTTTCCGGTGATCGAATTCGCCAAAACTAAACTCAGTGTGCTGCGCTCCCCGGAGAACAGTTTCGTGTTTATGCGTTAGAGCAACTCATGATGTCAGCTTGGATTGGGCAATGTCGCACTGGTGGGCTAAGGCAGAGGCTGTACATACCAAAGATTCTTTTTATAATCCATTCGGACAGTTTAGTAGTCTTCAAAATAACCTTAATCATCCAATATATGTGGGGCCGACGTATGAGACTTAAGAAAAAGATATTCCCCTCATACCGAATGGAGGTCGTTTTCTCTTGGCGGCATCCCGCTGGATAACGATTGGCTCACCGGTATCGCGGCTCTGTGTGGTGGGGCAATGATGTGGAATTATTGGCACCACAAATACACTACCGTACTTAACCTTGCGTGCTTAAAGAGAAGAGTTTGGAAAGACTAAAGTCCGGTTAGAGTCCGTCCAAAGAGCTAACTCTCCCACTATGTATACCGCCAAAGTGTACTGGTCCATCTTATCAACATGCATCCAGCGTGTTCTGGTCGTGCTTGAAGAAGACAGAGCTACTTATGACTTGGTGGACATAGACATGAGAGCAGGACAACACCAGGTATGATGTAGCATTGATATCCTCATGGGTCTAGTTGTTCAAGCTATGAACAGTGCTAGTTCATATGGAATAGCGTGCGGAGTAGTAGGCGCTTTAAATGGAGCTGTGCCGGCTAAACGGGGTCTTACCGACGTTTGCAAATCTGCCTAGGCGTATGGCATGTCCCGCTATTTGGAGTGGTCTCGCTGAAAATCATGTCGAGTATGCCCTGGCCCGCCAGGGAAATTCCAGCGAGTAAACGATTTTGTGCTGGGGATTTCCGAGAAATCGCTCGCCTGGAGTTCAGTCCCTGACGCGACTGTGCTATCCGGCGCAACTAGCGCTGAGACTTCAAGTTTGCCCTGAAATCAGGGAACAGGATGGAGCCTATGCGTGGGGAGTTCTGTCTGCTCGGGGGTTGTCTGGCCCGATCGACGCATCCATGTACTCCATACTCTGGGGTACATCAGCGGCCAATCGAAGACGGATTGATTGGACCAATCATTATGGTCCTCGTACTCGTGAGCACCTGCCGTATTCGTCGTACTCTCGTATCCGTACTTCGTACTTGTGTCCCGTCCGCTCATGGAAGGAGCGTACGTTCTTTGTATAATGTCCACCTGTATATAAGGTGCTTGCAGGGGACATCAGCGGGGATGCCTTGGATGCATGCATCTCTGTATTATTGAGCTTTACAATGATCGTCCCTACAGCATTCCTGTTCCTACTACTCGGGTTTCCACTCCCTGCAGCTTGTCGAGCTGTCCCCCCTCCAGCGTTAGACCAGTTCGAACGCCCTCCGGTGACATCAAGAATCAAGTTCCGCTATTGGTGAGAGCTCACACGGTCGAGTTGTATCAGCCATATACTGTTTACTGAAGGCACGATGCAGGTTTCCGGACGCAAGCGTTCCCGTCGCATCAGTCCAGCGTGACATTGCTGACCTTGCGTCCAATGGCGCTGGTGGCTTGCAGCTAGTGCCCTTCTACTATTATGGCAACCCCAGTGATGCACCCCCACTCACAGACTGGCGCACCTTCGGGTTCGGTACAGAAGCCTTTCGAAGGCTGTTCGAGGCAGCATTGGACGCAGCAGTGGAGAACAACATTTTGATGGATTTTGCTTTGGGTGCCAGCCAGGGGCAGGGGACTCCTGCAAAACCAGGAACGGAAGGCCTCTCGCTTCAGCTAGTACGGGATCCTTGTATTTGTGAACAAAATCGCACTATTTCTGTTGTGGTCGATGCGCTAACTAAACAGCAACTGGGGGTAACGACAATCAATGCAGGGACGCAAGTCACTGGCCCGGTTCCTGGACCCCAGAATCTTACCGAGACACTTCTATCCGGAGGCGGATTCATGCACGGCCTCGCTGGTGCCGAGAAGGGAGAGTTGAAGGCTGTTATTGCTGGGAGGGTAATATCAGGTTTAGTGACCTGCCACATCTGGCCATGCTGTCAACACGATGCTAATACTCTTCAAATGTACCAGTTTCCTCCGGCGAGAATACGGCGACGAGAACGGTGAAATTAGACGAGGCGTCTATCGTTGATCTCGATGAGTTTGTGGAAAATGGACACTTGAACTGACATTAGGGTCAACATTAGGGTCA